>NC_073261.2:89247500-89900000 GCF_029289425.2 Pan paniscus
CCTCTCCAAATAAAAGGAATGGCTGCGAAAAACACAAATTAAATAGACCCCATGATAAATCTGAACATTCACGAGCGCAAGCCGCCTGAGCGTTTTCAAAACAGCTTCGTGAACCCTTAACCTCGCCCCACCGCAGACCGCGGGCTACTGTGCTTAGCACGCCCACGGGGCGCAGAGACAGCACCCACTTGCCCACGACTACGCAGCCCTATTGCGTTTGTACCGGACCCGTTTCCAGCCCAGGGCACCTTCAAGGTGGAAGTGGGCCCCCGAGCCCTTGATCCCCCGGTACCCTCAACTGAAGAGCTGAGGAAGGCGCCCCACGCGGCTTCCACGGCAACCGGGCTTCGAGGGGACTGACGCTTACCTGCGCGCGCCACGGCACACAGCGGCCCCAAACCTGACCTCAGCAGTACACTCATGCTGAAATTCGCAGGCTAGCTCGCTCCGCCAGGAGCTGGGGCTTGGACCATTTCCGGGAGAAGACACGCCCCGACAGGAATTACGCCACTGGAAGAGCGGAAATAGGCTGAGTTTCACGCGCGTATGCTTTGCCCGCCATGGCGGCAGCCAAGGAGCTTTTGGAGTTCCATGCCAAGCGGCCTTGGCGCCCCGAGGAGGCAGTAGAAGATCCGGACGAGAAGGGTGAGGATAATACTAGTGAAGCCGAGAATGGGTTCTCCCTGGAGGAAGTGTTACGGCTCGGAGGCACCAAGGTAACGGCCGCGGGCTCCGGGGAACGGGATCAGGCGTGGAGAGTCCCGCAGGTGGCTAGGCTGACTGCGCCGCCGCTTCCGCGCTGCGTGGAGCGCGGGCGTCCAGGACTGAGATCCCAGCCTCTGAAGCATGTGTTCGGTGCGCTTCCCACGCTGGTTTCCACTGCTGTTTACAAAAGAAAAGTTTCGAATTGAACGTTGTATTCTCTGGCTATTCTTAGGATGTAGGCGATCTTCTGATTTTATTGACGTGGTATAACCATCACACTATCAGGTCGTAGAGTGGCTTTTCTTGGTCCTGACCTTGTGATATGAGTGTTTTGAACACCAGTGGTATTGGAATTTTCATTTCTGTTCTCATAGAGTACATGCACGTGTCACTGTATGCCCCAGAAGCCCTCCTTTTTGGAGCATCCTAATTAAGGGAGAGAAACAGTAAACAGACTTTTAAATACATGGTACAGCAGACGCGGGGTAGTGCTATAAAAGAAAATAAAACAAGGAAGGACGTTAAGGAGTGGGAGCGCGTTAGTATTAAATGAGATGATCGACAAACACATCACGGAAATATTTGAGCAGAATCCTAAAGGACAGGAAGGAGTGAGCTGCCATTCCAGTCAGTTGGAACAGCAAATGCAAAGACAGGCAGAAGAGTGCCTAACCTATTCCATGAGCAGCCAAAATGCCAGTGTAGCAGAGGCAGAGTGAATTAAGCGGAGAATAGTAAGAAAGGAGGGCCGAGGGGTCAGAGGGCAGGCTTTTGCTCTGAGTTTGATGCAAAACCACTGGAAGATTTTAAGCAGATAAGGAACAGAAATTAACTTTGTTTTTAATATTATTTTGTTTGGAGACTGGACTTTCAAGGTGGAGGAGTTAGTTAGAGATAGGCAGATTTCACAGTTTGCTCTGTGCTTGTGTATATTTAAGTTTTGAATAGGTAATATATACACATGAAACACGTGGTGCAAACTTTAAAAGATACATAGTGAAGTCAAATTGTTTCCACTTTTATCTCAGCCATAACCATTGCCCTGATAGGAAGCAATTATTTTTACAACTGCATTTTATATCTTTCAGGGATACTATATACCTTTTCAAGCATATACATACTCATTTATGTGTATGAAATAACTGGTGTATCTTTTTTACATAAATGGTACCATATATATACACCTATCTCTACATTTTGCTTTCTTTTCTGTCTTAGAAATCCTTCTATATCAGTGCATAACATTCTGTGTCATTGCTATGGCTGCATAAATCATTTTGTCTGTCTTAATTTATCTAACCAGCCATTTATTGTGAATATTTAAATTATTGCCAGTCTTTCACTATTTTAAATAATACTACAGTTAATAACCTTAATCGTGTTTTCCCCCCACTTTTGTAAGTGTATATGTAGTATAAATTTGTAGAAATGAGCCAGGCACAGTGGCTCACACCCATAATACCAGCACTTTGGGAGTCAGAGGTGGGAGGATACCTTGAGTCCAGGAGTTTGAGACCAGCCTGGGCAACATAAGGAGACCTCATCTCAAAAAAAAATTTTTTTTTTAAATAGCTGGGCGTGTAGTCCCAGCTACAGGCTGAGGTTGGAGGATCACTTCAGCCTGGGAGGTTGAGGCTGCAGTTCAGCCATGGTCATGCCACTGTACTCAAGCCTGGACAACAGAGCGAGACCATGTCTCAATCAGTTAGTTAATTTTTAGAAATGAAGCTGCTGGGTCAACAGATGTGTGCCTTGTATTAAATAGTTGTGATTGGAGTTGACAAATTGTCCTCCATGGAGGTTGTGTCAGTTTACACTCACATCAACCATGTATGAAAGTGTCGTTTCCGCCACCCCTTCCCCAGCATCACCTGTCATTGTATCTTGCTCATCTTGCAGTGTATCTTTGCTCATCTGATAAATTAAAAGATGGATGTATCATTGTGGTTTTAATGTGGACTTGTCTAAACCTCAGTGAGGTTGAACATCTTTTCATATTCTTAAAGAACCCTTTTTTTCTATGAACTGTTCATATCCTTTGCACATTTTTCTTTGGGGTTGTCACTTACTGATGTGTAGAAACTTATATTAAGGGATTAAACCCAATTACTTTGATAGGAATTGCTTGTATTTTTTTTCCAGTTTATAATTTATATTTTTTCCTATATCGAAATAAAAAGTGTGTGTGCGTGTGTGTGTGTGTAAAAGAAAGAGAGAGAAAGAGAAATTTACTTATCCTTTCCTTTGTGGACCCTGAGTTTTATGTCAAATTTGAAAGGATTTTTCTAGTTCTGAAATTATTTTTAAAATTATGTTGTGTTTCCTATTATTTTATGGTTTTATTTTTCACATTTGTAATGTATTTTTAACTTATGTTTTTAATGCAGCAAGATTACCTTATGCTGGCTACTTTGGATGAGAATGAGGAAGTGATAGATGGAGGCAAAAAAGGAGCAATTGATGACCTTCAGCAAGGTGAATTGGAAGCATTTATTCAAAATCTTAATTTGGCGAAGTATACAAAAGCTTCCTTAATTGAAGAAGAAGAACCAGCTGAAAAAGAAAATTCCAGCAAAAAAGAAGTAAAAATACCTAAAATAAATAATAAAAATACAGCAGAAAGTCAAAGGACATCAGTTAATAAGGTGAAAAATAAGAATAGGCCAGAACCACATTCTGATGAGAATGGCAGTACCACACCGAAAGTAAAGAAAGATAAACAGAACATCTTTGAATTTTTTGAGAGACAGACTTTGTTACTTAGGCCTGGAGGCAAATGGTATGATCTGGAGTACAGCAATGAATATTCTTTGAAACCCCAGCCTCAGGATGTTGTATCTAAGTACAGAACCCTTGCTCAGAAGCTGTATGAGCATGAAATCAACTTATTCAAAAGTAAGACGAATAGTCAAAAGGGAGCCTCTTCTACCTGGATGAAGGCAATTGTGTCATCGGGGACACTAGGTGACAGGATGGCAGCCATGATTCTTCTTATTCAGGATGATGCCGTTCACACACTTCAGTTTGTAGAAACTCTTGTGAACCTTGTTAAAAAGAAGGGCAGCAAACAGCAGTGCCTTATGGCCTTGGATACTTTCAAAGAGTTGCTTATCACAGACCTTTTGCCAGACAATCGGAAGCTGAGGATTTTCAGCCAGCGTCCTTTTGACAAACTGGAACAGTTGTCCAGTGGCAACAAGGACTCAAGAGATAGAAGACTGATATTATGGTATTTTGAACACCAGCTGAAACACTTAGTGGCTGAATTTGTGCAGGTCTTAGAAACTTTAAGTCATGATACATTAGTAACCACTAAAACTCGAGCCCTTACCGTGGCTCATGAGCTGCTTTGTAACAAGCCTGAGGAAGAAAAGGCTCTTCTTGTGCAAGTGGTAAATAAACTGGGAGATCCTCAGAACAGAATTGCCACAAAAGCATCCCATCTGTTAGAGACATTACTTTGTAAACATCCCAATATGAAAGGAGTTGTGTCTGGTGAAGTAGAAAGGCTACTCTTCCGCTCAAATATCAGCTCCAAAGCTCAATATTATGCAGTTTGCTTTTTAAATCAAATGGCTCTGTCCCATGAAGAAAGCGAATTGGCTAACAAATTAATAACTGTTTACTTTTGCTTTTTTCGGACTTGTGTCAAAAAAAAAGATGTTGAATCAAAAATGCTTAGCGCCCTTTTAACAGGTGTGAATAGGGCATACCCTTATTCCCAGACTGGTGATGACAAAGTAAGGGAGCAGATTGACACACTGTTTAAAGTGTTGCATATTGTGAATTTTAATACCAGTGTCCAGGCTTTAATGTTGCTTTTCCAAGTAATGAATTCTCAGCAGACAATATCGGATCGATATTACACAGCATTATACAGGTAAGAACATACCCTTCCAATATGAGACATGAGATAATAACTTGATGTAGTACAGCACAAGCAGTGCCCTCTGTGGGGCAAGAGAAAGAGTTAGAAAATTTGGTTTTAGGCCCCCTCAGCAGCTTGCTACTCGCCACCTTCAAGTAAGTCACTTAATCTTTGTTTCCCTGATGGGCACAAATTATATTAGATGCTTTGAATACATTTTTCATTTTGAGAAGTTGTAAAATATAGAAAAATACCCAAAAGATTCATTCATATCTACCACCTAGTATTTCAGAATTAACATTTTGCTGTATTTGTTTTAAATCTTTTGGGATATTAAAGAAATAAAATTGCAGATATAATTGCAGTTTCCGTCTTCCCATTCTCCTCAGTCCTCTATCTTTTCCCTGCTGTCTTTCACACAGTTGAATGCATTCACACAGTAACTCATTCAACAAGTATTTTCTGAGTGCCTGCAGTATGGTGCCATGCTCTAGGTGCACAGGAGGCACAGCGAACAGAAATCCCACCCCTGGAGGCGCTCACATTCATATTGGAGGAGGTGGCAGAGAGGGGAGCGGTGGTAAACAAAGTATGTTAAGTAGAGAGTTTTGGGGGGTGCAGGGTTTTTTTTGTTGTTTTTTAATGGAGATTAAGATTTTCTTTACTGAATTTTGCAACTCACCCATTGAGGCATCATTTTCAGCAATGTGTAAACAGTTTGGAGCTGTTTAAGAGACAGTCGAACATAGCAACTGTGTTCAAGAAATTAATATATTTCCTTCTGATTCATTTTTATATTTTTACATAGATATATCTTGTGAGAAAATGTGGAGTAGCGGTTCGTATCTTAGACTTAAGCCACGCCACCTGGGTTTGAGTCCCTGCCATTAGTTTTCTGTGTAATTTTGGGCAAATTACTTGATTCCCCACTAAAAACCTATTGGTAGACATAATTCATCCCATGTTATCATGCTTAAGTGGATTTGTCTGTAGGATGGAGAGAAAAGCAGCTATCTCATATGATTATTATGAAGATTGTGAAACTTGCACAAGGTTCTACAGCTTGTAAATGACAGAACTGGGGCTTTAATGACGGTTGGGAGGTTATGTGTGTTAACCCATGTAATCTTTCTATGTATATTAAGTGCTTAACAGTGCCTAACACATAGTGCTATGTGAAATGTTGGCGGCTATCCTTATTACTGATACTCATCCATGTTTCTTTAGTTTAATCCTCTTAACAGCTCTCCAGTCTGTGAGATACAATAATTTGTGCAAGGTCACACAGATATTAAGAGACCAAGTTAGGTGGCAAGTCCAGGTCCACTTGCTGTAGAGTTCATGACATTTCATAGCACTGATTGCTCTGGTCCACTAAAAAGACTCAGAAGCCTTTCCACAACTCTTTGAAGTAATAGATAACACTGTTAATTTGAAAAGAGTTCCAAGGCTGAAAATGTAGAGGTTTCGGGATCTTGAGTTTTGTTTTTGTTAGTTTGTTTGTTTGTTTGTTTTGAAGGGGGATGGTTTGATTATTTTGAACTTTTGATGGTCATAGGAATTTTTAATTTTTAGAAAGTGTTTGGAATCTATTAGAAAACATTTTTCTGTCTCTACTTAACATCATAGTCTAACATCTCTGAGGAAGGGTAGATTTTTAAGTTTTTGAGATTACTATTTGCCAAAAGCTCTCACAGATGGAGTTTCTTAACAGGCCTTTAGACCTTCTTAAAGTGTTTGTTTGCTCTTGGTTTTATTAGGAATCCTTCACATTAAGAAAACCCCTAGTTAATTGAGGGATAAAAGAAATGACATGATTTGGTTTACAAAAATATTTATCAAAACATTAGGAAAATATTTCATGAAATGATAGAGACATGTCTCTAAATTCTTCTCAGATGTTTCTGTTGATGTGAGATGGAATTTATGCCTAATAATAGATTGCAAAATGGATGGAAATGTTGGAAAATTTAAATGTAAAGAGAGAAAATTGAATAATCCAGAATATCCCAGAATATTACCAAAAGGGTGATATTTCCCAGAGTATTCAGAGCAATAGGAAAGTGCTTCACAAGCTTAAGTATTTTTCATTTCTAGTATTAGTAGGAAAAAATTAATGGAAATGCTTAAAACAAAGTAAGTAATGATTCCAGGTGTTAATAGAGCTAATCTGGAGGATTGTGTTAATTCTGGGTGTCCTAATATCTGCAGGTCTAGACCTGTTGGGGACATGTGTAGGATTCAGCACCTAGGATAGAGAATTTTTAAAGTATCATGAGATCAAAGTAGAGCAGCCTACAGAAGACAGACATTAGGGAGAGACAAGCACATAATAGCTAAATAGGTTCAAGTATTTGAAAAACTGTCATGTAAAGGTATTAACTGCCAGGCACTGGGGTTACAACAGTGAATAACACGGGCATAATCCCTATTTCATTGGACCTTTAGAGAAGAGGGAAAGGCAGGAAAATCAAGTTTGTGAAACTATGAAGAACACAAACATGGGACTGAGAGACTAATAGAAGAACCAATTTTGGATACTGTGGACATGCAGAGAGTTGGAGAGAAGCGCTCTGGGCAGTGAAAATAGCGTGTATGAGAGGAATGTTACACAGCTAGTACATTGGACTAGAGATTCTCTGAAGTCCTTAGAATTTAATTTTCTGCTGTTCATTTATGGTCTTCACTAAAATCATGAAGAGGTGGCCTCTGGTCCCCCTGCTAGTAGGTAGTTATACAAGGACAAAAACCCAAATCTTCTAATGTTCTGCTTTCATGGGTCAGTTTTCACTATCTGGTTTTAGATTAGCTTTTCTGGTGGGGTTCTGTAAATACTGTTAGGGCTGTGCCCTGTTGATACAGAAAACAGAAAAACACTTGGAAAAGACAAGAAAACCACACACTCAAAAATGCCTATTCCTGTGTCTGTTGCTGTTGGTTTTTCCTGGTGCCATCATCATCCTTTTCTGGTCATTGACTTCCATCTTACCTCTTAGGGCAGGGTCTCTTGTTCTAAAATAAGCAGCAAAGTTATCCCTAACTAAGATGAGGTTAGTAGCTATTTCTAATATGTGACCATTGGTTGTGGAGATGGTTTTATACGTAAATATTTGCCCTTGGTTTTGTTTTGCAGGAAGATGTTGGATCCAGGGTTGATGACGTGTTCCAAGCAAGCTATGTTTCTTAACCTTGTCTACAAATCTCTGAAAGCTGACATTGTGTTGCGCCGGGTGAAGGCTTTTGTGAAGAGGTTACTTCAAGTTACTTGTCAACAGATGCCACCATTTATATGTGGAGCTTTATATCTCGTGTCTGAGATCCTTAAAGCAAAACCAGGTTTAAGAAGCCAACTAGATGATCATCCGGTATATTTTACAACTGCTTTTTAAGTTGAGTGGGTGCTGAAATATATTGGTTTTTGTTTTGTTTTTCTTTGCTTCAAATGACAGTAACCTAGTTCTCTGGAGCATATGAGTGTGAGTTCTGGAATAGGACAAACCTAGATTTTAGTACCAGCTGTACAGTTTACTAGGTGGGCATGTTGCTCAACTCTTCTACTTGCAATAAACTGTACTATACTAGAAGCTACCATTATATGAGATTTGGAAGACTATAAAACTTAGTAGACCTCTTAAGTCTTCTTCCTTAACAATGAAATGGAAATAATAATAGTACCTACCTCATAGGGTTATTTACAAGTCAGAAATTTACTTGAGGGCTAATTGTTTTCAAGTGTTAGAGTCCCTAAGGCTCAGGGGTTCTTAGCTCAAAACTTAACTGTGTTATGTTTAGAAATAAGGATGTAATCTTCTCTCTTGTTTAAATACCATTGATAGCCATCATTTTACTTTATTAGAACTTTCACGTTTCACCAGAGTTGCAATAAGTAAAACTCTACATCACATAATGGAGCACAGACTTTATTGCAACTTCCAGTTGATTTATGTAGATTTATGAAACTATACTTTTGTTAGGAGTCTGATGATGAAGAAAATTTTATTGATGCAAATGATGATGAAGACATGGAAAAATTCGCTGATGCAGACAAAGAAACAGAGATAGTGAAAAAACTTGAGACAGAGGAAACAGTTCCTGAAACTGATGTAGAAACCAAAAAACCAGAGGTTGCTTCCTGGGTGCACTTTGATAATTTGAAAGGTGAGTTTTTTTCATCTTTATTCTCTTGAATTTTTAAACCAGGGAGTTTGTTTCTCTTTGATTTTCATAGAAAATAGCATTCTACCATTTTATTTACTTATTTATTTATTTAGACAGAGTCTCACTCTGTTGCCCAGGCTGGAATGCAGAGGCGTGATCTCGGCTCACTGCAACCTCCGCCTCCCAGGTTCAAGTGATTCTCCTGCCTCAACCTCCCAAGTAGCTGGGATTACAGGCATGTGCCACCACACCTGGCTAATTTTTGTATTTTTAGTAGAGGTGGAGTTTCACCATGTTCGCCAGGCTGGCCTCAAACTCCTGACCTCAGGTGATCTGCCTGCCTCAGCCTCCCAAAGTGCTGGGATTACAGGCGTGAGCCACTGTACCTGGCCCACAGTTTCTTAAAGTAATGTTTTAGGGATAGAAAACTTTCTGTTCAAGATAGAAACGTTAAGTGGTTTTCTATACACACACCAAACTAAATTAAAAGGCTATTAATAGAATGTTAGAGTCAAAAAAAAATCTTAGAAATGCAGCCTCTTCATTTGAGGCTGTGAAGAAAACACCAGCCTTGAGGTTCGAGAAATGTGGTGCCAGACCCATTTCTTCAACTTGCTTTGGGACTCACAGTCAAATTAATTCATCTACAAATTTCAGTTTGTGAAGTACAAAAGAGAAGTCTGATAGCTGCCAGAAAAGTTTGAGAAGAATTCATCAGTTCACCTGAAGACTAAACTGAGAATAATCCTTTAGAAGGATGAAGAGCTTGTGTGTTGGAAGGTAGTCAGTTCCTAGTTTGTTCTGAAAAATCTTTGTTTTAAATTTTTTTAATCCTGAGTTTCTAAAAACATGAAGATAATGTCAGACCTGTTCCAAGTGAGACTTATTTCTGGGCATACTTTCATGACAAATATTTGAAGCACTCTAAAGCTCCAAAAGACTTTAGACCTAGTTCATCTTCAGATTATTTCCATCTTAACGTTTCCACCTCTTTGACCCCAAAATGGGCACCTTTTGTTGCCATTTAGAAAAGGGAGAAGTTTGGGGTTTTTTGGTTTGGTTTTTGTTTTTTTGAGACAGGGTCTCACTATGTCACCCAGGCCAGGCTGGAGTACAGTGGGCCATTATGGCTCACTACAGCCTCAAACTCCTGAACTCAAGCGATCCTCCCACCTCAGCCTCCCAGGTAGCCGGGACTACAGGCTCGTGCCACCAGGTATGGCTAGTTGTATTTTTTGTAGAGACGAAATCCCACTCTGTGCACAGGCTGGTCTCGAGCTCTTGGTCTCAAGCAACCTTTCCACCTTGGCCTCCCAAAGTGCTGGGATTATAGGCATGAGCCATTGTGCCCAGCCAAGGGAGAAGTTTTGAAGGGAGCTTTTACTTACTTATTTTTGAGTCAGGGTCTTGCTCTGTCACGAAGGCTGGATCACAATGGCACGATCTTGGTTCACTGCAACTCCCGTCTCCTGGGCTCAGGTGATCCTCCCACCTCAGTCTCCCGAATAGCTGGGACTACAGGCACACACCACCACACCTGGCTAGTTTTTTTGTTGTATTTTTTGTAAGAGATGGGGTTTCACCATTTTGCCCAGGCTGGTCTCGAACTCCTGAACTCAAATGATCCACTGGCCTCAGCCTCCCTAAGTGCTGTGATTACAGGTGTGAGCCACTGCACCTGGCCTTGAAGAAAGCTTTTGGTGTTTGGGATAAACATGTTCTCTGCTTTATTCAAGAGCAGATGCTAGCTTAAGTACCAAGACAAATTCTTGAGGGAGCTCAGAGTTTTTAATCTAGGTTGCTTGGCCAAGTAAGAATGTTGGAGATATCTGTTGAGAATATTAATGGTGGTGCTTTTAATGACCTCTTGGGCTAGGAAGAAAGCATTTGAGAAATCGTATTTTTTTTGTTATTCCTAGGTGGGAAACAGTTAAATAAATACGATCCATTCAGTAGAAACCCTCTGTTCTGTGGAGCTGAAAATACAAGTCTTTGGGAACTCAAAAAGGTAAAATAATTTCAAATTGTCTTTTATTCATTTATGCTATATATATATATATTTTTTTTTTTTTTTTTTTTTTTTTTTTTTTTTGAGACAGAGTCTTCCTCTGTCACCAGGCTGGAGTGCAGTGGCATGATCGTGGCTCACTGTAACATCCGCCTTCCGGGTTCAAGCCATTCTCCTGGCTCAGCCTCCCAAGTAGCTGGGATTACAGGCGCCCACCACCACGCCCAGCTAATTTTTGTATTTTTAGTAGAGACAGGGTTTCACCGTGTTGGCCAGGATGGTCTTGATCTCCTGACCTTGTGATCCGCCCGCCTCAGCCTCCCAAAGTGCTGGGATTACAGGCATGAGCCACTGCGCCCGGCCTATGCTGTATATTTTTGCCCTTGAGGATGTAATGCCTTGAAGTTTTGTTTTTTTATGATAATTATAAGCATTAATAAACATTAAAAGTCCACATTTGGGGGAAGATACTATGTGAAGTGTTCATTTTGTAGAAAATCTTAAGTGTGCATGTAAAATAAGGATTTCATGCATGGGTTATGACTGTTGCTTTTTGTAGGTAGATTATTGCATATAGAGTTGAGAAAATGGATGAATTTTGCTTTATTTATTAGATACCTCTGAAAAGTTTTATGATAAAATTTTTTGCAAATAAAGTTACTTTTCTGAATTTGTAAGAGGAATTCATATTTTTAATAACCTTTCTGTGACTTTTTGTGTAAAGCCAGTAAGTATCTTATGCAGCTATTCTCAAAGTGCGGCCAGACCACTAAGAGTTCCTGATACCTTTTTAGTGAGTCGGCCAGGTCACAGCTCTTTCCATAGTAATACCAGTACATTATTTGTTTTCATCACTGTGTTGACGGTGGCACTGATACTATAAAAGAAATGATAGGTAAAACTGCTGCAGCTTATCCTGAATAAAGACAGCACCAAGCTGCATCAGAAGCCATTATATTCATCACTGCCACATATGTGCAGTTAAAAAAAAAAAAAAAGCCAGTATGACTTAAGAATGATGACACAGGGAGAATTATTGATTTTAGTGTCTTGACCTTAAAGTAACATGTCTTTTTAGTATTTCGTGTGCATACATAGCAAGTATGCGTAACATACCTCTGCTGCCTACCTAAAGCATGAAGGTTGTCACATGTCTCAAGGACAAGTGCTTACCGGTTGTTGCAAGCTCATCTAGCTGCTCTTTCATGAAAGACTGACAAACTGGTTATTCAGGCTTAGGTATTTGGGAGATATTTTCTTGAAAATGAATGAAACAAAAAAGCTGGCAGTATTTGTTGTCAGCAATAAAATTCAAAAATAAAGCTTTCGAGCAAAGATTAAAGTTTTAAAAATCTTGTAACCACCACCTTGAGCTTGACAGTTTCTCAATTTGTTAAAACTTTTCTGATGAAATCAGTGGTTCTAACAATGTGATTTTTGTGGTAAAGTATAACGAAATGTGCCAGTGTTTGGAAGGACTGCATAAGGTATTTTTCCAATGACCAATGCACAATGTTACAAATTCTTTTTTTTTGAGACGAGAAGGTTCTGTCACCCATACTGGAATGCAGTGGCGCGATCTCGGCTCACTGCAACCTCTACCTCCTGAGTAGCTGGGATTACAGGAGCATGCCACCATGCCCAGCTAATTTTTTTATTTTTAGCACAGACAGTGTTTTGCCATGTTGTCTAGGCTGGTCTCGAACTCCTGACTTCAGGTGATCCACCTACCTCAGCCTCCCAAAGTGCTGGGATTACAGGCATGAGCCACTGTGCCACCTGAATGTTACAAATTCTTGAGTGAATAAACGATTGATTCAAAGTAGACCAAATAATTTTAAGTAGCAAGTACCAAAAGCCAATTGAATATGGGTTTCAGATTCCATATTACAACTAATCTTTGGTTTTGGTATAGTACTAAAGAAGAAAATTCACAGCAATGTGAAAGACTATTTTCTACACATATGAGGCCAGATTATATATTTCAACATGGAATACAGAAGCAGATGAAATAATCCACTCTCTTCTGTTAAGCCAGACATTAAAGAGATTTGCAAAACTGTAAAATAATATTACTCGCTATATATATCGTCCTGAAGCATAATTATTTTTCTTTTTTTCTTTTTTCTTTTTTTTTTTTTTGAGACAGAGTCTCGCTCTGGCTCCCAGGCTGGAGTGCGGTGGGCGCGATCTCAGCTCACTGCAAGCTCCGCCTCCCGGGTTCACACCATCCTCCTGCCTCAGCCTCCCAAGTAGCTGGGACTACAGGCGCACACTGCCACGCCTGGCTAATTTTTTGCATTTTTAGTAGAGACGGGGTTTCACCGTGTTAGCTAGGATGGTCTCGATCTCCTGACCTCGTGATCCGCCCGCCTTGGCCTCCCAAAATGCTGGGATTACAGGCATGAGCCACCACGCCTGGCCGCATAATTATTTTTCATAAATATGCTACTTACTAGTATGTAGTAGCTTTATGGTTTTTGTTTTTGTTTTTGTTTTTGTTTTTTTGAGACGGAGTCTTGCTCTGTTGCCAAGGCCGGAGTGCAGTGGCGCGATCTCGGCTCACTCCAAGTTCCGCCTCCCAGGTTCACACCATTCTCCTGCCTCAGCCTCCCGAGTAGCTGGGACTACAGGCACCCGCCACCACGCCCGGCTAATTTTTTGTATTTTTAGTAGAGATGGGGTTTCACCATGTTAGCCAGGATGGTCTCGATCTCCTGACCTCGTGATCCGCCCACCTCGGCCTCCCAAAGTGCTGGGATTACAGGCGTGAGCCACCGTGCCTGGCCGCTTTATTGTTATTTTTAATGGACCTATAAGTATTTACAATTTTTCTGTTTATTTTTATAACATAGGTGTCTGTAGATATAAACCTGTTAAATAGAAACTGATGAGATTTTTGGTTTTTGAGTGTAGGAAATGGTCCTGAGACCAAAATGTTTTGAGAATCACTTTTTTAATGTATTGGCTTAAATTTCAAATTTTTGCATTTTCTTTTTTGTTGTTGTTGAAATAGGGTCTCACTCTGTCACCCAGGCTGGACTGCAGTGGTGCCATGTCAGCTCACTGCAGCCTCAACCTCCTGGGCCGAGGCAGTCCTCCCACTTTAGCCTCCTGAGTAGCTGGGAGTACAGGCATGCACGCACCATCACGCCCTGACTATTTTTGTACTTTTTGTAGACATGGGGTTTCGCCATATTGCCCAGGCCAGTCTCAACTTCTGGGCTCAAGCAATCTGCCTGCCTGAGCCTCCCAAAGTGCTGGAATTACAGGTGTGAGCCACCACACCCAGCCCGATTTTCTTAAATAAGCTATAAATGTACTAAGAGTCGACCTTAGAAATATTGATATTATTCACATTTTTCTTTTTAGTTATCTGTGCATTTTCATCCCTCCGTGGCCCTTTTTGCAAAGACCATCCTTCAGGTGAGTCTAAAATAAATCCAAGGATGAGAAATAAGAAAAAAAAGTATCATTTTAGATAATCAATAATTGGTCATACAGTGTTTTCTCTAACAGAGAGAATCTTGTCCATTTTACTGCTCGTATAAAGAAGCAGTGACTTGTTTCATACAGAGTAGCAGATAACTTTTCCCACTCTGAGAAGAGTGGAAGCAATAAGACATTGAAAGCCACAGCAGTTATTTATTTATTACCTTTTAGCTCCTCTCCTGGAGAAATACTGCCTCACTTTCCCATTTGCTGTGTTTGCCACTTCAGGGTTTGGTTCCTGATTAATGGTTAGATGGCCTACATTATTAATATTAATCTATCCATCAAATCAACATTACATCCTAGAATATGTATGTATATGTATCTGTGTGTTTCATTTTTTAAGTATAATGTGCATGAGAGATATTTGAAGAGTCATTTATTGCATATTTGTATCTTCAATACAGTGTAATAGAAATTATCTTTTTCTTCCTTTTTCTTACTTGGATTCATAGATATAATTTGAATTAAGTTTTTAAATCCCCCCTCCACTTTTCAGGGAAACTATATTCAGTATTCAGGGGACCCACTGCAGGATTTCACTCTAATGAGATTTTTGGATCGATTTGTATACCGAAATCCAAAGCCCCATAAAGGCAAAGGTATGCTTCTATTTAGTGAATTATTTGGCTTTCATTTTTAATACATAATAAACAATATGAGCTTATAAGTAGGTTTTGCATTATACTGTCGTAATTTTACATTTCAGAAAACACAGATAGTGTTGTGATGCAGCCGAAAAGAAAACATTTTATTAAGGATATTCGTCATCTTCCTGGTAAGTATAAAGCTTAGACAGTTGAAACTGAAAAGACAATATAAGACAAAGATGCATAAATTGTATTATTCTTTGTTCTAATTTATCAGAATAAAACCTGAGCATCAAAGACATTATCCATCTTTTTTCCCAAGAATAGGTATTCTTAAATCTACTGTATCTGACTGGGCCTTTTTTTTTTAACTTTATTACAGCAAATTTGAAACATATCCAAAATAAACAAAATAGTATGATGAACCCCCCCCATTACCATCACCCAGCTTTGACAGTTATCACCATTTTATCATCCATAGCTTCATCAACAACCCCTATGTATATAATTATTATTGCTTACAATTCAGACCATCTTAAAGCTCTCTAATATCAGCTTAGCAGCACAAAAACCCACAGCTGGTTTTGTCACAGAGCATCATTTTAAACTTAATAACCTACTTCTGTATTTGCTAGCCATCTTCTGGATCTGAGTCTGTTGTTGTATTCAAAGCAGACATTTCTTTGCATACCAGATCTCATCTCCCTTTTGTTCAGAGACCAGGATTAAATTAGACCTTATAGATCATTTAATTTCCAGTGACTTACTTCACAGAGGTCCAGAGATGTAAAAGGACTTACCCACAGTTAGTAAGTTAGAATTAAAAGCCAAATCTCCTTTTACTCAGGATGAGTCAGCAATTTTTATTCTGAAGAGGTAAAACTGATTTCTTGTAGTTCCTTATTTCTTAGTTTTCCTCAGTATAAAGGAAAACTCTGTTAACTTCCTGTTTATTCCCAGAATGGCAAGCATTAATGGCAAGCTTGTCATTTTTTGAGCAGAAAATGACAAGTTTAAAGTGATTATTTATTAAAATAACTCTTTGAATTTTTTATTTCTCTTGAAAGTTGGGTCCTGGATGCAACTGAAGAACAGCAAGAGAACCCTGTTGTTTCACTGTAACGGCACTGACAGCTGTGTACTGCCTACTTTATGCTGTAGCCAGTGAAGTTTCAAATGTTGGGGGGGTCCTCACACAGACTTTTTCAGAGATTGTCCCTTGCACTCCAGAGTCCCTTCTGTCTACCTTCCTCACAATTCTGAGATTTTTAGAATTACAGATTATGCTGTATTTTGTCTTAAGAGCTTGAGTAACATAGAGGGGATTGCTATATTAAGTTAAAATGTTTAAATTTATTTTTGTAGTGAACAGTAAGGAGTTCCTTGCAAAAGAAGAAAGCCAAATACCAGTGGATGAAGTGTTTTTCCACAGGTACTATACATAGTATAGTTTCATTTGGGGAAACTGCTAAAATTTAAATGTTTAGATTTCATAAAATGCTTCATTTTATGAAATAATCTACTTCAATAATCTACTACTATGTGTTAATAGACCATGGAACATTAGTGGGAGAAGTGGCCTTAGTTTTAAATGCTTCATTTTATGAAATCTAATCAGCATATTTTGAAAAGATCAAAGGATATGTCTGTGTTTGTTAAGAAAATTTACAAATCAGTCATTTTGCTAATCTTAATATATCTTAGTAAAACTAAAGTAAATTTGGGAGTTTTGTTAATTTAGCATATAAATTTTGTTTTATGCTTCTTTTTGGAATGTAGCCTTTAATTTCCTTTTATAATAATTTTCTTTATAGGCTTAAAATCTACCTTTAATATAGATTTTAATATAATACTTTAAGTTTAATGTAGTGATAACTCATGGGTAATTTATCCAGACCATGGCCCTTAGAATGGATTCAGAAAAATTCAGTGCACTGTTATAGAAATAAGTCCTAAACCAACTAGTATCATAACCTAATGCCTTAGGGTAGTAAAGTACCTCTTATCTCATCTGGTTGACTGGTTAATTAGGTTTGATTTGGCTTGTTTTTTAAAATCATTTAGAATGAATAATTTTGAGGGTTTGATTACATCTGTAAATGGCTAAGTTTTGCTGTATTCTAATATAAGAATAGGGCTGATAAAATATTATCTTTGAAATGTATTACACTTAAAAGATTCCAGCTACTTTTTATTGAGTTAAACTATTTTTTGTATATTAGATACAAATTTCAGTCATTTATTTCCAATTGAGTATACTTAAGATTTTACAGTTGTGGTTTGCCACTGGTCATAGGTGCTTTGATTATAGTAAGATTAGACCTTTAATAAAATTGTCAAATATATAACATGAATATTATAGGTATTATAAAAAAGTTGCTGTTAAAGAGAAACAAAAACGGGATGCAGATGAAGAAAGTATAGAAGACGTGGATGATGAAGAATTTGAAGAGCTGATTGGTAATTTGTTTTGTTGACTCTTTGTAAAATAATCTACTACTATGTGTTAATAGACCATGGAACATTAGTGGGAGAAGTGGCCTTAGTTTTAAAAAATCACTTAGCTAAGAATATCATGCAAATAACAGTGGAAGATTAAGAAATATTTGGGGCCAGGCACTGTGGCTCACACCTGTAATCCCAGCACTTTGGCAGGCCGAGGCAGGAAGATCGTTTGAGGTCAGGAGTTCGAGACCAGCCTGGCTAATATGGTGAAACCCTGTCTCTACTAAAAACCCCAAAAAATGAGCTGGGCATGGTGGCACGCACCTGTAGTCCCAGCTACTCGAGAAGCAGAGGCACGAGAATCGCTTGAATCCGGGAGTCAGAGGTTGCCGTGAGCCAAGATTACGCCACTGCACTCTAGCCTGGGTGACAGAGTGAAACCCTGTCTCAAAAAAAAAAAAAAAAAAGAAATATTTTTATGATATATGGTAATTCACCCACATTTGCACCAGAAAAATACATGATTTGTGCTTTGGATAGTCTATATAAGAAAACATTTATATTTGCTTAAGTCTATTCAATTGTTACAGCCAAATCTCATGTGAAAAAGAAATCCTTTTTACTATTCATAATCTATTATAGTATATCAGTACTAATTGATAGCAATAGTCTACTGTTTGATCTTTTTTATCTTTAATCCACAGAGCTACAGAAATTTTGATTGAAACTTAATAGACTTAAACAAAAAACATGGTGAATTGGAAAGACTTACACTGATTTCACGTTACATATTTTTTTGTTGTTGTTTTTTGGGGGGTTGGTTTGTTTGTTTTGAGACAGGCTCTCTCTGTCTCCCAGGCTGGAGTGCAGTGGCACAATCACAACTCACTGCAGCCCTGCAGCCTAGACCTTCTGGGCTCAGGCGATTTTCCTGCCTCAGCCCCACGGGTAGCTGGGACTACAGGTACGTGCCATGATGCCCGGCTCGTTTATTTTTTGTTTTTTTTTTAAATAGAGATAGGGTCTTGCCGTGTTGCCCAGGCTGATGATCACTCCACCTCGGCCTGCCAAAGTGCTGGAATTACAAGCATGAGATGTTACATATTGCATCACACCTATTAAAAATGAGCACTTAAGTAGTTCTAATAGAGTAAAAAGGACCACAATTGCTAAATATCATTTTATTTGATATTTATCCTCATTCCATAAAAGAACTGTAGAAAGAGCCGAAATTAACTGGATCCTTCTTTAGTTTTGGGATTTAACTAAGATCAGTATTTCACAGGTTTGTATACATTATTAAGACACACTAGCAACTAACATTTATATTGTTTTGGTGTTCACTTGTCATAAACAGCAGAATCATGACTTAGAATAATTGATTCAGATACAAGATGTATGTCAAGCTTGTCATTCTTTGTTGTATCTCACATTTCTATATTCTCTGGCAGACACATTTGAAGATGATAACTGTTTCAGCTCTGGAAAGGATGATATGGATTTTGCTGGGTAACATACTTCTATCTTCTCCTTCCTATTTTTCTAGCATTTCCCAAATTGTTGTCCCTCAGAACAGTAGACCACAGAACTATATGATAAAGGGGAAATGTAGTCAAGTAAGTTTGGGAAGTGGATACAGTACTTTCATCTTTGACCTTTATAAAGCACGTTATTATTGACTCTGAGCAGTCTGCAAAGCTTTCTCCTTCTGAGTCATTTAATAGCCTGCTGCCCTAGTAGTCAGCAAAACACTACTTTAGAAAATACTGCCTCCTCTTGTATTACAAGTTGTGTTTTTTTCCAGAAATGTGAAAAAGAGAACAAAAGGAGCTAAGGATAAAACATTAGATGAAGATTCAGAAGGTAGTGATGATGAACTTGGTAACCTGGATGACGATGAAGTTTCTTTAGGAAGTATGGATGGTGAAGAATTTGCTGAAGTTGATGAAGATGGAGGAACATTCATGGATGTGTTAGATGATGAAAGTGAGCGCGTTCCAGGTAAGCATTTTTTAAAATAAGACATAAACTGTGTCTTCCTCACTTCCTTAGCCTTAAGTTTGTTTTTCTGCTAAAGGTTTTTAATATAGCCCTGTATTCAAATTAATACTCACGTCAGCCAGAAACTTAAAAGGACCTTTTCCCTTCTCGTTTGGAGCTGAAGGGTTTTTATTGTGTATTATGTGTGTTTTCTTTTAAGCAGCTTTTTGAGCTTTGGACTTTTACTTTAACCAGCAGCTAGTTTCTCTGTACAATACATGTTGAGCTGAAATGCTGCCATTTTTTAATAGTAATTAGCAGTTTATAAAAGTTAATCAGTATTCATCATAGCCCAGCATAGATGAAGGTGAATATTTTATCTTGTAAATTAGCAAGGAACACCCAGAATTGTCTCTAGACTGTTGTCTGACCTTTCTGTCCTTTCACATACCTCCAGCATGCACATGCCTGCCCAACATTCTTCTACTTATTCTGAACCACAGCAGAAGTTTCTTGTTTTAAGGGGTTTTATATTATTTGGTCTTATTAATGAAGCTATTTAGAAAATTTTGTACTTGCACAAAATATTAGAACTGTGCCAATTCTTAGAGTCTTTTTCTCAGTCTGTCCTCAAGCCTATGCTAGTGGAATTACAAAACCCACATGGAATAGCAGTATAGTGCCTTACCATCAGAATAAGGATTTTAGCATATCTTGGAGTAATATTTTCCAGTCTTATTGTTTTTAAATTGCTTATTAGCAAATTTTTTCATGTAACAGAACTTGAAGTCCACTCCAAAGTCAGTACTAAGAAAAGCAAGAGAAAAGGTACAGATGATTTTGACTTTGCTGGCTCATTTCAAGGTAAGAAAATGCATTTAATATCTTTTAAAAGCAGTGTCCATGTGAAAGGTGTCATTATCATTTTGGGAAATGAACTCTCCTAAATTTGGTTAATAAAATTCAGGGGTTGGGGGGTTCTTTTTAAGAAAGATGTTAAGTGGAAATTATTTTCCACATTTTGAATTGTTTCTCGCATTCAGATATCTCTGGATCATCTTTTCATTCACTTTTTAAAAATTTGTTATCATTATTTCAGTTGTTTTTGGGGAACAGGTAGGGTGTTTGGTTACATAGGTAAGTTCTTTAGTAGTGATTTCTGAGATTTTGGTGCACCCATCACTCAAGCAGTACACTGCACCCAATGTGTACTCTTATCCCCCACTGCCTCCCACTCTTCCCCCCAAGTCCCCAGAGTCCATTATATCATTCTTAAGCCTTTGCATCCTCATTGCTTAGCTCCCATTTATAACTGAGAACATAGAATGTTTGGTTTTCCATTCCTGAATTACTTCGCTTAGAATAATGGTCTCCAGCTATATTCAAGGTGCTGCGAATGCCATTATTTCTCTCCTTTTTATGGATGAGTAGCATTCCATGGTATATGTATACCACATTTTCTTTATCCACTCATTAGTTGATGGGCATTTAGGTTGGTTCCATATTTTTGCAATTGCAGATTGTGCTACTATAAATCTGTGTGTTTAAGTGTCTTTTTTATATAATGACTTATTTTCCTCTGGGTAGTACCCAGTGGTGGGATTGCTAGATCAAATGATAGTTCTACTTTCAGTTCTTTAAGGACTCTCCATACTGTTTACCATAGTGGTTGTACTAGTTTACATTCCCACCAGCAGTGTAGAAGTGTTCCCTTATTACTGCATCCACGCCAACATCTGAAATTTTTTTTATTTTTAAATTACGGCCATTCTTGCAGGAGTAAGGTGGTTTGCACTGTGGCTTTGATTTGCATTTCCCTGATAATTAGGGATGTTGAGCATTTCTTCATATGTTTCTTGACCATTTGTATAACTTTTGAGAATTGTCTGTTCATATCCTTAACACACTTTTTGATGGGATTGTTTTTTTCTTGCTGACTTTTTTGAGTTCCTTATAGATTCTGGACATTAGTCCTTTCTCAGATGCATAGTTTACGAAGATTTTCTCCCACTCTGTGGGTTGTCTGTTTACTCTGCTGATTATTTATTTTGCTATGCAGACGCTTTTTAGCTTAATTAAGTCCCATCTATTTGTTTTTGTTGCATTTGCATTTAGGTTCTTGGTCATGAACTCTGCTTAAGCCATTGTCTAGAAGAGTTTTTCCAATGTTATCTTCTAGAATTTTCACAGTTTCAGGTCTTACCTTTAAGTCTTCTATCCATCTTGAGTTTTCTGCATAAGGTGAGAAATGAGGATCCAGTTTAATTCTCCTACATGTGGCTTGCCAGTTATCCCAGCACCAATGGTTCAATAGGGTGTCCTTTCCCCACTTTGTTTTTGTTTACTTTGTCAAAGATCAGATGGTTGTAAGTATTTGGCTTTATTTCTGGGTTCTCTATTCTGTTCCATTGGTCTACGTGCGTGTTTTTGTACAAGTACCATGCTATTTTGGTAACAATAGCCTAGTAGTATAGTTTGAAGTCAGGTAATGAGATGCCTCTAGATTTGTTCTTTTTGTTTAGTCTTGCTTGGCTATGCAGGCTCTTATTTTGTCCCATATGAATTTCAGGATTTTTTTTCCTAGTTCTGTGAAGAATGATGATGGCATTTTGATGGGAATTACATTAAATGTATAGATTGCTTTTGGCAGTATGGTCATTTTCACAATATCAATTCTACCCATCCATGAACATGGGATGTGTTTCCATTTGTGTGTGTCTGTGGTTTCTTTCAGCAGTGTTTTGTAGTTTTCCTTTTAGAGATCTTTCACCTCCTTGATGAGGTGTATTCCTAAGTATTATTATTATTATTTTTTTTTTGGCAGGTGTTGTAAGGGGGGTTGAGTAATTGATTTGATTCTCAGCTTGGTTGCTGTTGGTGTATAGCAGTGCTACTGGTTTGCGTACATTGATTTTGTATCCTGAAACTTTGCTGGATTTATCAGATCTAGGATCTTTTTGGATGAGTCTTTAGGGTTTTCTAGGTATACTATCATATCATCGGTGAATAGTGACAGTTTGACTTCCTCTTTACTGATATGAATGCCCTTTATTTCTTTCTCTTGTCCAGTTGCACTGGCTAGGATTTCCAGTACTATGTTGAATAGAAGTGGTGAAAGTGGGCATCCTTGTCTTGTTCCAGTTCTCAGGGGGAATGCTTTCAACTTTTCCCTGTTCAGTATAATGTTGGCTACGGGTTTATCATAGATGGCTTTCATTACTTTTAAGGTACGTCCCTTCTATGCCAATTTTGCTGAGGGTTTAAATCATAAAGGATGCTTGATTTTGTCAAATGCTTTTTCTGCGTCTATTGAGATGATCATATGATTTTTGTTTTTAATTGTTTATGTGGTATATCATATTTATTGACTTGCGTATGTTAAACCATCCCTATATCCCTGGCAAGAAACCCACTTGATCATGGTGTATTATCTTTTTGATATGCTGTTGGAGTCGGTTAGCTAGTATTTTGTTGAGGGTTTTTGCATCTGTGTTCATCAGGAATATTGGTCTCTAGTTTTGTTATGTCATTTCCTGATTTTGGAATTAGGGTGATATTGGCTTCATTGAATGATTTAGGGAGGATTCCCTCTTTCCCTATCTTTTGGAATAGTTTCAGTAGGATTGGTACCAGTTCTTTGAATGTCTGATAGAATTCAGCTGTGAATCCATCTGGTCCTGGACTTCGTTTTGTTGGCAATTTTTTTATTACTATTTCAGTCGTGCTACTTGTTATTGGTCTGTTTAGAGTTTCCATTTATTTCTGGTTTAATCTAGAAGGGTTGTATATTTCCAGGAATTTATCCATTTTTCTCTAGGTTTTCTAGTTTTTGTGCATAAAGGTGTTCATAGTAGCCTTGAATGATCTTTTGTATTTCTGTGGTATCGGTTGTAGTATCTCCCATTTTGTCTCTAATTGAGCTTATTCAGATCTTCTCTCTTCTTTTTTTGGTTAATCTTGCTAATGGTCTACTAATTTTCTTTATTTTTCCACAGAACCAGCTTTTTGTTTCATTTGTCTTTTTGATGTAGACATTTAATGCTGTGAACTTACTAAATGTAGTGCCGATTTTGCTGTATCCCAGAGGTTTTGATGGGTTGTGTCACTATTGTTCAGTTCAAAAATTTTTAAT
Organism: Pan paniscus; assembly: GCF_029289425.2. Taxonomy (NCBI): domain Eukaryota; kingdom Metazoa; phylum Chordata; class Mammalia; order Primates; family Hominidae; genus Pan; species Pan paniscus. The sequence continues at coordinate 89,270,879 of NC_073261.2, forward strand.
TTCCATCTTGATTTCATTGTTGACATAAAGATCATTCAAGAGCAGATTATTAAATTTCCATGTATTTGTATATAGTTTTGAGGGTTCCTTTTGGAGTTAGTTTCCAGTTGTATTCCACTGTGGTGTGAGAGGGTACTTGATTCAATTTCAGTTTTCTTAAGTTTATTGAGACTTCTTTTGTGGCCTACCATATGGTCTATCCTTGAGAATGCTCCGTGTGCTAATGAAAATAATGTATATTCTGCAGTTTTTGGGTAGAATGTTCCGTAGGTATCTGTTAAGTCCATTTGTTCTAGGGTATAGTTTAAGTCCATTGTTTCTTTGTTGACTTTCTGTCTTGATGACCTGTCTAGGGCTGTCAGTGGAGTATTGAAGTCACCCACTATTATTGCATTGCCATCTGTCTAATTTCTTAGGTCTAGTAGTAATGGTTTTATAAATTTGGGAGCTCTGGTGGTAGGTGCATATATATTTTGGATTATGACATTTCTTGTTGGACCAATCATTTTACTAGTATGTAATGTCCCTCTTTGTCTTTTTTAACTGTTGTTGCTTTAAAGTCTGTTTTGTCTGATATAAGAATAGCTACTCCTGCTTGCTTTTGGTTTCCATTTGCATGGAATATCTTTTCCCACCCCTTTACCTTAAGTTTATGTGAGTCCTTATGTGTTAGGTGAGTCTCCTGAACACAGCAGATTCTTGGTTGGTGGTCCAAATGTATCTTTTAAGAGGAGCATTTAGGCCATTTACATCCAACGTAGTATTTGAGATGTGAGGTACTGTTCTATTCATCATGCTAGTTGTTGCTTGAATACTTTGATTTTGTTGTTTTTTCATTGTGTTACTGTATAGGCCCTGTAAGATTTAGGTTTTAAGAAGGCTCTATTTTGGTGTACTTCAAGGTTTTGTTTCAAGATTTAGAATTCCTAGGCTGAGTGTAGTGGCTCACACCTGTAATCCCAGCACTTTGGGAGGCCCAGGCGGACATCACCTGAAGTCAGGAGTTCAAGACCAGCCTGGCCAACATGGCAAAACCCCATCTCTACAAAAAATACAAAAATTAGCCGGGCATGTTGGTAAGCCCCTATAATCCCAGCTACTGAGGAGGCTGAGGTACAAAAATCACTTGAACCCATTGCAGAGGTCGCAGTGAGCCAAGATCACACCACTGCCTTCCTGCCTGGGCGACAGAGCAAGATTCCATCTCAAAAAAACAAACAAAAAACAAAGATTTAGAACTCCTTTCAGCATTTCTTATAGCGCTGGCTTGGTAGTGGCGAATTCTCAGCATAGATATCTCTTCTTCATTTAGGAAGCTTGGTTTTGTTGGATACCTTTTAAGGAGACTAAACACGTTGCCACACGCTGTTCTGTCCGTCCATGTGGGAGCTGCACGTTAGTCCTGTCCCCTTATCTGCCATTTTCCTCCTCAGCACAGCAGATCAACATGTTTGCCTCTTCTCTGTTTTGTTCTCTCCAGGGCCCCAGCAGATTGGATGGTGCCCACTCACATTTGAATGCAGATCTTCCTTACCTAGTCCAGAGATTCACATGCTAATCTCTGCTCATTCATTTTTAAACCATTCAATTATAAAAGCCTTCCATTTTTCAGACACCTGTTATCTTTTTCTTTTCTCAACCATTATTTGCCATTTGACCCTTGCAATAATCCATGCTCCTTTATTATGATACGAACTCTTCTTTCTGCTAATTGTTTTTTAAAAGTATTATCTTACAAGATTCTGCTTCACAGTGTAACACAAGGTGCTAATAAAAGAAAAAAGTGCTGTATCAGGTGACAGTCTTAAGATTTTTGATAAAAATGTAGAAAGCACTGTACATACTTTGCCTCCAGTGCCTCTCTGGCTTCTGCTTACTGCTAAATACTAATGACTAAAAATAGATCTGCAAAGTTAAATAATAATAATGTTCTAAAAAGTTTCATGCGCGTCTGTATGAAGAGACCACCAAACAGGCTTTGCGTGAGCAACAAGGCTGCTTATTTCACCTGGGTGCAGGCGGGCTGAGTCCGAAAAGAGAGTCAGTGAAGGGAGATAGGGGTGGGGCCATTTTATAGGATTTGGGTAGATAAAAGGAAAATTGCAGTCAAAGGGGGTTGTTCTCTGCCTGGCAGGAGTGGGGGTCACAAGGTGCTCAGTAGGGGAGGTTTTGAGCCAGGATGAGCCAGGAGAAGGAATTTCACAAGATAATGTCATCAGTTAAGGCAGGAACACGCCATTTTCACTTCTTTTGTGGTGGAATGTCATCAGTTAAGGCAGGAACCGGCCATCTGGATGTGTACGTGCAGGTCACAGGGGATATGATGGCTTAGCTTGGGCTCAGAGGCCTGACAAAAAGTTTCATTTACATATTGGTAGTAGTCTTTCAGAGCCTCACGCCTACAAAATTTTATCAGCTCTTTCATCAAATACTGCTGTCAATTTCTTAGTCCCGTAATAACTATGATTTAACTGATACATATTTAAATTATAACATGTTCTCTTCCAGATTTTGTCTTCCCTTGAGTATCTAAGATCATGTTTTAATATTAGCATAAGATGAGATATAGGCAGTTTTTCTCAAGAGCATCCCACAGAAAAGTGTTGCTTTACTTCAAGTTCTACTGAGCCTTTTATTAAAAGATGCTGGTAAAAGGAATTTGAGGAGAAGAAAAAAATTTTTTAATGTTAAAAAAGATGCTCTGAGCTTGTTTCAAATAGTAAAGTACTGTTTCAGAAGACATTAGCCTGAAAGGATTTCAGATCTCAATTGATAGTAGTTTTGGATGCAGATTAAAGAATACCCAACAGAATTGACTGAAACAAAAAGAGGCAAGGAATTTTAAACAGATTTATTAATTGATTCAGATTTATTAATTTACTAATTGATCACCCTACATTTACAGGTGTTAGAGTAGATATCCTTAAGAATAAACATACCTTATAGAAACTTTAATCAGCCTGGGCAACACAATGAGACCCCATCTCTACAAAAAATCAAAAATGGCTGGGCGCAGTGGCTCACGCCTGTAATCCCAGCACTTTGGGAGGCCAGGGCAGGTAGATCACAAGGTCAAGAGATCAAGACCATCCTGGCCAACATGATGAAACCCCATCTCTACTAAAAATACAAAAAATTAGCTTGGCGTGGTGGCACGCACTTGTAGGCCCAGCTACTTGGGAGGCTGAGGCAGGAGAATCGCTTGAACCCAGAAGGCAGAGGTTACAGTGAGCCGAGATCACGCCCCTGTACTCCAGCCTGGTGACAAAGCGAGACTCTGTCTCAAAAAAAAAAATCAAAAATTAGCCAGGCATGGTGTTACATACTTGAGGCTGAGGTTGCGGGTGGGGCGGGATAAAAGAAACTTTAAGAAACCAGTACAGTACAGAAGTGCCTGCTCGTTGAGGTCACAGATACATCACTACAGGATGAATAAAACCCAAAAAAAAAAAACTTCCTAATGCATGCAAATGTGTATTATACAGCTGTTAAGTAACATACATATCACCTTAATAAAAATCAAGATGAAATGTTTTAGAAACTATTTTATCAAAAGTGGCTCTGATACAAAGACTTGTACATGAGTGTTCACAGCAGCACTATTAATGCCAAAAAGCAGACACAACCTAAATGTCCATTAACTGATAAGCAAAATGTGGTATATCCATACAATGGAATATTATGTAGCCCACAACATGGCATGGAGTACTACAACATGGATGAGCCTCAAAAACGTTATGCTAAATGAAAAAAGTCAGATATAGGAAACCACATGTCATATGATCCCATTTATATGAAATAGCCAGAAAAGGCAAGTCATAGAAACAAGATAGATCAGAGATGGGTTGGAGGACTACAAATGGCACCAGGGATCTTTGAAGTTGATGGAAATGTTCTAAAATCAGACTGTGGTTGTGGTTGAACAAGTCTGTAAATTTACCAAAATGCATTAATACACTTAAAACAGCTGAATGTTATGATCTGTATTTAGTAAAGCTCTTTTTAAAATATGGCTCTACTACTGCTAGAGACATTGATATCAAAGATGCAGAGTTTGAATAATTGTTTCAGGAAAAGTTTATATATTCAGTACTACAGATAAGTTTTTTTTTTAAAGGAGAACCTCTTTCGGTGTTATAAACAGAACTTCATTTATAGCATAATAAACATACTTTCAGTCAATTTCTTTACAATCTAAAGACCCCTGAACTAAATTTTATGTTTTGTCTTAAGTATTTCAAAACCCATCCATGTCAAACTGATAATTTTACTATTGCTTGATACTATGTTATTTCCCTTATGGGTAAAACTTCGATCAGTGGCCAAATCTGAAAAGCAAGAAGACACTCTTGTCATCTGAACAGTTCTATTAGGATGTTGTTAGCTTTTTGAAAATATTATATACTAACTCTTAAATTATATTTAAATGCCAGCTACCCAATGGTGCTAGAAGATTATTGCAATTGTTTTTACCCAAGTATAATTTTTAAAATAAAATCATGTTACATTGCATTTTTCTAAAATCATTAGATTTATAATTGAATAATGTAGACTTACAATTTTTTTTAGGGCCAAGAAAAAAGAAAAGAAACTTAAATGATTCCAGCCTATTTGTATCTGCTGAAGAGGTAAGGCTAATGTACTGTTTTAACAAGCTAGCTATTCTACATTATTTTTAGTTTTCTAATAAATTTATCTTTTTTGTTTAAGTTTGGCCATCTATTGGATGAAAATATGGGATCCAAGTTTGATAACACTGGCATGAATGCCATGGCTAACAAAGATAATGCAAGTAAGTAACTTAAATTTTTTTATTGATGTTTTAAAAATAGCTTTGGCTTGGAACTTCAGAAGATAGGAAATTTTTGTTATTTATTTATTTATTTATTTATTTTTTGAGACAGCATCTCACTCCCTCGCCCAGGTTGGAATGCAGTGGCATGATCTTGGCTCACTGCAACCTCCATCTCCCAGGTTCAAGTAATTCTCCTACCTTAGCCTCCCAAGTAGCTGGGATTACAGGCATGCACCACCACGCCCAGCTAATTTTTGTATTTTTAGTAGAGAGGGGGTTTCACCATGTTGGCCAGGCTGGTCTCGAACTCCTGACCTCAAGTGACCCGCCTGCCTCGGCCTCCCAAAGTGCTGAGATTACTGGTGTGAGCCACCGTGCCTGGCTGATAGGAATATTTTTGAAAGACCTTTTCATGGTACTTTACAACCTGAAAGGAATGGCTTTTTCTTCTCTCAGGAGAACATGTAAGATTAACAAGTATTTAGACTAAAGCAAAAAAAAAAAAAAAAACCTTGCAGACTACAAAAATTACTTTTTTTTAGGGAAGTGGGCCATTTTTATATAGCATGAGTTTGCTAAGTAACTTTACATGTTTATAGACATTTTAACTATTTCTGATATTGATTGTTACTGGTTTTTATTTCACCAGTAAAAGTGCCTGGGGAGAGAAAATCTTTAGAGCATTTGTTTCTTTTCCTTCCTTAGTCATTTCTTTTTGAAACATTAATCTTTAACAATAAATATGAGAAGAAAAGCAACAAACAAGCAGTGGGTTTGTATAGTGGGTGGGAAACCGCAGGCCAAGGCAGGCTAGAAGTTCCTGTGACTCAGCAGCATGTTCTGTGGGACCACCAAGAGTCTACAGTGTGGTAGTACACTCATCTTTTCTTCTTCTCTCAAAGGTCTCAAACAGCTTAGATGGGAGGCTGAACGTGATGACTGGCTACACAACAGAGATGCAAAAAGTATCATCAAGAAAAAGAAACATTTTAAAAAGAAGAGGATTAAAACCACTCAAAAAACTAAAAAGCAAAGGAAATGAGTTATTAATGTAAATTATAGATTAAAATTCTACTTACATCTAATTTTTGCTGTTCAACCATGTTTTTTGATCTAGCTCTCTGATTCCATACATTCCAGACTTCTCAGTGGATTTGTAATAAACTATAAATAAAAATAGCTCTCATTTATAAAGTCATGTGGAAACATTGTTAAAATTAAATGTATTGAAAAAAACAACTTCTTTTTTCCATATTGCTACATAACAAAATGAAAAAGAGGACAGTAGGATTACAGACTTCACATATAAGTCCTGGCATCTCTGATCATTGTAATGAGCACTATTTCGTCTAACTACATGATGTCATCTTGTTCAGTCTTTATCTACTTGACAGAGAAAGAGACAGCTCCAAGAAGTTAGCAAACCTGAGATGAAACTGATCTTTTAAAACCAAAGGTTTAAACTGTGGTTTGATTCTATCACCTCATATATGAATGATTACAGAGTTTACATTCTTAACCACTAGAAGAATTCAGAATCCAGCCCATTACCTAATTCTCCTCTCACTAGAATAGATGAGAATTTAGTCTCAGAAGAACTAAAATAGATGTGAGTAGTATTGTTAGAAATTCCTTGTAAAGAAATTACTACATAATTTATAGGTTACCTGAAGAAGTTGTTTTATACTTATTTTTACTTAAGGAAAAACATACCTTCCAAGATGAAGGGATATTTCTTGCTCATTGTTTGCCTGAAATCTGATGGAAAAAATGATGTCTTGAAATTAGATATGAACAGAAATTCATTATATTAACACAGGCACAATTTAATGCTAGCTTTAGGGTCCATATGATGGGAACCATATAGATTAGAAATTTGTTTTAAGGTCTTTCTGGTAATCCAGGAACGATCTCCTTTTGTTTTTTTGAGTCAGGATCTCTCTCCCTGTTGCCCAGGCTGCAGTACAGTGGCACAGTCACAATCCACCACTGCCTAGACCCCCCTGGGCTGGGCTCAAGCGAGCCTCCTACGTCAGCCAAGGTCAAGTAGCTGGGATGGGGCTCAAGGGAGCCTCCTACCTCAACCTCCCGAGTAGCTGGGACTACAGGAGCACACCACCATGCCCAGCACTTTTTTTTTTTTTTTCTTAAGATACAGGGTCTTGCTATGTTTAGCCCAGACTGAGCTCAAGCAGTCCTTCCACCTTGGCCTCCCAAAGTGCTGGAATTACAAGTGCAAGCCATCACACCCAGCCATGACCACTTTTTAAAACTGATCCCAAGCTTTAATTTGTTTTTAAATACTGTTGGGATGTTTTTTTAATACCCTTCCTTAGAGTTTAAAAGAAAAGGGATTTTGTGAGTATCCAGTAGCATCTTGGTACAGCGTTCCAACAAAGTATGCTGAGGAAGACTGTGGCAAGTTTCAAAGATGGCTATCACGCCAGGTCTATTCCCTGTTTTAGGGAAAAATCACTTCCTAATTTAAAAAGTTGAGGGCTCTAATATAAAATTTCCCCAAGAAAAATGTTAAAGCACTTTCAGCCATAGCATGTGAAAGTCTTTTAGTGCCCACTGTTGATGCCCGGGAAGAATACTATAGCCTGAGAAAACTGGTTACTCAGAAAACAGCAATACCAGTTACTTTCTTAGTCTACCAAACAATGAAGTATAATGGGCAGGCTAAGTTTCCTCCATCTGTGCTCCCAAACTAAGCCAGACCAAGGACACTTGCTCTATCCTCCACAATAGTAAAATCCATGGAGGTATGAAATTTTTTCCTTAGCCCACAAACAACATTTTTAAGGGAGAAGTGAGAGTGATCTAGTCCACAATAATGAATACTTTGATTCCTGTTCTGCCCCTAAAAATGTCTAATATCTTGAATCTGAAGAACCAATTTCTCCAAACATGCCATTGCCATTTAACACATAAAATGGATTAGCAAAACTATACCCCTTTAGAAAGCATTAACTTCTGAATTATGATTACCTTGGCTTGTGTGCATCTTGCTAAACAAAAAATATGCTCCAAAAACGCCTACAAGTTCGGCTACCAAAACTCCTTTAAAGATCTTCTTTGCTAGTGGTTCCAAAGTACGGGCCATCCTAAATTTAACAATAACAGATATGTGTAAACCTGAATGAACATACTTAAACTACTATTATCATTTCTCTAATAACTCAAATTCATTCCCACAGTTTGAATGGCTTCTCTGTATGGGAGTAAGACCAATACTATGGTATACTTTTTTAGTTTAGACATCCTACCTACCTAGTTTTCAAACTCCATGCCTGAGGGGCATGATGAACCAAAGACAAAATTGGATAAAGCACAGGAAAGAGAGAAAATGCAAGAAAGCGTTGTAAAAAGAACAATTTACGGAACTAAAATTATTTAATTGTGTAGGAAAACAGAATGGGGAAGATAAGTTAATTTTTTAGCTGCACTGGGAATTAAGAAATAATCTAAATGGACACAATATGTAAACAGCTCTTTGTAAAGTGCCCTACAAAAGTAAGATCTTTCTCAAGTGGTTCTACACTTTCTAAAGGGCTGGAGTTCTTCATTTATTAATACAACATACACTATTACATATACTATATATTATAGATAGTATATATATCCTATATACTGATACATACTAATAATACAACATATACTAAACTATTAATACAACATATACTAAACTATGCCATAGTTCAGGCATTTGGAGTGCAGTGGCACAATCTCAGCTCACTGGGCTCAAACAATCCTCCCACCTCAGCCTCCCGAGCAGCTGGGACCACTGGCATGCCTGGCTATTTTTTTGTATTTTTTGTATTTTTAGTAGACACAGGGTCTCACCACGTTGCCCAGATTGGTCTCGAACCCGTGAGCTCAAGCAATCCGCCCACCTCAGCCTCCCAAAGTGCTGGGATTACAGGCATGAGCCAGTAATCTGCCCTTTCGCAGACACGCAGTAATTTTTATACAAATGGGGGCAGGGGGTGGAAACTGATTGGGTGATGAACCAGTTAAGTGGCAAAACTACAGACCGGTTAGATCTTGATTGTCTTCCTTTAAAAGCTAATCAGGAAAAAGCGTTTGTATCATTATTCTTTTTCAAATTAAAGATAACAAGCTAAGAAAATAGAATATAAGACTTACTGAAGACATTAATGTAAACTCAAGTTTTTAGTCAGCCTCCTTATAACCTCAAAGTCCAGAAGAGGAGAACCACTTGTTTTTCAGATTTTTCTATTGTCCTGTGTGTGCTCTTTTGTTCTCAATCCCAGCTCTCTGCTGTCAGGTGTTTACTCCATTCACTTCCGACCCCTTTTCAATGCCTGAGGGTGGGTGTAATCAAATAACCTTCCTTTTGTAGGATTATTCTGCTGATATTTTACCAGGTGGCCCTCCCCACCACCCCCCAAATTCCCTCATTTTAATAATGTGATCACCCTGGGGACCAAAAGATTAAAACTTTATTATTCTTATTTAAAAGAAATGAAGCAAAGAAATTTACAAAGTAATTCATATATAACTAAGAGGCAGTTGAGTGGTGGGAAGGGACAGTTGTTTTGCTCCATTCACTACAATGCTGTACATGACTGACAGAAAGTAAGTCATGCTCAGTACAGATGCCTCTCTTGGGGTTATTTTTTTTTATTTTATTTTTGGAGACACGGTCTCGCTCTGTCGCCCAGGCTGGAGTGCAGTGGCGCGATCTTGGCTCACTGCAACCTCTGCCTGCCGGATTCAAGCAATTCTCTTGCCTCAGCCTCCCCAGTAGCTGGGAGCTGGGACTCCCACCACCAGGCCCAGCAAATTTTTTGTATTTTAGTAGAGATGGATTTCACCCTGTTGCCCAGGGTGGTCTCCAGCTCCGAGCTCAGGCAATCCACAGGCCTCGGCCTCCCAAAGTGCTAGGATTACAGGCGTGGGCCACCGCGCCTGGCCTATTTTTCTTTTTTTGAGACTGGGTCTTGCTGTCTCCCAGGCAGGAGTGCAGTGGTGCGATCCCGGCTCACTGCAACCTCCGTCTCCCGGGTTCAAGTGATTCTCCTGCTTCAGCCTCCCGAGTAGCTGGGATTATAGGCGTGTGCCACCACGTCTGGCTAATTTTTTGTATGTTTAGTAGAGACGAGGTTTCATCATGTTGGCCAGGCTAACTTCCGACCTCAAGTGATCCTCCCGCCTCGGCCTCCCAAAGTGCTGGTATTACAGGCGTGTGCCGCCACGCCCGGCCTCTTGGGGTTATTTTTAACGTTCAAGGGATGAACAAAGACCGCCTGCAGCCAGTTCCATTATTCAAGGAATCGAAGTAAAATTTTGTTTTAAGAGAGGGTGATGCTAAGAAATAAAGTCCATCTGTAGGCCAGGGTTAAAAGAAAAGAAAAGAAAAGTGCGAATAATACTGTACGGCTACCTTGGTGTATAGTGGTGAGCATAGCTGCCTCCAAATAACACCGTACAACAAAGTATTTAGCTTTTTAAAAATACATATACGTTTTGCACTGAGGCTCTCGGCTTCAGGAGGCTGATAAAACTTCAAGTTCCTTTGCTACAGACCACCAGGGACACACCTGTCCACCCACAAAGAAGTGAGGTTTACTAGCTGCGGCAAGGGAGACACGGCAGACCAGCGCCTGCCTTCCCAGCACAGGGAAAGGCATCATTCCGGGAAGTTTAGATGAAGTTTAACACGAAGCCGCCTCTGACAGATTCGGCGCAGGGCTGTGTGTCATGCAGTTAACATCACACGGGGCTGAGACGCTGACTCGGGGACACAAGCTCAAGCCAAATGTGCAATGCTGGGTCGGAAGCCCCTTATCCCGGGATGCGCTCCAGGGAATCGGGGCTGCTTCCCTGGGAGGGGCGGCCTCCCAGCTTAGGCTACGCGGTTTCAAGCAGCAACGTCTCTCCCAGTCTAGCTGTGCAGAGGACGACTTTTCAACAGAGGCCGAGAGCTGGCCGCCTCCGCTCCCCCGGCTCCCGGCTCCCGGCTCCTGCCGCGGTCCCACCCAGCTCCCGCTTCCCCCGGTTCCCTGGTGCCCTCGGCTGCCCTCAGCTCTCCCCTAGCCCGCGGAACGCTAGGCCCGGGCCTGCAGGCGACACGCGCGGGCACGCAAGGAGCACGGCCCGGCCGCCAGACCACGGCCGCCTAACGACCCGGAAACGCCTCCAGTGAATTAAGGCAGTGACACCTGACTATCCTCCACATGCCCCCAGAACTGTGACGAGGCCCCACGCAGAAGACCGCCCCACTCTCGTCGCACTAGGGACCCCGAAATCCGACCGCCCATGTGAAGCCACTCGCCACAGTCCTACCTGAGGTGCGTTCAAGGGGGACTGCGCATGCGCAACGGTTGGCGACGCTCCACCCCTTCCGTTGTCGGCTCCGCCCCCACATTCGTAATTACTATTAATTGTACTCTGACCGCGACCCGAACCTGACTGCCCTCTATGTATATTATTTTACGGAATGTTCGCAATAACACATGCAACAGGTGCTGAGTGTATCTTATTTTACGGAGAAAGCAAGAGGCTTACACTGCCCACAATCGCAGTTAGTAAAATCAGAATTCACATTTAAACCCAGGAAACTGACTACGTGTAGCCTGTTCTGGGTCGTTTTTCTAACACCCTGAAACTTAAAGTGTGATAGTCTCAGAGGACTACCAACATAAGCATCACCTGAAAACTTGTTAGAAATGAAGAACTAGGCCGGGCGCGGTGGCTCACGCCTATAATCCCAGCACTTTGGGAGGCCTAGATGGGAGGATCACGACATCAGGAGACCGAGACCATCCTGGCTAACACGGTGAGACCCCGTCTCTACTAAAAATACGTTTAAAAAAAAATAGCTGGTCGTAGTGGCATGCGCCTGTAGTCCCAGCTACCGGGGAGGCTGAGGCAGGAGAATCACTTGAACCCGGGAGGCGGAGGTTGCATTGAGCTGAGATCGCACCACTGCACTCCAGCCTGGGCGACAGAGTGAGACTTTTGTCTCAAAAAAAAAAATGCAGAACTACTGAATCTGAAACTGCATTTTAGCCAGATCCCTAAAGAATTCGTTTGCAAAGTAACACTTGAGAAAGAGCGAAGGGGACATGGAAACAGAGAAGAGAAAAAGAATATAAAAGTATATTGAAGTACCGTGTGCAAGACAAAGCCTGGAACACCCAAAACAGGCACAGATCTACCTTCATCGAAGTTCTAGTCTAGTTAGGGGTATTTACCACAAATAACTGATGGAAAGTACACAATGATAAGGGCCTTGCTTCTAATCCGAGGAATCTGTAAAGGTTTTAGAGAAGGGGTGATAGCTGGAGCTAACTCTGTCCATGCCAAGTAAAGGAAGTGCCTCTGCAAGGTGCTCTGTGATTGCCCCAATTTTCCTAACACCCGCCCCACCCCTGGTCCAGCCCATGTGGTTCATCTGTGTAACTAAAGCATCATAAATTGTGAAAAATGTGAATGCATAAACTATATTGATTTAAAGCATGTCATTGTTAGTCAAGATCACTCAGATCCACACAGATCCAGAACGCTAACCTCTTCCACCATATCGACCTCTCTAGTATCCTCTTAAAGTCTGGGCTTTGTACATTCTCTTGATCTCTTCTATCTGCTCTATAGAAACTGTGTCTGGCTTGAACCTCGGTTCTATTTAATAATATATATTTGACTTTCTCTCAAACTTTTTTCACAAGCTCCCTTTCTGCATTATGTTGCTTTTTATTTTGTCTGTTACTGTTTTCACTGTCATTAACTATTTTTCTCAAAACTTTCAGAACTCTACCCCTACACCACTGAAGTTCCCTTTTCCCCTCCAACTGACACATTCACAATCTTTTTTCTTTTTCTTTTTTCCTAATCATCAGCCTCGTCATTTTCTTGTTTCTTCTTCTTCTTCTTCTTCTTCAGGGCCTTGCTCTGCCACCCAGGCTGGAGTTCAGTGGCACAGTCATAGCTCACTGCAGCCTTGACCTCCCAGGCTCAAGTAATCCTACCCTGGCACCGCCCCCCCGCCACAAGCCTCCCAAGTAGCTGGGACTACAGACAGTCACCACCATACCTGCCTAATTTAAAAAAAATTTTTTTTTTTTAGAGACAGGGTCTCCCTGTGTTGCCCAGGCTAGTCTCCAACCCCTGGGCTCAAGTGATCCTCCCTCTTTGGCCTCCCAAGTGTTAGAAATACAGCTGTGAGCCACTATGCCTGTCCTTCTTCTTTTAAAAAAAAAAAAAAAAAAGAATAGTCAAGTACGGTAGTGAGAAGCGGGAAGGAGTAAGTACATCCATAATCTTTAAAGATTCATCCACATAAATATTTTCATATTACAAGCACCCACCATGACTTCCATGAAACACTTTGTTAACTATCATTTAAGATACTATGCCTTGAGCTTTCAGGCCTATCTTTGTCCACTTGGGCTGCTATAACCAAATGCCATAAACTGATGGTTTATAATCAACAGAAATTTGTTTCTCATTATTCTAAAGACTGGGAAGTCCAAAATCAGGGTGCACAAGATTCAACATCTGGTAAAGACCAACTTTCTGGTTTCTGAGGTGGTGGCTTCTCACTGTGTCCTCACATGGTGCAAGGGGCAAGGGCCTCTCTGGGGCCTCTTTTAAATCCTTGGCTAGGTGCAGTGGCTCACACCTGTAATCCCAACACTTTGGGAGGCCGAGGTAGTTGGCTCATTTGAGGTCAGGAGTTCGAGACCAGCCCAGACAAAATGGTGAAACCCCATCTCTACTAAAAACTCAAAAATTAGCTGGGCATGGTGGCACACGCCAGTAGTCCCAGCTACGCAGGAGGCTGAGGCAGGAGAATTGCTTGAACTCACAAGGCAGAAGTTGCAGCCTGGACTACATAGGGAGACTCCGTCTCAAAATAAATAAATAAATAAATAAATAAATAAATAGACACTAATACCATTCATGAGGGCAGAGCCCTCATGACCTAATCACTTCTCAAAGTCCCTGCCTCCTAATACCGTCACTTTGGGGATTTCAACATATGAATTTAGGGAGAAGAAAAACTTTCAGACCGTATAGCAAGGCTCCACTACATTGGTTTGAAATACCAGAATATCAGTGTTAAAAGTACCAGGATGACAAAGCAAGATGAAAAAGCCACTGGGGCTTGGTGCGGTGGCTCACACCTGTAATCCCAGCACTTTGGGAGGCCAAGGTGGGCAGATAACCTGAGGTCAGGAGTTCAAGACCAGCCTAGCCAACAAGGAGAAACCCCATCTCTACTAAAAATACGAAAATTAGCTGGGTGAGGTGCAGCATGCTTGTAATCCCAGCTATTCGGAAATCTAAGGCAGGAGAGTTGCTTGAACCCAGGAGGCAGAGGTTAAAGTGAGCCAAGATCGCGCCTCTGCACTCCAGCCTGGGTGACAGAGTGAGACTCTGTCTCAAAAATGGAAGGAAGAAAGGAAGGAAGGAAAGAAGGAAGGAAGGAAGGAAGGAAGGAGAAAGAAGAAAAGGTCATTGGAATGGTTCAGACTGAAAAAAAGAAAAGAAGAGAAAAAAAGCTTAAAGAAATGATAACAAGCTTTACCAACTTGGGCCTAGCAGAATGGCTCCTGCAAAGAACAGTGGCAAGAAGAAAATGGACCATTCTGCCATCAACGAGGTGATGACCCAAGAATACACCAACATTCACAAGCACATCCACAGAGTGGGCTTCAAGAAGCATGTCCCTCAGGCACTCAAAGAGATCCGGAAATTTTGCAATGAAGGAGATGGGAACTCCAGATATGTGCATTGATACCAGGCTCAATAAAGTTGTCTTTGCCAAAGGAATAAGGAATGTCCCATACTGTATCCGCATGCAGCTGTCCAGAGGATGTAATGAGGATGAAGATTCACCAAATAAGCTCTGTACTTTGATTACCTATGTACCTGTTACCACTTTCAAAAATCTACAGATAGTCAGCCAGGCACGGTGGCTCATGCCTGTAACCCCAGCACTTTGGGAGGCCAAGATGGGCCGATCACTTGAGGTCAGGAGTTCAAGACCAGCTTGGCCAATATGGTGAAACCCCATCTCTACTAAAAATACAAAAAATTAGTCAAGATCTCACTGCACTCCAGCCTAGGTGACAGAAAAAGGCTTTGTCTCGAAAAAAAAAAAACTACAGACAGTCAATGTGGATGAGAACTAACCACTGAATCTTCAACTACATCAAATAGTTATAAAATTGCCTTCACGAAAAAACAGAAATTATAAGAAAGACTAAAATAATTGTATAGAAATGTCATGATTTCTGCAGGAAAATATATATAAACTAATAACGGTATTGCACAAAGCTTGACATCCCCATAAATATTTGTTACACACCCTGAACCCCGCTATAGATTTCACAAACACATTTTGAGATAAGACACATTTTGGCCAGAAGGTTTGGAGCAGGAAAAGTGTAGACTCCAGTAGAAACTTTTACCAAGGGTCCTTTAGCGACAGTGCCTTCCTGGTCCTAGCCTGATTTACTAACTCTGGTAGAGGGATGCAAATGACTAGAAAGATATGCTAGTTCTCTCCAAAGCACAGAAGCAGGCTGAAATCCCAGTCTTCTGTAGTGGCCATAGGGACCTCCACTTTAACAAATATGTACTAGGTTTGCTGTCCGTTCTCCCATCTTCACCTTAAAGCCTAGACATTTCTTTTCATATTTTCTCCTTCTTCTCCTTCTCCTTCTCCTTCTCCTTCTTCTTCTTCTTCTTTTTCTTCTTCTTCTTTTTCTTTTTTTTTTTTGGTAAATGTCTATAGACTGGAAAAAAACAAAGGAAAAGAAGGTAAGAGGGCATGGTGTCTTTAATGTCAAGGAAATAAACTTTATTTTTTTATTATTATATTTTGAGACAGAGTCTCACTCTGTCACCCGGGCTGGAGTGCAGTGGCACGATCTCAGCTCACTACAAGCCCTGCCTCCCGGATTCAAGCGATTCTCTTGCCTTGGCCTCCCAAGTAGTTGGGACTACAGGCACGCACCGCCACACCTGGCAGTTTTTTTTTTTTTAAGTAGAGACAGAGTTTCACCATGTTGGCCAGGCTGGTCTCAAACTCCTGAGCTCAAGCAATCCGCCTGCCTCAGCCTCCCAAAGTGCTGGTATTATAGGTGTGAGCCACCACACCTAGGCAGAAAGAAACTTTAAATAAGCCTCCCATGCAGCTGCCTCTGGGGCATGAGCCAGGCCACAGTTGGCAAAGCCTGATAGGTCTGCAGTAATTTATCTCCAATATGGGTAAGACGCAAGGAGCTGAAGGAAGCTAGGACTTCATATAACATGAGACCCACCTGGACTCATACGTATGACAGTGCAAACATATCACACGATACAGGTTATTCTTTAATTATTCATGGCTGGTATCCTCCCTCCATTATGCTTGCCAGACAACTCAGAGTTGAGTATGTAGAACTGTAAGGTTAACAGGTTGACCTAATCCTAGGCAAACTAAGAATCAGAGTTCACATTACCAATCCCAAAGAGCCTCCTAAATCCTCCTATAATTACAGGTATTAGTGTCAGAACAAGATCCAACCCATTGTCTTTTTAAGTTTTTTACTCACTAAGAAGCAAGCAAACAACAACCATGTTTGAATCAATGTCTTAAATTCTACCTGACCAGAGGGAAACAAAGACTTTTTGTAATGTAAGGGATAATCCCACTAAGCAGATTGGCAAGGAGTTCAGTCCTGTTCCTCTTGAGGGAAATTCTTAAATACACCTTTGCAACTACAGCTAATATCATCACATTATTATATAAGGCAAGAAGGCCTTCAAGTGGGAGTGATGTATAGAAATATAAAAATACTAAGATATTCAGATATTCTGATTTTACCTTTTCACATACTGCTTCTTTAAAAAATAAATATTCACCTACATAATGAAACCCGGATACCTGTGCCTAGCTAGGAACCCTCTCTGGTCAGTTCTTTCCCCTCTGTAAAATGGAGATTAAAAACTACTGACACACATCCACCACCTGCCTCTCACTTTCTGTTGACATATAGAATTTCCTCAATTCCAAGATGTACTTGTTTCCATATGTTTACATATGTTTACATTTCAGAAATAGGAATGCATCTTACAATTGATATATATATTGAATATAGTATTTGTCCCAAAATGCTGTTATTAAATAAAATGTTTTAGTGATGCAGGTTTTTTCTTGGCTGCTTAACCAGCCAGAAACCTCTAAGGCCAGCAACACCCCTGCCCAGGCCCTGGGCTCACTTCAGGAGGCACTCAGTCCAACCAGCTGCACTTGCTTGCACTCCCACCTAGATCCAGTGCTTGCGGTGGGATCCACACTCAGCCCGCTGCTGGGCCAGCCATGCCACGACCTGCTTCCACCTTGGGCAATGGTTTCTGGATGAGGAAAACATGGTGACACCCAAACAGGGATGCCAGCAACCCCAATCCCCAGAGTGGGTGTTACAGCATGCTAACAGCTCTTTTACTCCCATTGCTCCACTCCCTGCTGCTGCTCCTGGGCTGGCCTGGCCCTGTCACTCCTTCCCTCATGTGGGGTGGCTGTCCTACACCAGTGTAGGGTGGGCGATACAGTATTACAGCTTTTTTTGTACCCACCTTCAGGCTAAGGGGGCTACCTGCCTTAGGGTGGCAGACCACGCTCTTTGATTCCCATCTCTGCTGATAGCTGTTCCATTGCTCAATAAAACTCTTCTCTGCCCTTCTCACTCTTCGGTTTTCAGCATAACCTCATTCTTCTTGGATGCGGGACAAGAACTTGCGATTCGCCAAATGTGGGTACAAAAAAGGCTGTAACACTGTGACCCTCTGCCTGCTGCTCGTGCCTGCAGCCAACCCACACAATGGAAAGCAGCAGCCAGGCTGGGCCAGCCGTGGAGCCTATGGGCCTGAGTAGGCAGGGGACTGAATGAGCTGTAACATAGGCAGGCTGGGGCACCAGGCTGAGCCAGGCCCAGGTGGGGATGTGCCATCCTGCATCACTAGAACCCAGGAAATTTATTGCCCTTGTGGTCCTAAAAATCTCTCTCCTCAGAAAATAAGATTTTTTTTTTTTTTTGCAGTGAAAAATGCCATGGCCTTGTTTCTCATAGCAGGTAAAGAAGAACCAAAGAATTCACTGGTACTAACAATTAAACCTATGCCCTCTGAGATCTCATTGTAAGTGTCTTTCTGCCTGGACTTAGCTGTACTGCCTGCATTCCAATCCTAGCCCCTCCAAATCCTGACTCTGCAATTGTAACCAGGAACCCCAGCTTTTAAAATATCTTTTAATTGCTCACTTTCTTTCCCTGCCCTCTTACCCCTTCATTCCTTCCCTCTCTAGACCTTCTCCCCTGGCAATGCATGTTTATCTAATTGTTTTCTTGGTTAAAAAATTCCAGAAGCTAATCTTGAAACAAACCAAGTGCAGAGCCCCAACTACAGAATCCTTGTGCTTAGGGGGAGTCGCAAACATTTTCTCCACGACCATTGGGCTGAAATCAAGATAATGCCAACCAGACCTCCAAACAGGCAATTACCCAAGATATCCATTGAAACAAGACATACAGACCCTGCATCCTGTACCACTCCCAAATGTCTCCCATACATTTCCCCCTTAAAAACCCTATGGTCAATTTTAAAATTTAAGGTGGTACTTTAGAACACTAGTTCACCATCTTCTCTGTTTGCTGGCTCTCCGATTAAAACCTGCTTTTCCTCCCGCCAACCCTCACCTCTCGTCTTCTAGAAGCCACTTAGCCCCTGTGGCCTCAGTTAACCTAACTGCAAAAGATAGCAAAGCAACACCCATTTCATAAGGCTGTTAGGAAATTACATCACATCATTCCTGTAATCTTAGCAATTTGGAAGGGGATGTGGTACATGCAAGTACTCAATAATGTTAGCTACCCTTTTAACTGATACATGAATGACAGTACAGCTTGGTAACTAAGAATAACTAGAAGTCATCTTCTTCACTGGTTAACATTGGTTAAGAGAAAGGTAAATACAGTGAAAAAAATTACCTTCTTAGAAAAATGGAAGAAGCATAAGAAGAAAGATGTGGGGAAGAGAATGGGAGAGAGATAAGAAGAAATATACAGTCTACGTTTATAGATATTTGACTTATCAAGAGGCCAAAGAGTAAATTATGACCCAGAAAATGTACCAGATAGGATACAGGCTAAACTGCTATAACTTTTGAGTAATTACAATTGTAATTGTTGAGACTCCAATAATTCATGGCTCAAACAAGATGAACAATTATGCTCTTTCATATACAGGTCAGAACGAGGCCTGTTACACAGTGTGAGTCATGGGAGGGTGGCTCTCTTTCTCAAGGCAGTCCGGTGAGCCGGTTTCCTCTGTCTTGTTAGTCTGCCACCCCCTGGAGTGCTGCTTTCCTCCGAATTAGCAAATCTGGCTTGCCAACACAGTATCTGCCTTCCAGGTATGGGGAAGGCACTAAAGAAAATTGGAGAGCCATCAACTTACTGTTTTAGCCACAGGGCCACACCAAGCTGCTGGGAGATGGGAAGTGTGGGCCAACTTACCCAAAGGAAAAAGGGGAGAGTGGCTGCTAGAGAAAGATCGCACCCTAGGAAATGTTCCAGGGAGAAGCACCTTCCCCGCACACGCATTAAGAGACACAATGACATAGTATGACCTTCTGGGGGCACTACACTAGAAAAGGGAAGAAAGCCTCAGATGGGCATGTGTACGGCTTCCTAAACACACTGCACATGCTTACTTCCCTGGGGTAAGGAGGGCAGCCCACCCTAAAGGAAGAATCATGGGAAAGTGCTGTGAGATGCTGGAAGTGGGCCAGCCTATGAAGGCCTAGCATCAAGGTTAAACATTGCACTTGTACTTGAAGTCACCCACTTGGGTGTCTTCTAAGTGTGCTTTCCTTTCTTTCCTGCTCTAAAGCTTTTAATAAACTTCCACTCCTGCTCTGAAACTTGCCTCAGTCTCTTTTTCGGCCTTACATCCTCAGTCAATTCTTTCTTCTGAGGAGGCAAGAATTGAGGTTACTGCAGACCCATATGGGGTAACTCAGAGACATTTCCACTGTTAACAATTTTACATAAACTTTTAGAGATATATTATCATTAGGTCAGAGTAACACAACTAGTAAATGGTAGAGTCAAGGTTCAAACTCAGGTCTTTAGACTTGTGTATCTATTGAGCCAGTAAATGAGAGTGCCTAAGACTGCCCCCAAATCTGGTCTCTTTTCCACCCCACCAAATTACCTCACAATCCCATTGCTTCCTTTCACACCACAGAGGATATGTGTGGAAATCTATCAACCCAGAAGAGAACTGAGGTTTCATTCTGTGAATTTCTAATAGAAAAATTGCATGCCTGATTACATACCCATTTGTTAGATATTTAATATATATTTTCTTCTATTAGGATATTCCATTCTTACTTTCATTGGGCAGGTTGCCTAAATGGTCATGTAATCAGCCCTTGGGGTAATATTCCCTGATCCTCAGCCTGTTTTGCACCTGTGGTTTAGCTTTTCCCAGGAGGATATGTAATAGTGAGGGAGGGGTGGATGAGAATTAAATGATTTCTTTTTCATGTGACTGGGAGGAGCCCTTTATTCCAGCCCCTGCCCAACTCCATTGAAAGCAATCACTCCCCCTGAACAGCCACAGAGCAGGTTCTTTTACAGGGAGCCACCATGGCTGATAAATCCAAATTTATTGAATACATTGACGAAGCTTTAGAAAAATCAAAAGAAACTGCACTTTCTCATTTATTTTTCACCTATCAGGGGATTCCTTACCCCATCACCATGTGCACCTCAGAAACTTTCCAAGCGCTGGACACCTTCGAAGCCAGACATGATGACATCGTGCTAGCATCTTATCCAAAATGCGGTAAATGACAAGTCGTTTCCTACAAGTACACTTCTCATAGTGAGTAGGTTGGGGAGGGTATGAGACAAAGGTGGGATGAAGGCGGTTCCTCATTGCAGGAATCTGTCTGAGCATCAGTGAGGAGGAGGGCCACCGTGGTTAAGTACGTAGGTTGTAAAATCAGTAAATAGAACTGCTAGATTAAAAAACTCCAGTGTCTGAAGGAAGAGCTCTGTGCGGAAAGGCCATGGTGGAGGATGGAGGGCAGAAGGGGGTGGATGACGGGCCTGGAAGGGAGGAACATGAATGTGGGAAAGTCCAGTTGGCAAGGAACAGTGACAGTAGCAGTGATTTTGTCTTGATTTCTGGCTGGACAAAAGCACAGCCACTTCTATAATTTACATGATGATTTCCATGTTATAAATTATTTTTCAGGATCAAATATTGCTCCATCAGTTTCTCAAATCACTTTTACAAAGATCCTTCATCAACGGAAAATAAGACATGAAGAATCTAAATGATCCTGCTTTCTACCATCTCCTTTTGATTCTTTCTACTGTTGTTTATTAAAGCCAACCTCATTTAATATCTTTTTTTCTTAACTGATGCTGTGTTTTCATAAAATCAAAATTATAGATTCCTATAGAAAATACATATTAATTTAATGTAAAATAATGTATACAACTTATAATAAACTATTTCTATAACATAACATTGTTCTATAAGAAACATATTCTAGATTCAAAATGAAGCATTGTCCCTTGTTAAAGGAGCCATCTGTTCTCAGTTGAATTTTATACTAATTATAGGTAAATGCTGTTTTCAATCAAACCATTTCTTTCCATAGCCCAAGTTATTTCAAACACAGAAGAACTAAATATACACATCAGGGAATGGTTGTAGATTTTAATTTTTATCATGTATATGCTAAAGTAATGTCCTTTTGTTATATCAAGACTCCGTAATGAGTTTTTATTCTCTGATTTTTCCGATAGGTTCAAACTGGATTCTCCACATTGTCAGTGAATTAATATATGCTGTTTCTAAAAAAAAGTATGAATATCCAGAATTCCCAGTTCTTGAATGTGGGGATTCAGAAAAATATCAGGTTAGTACAACCAGCCTTTAACCTTACAGCAAATTATCATAGAAAGATTTCTTCCGGTTTGGAGATTCTTTAGTTTTCAGTTTAGAAAGTGCAATGCTAATAATTACCACAATTTACTGTGTGCTTACCATATCCTCAGCACTGTTCAAGTATCATCTCATTTTCTGCAAAATAGCCTTATTACCATTTCACAAAAGATAGAAATGCTAGGGACTTGCCCAAGGTCAAGGGACTAATAAATGATAGAGCCAAGATTTGAACCCAAGTTTTCTAGTTTGAGCTTTTAACAACTATACTATATAGCCAGGCTGTTTTTGTTCTTTTTATTTTAAGTAGGGGAAAAGTAAGCTGAGAAACCTCAGGAAATGAACAGAAAAGCCTCATCTCTGAAGACATGGACCTGTGCAGGATGGTAGTAGGAATCACCAGTCTTTTCCTAGTAAACCATGATTTTTATTTGAAATGGAGTCTCACTTCATTGCCCAGGCTGCAGTGCAGTGGTGTGATCATGGCTCACTGCAGCCTCGACCTCCTGGGCTCAAGCGATCCTCCTGCTTCACCCTCCTGAGTAGCTGGGACTGCAGGCACGTGCCAGTACACCTGGTTAATTTTTTTATTTTTTTTTGTAGAGATAGGGTTTCATTTCGTTGCTCAGGCTGGTTATGAACTCCTGGGCTCAAGTGATCCTCCCACCTCAGCCTCCCAAAGCGCTGAGATTACGGGCATCAGCCACCGCACCCAGCCAGACATGATTTTTGATTTCCCTATCTCAGTTATGATTCATGTGTGTGTAAGGGATGGGAAGGAATCAAGCGTTAGCTAAGAGAGTACGCCACTGATGTGTGTGAAGGGGATAACAGGTCACCCTAGCTGTTATTACTTACCTTCCCAATACAACTAACTGGGTCTTGGATGTGAGATAGGATGTTCTACTCCCTGCCCAGGGAAGGCAAGAAAGGAGTGGGAGGAGGGTCTACCTCAGGACTTCAGGGCTTGGACAGAAAAAGGACATGGAAGACAGCCTCTCCCCACTCCTAGACACACCAGAATGCAGCGGGGAAAGGAAGGCTGTATTCAAGGGGGAACCACAGTCTCAGTAAAACTTTCAGCAGTGTTCACCACCAAGATTCCCAACAGGCAGACAGAACTCAGCTACTAACATAAAGCCACTGGATTGGGACTTAGGGAACAGCTTCTGGAAGGTGACTGAGTCACTGGCATGATGACAAATACAAACTTGAAAGTTGGAACCTAGATAGAAGGAAGCCCATTTCCACGGATTAGGTCAAAGTAGCAGAAAAATACATGGTGAAGGGACTCAGAGGAGGGTGTTTTGGAGGTAAGTGCCGAGTCCTGGATTTGGTTGGCAACAAAGGAGCAGGGAGGGTCACCTGTACCAAAGCCAACCTGATGAAGGCTCAGCCAAGACAGGCCCAGGAACATAGGATGGACCAACAGGGGCAGTAAGAAGCTTTGACCTAGGTAGGAAATAAAGGAAAAGCCCCATAGACTTCTCCTGTCCAGGCCTTTGCATAACCTTTTTCTAAAGAGAGTGCTTAACATCACCTTTAGAAATGATGCCAACATTTATCCAGATTTCAATTTCTCTCTCACTGTTTTTTTTGTTTGTTTGTTTTTTGTTTTGAAATGGAGTCTCACTCTGTCACCCAGGCTGGAGTGCAGTGGTGCGATCTCGGCTCACTGCAGCCTTCACCTCCTGGGTTCAAGCAATTCTCCTGCCTCAGCCTCCCGAGTAGCTGGGATTATAGGTGTGCGCCATCATGCCTGGCTAATGTTTTGTATTTTTAGTAGAGACGGGGTTTCGTCATGTTGGACAGGCTACTCTCAAACTCCTGACCTCAAGTGATCCACCCTCCTCTGCCTCCCAAAGTGCTGGGATTACAGGCATGAGCCACCACGCCTGGCCAATATGCCCTTTAATTTTAAATGGAAATCAGTGAAATGAACTTCACTTAACAATTATTTGCTTTACAGGGAACTTTTCTGGAGTACATATTTTTCCTTAAATAAGGTATCTAGTCTTTGCTCACATTTGGGCTATATTACACATTTTAGTGAACATAGTATTATATATTATGTAGCTATCTAATTTAGTTACAGTTGACTTCCATTTTTCCCTTGGGTGCTTTTCTAATCCTTTTAGTAACCTTACCATTTCTCATGTGTCTGTACATGATTTTTGGCCATGCAGTTTCATGGAAACCACAGTCTATAACTTAATCTGAAAATAACCACCTGTGCAATTTTGCACAAAGTGCTTAAAACCTCAAAACCTATTCTTAATCTCTAAAATGGGGGTTACGATATCTACCTAAGAGGATTGTTGTGAATGAGTATGAAAATGCTTCAAATGTTTAAAAGTACCATTTGATGTAAATCAGATTTTACACTGCTAGTCACCACTTGGATCCATATCATTGATTTAAAGTGCGTTTTATTTTTAAAATTTCATTTTTTGCCCCCTTGCTTGATTGAGTTGAGATCTCCACTAAGTTTTGTTTTTTTTGTTTTTTTTGTTTTTTTTAAACGGAGTCTCACTCTGTCGCTCAAGTTGGAGTGCAGTGGCACTATCTCAGCTCACAGCAACATCCGCCTCCCAGGTTCAAGTGATTCTCCTGCCTCAGCCTCCTGAGTAGCTGGGACTACAGGTGTGCACCACCACGCCCAGCTAATTTTTTGTATTTTTAGTAGAGATGGGGTTTCACCATATTGGGCAGGATGCCCAGCCTCAACTAAGTTTTTACAGAACAATTGGCTACAAACATCTGAATATCCTTTTATCACTTATATTATATTGTAGCTGCAACCAAGCAGTAAGTGACCGCTACAGATGTGGGACTAAAAACTTGAAGCCTTACTTCCCTGCATAACATATACTAATGGTCTGATTGTAAGTGAAAACCCTTAATCCTGGCAGATTAAATAGATAATTTTATCTTCAAAATTATCTATAGAAATAGATTACAGAAAAAGAATCAATCACCTTTGTCCATATACTGACAAGAATTTCTCTCATAAAACATTTCTCGGACATTTAAGTAACTCTGTACTTTCAGGTTCCATTCAGATATTTTATTGCCTAGAGTTTCAGCTGGTTAAACAGAAAGATTTAGATGTTAAAAATGGATTCGCAGGAACTGTGGAAAGACATGACTATTTCTGTTAAAGACCTTGAATATAGAAGAGAATCAAATTAAGTGAAAGTGTGTATTTCAGATTATGAGTTCTCTTGAACAAAATGGATTTGATATGATTGTGGGAAAAGGTAATTTTTTTAAAAATTACAAAAATAATTGGGAAATGGTAAGCAGGGTACAAAAAAGAAATTCAAGAATATTTTAATTATTGGTTTATTTATGATTCTTCATTCCTCATCTCCACAAAGTAAGAAAACAGAAATAAAGAAAAATTGGCCGGGTGCGGTGGCTCATGCCTGTAATCCCAGCACTTTGGGAGGCTGAGGTGAGCAGATTACCTGAGGTCAGGAGTTTCAGACCAGCCTGGCCAACATGGTGAAACCCTGTCTCTACTAAAAATACAAAAATTAACTGGGCGTGGTTGTAGATACCTGTAAACCCAGCTACTCGGGAGGCTGAGAAAGGAGAATTGCTTGAACCCGGGAGGCAGAGGTTGCAGTGAGCTGAGATCACGCCACAACACTACAGCCTGGGCGACAGAGTGAGACTCTGTTTCAAAAAAGAAAAATTGGAGGAAGAGGAGAAGATATAGTGACAGTAGTGCTAGAAACTATCACTTAGATACCAAACCTAGGAGTGATTCAACACACACACACACATGCACACACGTGCACATTTTCACCTTTTTGTGTATATTTTTAAGAGAATGAAAGGCTTTCCATCACCAAGGATTTTGGCAACTCACCTCCACTATGACAAATTACCTGGGTCTATCTTCAAGAATAAAGCCAAGGTGAGTGTCCTTTCCTACTGATAATTCTTTGAAATTTCTATGTATAGATATTAGTTTTTGGAAGTAGATCATGAGTTTGTTCCTCCTCATAGAAGCTTAATAAATGAAGTGTGACATTTAGTTTTTTTGTTTTTGTTTCTTTCTTGACATATATTTGCTATAGTTGCAGTCAAGTCAAATGCATTTTCGACAAGGAAATAAAACATATGCATAGAATAAAATGTATTTTATAATCTGTTTTACAGTGAATAATTTTCTGAATCCTGACAGAATATTTAGAGTGTTTCATGCACACACAAAAAATACAATTTAGTAAAATGAGAAAAAAATTGTTCCTTTCTTTCTGGTGAGCACTATTTACCTGAGGCCTAAAACTATTTTTTCAAATATATTTAAAATTTTTATAGAGACAGCATCTCACTATGTTGCCCAGGCTGGTCTCGAACTCCTGACTTCAAGAGATCCTTCTGCCACCAAGGCCTCCCAAAGTGGTGAGATTACAGGCATGGGCCACCATGCCTCGCTAAAACTATTTTATTTTTGAATTTCACATGTAGTAACAAACTTCACAGCATGCATACAGAACTATATGTGCTTTGGCTGTTCTTATCATTTGTTTAAAAATGTTGTTTTATTAATCAGTATTGATATATTTCTTGTAATTACTATTTTTTACCCAACCCTTTCTGTTTCCTCTCTCCTGGTCTCCCCTCCATTCCTTATTTCTTGGTGCCTTTTTTCTGCCTCAGAAGAAAATGATTTGAATTAGTTACAGTCAAGATTTATTTAAACTCCCTGCAGGGTGCGGTGACTCACACTTGTAATCCCAGCAATTTGAGAGGCCGAGGTGGGCAGATCACTTGAAGTCAGTAGTTCGAGACCAACCTGGCCAACATGGTGAAACCACATCTCTACAAAAAATATTAGGTTGGTGCAAAAGTAATTGCGTTTTTTGAATTACTTTTAATGGCAAAACCCCCAATTTTTGCACCAACCTACTAAAAATAGCCAGGTGTGATAGCACGTGCCTGTAATCTCAGCTACTTGGGAGCCTGAGGCAGCAGAATCGCTTGAATCTGAGAGGCAGAGGTTGCAGTGAGCCAAAATCTCGCCACTGCTCTCCAGCCTGGGCAGCAGAGCGAGACCTTGTCTCAAAAAAAAAAAAAAAAAAAAAAAATTTAACTTCCTCCGAATGCTAGCAAGAAGAATGGGAGAATAGTGAGGTAAGAGCAAAGAAAGGCAAAACAGGAAAACTGTTAAGATAACTACAATTTCAATGGTAAGAGGCAGGAGGGGAAGCAAAATAAGAAAGGAAGAGTAGGAAAGCAAACCTTAGGGAAGTGGAGGTTTAGAATGAGCAGCTTTGTGGCTGTGATACAAGAATCCTAGTAGCTTAAAATGGGAAAATATCTTAAAGGTCATCTACGCTAATTCCCATTGAGTGTTTGAATTCCACTAAGCAGCTGGACCATGATTCAGCACCTCCAATGATAAAGATCTCCAGTATCCCCTAAGCCAGATTTGAATAGCTCTGTTAAACAGTTTTTCCTTATATCGCAAATGTGTAAAGTCTGAAATACCATTTTAACACATAATTTCCCCCGTTGAATGCAGTTAACACATTTTTCCTTAGTGTCTCTGTAATAAACAGAGCTGAAGTAATTTTTAAAGCTTTGGACTTGGGGCACGCAGGCTTTTGAACAGAGTTTCACATTTGTAAGAATATAAGGGCAAGAAAAGAGCAACAGGGGCTGGATGCAGTGGCTCACGTCTGTAATCCCAGCACTTTGGGAGGCCGAGGCAGGAGGATCACTTGAGCGCAGGAGTTCAAGACCAGCCTTGGCAACATAGTGAGAACCCCGTCTCTACAAAAAATACAAAAATTAGCCAGGCATGGTGGTGCACCGCTGTGGTCCCAGCTACTTGGGAGGCTGAGATGGAGGATTGCTTGAGCCCAGGAGGCAGAGGTTGCAGTGAGTGAGATCGCGCCACTGCACTCCAGCCTGGGTAACAGAGTCAGACCCGGTCTGAAAAACAACAAAAAACAAGAGCAACAGCAGGGAGGTAAGACGTTGATGTGGGGAATTTGTTCATACTCCAGCCAATTAGCCCTCAAATTCAAATTTATGTCTTTGTAAACTTACAGATTGCTACAAGCCAGGGCAACTGAGTGGTAGTTAAAGCCTCAAATATAAAGCCCTCAAATGGCAAGAATCTACTATATTTGGACTAGGGGGAGGGATGAGTGTTAGATCTAAGCACAAGACAAGGCCCAGACCCATTGATCTCTACTCAATTTTATCCTGTTGGTGTTAGTTAAATTCTTTAGGCAGACAAGGTATTTTGAGATCCTGATTCCCTCCCACTCTCGTGTTATTTACAAATTTGGTAAATATAGCTTCTATATCTTTACCTAAATGATTCATTAAAACATTAACTATTACCCAGCCAAGAGAGTGGAAGGGCTTATTAAAAACCTCCCAGCAGGTTTACATTAGTTAATTAACTATTTATACCAAGTCAGTTTTGTTATTGTTGTTATTGTTGAGATGGAGTCTTGCTCTGCTGCCCAGGATGCAGTGAAATGGCACCACCTCGGCTCATGACAACCTCCGTCTCCTAGGTTCAACCAATTCTCCTGCCTCAGCCTCCCGAGTAGCTGAGACTACAGGTGCACAACACTGCGCCTGGCTAATTTTTGTATTTTTAGTAGCGGCAGGGTTTCCCCATGTTGGCCAGGCTGGTCTCGAACTCCTGATCTCAAGTGATCCACCCGCCTCAGCCTCACAAAGTGCTGGGATAACAGGCATAAGCCACCATGCCCAGCCCCCAGTCAGTTTCATATGCCTAACTGCTCCTGATTCTGGCTTACATTCTTACTTTTTCTGTAGGAGGAATCATAGCTACTCCACCTACTAATCTAAAACCATGTTGAAAAAATCCAGGTGTTAGCTGACTTGTTCTTAGAGGGCCCATGTTGCCCCCTGTTGGTTACAGTTTCCTCTTTTATGTGGCCCCAAATCTTGTTTTTAGTCAATTCTAGGCTTCCCCCAAATGAAAGTGAATATCGCAAATCTGCACTTTGCAAAATCCACATCTTTCCCCTTTCTGAAAATGAAATGACTTCTGCCTGTTCTAGTTGTCTGGCCTCACATGTTTTCAGATTCCTCGGAATTCAGGAACATGCTGGATCATGTGTCCTCCAGTTTCCTCAGTTCTTGAAATAGAAGGCTTCAGGCCAGAAGGCTGAACTCAGAGCAGACGTGTGATCCTCTGCAATCTTTTAGTTCTCTGGGGTTTCAGTTTGTTCTTTACGATGTTTATTTCATGCTACTCATCCAAAGGAACACTTTCCTCATCAAAGAAGGCAGATATAGGAATTCAGACGTTCTGCGTCATCTACTCACCCATAAACATCATACCCAGAGAGTGGGCTTTGCCATTCTTTAATCTCCTACCAACTCTAAAACATTATTTTTGTCATCCTTAACATTATTTGCAATTTTTATTTGAGGGTTTAAGCTTTCAGGTCATAATCTTGTGATTATCCTAGTGAGCTTGGTCTTTTTTTCCTTTTTACATCTTCTATGCATCTTATTGCCTAAATTCATTTGCAAGAATCCTCTGCAACAATATCAATCTTTTTCTTCTTTCTCTCCTTTTCCCAGATTTCCCCATCAGCCACCTCCTGTTCCTCAGTTTCCTACTGTCATTCTTTCTCTATATATTAACACAATTATGTAATATACGAGTGGACACGATGATATTGCTCACCCTTTCAATTTTCCAAATTTCAAAACATAGACCTAAATAAATTAACTCAATTTTTGCTCCCTAGATATTGGTGATATTTCGAAACCCTAAAGATACGGCAGTATCTTTTTTCCATTTCCACAACGATGTCCCCGATATTCCAAGCTATGGCTCTTGGGATGAATTCTTCAGACAGTTCATGAAAGGACAAGGTATGGCTGTTGGTAAAAGAATTATTCTTACTTGATCAGATGACCACATAAATGTGAAAACCCAAATGTGTTTTAGGGAAAGGGAAGAAGATTTAGGTAGATCTGGGAACCAAAAAGTTACATTTAAGTGAACTGTTATAGCACCATTAGTTCTGTGCATCCAACAATTAAATGCATTGCTGTTTTAAAAACGAATTTGGGGCCAGGTGTGGTGGCTCACGCCTGTAATCCCAGCACTTTGGGAGGCCGAGGCGGGCAGATCACAAGGTCAGGAGATCAAGACCGTCCTGGCTAACACGGTGAAACCCCATCTCTACTAAAAATACAAAAAATTAGCCAGGCGTGGTGGCACGCACCTGTAGTCCCAGCTACTCGGGAAGCTGAAGCAGGAAAATTGCTTGTACCCAGAAGGCAGGGGTTGCAGTGAGCTGAGATGGCGCCACTGCACTCCAGCTTGGCAAAGCGAGACTCTGTCTTGAAAAAACAAACAAACAAACAAACAAACAAAAAAACTAATTGGACAAGTCGTATGTTGACTATGAGTACAGAGTGGCCATAGAAAAGACATGGGACAAAGAGAGCTTTAACAGTGAGTGATGTAGAAAACCATTTGTAGTGAACTTCCTTGTCACTATGTAACACTGATAAAAACAAAAAATATTTTTTAAAAAACCATGACACTGAGCTACTATACCTAAGACATTTGTTTGCTAGAAAGAAAATAAGTTTTTGTCAGAAATAAGTTTTTGTTAAACATGTTGATATTTTGTCTCTGGTTTATTGATAACTCTAAGTGTCTATTAATGCTCCAGGTGCTAAAGTAGGGGTCGTCTATGCATTATTTTATTTAAGATTTATAACAAACTATGAGTAAGGTGGTATTAGCTCCATTGTACAGATGAGGAAACTAATCAAAATACAAATCAGACAGGCACAGTAGCTCATGCCCGTATTTCCAGCACTTTGGGAGGCCGAGGCGGGCGGATGACTCGAGGTTAGGAGTTTGAGACCAGTCTGGCCAACATGGCAAAACCCCGTCTCTGCTAAAAACACAAAAATTAGCCAGGTGTGGTGTTGCATGCCTGTAATCCCAGCTACTCAGTAGGCTGAGGCAGAAGACTTGCATGAACAGGAGGCGGAGGTTGCAGTGAGCCGAGATTGATCACAACTGCACTCCAGCCTGGGTGACAGAGCAAAACTCCAACTCAAAAAATAAAATAAAATAAAATAAAAAATAAAGAAATAAAAATACAAAATTAGCCAGGCATGGTGTCTCATGCCTGTAATCTCAGCTACTTGGGAGGCTGATGCAGGAGAATTGTTTGAATCCAGGAGGCAGAGGTTGCAGTGAGCAGATATGGCACCATTGCACTCCAGCCTGGGCAACAAGAGTGAGAAACTCCGTCTCAAAAAAAAAGTTAAATCACTTGCCAATGCTTGTAAGTGGCAGTGACTCTACATCCATGAGTATAGTGGCCAGAGACCAGTAACTGATTCCTTCTTTTAGTGGCTCTTTTGAGTCTCTACGGTGTAATAGATGGGATATTAAAGCCCAATGACCCTGGAGGAGAAGCTGTTGTCAGTTCACTCTAAGAGGGCTACTTTTTAAAAAATGTATTTATTTTTGTTGTATATATTTAAGGTGTACAACAAAATGATGTTTCACCGTATACACAATGAAATGATTAATACAATCAAGCAAATTAACATATCTATCATGTCACACAATTACCTGTTTTGTGTTTAGTAAGAGCACCTAAAATCTATTCTTTTAACAAATATTATATGGTATAAAATCATTAACTGTCATCATTAACTGTCATCCTAATGCTGTTCATTAGATCTCAAGATGCTCATAACTGAATAATTCATAACTACATAACAAGGTTGTACCTTTTGACTTCTGTCTCCCTATTTTCTGCCCTTCCCCATCCCTGTAACCACCATCCTACTCTCTATTATGTATCTGACTTTGTAAAGATTCCACATATAAGTGAAAACATGCTGTATTCTTCTCCTCTTTTTTTCTTTCTTTCTTTTTTTTTTTTTCTGAGACAAGATTTCACTCTGTCACCTAGGCTGGAGTGTAGCGGCGAGGCTCACTGCAGCCTTGACCTCCTGGGCTCACGTGGTCCTCAGCCTCCTAAGTAGCTGGGACCACAGGCACTTACCACCATGCACAGCTGATTTTTTTTTCTTTTTGTAGAGATGGGGCCTCACTATATTGCCCAGGCTTCATATTTTTCTTTTTGTGTCTAGCTTATTTTGGTTAACATAATGTCCTCCCTCCGTGTTGTTGCAAATGATGATGAGAAACTTGTCATCAGTGGGACAATGCATTTTAGGGAATATCTGTTTCCCTATCCATCCTTGGAGAGGTTTGTTTTTCTCATTTAACAGGAAGTCTGAAGGTAGGTAGCTGGTTCCTGGGATCTCTGGCCTGCACTTCTGATATTCCCTTGGCCTCTCTCTCATACTTTTTGCAATACACCCTGAAATTGGCTACTATCCTTCTAATCATCACCTTTAGGTCATGAAAAAGGAGGAAGGATAGCAGTAGCCGAATGTGTTCCTTAGCTCCACACAGCAATAGTTTTGCCAGAAACCTTCCAGCAGACTCTTGCTTGTGTCTCACTGGGCAGAACCATTTCATGTGGCCAATTACAGCTCTGAGGAAGGCAGGAAATCAAGAAACGGAACTGTCATGATCAGCTTAGACCCAAATAATCAGGGTTTGGTTAGCAACAAAAAAGAGGATGTATTGGATGTTGGGTAGGCAACTTACGGTATTTGTGACAGAAAATAAAACACATAGAAACTGCCTGGCTCAAAGCAAGGGCTTCATGATAACAATGATCATGATAATAATTATGATATTATTAATAATAGTAATGGCTATTGAGGCCGAGCGGGGTGGCTCACACCTGTAATCCCAGCACTTTGGGTGGCCGAGGCGGGTGGATCACCTGAAGTCAGGAGTTCAAGACCAGCCTGACCAATATGGTGAAACCTCGTCTCTACCAAAAATACAAAAGTTAGCCAGGCATGGTGGTGTGTGCCTGTAGTCCCAGCTACTCAGGAGACTGAGACAGAATTGCTTGAAACCGGGAGGCAGAGGTTGCAGTGAGCTGAGATTGTACCACTGCACTCCAGCCGGGGTGACAGAGCGAGACCCCATCTCAAAAAAAAAAAAAGCTATTGCGTGTTACTATGAAGCAGGCACTGTTTTTAGCATTTGACGTGGGTTAATTCATTTAAACCTCATAACGCCCCATTTTACAATTGAGGAATCTAAGGTACAAGGAGTTTTAGGAGTTGCTCAAAGTCACAGAGCTAGTAAACAGCACAGCTGATCAGTGTCTACATCTGCATTGTCCAGTGTGGTAGGCCACTAACCATATGTGACAACTGAGCACTTGAAATGGGACTTGAATGGGACTGGTGCTAAGGAACTAAATTTCTCATTTTAAAAAAACTGAATTAATTCAAAATTTTTAATGGATATACAATTCAGTTACTGGAAAACTTTTAAGTAAGTGTAATAAGTTGCGTATGTGAATATACTTTTTAAACTGTACTTTTTATTAAATCTAAATATACATCAAGTATTTTCAATAAAAATTTAGCATCCAAATTGAGACTCTCAGTATATGTCTCATACTCAATGGCTTTTAAAGATTTAGAATATTAAAATAATGTAATGTTTCACTCAAATTTTTGTTGATTATATGACGGAATAATATTTTTGATAAACTGGGTTAAGTGGAGTAAAACATTAAAATTAATTTCATTTGTTTCTTTTGTTTTTTAAAATTACATATATGGCTAGCATTACATTTTTATTGAACAATGATGGTCTAGAAAATGTCTTTTTCATCATTTCTTTCTGGCATTATCTCTGTCGGGTTTCATGTGTCATTCACTATTTCTGGATTTTTTTAATCCACCTAAATATTCATGAATGTCTTATAGTTTTTATAAATCATTTTTGTAACTTGCTTAATTTTGTGTTATTTATGAAAAATGTTCCAAAAGGTAAGAAAATAAATAGAAATTTAGACAATGGGACTGATTTATATCAGCTTTTTGGTGGCAGGGATTTATAATAACATAAAGATATCTCAAGCATATACACATATGTATAGTTTATATTTTATAGCATAAATTAATGATCATTTTAACCTCAGTTATTCGACATTTCTTAAAGTCTTCCACCCTGTGTTTTTAGTTTCTTGGGGAAGCTATTTTGATTTTGCAATCAATTGGAACAAACATCTTGATGGCGACAATGTTAAGTTCATATTATATGAAGACCTGAAAGAGGTGAGATTTTTATTGATATTTTAGAGCAAAATTTATTGTAAACCACAACATAGAGCACTTACTTATAATGTGTGATTGTATAAACAAATATGGTGTTCAATTTTTAAAAATATTCCAGATATATGGTACAGTGCTGGAAAAGAAAATTCAAACCATGCATACATGCTTAGGTTGTTTATTTAACAGAAATAAAATAACGCTTAGCAACTTATTACTAAAAGTGACTGCTTTATTTTCCCTTTATGATGGATAGTTCAAATTTGTAATAAAAAAAATAGGTAGGTCTGAGTTGATTTAATTGAACATACACTTGGTTGTGAACTAATTTATCCAGTCAAGTTATTTTTTAAAAATTGTTTATTGATGTAACAAATATCTAGTGAGTGATTGCTCACCAATTAGCCCCTGGTGTTACATCAGTGAACAGACAAGGCAAAGATCGCTGCCCTGTAGTAACTTACATGCCAGTTGGAGAAGGTGGAAAGAAAGAATGATACATAATAAACACAATAATTTTTAAAATGTATATAGTATGTGAGAAAAAAAGAAACAGCATAGCTGGTGAAGGAAAATTAAAAATGCTGGGGGGCCAGGCACAGGGAAGGATCGGACAAATTCCAGTGTAAAATATGATGTTTAGGCTGGTGTGGTGGTTCATGCCTACAATCCCAACACTTTGGGAGGCTGAGGCAGGGGGATCACTTCAGGCCAGGAGTTCGAGACCACCCTGGGCACATTTTTAAAAGTTAGGCATGCACCTGTAGTGCCAGCTACTCAGGAAGCTGAGATAGGAGGATCACTTGAGCCTAAGAGGTAGAGGCTGCAGTGAACCATGATTAGGCCACCACACTCCAGCCTGGGTGACAGAGTGAGATCCTGTATCAAAAAAAAAAAAAAAAAAAAGAATAGGAAGATTAGGAGAGACCTTACTGAGGGGATGTGATTTGAGCAAAGATCTGAGGGAAGTGGGGGAGTGAGCCAAGTAGGTAACTGGGGAAGAGCACTTCTGGCAGAGGGAATCAACTGGAGCAAAAGCTGGGATAGTCCTGGTGAGATTAAGGGACAGCAGATGTGCCTGGGTCAGTAGGAATAAACCAGGGCTGAACAGCCAATGAGGAAAGAGTCAAGGAGGTAGGATGGAGTATGCCACTCACTCTGGCTTTCACTTTGAGGGAAGTGGGAAGCCATCGTGGGATTTGAGCAGAGGAGTGATTGGAGCAGATGTGTTTTTAACAAGATCATTCTGGCTAGGTGTGAGAATGAACTGGGGCAAAGCAAATGCTGGGAGGGCTGTAAAGAGGGCACTGCAATAGTCCAGGCAAAGGAAGATGGTGGCTCAGGCCAAGAAGGGGCCATGCAGGGATGAGAAGAGGTTGGATTCTGGATATATGTTGAAGGGAGGGCCAACAGGATTTGCTACTGAATTGGATGGAGGGGAGAGTGGCAAGACAAGGAGAGAAGTCAAGTAAGCCTCCAATATTATTGGCCTGGCCAATAATATTGAGGGCTGAGTTGCCACCGATTGAGTAGGAGATGGCAGCAGGTGAAGGACTATTGGGGAGATCAGAGGTTTGGTTTTGGACACATTAAATTTGAGATGTTTATTAGTCGTCCTAATTGAGAAGTCAAGTAGGCAGTTGGGCATACAGGCCTTGTAAGTACAGAGAGTTCTGGGCCGTAGATAAAATTTGGGCATCACTGACACATAGCCGTGCTTTAAAGCCATGGAAATATATACCTAGGTATATAGATAGAGAAGATGACCAAGAACTTGGAGCCCACCAATTTAAAGAGTTTGGGGAAAAAAGGAGGAATCAGCAAAGGAGACCAGGAAGCGGGGGCTACTGAGGTAGGAAGGAAAGCAGAGTCCTGTGGAGAAAGCATGTTAAAGAGAAGGGAGTATCAAGTGCTCCTTAACTTAATTGGGTTTCTAACACCAGTCTTACATTACATTCTTATAAAAAGAAAGTGTGGTTTAAGCCAGGCACGGTGGCTCACACCTGTAATCCCAGCACTTTGAGAGGCCAAGGCAGGTGGATCACCTGAGGTCGGGAGTTCGAGACAAGCCTGACCAACACAGTGAAACCCCGTCTCTACTAAAAATACAAAAAT
Organism: Pan paniscus; assembly: GCF_029289425.2. NCBI lineage: Eukaryota > Metazoa > Chordata > Mammalia > Primates > Hominidae > Pan > Pan paniscus. Next base: position 89,306,982 of record NC_073261.2, read on the forward strand.
TAGCTGGGTGTGGTGGTGCATGCCTGTAATCCCAACTACTCAGGAGACTGAGGCAGGAGACTCACTTGAACCCAAGAGGTGGAGATTGCAGTGAGCTGATATTGTGCCATTGCACTCCAGCGTGGGCCACAGAGCAAGACTCCATCTCAAAAAACAAACAAACGAAAAACCAAAAACAAACAAACAAACAAACAAACAAACAAACAAACAAGCAAATGTATGGTTTAGGCCAGGCAAGGCGGCTCACGCCTGTAATCCTAGCACTTTGGGAGGCCAAGGCGGGTGGATCACTTGAGGTCAGGAGTTTGAGACCAGCCTGGCCAACATGGTGAAACCCTGTTTCTACTAAAAATACAAAAATTAGCCGGGCGTGGTGGCACACACCTCTAATCCCAGCTACTCAGGAGGCTGAGGCAGGAGAATTGCTGGAACCCTGGAGGTGGAGGTTGCAGTGAGCCGAGATCATGCCACTGTGCTCCACCCTGGACACAAGAGAGAAACTCCGTCTCAAAAAAAAAAAAGTGAGATTTAATCGACCCTTTCTGTTTATAGGATGCATGTATATAATATGAAAGAGCATATTAATTCTAGTTTAGAATAATGTTTCTGAAACTTGTGCATCATAGAATACAAGTGTTGCCCCAGCTGTTAATAAATATTTCTTGAGGTTTGGGAGGAGGTTATTCAAATAGATTTAGGAACTGCTGTATTCTATAGCCTGCTCTCTTGGAGATTCACATTATGCACTGGTCTATTAAAGACTCTGAGAGCAGCCTGGGCAACATGGCGAAACCCTGTCTCTACAAAAATACAAGAATTAGCCAGATGTGGTGGCACACACCTGTTGTCCCAGCTATTCAGAAGGCTGAGGTGTGAGGATTGCTGGAGCCCAGGAAGTCCAGGCTGCAGTGAGCCGTGATTGTGCCCTTGCACCACTCTAGTCTGGGCAGCAGAGCAAGACCCTGTCTAAAAAAAAAAAAAAAAATTCTTCAAGTTTTTATGATTCTAAAAATTAGACTTTCTTAATGGAATTAAACATTAGCTATAAATAGAATTCAGAAAAAAAGAGAATTCAAATGAGCACATAGGAATACATTAATTTCTTCAGCTGGTCTAAGTTGGTACTTTTTAATGCAATGATATCATCCTAGATAAAATTATAACCTGTGAATTAATGTTACTGTCATTATTTACATGCTAAAAACTATTATCTGGTAAGTTCAACAAGAGCCATAAATTGAAACTACAAAGTATAATCAATACAGAATATCTTACAGAGATATCTCAATATTTATATAAGAAGATGAAAGTACTCTAAGTTTAAAGTGGGGGATAAGATGAACTAGGGAGTTAGGCTGAATAACTCTGATGACTAAAAAGTCTGTCTCAGCTCAGAGAACAATTTCCATAGGAAGAAATTTATCTTTAAGAAAATTTTTTTACAGAATCTGGCTGCTGGAATAAAACAGATTGCTGAGTTCTTGGGATTCTTTCTAACTGGGGAGCAAATTCAAACTATCTCAGTCCAGAGCACCTTCCAAGCAATGCGTGCGAAGTCTCAGGACACACATGGTGCTGTCGGCCCATTCCTTTTCCGCAAAGGTAAAGTAGCATTGGTTTCCGGGATTGTATCAGTTAGGGACTGACTTTGCACACAACAGGTAATCCAAATAACTTCATCTTAAGTCAGATAGGGTTTTATTTTTCTCCGCCTCAATAAGAGGTCTGGACACAGGCTCTCCAGAGCTGTAACTGGCAGCCCCATACCATCTTTTTTGGTTTATTTGTTTGTTTTGAGACGGAGTCTCGCTCTGTTGCCCAGGCTGGAGTTCAGTGGCTCAATCTCAGCTCACTGCAACCTCTGCCTCCCGGGTTCAAGCGATTCTCCTGCCTCAGCCTCCCAAGTAGCTGGGACTAACAGGCACGTGCCACCACACCCACTTAATTTTTTTGTATTTTTAGTAAAGGCAGGGTTTTACCATGTTGGCCAGGATGGTCTTGATCTCTTGAACTTGTGATCCGCCCGCCTTGGCCTCCCGAAGTGCTGGGATTACAGGCGTGAGCCACCGCGCCCGGCCGCCCCATACCATCTTTTAGGGTCCTTTCTGCGGTTGAGAGTCCTTTCTGATGATCACCTTCTGAAAACAAGATAGCAGCTGAAGCTCAACTATTATGTTCAAATTCAGATAGGAGAAAGTGAGTGGGCAAGGGGCAGAATTGTATTAGCTGAGTGAGCCCCCTTTAAATAACTTTCCTGGAAGCCCCATCAGTGAGTTTTTTTTTTTTTTTTGAGACAGAATCTTGCTGTGTTGCCCAGGCTGGAATGCAGTGGCACAATCTTGGCTCACTGCAACCTCTGCCTCCTGGGTTCAAGAGATTCTTGTGTGCGCCACCACGCCTGGCTAATTTTTTTGTATTTTTAATAGAGACAGGGTTTTGCCATATTGGCCAGGCTGGTCTCAAACTCCTCTCCCAAAGTGCTGGATTACAGGCGTGAGCCACTGCACCTTTTTTCCAATGACTCCTTTTTTTCCTCTCTCTTATTTATTTTATATATATTTTTTGAGACAGAGTCTTGCTCTGTTGCCCAGGCTGGAGTGTGGTAGTGCGATCTCGGCTCACGGCAACCTCCGCCTCACAGGTTCAAGTGATTCTCCTGCCTCAGCCTCCTGAGTAGCTGGGATTACAGGCACCCATTACCACGCCCAGATAATTATTGTATTTTTAGTAGAGATGGGGTTTCACCATGTTGGCCAGACTGGTCTTGAACTCCTGACCTCAGGTGATCCACCCATTCTCGGCCTCCCAATGTGCTGGGATTACAGGCGTGAGCCACCACACCTGGCCAATGACTTCTTACATTTCATTGGCCACTTTCCTTGCAGTGGTGGCTGGGAAATGTGACTTTTTTAAGCCAGGCATATTACTACACAATTAAAATCAGGGTTTTGTCCATAAGGAAGAGGAAGAAAATGACTATGGGAAAGGCAACTAGCTCTCTCTGACATGGATGATATTTATTTACTATATTTCATTAAAGTATTCTAAGTTCTTGTGGAAATGTGTGATAATATAGCTTAAGGATTGCCAGTGTTATTTTTCACTGAGTATATAATGAAATAATGAGATGTAGAGGTAGCACATATACCAGCAAGGACAACAACAGCTAACAGTAGGCATCTATCATGTATTAAACATTTTGTTGGGCTTAAATTTTATTGTAAAAAACACTGAAGTTCTAAGGCCGGGCACAGTGGCTCATGCCTGTAATCCCAGCACTTTGGGAGGCCGAGGCAGCTGGATCATGAGATCAGGAGTTCAAGGCCAGCCTGGCGAAGATGGTGAAACCCTGTTTCTACCAAAAATATAAAAATTAGCTCGGGCTGGACGTGGTGGCGGGTGCCTGTAATTCCAGCCACTTGGGAGGCTGAGTCAGAGAACTGCTTGAACCTGGGAGGTGGAGGTTGCAGTGAGCCAAGATTGCACCACTGCACTCCAGCCTGGGTAACAGAGCCAGACTCTGTCTCAAACAAAAACAAAAACAAAAACAAGAAAACAAAAACAAACAAACCAAAAAACCCACTGAAGTTCTTAATTTTCTAAATGTAGGAATCAAAGCTCAGGAATATTAATTTTCCATTGTCACATAGCTAATAAACAGTGGAGTCAGGATATGAGCCTAGACATGACTCTACTGTACTTTTTCAAATGAAAATCCATTTTTAAAATCTACTGTAAGCGGAACATTGAATGTAAACCTAACTTTGGTTAGATTCTTGACTAACCCCCATTTTTATGGCTTGTTTAATCAGCTTTAAGGAGGTGGGAAATAGAACCTTTCTATCTATTGTTAATTAAGTGCTATTTAGAATAGGACAATTCTAAGGTAAATAAAGTAATAGTTTTAAAAATGTATGATATTCCCTGTAGAAAATTCATAAAGCATAGAAAAATGTGAAAAAGTATTAAAATTATCCAAATTTCTTCCACCAGAGGTGGGTTTAACTTTTTGGCATATTTTCTTCCACCCTTATTCTGTGACGTTTTATATAACTGATGACATTTGTAAACAGTTTTGTGTTTTCTTTTATTCCCTTAATATATTGTAAGCGTTTCTTCATGTCATTAAACTCTTTATTAACATACATTTCAATAGCTATGCAATATGGAACTTACAACTTCAACCTAAATGATCAAAAGGTCTTTAAGAAAAAAGTAACTTTCTTTACTGGTAACAGCCAGTAAGAAAAAACATCCCAAACTCAGGCAAAATAATACATTTTTGCAAAATTATCAGTATCTGAGGTCTTAACGAAAACTTGCTATAAAATGTTAACTTTCAAAGGGTATTTAAAGTCTTTAAGAGACTTTACAGAGAAAAACATCATTCTCAAAAAGTGGAATTTTAAGTTCTAGGTGTTTGGAGAGGAATAGGGTTAGGGTATCACTGAGGCTGATGGCTCCCCCTAGTGATGTAAAGAAAACATGTCACCTCCCACACCACAGATGGTGGAGTCCCAATGGATATTGTTAATTTTACAACAGAAATCACATTAGGTTTTAAGAGTGTAAAACTTTTGGCTGGGCGCGGTAGCTCACGCCTGTACCCAGCACTTTGGGAGGCCGAGGCGGGCGGATCACCTGAGGTCAGGAGTTCGAGACAAGCCTGGCCAGCATTGCGAAACCCCATCTCTACTAAAAATACATTAGCCGGGTGTGGTGGCGGGCGCCGGTAATCCCAGCTACTCGGTAGGCTAAGGCAGGGAGAATTGCTTGAAGATCGCACCACGGCACTCCAGCCTGGGCAACAGAGCGAGACACCGTCTGAAAAAAACTAAATAAAGAGTGTAAAACTTTTTTCCATGTGTCCATTTTAACATATCAGAGTGAAATATTGCACTGAAAATGGTAAAGTCATGAAGAAATATTCTAACAGATATCTGGGTCTACTGTTTTTTGTGTGTTGTAGGTGAAGTTGGTGATTGGAAAAATTTGTTCGGTGAAATTCAGAACCAGGAAATGGATGAAAAATTCAAAGAGTGCTTAGCAGGCACCTCCCTCGGAGCAAAGTTGAAGTATGAATCATATTGCCAGGGTTGATTCCAGTCAATTCAGCAGGCCTAGATGTATTTTCCTTAATAATAATTAAGTGTAAATAATTAAATGATAATTCAATCAAATAATCAAATAATAATTAAACAATATTGAAATCTAAATAATACAATACAAAATAATAATACAATTTAATAATAATGATAACATCGGACATTTTTGAGCACAAATATAAGTTTGTTCACTTTTTCAAGAAAGGATATTTCAGCAGTCCCAAAGGGACACTATTATTAATACATCACACTGGAGTTTTAACTTATTTTGTGCTGTAGGTTCACGTAAGAGGGTAAGGAGATACTATCAGAGACATACCTAAAGCTGTGTTTGGCCATAGATGACACAGGCCTCCAAATGGTGCACAATTTTCTGTACTTTCCTCGTAATATAACTCCTTTCTTACTATGGATAAAAGCACTTGGGGTGGCTATCTCAGACTTAATATTGGGGGAGAGTTAATTCCAACTCTGCAATAAATTCCATTCTAATTTGGTTCAAGAAAAATGCATTGCTAATCTGCTCCATGTATGCCATTGCAGTAGGCCTTAGGAAGGCCCCTTCTCAAGGGACCTTATATTTCTACTTAATATGACCTTTAATTCAAAGCTAAAGGTAAGAGAGAGTGTTATTTTACCATAAAGACTTTTTCTTTTTCTTTTTTTTTGAGACAAAGTCTCACTCTGTCACCCAGGCTGGGGTGCAGTGGCACAATCTCGGCTCACTGCAACCTCCACCTCCCAGGTTCAAGTGATTATCCTGCCTCGGCCTCCTGAGTAGCTGGGTTTACAGGCATGCACCACCACGCCTGGCTAATTTTTGTATTTTTAGTAGAGGCAGGGTTTCTCCCATGTTGGCCAGGATGGTCTTGAACTCCTGACCTCAGGTGATCCACTTGCCTTGGCCTCCCAAAGTGCTGAGATTACAGGCATGAGCCACGACGCCCGGCCCATCAAGACTTTTTCTACCACAGAGCCTCAAGTAGGCATGTGGAACTAACAAGACAGAAAATGTTCTAAAAAGAAAGAATCCTGGCTGGGCGAGGTGGCTCATGCCTGTATCCCAGCACTTTGGGAGGCTGAGGCGGGCAGATCACTTGACATCAGGAGTTCAAGACCAGCCTGGCGAATTTGGGGAAATCCCATCTCTACTAAAAATACAAAAACTAGCTGGATGTGGTGGCGTGCACCTGTAATCCCAGCTGCTGGGGAGACTGAGACAGGAGAATCGTTTAAACCCAGGAGGCAGAGGTTGCAGTGAGCTGAGATCATGCCACTGCACTCCAGCCTGGGCAACAGAGCAAGACTTTGTCAAAAAAAAAAAAAAGGAAGGAAGGAAGGGAGAAAAAAGAAAGAGAGAGAGAGAGGAAGGAAGGGAGGGAGGGAGGGAGGAAGGAAGGAAGGAAGGGAGGGAGGGAGGGAAGAAGGAAGGGAGGAAGGGAGAGAGAGAGAGAGAGAAAGAGAAAGAGGGAAAGAGAGAGAGGAAGGAAGGAAGGAGAGAAAATACTAAATAAAAGGTTAATATCTAGAGTATATAAAGAACAACTAATATCAATAGATGAAATAAAATATAGCCGAATAGGAAAAAAAATGTAGACAGGTGCTGTGGCTCATGCCTGTAATCTCAGTGCTTTGGGAGGCTGAGGAGGGAGAATCACTTAAGGCCAGGAGCTCAAGACCAGCTGGAGCAACATAGGAAGACCTCATCTCTACCAAAAAAGAAAAAAAAAAATTAACCAGGCATGGCAGTGTGTGCCCATAGTACCAGCTACTCAGGAGACTGAGGCAGGAGGATTGCATGTGCCCAGGAGGTTGAGGCTGCAGTGAGCCATGATTGTATCACTGCACTCTAGCCTGGGCAACAAAGACCTTGTCTCTTAAAAGAAAGTGTAAAGGATATAGACAGGTAATTTATAGAAGAGGACATCCAAATGGTAAATGAATAGATAATGAGAAAAATGTAGTAATTAGGAAAATTGAACAACAGTCAGAGGAATACTGGGATCTCTGAGAAGGAGTAAACAAGTGAGTTGATCCCTACACCTTCCTGAACGTGCTATCTATAGGCAGTTTCCAAGCTGCAGTACAGGGAAAAGGAACATCATACAAAAGTCTCATAAAATTGGAGTTGGATATTGGGAGTCAGGCAGGCTGAGGAGGCTAGATTTTCAGAGCACATTGCTGGGGAAAAGAGCACTGTATGTTAAAAATTTAACATAACAAGAACCTCAGAGATCTGCAGAGGGAATCTTTCTAATCTTTAACTGAGTGCAGATATGTGTATGCATGCAATAAAACTTCACAAAGACAGTGTAAAGTCCCATCAAGACAAGGAAAGGATTACTGGAAAGCAGTGAGCCAAAGAATTTTCCTGGACCTCATTCAGAGGTGGAAATAGTTTGTGTTCCCATCAGTCAAAGTGGAGAGACTAATACCCAGGGCATTGGGTAGATTTCCCAGAATGTTCAGACCTTAGAAGTAGGGCTAAATTAGCCCTAGCCCTGCTGTAACAAAAGCAAGCCTAGAATGCATTGAAATGAACTCAAGTAACTTAATTGCTTACCAGTTTGAAAAAAAAATGCTAGAGAAAATGTCCAACATTTAAAAAATGAATTTAAGAAAATAAAGCCCCAACACTATGTCTGCCATCCAATAAAGATTTTTCAAGCATAAAAAGAAATAGGAAAACATGATCCATATCCAGGAGTAAAATCAATTAATAGAAACAGACAAATGGCTGAAATGGTGGAATTAGCAGATAAATATCTTAAAAGAGCTATTATACATTTTATAAATATGCTCAAATGGGTAAAAAAATGATGAGAAGAGAAATGGATAATGTAAACAGACCCAAATGGAAGTTTTAGAGATGAAAAACACAATATCTGAAATAAAAAATACACTGGATGAATAAACAGTAGATTAGATGGAGAGGAAGAAAACACCAGGGAACTTGAAGGCAAAGCAATAGAAACTATTCTATTCTAAATGAAGGCAGGAAAAAAAAAGACTACAGAAAAACATAAATGGAGCTTCAGTGACTTATGGGACAATATCAAGCAAATTTGCATGTAATTGGAATATCAGGAAAAGGAAAGAGGTACAGAAAAATATTGAAAAAATGATGACTGAAATTGTTCAAATTCAAATAACTATAAATCTGCAGATTCAAGAAGTTCAACAAACCCCAAGCTGAATAAACATAATGAAATGGCACCAAAACACATTTTAATGCAATTGCTGAACACCAGTGACAAAGAGGAATCTTTGAGGCAGCTAAAGAAAAAAGATGTTACATATGAAGAAACACATAAGAAATACAACAGACTTCTCATCAGAAACTGTGCAAGATAGAAGGCAATAGAGTAATATCTTTGAAAGACTGAAAGAAAATCTCGGTCCACCTAGAATTTGATATCAGTCAAAAATATCTCTCAGAAAAGAAGATAAATACTTTTTCTGGCTAGGTTCGGTGGCTTACACCTGTAATCCCAGCACTTTGGGAGGCTGAGGAGGGCGAATCACAAGGTCAGGAGATCGAGACCATCCTGGCTAACACGGTGAAACCCCGTCTCTACTGAAAATACAAAAAAAAATTTAGCCAGGCATTGTGGTGGGCACCTGTAGTCCCAGCTACTCGGGAGGCTGAGGCAGGAGAATAGCATGAACCTGGGAGGCGGAGCTTGCAGTGAGCAGAGATCGTGCCACTGTACTCCAGCCTGGGCAACAGAGCGAGACTCCGTCTTAAAAAAAAAAAGATAAATACTTTTTCTGTCAAATAAAGCCTGAAAAAAATAATTTCCAACAGATATGTACTATAAAAATACTAGAAGTTCTTTAGATGAAGGAAAATGATGCCAGATGGAAATTTGGGTCTACACAGAGGAATGAAGAGCACCAAAAATGGCGAATGTGTGGGTATATATAAACTATATTTCCCCATGGCCAGGTGTGGTGGCTCATGCCTGTAATCCTAGCACTCTGGGAGGCCAAGGCAGGTGGATCACCTGAGATCAGGAGTTTGAGACCAGGCTGACTACCATCGTGAAACCCCATCTCTACTAAAAATACAAAAATTAGCCAGGTGTGGTGGTGGGCACCTGTAATCCCAGCTACTCAGGAGGCTGAGGCAAGAGAATCGCTTGAGCCCAGGAGGCAGAGTTTGCAATGGGCTGAGATTGCCACGCCAGTGCACTCCACACTCCAGCCTGGGTAACAGAGTGAAACTCTATCTAAAAAATCTGTCTTTATAATCTCTTTAAAAGATAATTATCTATCTATTCAAAGCAAAAGTAATAACAATGTATTTTGGGGCTTATATATAGAAGTAAATCTATGACAACAATGAGACAAAGGATAAGAGAGATGAAATAGAAGTATACTCTTGTACATTTTGGAAAGAAATTTGGTAGTTATTTGTGCATATACTTCACAATCCAGCAATTACATTCCTGGGCGTATATCTAAGAGAAACTCTTCCTTATTTGTATAAGGCAACATGAAGGAAAATCTTCATTGCAGCATTATTTGTAAATAGTGAGAAATTTAAAAACAAAACTGAGAAGAATGGATAAGAAAATTTTGAAATATTAATAGAAATATTCAGCAGTTAAATGAATTAGAGCTATGTATATTAAGTAAATATCTTTTTAAATTTAAATTTTATTTATTATGATTATTTTTGATCACCAGGCTGACCATGGTAAAGTAAATAACTCTTAAAACACATAAGAATTACTTAATCGATATGAGGTTTCTTTCTGGGGTGGTGAAATGTTTTGAAACTAGACAGTGGTGATGGTTGCAAAATATTGTGAATGTACTAAGTCCCCCTGAATCATATGCTTTAAAAGGGTTAGGCTGGCTGTGGTGGCTCACGCCTGTAATCCCAGCACTTTGGGAGGCTGAGGTGAGCAGATCACCTGAGGTCAGGAGTTCGAGACCAGCCTGCCCAATATGGTGAAACCCCGTCTCTACTAAAAATACGAAAAATTAGCCAGGTGTGGTGGTGGGCGCCTGTAATCCCAGCTACTCGGGAGGCTGAGGCAGGAGAATCGCTTGAACCCAGGAAGTGGAGGTTGGAGTGAGCCGAGATCATGCCACCGCACTCCAGCCTGGGTGACAAGAGCGAAACTCTGTCTCAAAAAGAAAAAAAAAAAAGGTTAAAATGGTGAATTTTATGTTATGTGTATTTTACCACTTTCAGAAAAAAAATGAATACAAAAAGCAAGTTTAAAACATATGAAGATTTTATTTTTAAAAATGAATGCATACAGAGGTAATACCCTTTAAGTCATGAATGTGAATAACTTAAATGAGTGATTATCTCTGCTGAGAAGAGGAAGAGGAATAGCACCAGGGAGAGGAACACTGGGGCCTTCATCTGTCTCCCAGTATTCATTCAACAAGGATTTGTTAAGCAGCATTTGACATAGTGGATTACGCCTTCCTCCCAGAAAAAATTTTTTTTCACTTGGCTTGTAGGAGTCCACGTCTCTTGGTTTCCCTATTAGCTGCTGCCTCAGTGTCCTTGCTAGTTCCACTCCTCCTCCATGGCCAGTCATTATTCTAGAACAAGGATCAGCAAACATTTTTTGTGAAGGGTCAGATAGTAAATATTTTCAATTTTACTGGTCATGCAGTTTCTGTCACAGTGACTCAACACAACTCATCTTAGTGTCAAAGCAGCCATAGACAATATATAAATGAATGAATGTGGTTGTGCACTAATAAAGCATTATTTACAAAAACAGGCAGCAGCCCAGTTTTGGCCCAGATCTATTCTAGACAATGAAATAATTAGCGAATAAAACAGTCAAAAATCCCTGTCCCTGTGACCTTACATGTCAGAGGAAGGAGACAACAAAGACAATAAATCAATAAGTTGTATTATATAATAGAAGGCTATAAGTGCCATGGAGGGGAAATAGAATAGAATGAGGGGGATAGGGAGTGACAACAGGGTGACAGTAATGATTGGAACTTAAATAGTGTAGTCAGGGGGCTTCACGAGCAAGTGACGTTTCAACAAGATCTGTGAGTTTTGCAGATATCTGAAGGACGAGGTTCCAGGCAAAAGGAAGAGCAAGTACAAAGGCACTGAGACAGTAGTATACCTGGCATTCTTGAAAAACCACAAGGAGGACAATGTAACTAGAGGAGAATGAAAGAGGGGCAGAGAAACAAGAGACGAGGTTAAAGTGGCAACCAGGGTGCAAGAAATATAGTGTCTTGTAAGCCCTTGATGACTCTGGGCTTGACTTTTTTTCTTTCTTTCTTTCTTTCTTTCTTTCTTTCTTTCTTTCTTTCTTTCTTTCTTTTTCTTTCTTTCTCTCTCTCTTTCTTTTCTTTTTTTTTTTTTTGAGACAGTCTCGCTCTGTCGCCCAGGCTGGAGTGCAGTGGCATGATCTCAGCTCACTGCAACCTATGCCTCCCAGGTTCAAGCAATTCTCCTGCCTCAGCCTCTGGAGTAGCTGGAACTATAGGCATGCACCACCATGCCCAGCTAATTTTTGTATTTTTAGTAGAGACAGGGTTTTGCCATGTTGGCTAGGCTGGTCTTGAACTCCTGGGGTCCAGTGATCTACCCACCTCGGCCTCCCAAAGTGCTGGAATTACAGCCGTGAGCCACCACGCCCGGGCTTCTTTCTGTATTTTGCATGATGAAAGGGACAAGGCAGATCTCTGGGGCCTCTTTTATAAGAGCACCAGTTCCACCACCCAAAGGCCACACCTCCTAATACCATCACATTGGTGATTAGCTTTTAACTTATGAGTTTTAGGGAGGACACAAACATTCAGACCATAGCGACGATTTTATAATAATGTGCATGTGGGGACTATTGACAAGAAGATTTTATAAGTAAGCAAGACAAATTACTAAAGCAGAAACATCTGGGGAAAAGAGCCACAAGAGATATGGTACAACATAAATATGGACCACTCTACAATTTCCAAAAGCAGGAATAACAGTTATTATTTTTCCTCTGCTAGTAAAAAGAGAATTAAGAATAATTGATACATACAAGATTCTTCTATCTGTGTCTGATTCGTTGCTTTAGCATTATACATTTTGATCTAAAAATCACTGTATTAAAAGAGATAGACTTATGGGATTGACTATAGGTCAATAACCATACTGATATTCACAAAGAGTTATGTAGTAAGGCCTGAGAAGCCCATGTGGATAAACTCACACATATCCTCCATTCCTGCTGTCACAGCCTCTTTATTTGTTAAAACAAGGACAGGGATAGCTGGGGAAAAGGCTAACAGAAGTCTTCTTGCTCAACTGCTTCTCAAAAGCCTCTTTAGAAGTGGTTGCCTTTGGTGAACATTCAAAAGGGAGCCCAAAATGCACACTCTGCCCATTCGAAGTGGTTCAAGCACATCATTTCCCTAGACCTTATCATCAGCCCTCTGATATCATTCCTTCCAACTCTCTGAACATCAGCTGCATTGCCAGCCACTGGCTCTGTACAAGCCACTGAAGGAGGGGCCTTTGGATCTTCTTGGGGTCCATGGTTAGGAAGTAAGTGACTAGGTTGCATAAGATGAATCTACTCCAATATTCCTGACTCCCTAAGTATTTTTGATTTCTTCATCTGCATTACTTGGCATTACATTTACATTTAGTGTGAGCTGCCACTAGGCTGATATTATAGTAAACCAACTGGGCAAACTGGCTTAGCGCTCCCACTGCTAGAGGCAGTATATCAACTTTCTTTCTTTTTTTTTTTTTTTTTCTTGCTCTGTTGCCAGGCTAGAGTGCAGTGGCACGATCTTGGCTCATTGCAACCTCCGACTCCCTGGTTCAAGCGATTCTCCTGCCTCAGCCTCCCAAGTAGCTGGGATTACAGGCACATGCCACCACGCCCAGCTAATTTTTGTATTTTTAGTAGAGACGTGGTTTCACCATGTTGGCCAGGATGGTCTCAATCTCCTGACCTCATGATCCACCCAAAGTGCTGGGATTACAAGCGTGAGCCACCGCGCTCAGCCTCAACTTTCAGCTTTCTTCATGTCATCTTTAGACTCATTGCCATGTCTATTTCTTGCTTTCTGTTGCTCTTTTGTTGTGTAAAGTATCACCCCTCCATCAGATCTTGTCCATATCCTCTTGGGGCGCATTAGCATCTGATTCTAGTTCTGGGAGTGAAGGCACAGGTAGAGATAGGATATTTGGAGAATCAGCACCTCCTTGCAGGGTGACTGTTTCATGCTTTTCAATGTAGGCTGTACCAGCCTTATCAGACAATGGTGGGAAGCCTGTGGAGACACAGCAGAATTTAGGAGGGCAGTGGCACTTGGATTCATTCAAATCCACCCAAATTCCCAGGGCTTCATTCTTTCACAATCAATGCCCTCAATGTTCACAGAAGAGACCTGATGAGGCTGCAAATGAAAATTTTTGTTGTAATTCTAGGCTGGGCGTGGTGGATCACGCCTGTAATCTCAGCACTTTGGAAGGCCGAGGTGGGGGAATCACTTGAGGTTAGGAGTTCCAAACCAGGCTGGCCAATATGGTGAAACCCCTTCTCTACTAAAAATACAAAAATTAGCTGGGTGCGGTGGCACACGCCTGTAATCCCAGTTACTTGGCAGCCTGAGGCAGGGAAATTGCTTGAGCCCGGGAGGCAGAGGTTGTAGTGAGCCAAGATTGTGCCACTGCACTCCAGCCTGGGCAACACAGCAAGACTCTGTCTCAAAACAATTATATTGTAATTCTGGTGCCTGCAGCACCAAGCTTTGCAGCTGAGAGCCCAGACAGTAGGGAATTGGGCTCCTCAGGGAGTCCAATATGCTCACACTCTGCCCATTCCAAGAGGTTCACCCATATCATATCATTCCCCTGGACCTCATCACCAACCCTCTGATATCATTCCTTCCAAATCTTTCCCCAGTAGAGAAGGCAGATTTTTACATCACCCCTGAGGCTCCCTGAAATAGGAGGGTTTTCTGGTACAGTCATAAAAGCTTGTGTCCTCTGATCATGCTTAAGCTTGCCATTTTTCATTCTTTAAGCTCTCTTGGGCAGTTCAGGGGCTCAAAAAGTCGGAAAAACTTGTCCTTGCTACTGCCATTGCTGCTGCCACAGCCATCCCACACCCACAAAGCTGACAAATGGACACCCAGCACTGTCAGAGTTTTCTTGTCACCTGGAAATGCCACAAAAAGATGGCTCTGCCTCATGTCTACCTTCTAAACCTCCCGCCAGTGCTTTTCATATAGGGGACTTAAGCTATGCCCAGGACCAGAGCTACAAGGAAAGTGTAGATTTTAGTTGTTGATACCCTGCAATGTGGGGTTGTTGGGGGATGGAGAAGGGAGGCTGGAGAGGATGCCTGCCTAGGTATAATTTTTTTTTTTTTTTTTTTGAATTGGAGTCCCACTCTGTCACCCAGGCTGGAGTGTAGTGGCATGATCTCAGCTCACTACAATCTCTGCCTCCCAGGTTCAAGCAATTCTCCCTGCCTCAGCCTCTGGAGTAGCTGGGATTACAGGTGCCTGCCACCACGCCCAGCTAATTTTTGTGTTTTTTAGTAGAGACGGGGTTTTGCCATGTTGGCCAGGCTGGTCCTGAACTCCTGACCTCAGGTGATCCGCCCGTCTCAGCCTCCCAAATTTCTGGGATTACAGGCATGAGCCACCGCGCCGGCCTAGGCATAATATTTAATGTATATTTGAGGTCTGTCTTTGGACCACCTTCCTCTCTTATCCCAGCTAAGATATTGAGAGTACAAACTCCTGGTTATAATTCTAACTCCGCTGCTTACTACCTGTGTTAATCCAAATTCTCTGTGCGTCAATACTCATTAGTCACTGTGCCAATGAACGCTGGAACTCTGTGTGACTCTGGGAGTGTGTCGCAGTCCATCAGGTGAGTAGAATTTCTATAAATCGAGGACTACTGGTGTTGGACTATGGTAGGAAGCTCCCTGGGGTACTGTAGGAAGCAGGTGGCTCTATTTAGCAGCAGGACTGGCCCACAGGTGCTTTTACAGCGGCTGGCAAGTGTCTGCTCATGAATGGATGGGTGGGAGCGGAGTGAAGGAGATTACGCCCCCAGGCCTCTGATCCCCAGGCTTGTAAAGGTGAGGGGGCCGCGGTGTGGCAAGAGGGAAAGAGTGCTTTGGTGTTTACGGGCCCCGACTTGAACTGAATCCTGGCTTTGCCACTTACGAGCGGCAGGACCCCTGGGTGAGTTCATTTACTCAGTTTCCTCTATTGTAGAATGGAGCTGGTAAGACCCATCTTCCCAACCCCACCCCAAATGTTTGTGTTGAGAGTAAGTGGAACCCTTGATTCGAGAACCTAGTGCGGCCAGCGGAGAACCCTAGGAGCCCCGGGGGCGGGGGATGGGGGTGCGGGGTCCTGGCCGTGCAGGGGCTGCACGTGGGTGCCAAGCCCGCCCGCCGGTGCCAAGCCCGCCCGCCGGTGTCAAGCCCGCCCGCCAGTGCCTCTCGCGCGCACTCTGGATCCAGCGCCAATTTACCCCAATCCCGAAGCAGACGAGGGCTTGTGCGAGAGGGGGCCGGGCGGCTGCAGGGAAGGCGGAGTCCAAGGGGAAAACGAAACTGAGAGCCAGCTCTCCCGAAGCCGCGGGTCTCCGGCCGGCGGCGGCGGCAGCGGCGGCGGCGGCGCAGGTGAGCAGGGCAGGGGGCAGCCGAGGGAGCGCGGGGAGCGGGGGCCGGGGGGCCACGTACGAGGGGCTGCAGGCCCAGCCGGGGCGGGACTCGCCAATCCTGCGTCCCCAGCTCAGGACGCGGACGCTGATCCGAAGCCCCTGGCCCCGGCTGGGTCAGCACTGGGAGAGCAGGCCCAGGTCCGCAGCCCGGGTGTGGGGCCCTCCCCAAATCCAGGGAAAGGATCATGGAGCGGGGTGGGGACTGAAAGCCATTTCCTTCCCGTGAAGAATTTTTATCAGTGCAAGTAACAAATATTTCCCAGGCAGCAGTTGTGGGGCGGGGTCTAGTGGAAGACGAATAGGCCTAGTGGCTTGACACATGGAAAATACGGAGGCCTGAAATACTTATAGACTGGCTGAACAATCTTTGGCTAAAAATCTCTTACATGGAGAGTTGCAGTAGTTTCCCAATTGCCTGGCCGCAGTTCCTGTTCCCACTCCGTATCCTCACCCCTGAACCTCCACCCCCTACCTCTTCTCCACACCTCAGCATCTGGAATGTTCCTTTAGGTAAGAACCAGACTCTGCCCTGCTCCGACCTTCCCCGTAGCTTTCCTGTCTCATCAGAATCCTATAAACATTTATTAAGGCTCACAGGCAAGGCCCCTCGCACCCCCTACTCTGGCCACGCTGGCTTCGTTTCTGTTCCTGGTGCACAGCCAAGCATCCTCCAGCCTCTAGGCCTTTGCACTGCCTGTTTCTTCTTTCTGGAAAGCTTCTTCCCCAGATAACTGCATGGGGAAATCCCTCCCTTATCCTGCACTGCTTCCCATGCCAGCTTATCAGAGCAGCCTTCCTCAAACAACCTGCCTATACAAGAAACCCCGCTCTGCCCTTGCTGTTCCCCCTTCCACTACTTCGGTTGTCAACATAGTAGTTATCACCTGGTGACATTTTCTTTCTTTTCTTTTCTTTCTTTTTTTTTTTTTGAGACAGATTCTCACTCTGTCGCCAGGCTGGAATGCAGTGGCACGATCTGGGCTCACTGCAACCTCTGCCTCTCAGGTTCAAGCGATTTTCCTGCCTCAGCCTCCCAAGTAGCTGGGACTACAGGTGCCCGCCAGCACAGCCAACTAATTTTTTTATTTTTAGTAGAGACAGGGTTTCACCGTGTTGGCCAGGCTGTATGTAGTCTGCTGGAAAGGAAGTGGAGGCATAGCCAAAATAATTTCTGGGCATTAGTAAGATGGACAAATATTATTTTTTAGTGATTATGATGGAGGTTTCTTCCAGATGAGTGAATAAGATGTAGAATCTGCTCCCCAAAGAGCTCACTAATTAGTTTAAAAAGCAGTCAGGGCTGTGATGAAGGTTGGGCAAGGTGGAGTGGCAAGCCCATACTAGCTGACCCTCCAACCTCAAAGAAGGCTGTGTTGATCCTGATAGATGAGTGGATATTGGTGGGTACAGAGAGAATGCAGATATTGCACTATAAATGTAGAGAAAAGCAGGTGACAAGTCCTGGATGGGGTTTCTGGAGATATTTTGGTACTCACTCATTCATTATTGAGCCTGGTCCCTTACCTGTAGTAATTCATGCTCTATTTTGGAAAATAGTTAAATAAGCAATTTTAATAAAGGGGATGAGCACTGTGGAAGAGCCTGTGAAGGAGTGTCTGGGATTTTGAGCTGAAATCTGTAGGAAGTAGAAATTGACCAGGCCAAGACAGCAGAAGGAATAGAGTCAAGGGCATTTTAGGAGGGAGCAGGTTGGACAGAGGCAGTTGGGAGTTCAGGAGAGAGTCCATGGTGGAAGCGTGCGTTTGAGAACCATCATTGTGTCCGTGGAATTTAAAGCCACAAACCTGGAGGTGATCACCAGGGGAGTGAGTCCAAGTAGAAAAGAGCAAGTCTAAGGACCGGGCCCAGTGATGCTAGAATATCTAGAAAAGGGGAAGTTAGAACCATAGAAAAGGTTAAAAAAAAAAAAATAGAAGAAAGGAAGTTGAAGATGAACCAGGAAAGGAGACAGAAAAGGAGTAGCTTGTCAGAACAGAAGAAAACCAGGCCCAGGTGCCATGGCTCATGCCTGTAATCGCAGCACTTTGGGAGGCCAAGGTGGGTGGATCACCTGAGGTCAGGAGTTTGAGACCAGCCTGGCCAACATGGGGAAACCCCGTCTCTACTAAAAATATAAAAAATTAGCCGGGCGTGGTGGTGGGCGCCTGTAATCCCAGCTACTCGGAATGCTGAGGCAGGAGAATCGCTTGAACCCGGGAGGCAGAGGTTGCAGCGAGCCGAGATGCCACCATCACACTCCAGCCTGGGCAACAAGAGCGAAACTCTGTCTCAAAAGAAGAAAACTAGGAGAGTGGGTGTCTTAAAAGTCCAAGCTAAGACAGGGAGAGGAGGGAGAAGAGGATGCGCAACCCCATCAAATGCTGGTTGTAGGTCAAGTAGAGAAGGACTAAGAACTGACTACTGGATTTAGTGATAGGGAAGCCATTGGTAACCTCGACAAAAACAATTTCAGTGGCTTGTGGAGACTGCATGATTGAATTGATGTTTTTTTGTTTGTTTGTTTTGTTTTTGTTTTTTTTTTGAGACGGAGTTTCGCTCTTGTTGCCCAGGCTGGAGTGCAATGGCACGATCTCAGCTCACCGCAACCTCCACCTCCTGGGTTCAAGTGATTCTCCTTCCTCAGCATCCCGAGTAGCTGGGATTACAGGCATGTACCACCACCCCGGCTAATTTTGTATTTTTAGTAGAGATGGGGTTTCTCCATGTTGGTCAGGCTGGTCTTGAAGTCCCGACCTCAGGTGATCTGCCCGCCTTGGCCTCCCAAAGTGCTGGGATTACAGGTGTGAGCCACCGCGCCTGGCCACTGAATTGATGTTTTAAAAAGATCATGATGTGGCTGTATTAAAAAAGAAAACAGATAATAACAAGTGGTGGTGAGGATGTGGAGAAATTAGAACCCTCGTGCATTGCTGGTGGAAATGTAACATGGGTGTAACCACTGTGGAAAACAATTTGGTGATTCATCACAAAGTTAAACAGAATTATCATGTGATTCAATTCCACTTATATACCACAAATATTCAGAAGTAGGGACTTAAACAGATATATGTATACCAGTGTTCACAGCAGCATGATTCAAGATGGCCAAAAGGTTGAAATAACCAGTGTCCATTCATAAATGAATGCATGAACAAAATATGGTATATATACACAACGGAATATTATTCAGCCTTAAAAAGGAAAGGAATTCTGACATATACTACAACATAGATGAACCTTGAAGACATTATGCTAAGTGAAATAACCAGACACAAAAGGACAAATACTGTTTGATTCCACTTATATGAGGTACCTAGAACAGGCAAATTTACAGAGACAGAAAAGAGATTAGAAAATGTAAAAAATTAACCAGGCATGGTGCCCACGCCTATGGTCCCAGCTACTCGGGAGGCTGAGGTGGGAGGATCGCTTGAGCCCAGAGTTCAAGGCTGCAGTAAGCTGTGATCACACCACTGCACTCCAGCCTGGGCAACAGAGCGAGACCCTGTCTCAAAAAAAAAAAAAAAAAAAAGAGATTAGCAGAGACTGAAAGGACTGGGAAATGGGGAGTTACTGTTTAATGGGTACACACTTTCTGTTTGGAAAGATTAAGAGTTGTGGATGTGGATGTGGTGGTGGCTACACAACATTGTGAATGTATTTAAAGGCAGGGAATTAATACATTGAAAAAGAGTACATTTCATGTTATGTGTATTTTATCACAATTTTAAAACATAAAAAAAAAAATCACAATGGTTGCAGGGCAGAGAAGGAATTGAAGTAGCTGTCGGAACTGGTTCTGAGATTCTCACAGCAATCCAGGAATGAGGTGGTGTTGGCTTGAACTAGGATGGTAAGTGTAGACATCTTTGAGAAGTAGAAAGATTTTGGTGACAGGACTTAGTTATAGATTAGAAGGCAGGGAGAGGAAATGTCAAGGATGCCTCCCAGATTGATGGCTTTCAGACTTGGATAGATGGTGGAGTCATTTCCTGTGAAAGGAAACTTCAAACCAGCTTGGGAGAAGCTCATACATGCAGTACAGGATATTTTGAGTTTAAAGTTCGTCTAAGATGTTCAAGTGGAGAATTTGGATAGAGAGATCTGAAACTCAGAGCGGTTCATAAGGAATATGTAAACTTTAGAGGTAATGGCGTATAGATGATCACTGAAATCATGGACGTGAAAGAAATCACCTTAAGGAGAAAGTATGGAGTGAAGAGAAGAGGATTGTTGGGCCATACCAGCATTTAGAGCTACAAAGATTAAGGTGTGTTAAAAAGAGTGGCCCGGCCAGGCGTGGTGGCCCACACCTGTAATCCCAGCACTTTGGGAGGCTGAGGCTGGTGGATCACTGGAGCTCAGGAGTTGGAGACCAGCCTGGCCAACACCGGGAAACCTCAAAAATACAAAAATTAGCTGGGCGTGGTGGTGGGCACCTGTAGTCCCATAGTCCCAGCTACTTGAGAGGCTGCGGCAGGAAAATTGCTTGAACCTGGGAGGCAGATGCTGCAGTGAGCTGAGATCATGTTACTGCACTCCAGCCTGGGCAACAGAGTGAGGCCCTGTCTCAAAAACAAAAAACAGAAAGAGTGGCCCTGGAAGAAAGAAGATCAAAAGAGCTTTCCAAGAAGAATTAAGAGGTTTACAGGATCTGATTTCTGCCTTTATGGATTTACCGATTCTGGAAGTTTCATATAAATGGGAATCATACAATATGTGTGAAATTTTATGTCTGGATTTTTCATTTTGCATAATGTTTTTGAGGTTTATCCGTGTTTTTGTTGTTGTGGTTGTTGTTTTTTGAGATGGAGTCTTCGCTCTGTCGCCCAGGCTGGAGTGCAGTGGCGCGATCTCAGCTCACTGCAAGCTCCCCCTGCTGGGTTCACGCCATTCTCCTGCCTCAGCCTCGCGAGTAGCTGGGACTACAGGCGCCCACCACCGCGCCCGGCTAATTTTTTGTATTTTTAGTGGAGACGAGGTTTCACCGTGGTCTCGATCTCCTGACCTCGTGATCCGCCCGCCTCGGCCTCCCAGAGTGTTGGGAGTACAGGCATGAGCCACGGCGCCTGGCCTATCCATGTTGTAGCATGTATCAGTACTTCATTTTTTTTGTGACTGAATAATATTCCGCTGTGTAGATATATTTCACATTTTGTTCACCATTTATCCGTTGATGGACACTTGGTTTGTTTCCACCTTTTGGCTATTGTTAACAGTGCTGCTATGTACATTCCTGTCTAAGTCTTTGTTTGGAAACCTGTTTTCCAATTCTTTGAAATATCTAGGAATGGAATTGCTGGGTTTTATGATAATTCAAAGTTTACCTTCTAGAGGAACCCCAGCAACCGTATTGTTTTACATTCCTATCAGCAATGTTTGAGGGGTCCATTTTCTCCATGTCCTCACCAACACTGATTTTTTATTATTTCCTGATTATTATTATTATTGCCATACTAGTGGGTGTGAAATTGTATTTAGTTGTGGTTTTGAATTCCATTTCTTTAATGACTCATGATGTTGAGTATCTTTTCATGTGCTTATTGGCCATTTACATATTTTCTTTGGAGAGATGTCTGTTCAAGCCCCTTTGCCTATTTTTTTAATTGGGTGGTTTGTCTTTTTGTTGTTGAGCTGTAAGAATTCTTTATATATCTGGTTACTAGACCCTCATCAGATATATGATTTGTAAATATTCTATTCTGTAGATTGTCATTTTATTTTCTTCATAGTGTCCTTTGATACACAAACGTTTTAAATTTTGATGAAGCCCAATTTATCTCTGTTTTCTTTTGTTGCTTGTGCTCTTGCTGTCATAGCTAAGATTTTATCACCAAATCCAAAGTCATGAAGATCTCCCCCGTATTTTCTTCTAAGAGTTTTATAGTTTTGGCTTGTACATTTATATTTTATATCCTCTAAATTTTGTTTATAATTTAAATCATTGCTATAGACTTGGTCCAGTGAGACCTATAAACAGAGGTCTTAATTTACTCAGTGGTTAAATTGTCCTAAAATTGATTTCTGCAAAATTCAGAGGGGAGATTTTTGGGATTTCATAGAGAAATCTATGTCCATACAGTTAAATCCTTCATGATTTCATACACTTCACTTTTTTAAAGTATTAACACTTTTTTATTTGAAGAATACCTGGGGAGAAGAGAAATATATTTCAGCACTTAGATATGTAGATTATTTCCAAAATAGTTTACCACTCAACTAGTCACTTCTGTGTAAATCAATTTTCCCTGAAGCAAGCATTGTGTTGTTCCCGGCTACAAGCGGTCCTCATTTTGCATGGTACTGTGGGACCATAAAAATGGCCATGCAAAGCAATCTTAATAATCAATGGGGAAAATGATGATTGTTCCATGACCTTTAAAATTCTGCTAAAATATTAAAACTCTTAAGGTCAGTTATAAATGTAGAAAAAAATGCAAAAAAATTTAAAAATATTTAGTACACTGTAATTTAAAACATTAAAAATAGAATTAAAGTGTTTTATTTCATTGTGAAAACTAAGTAGTTTGAATAGGGATTGCCTTTTTTTCTGCCAAGTGACTTATGATACTGAGTAAGCATCTTTTCTATTCATGGCAAACTGTCATACTCCTTTTAAGTTTGGGTCAGCTTCCAGCCTTTTATTGCTTGTGCTTTCAATGTTGTGAAGTATTTCTGTATTCACATTAAATGCTCTTTAGTGTGAAGTTTTTTTTTTTTTTTTTTTTTTTTACCGTCACTTCCTCTGGGACATATTTATCTTTATTGCAATCACTTTTCTTATTTGTGTTGATAAGTTTGCCTTCACTAAGCTCCTATGAATGCACAGCAGGAAGAACAACATTCCCATGATCAGTGACTTCTTCTACAAATCCATTTATGTTTGATTCAAATTTCACTTCCAGTGTTATCATTTTTCGTTGCTTTGTTGGACTTTCATCTTTGTTGGCCAGTTCTTTCGATTGTTCACTTCTATAAAATGTCAGGTGGAGGACAAAGAGACAGTGTAACTACGTGCTCTGCTGTGAGTGAACTGATTAACAGATGCACAGGGACCAACCACTGGAAGAATTTGAAACAAGTAACACGACTGGTCACTGATCATGAAGCATATCTGTTATTTACATCGTGATTTGTAGACTGAAGAACTAGCAGAGAAGTTTGTACTTCCTGTAATTACTCAGAGTTATACTGTGCTACCTAAAATTTTAACCTAGGTTTAAACAACACCAGTTTCCTTACCAGTTTCCTTTCCTTCCTGGTAAGGAAACTGGTATTTAAACTAAATCTAGGTCACTGAAATTTGTGCCCATGGGAACCGTGCACATTGAGGACCTGCCTACACCCTACATGTTTATATTGGTCCAGGCAGGCTTAATGCTGACTACTGAGAAATAGGCTATCTGAATTTATATCAAATAGTGAATCTTAAAGCACCCAAGATGAAAAATTCGTGCACATTGAGGTGATTTTAAAATCTTTGTCATTTGACAATCAAGCTTAAAATGTATCTTAGAGTAACAGAATTTTAGAAATAAAGACCTTTAAAGGCCCCATAGTTTGATACCACAGATTATCCAGCATGTTTATAATGAATTATTTCTCCTCCTTCAATTTCAGTTTGCTCATACTTTGTGACTTGCGGTCACAGTGGCATTCAGCTCCACACTTGGTAGAACCACAGGCACGACAAGCATAGAAACATCCTAAGCAATCTTCATCGAGGCATCGAGGTCCGTCCCAATAAAAATCAGGAGACCCTGGCTATCATAGACCTTAGTCTTCGCTGGTATCACTTGTCTGTCAGAACCAGCGGTTGCATTTTTTTAAGCCTTCTTTTTTCTCTTTTACCAGTTTCTGGAGCAAATTCAGTTTGCCTTCCTGGATTTGTAAATTGTAATGACCTCAAAACTTTAGTAGTTCTTCCATCTGACTCAGGTTTGCTTCTCTGGCGGTCTTCAGAATCAACATCCACACTTCCGTGATTATCTGCGTGCATTTTGGACAAAGCTTCCAACCAGGTAAAAGCTGTCTTCCGAATTTTGCACTCAGAAAAGTGGCATCATCTAAGTCAATTACATGCAAATTTTTGGGGGCTAGTTTTTTGTGTATGTTAAATGGGTCACAACACGACTTCTGTAAATCCTCAAATCTGTCAGTATAAATTTTTATGTGATGAAAGCAAATTGTATTGTTTCTAGAAAGTGTCGTTCCAGTTCTAAGTTGAAGTAAAAGCATGTCATTTGATGACAATTCTTGCAACATCTTAAAACCTGTGTGACAAGTATAGTAGGTTTTATGGCACTCATTTGTAGTACGAAGCTGGACTGCAACTATCGATCCATCATTCTTGATTCTAGCATATTTTCCTTGTTTTATTTTGTCTAGAGATCTAGGTCACGGGCTGATCACCCTTAGCTTGAGCTCTCCTCCGCCTGGCTTCCGGCAGGATCCACGTCCACACAGGCACACTTGCCTGCCCGTTCGTTTCCCAGCCTGTCCCCATGCTACCACTCCACTTCACTTATTATATATACTCTAAATCTTTTTCTTCTCAACATAAAACATTCTACAATCCTGCAGCCTTTTTACTTTTTTAAGCAGGTAGGCAAACATGTAGTTGATACTCAGTGGAAGCACAGAGCAGAGTTAAAGAGAGGGACCCCCTTTCACTGACCAGTTGAGTTTTTTTTCTTTCCTTTATTTTTTAAAACAATTTCAAAATTGAGATGGGGTTTCGCCATGTTGCCCAGGCTGGTCTCGAACTCCTGAGCTCAGGTGATCTGCCCGCCTTGGCTGGGATTATAGGCGTGAGCCACCATACCTGGCCAAGTTGAGTTTTTAAAGTAGAAAATTTTGGAGAAATTAACTTTATTGTGCAGTGAATGAGAAAGAAAGAACGGTTTTGAAAGAAAGTCTCTGCATTTATGTGAGACTGAGATGAGTCCTATAAAGGGGAGTCTCCCCAACCCCTCTGTCTCCTAAACTGCATTGGGAAACTCAGATTAAATATGTTCTGTGAGCATCACTCATTCAAATGTCTCTTCCATTGTAGGATACGGGAAGAAGAAATGGCTGGTGATCTTTCAGCAGGTTTCTTCATGGAGGAACTTAATACATACCGTCAGAAGCAGGGAGTAGTACTTAAATATCAAGAACTGCCTAATTCAGGACCTCCACATGATAGGAGGTAGGTTGCTATAAAAAATGATATGGCAGCCATAAAAAATGATGAGTTCATGTCCTTTGTAGGGACATGGATGAAGCTGGAAACCATTATTCTCAGCAAACTATCGCAAGGACAAAAAACCAAACACCGCATGTTCTCACTCATAGGTGAGAGCTGAGCAATGAGAACACATGGACACAGGAAGGGGAACATCACACTCCAGGGACTGTTGTGGGGTGGGGGGAGGGGGGAGGGATAGCATTTGGAGATATACCTAATGCTAAATGACGAGTTAATGGGTGCAGCACACCAACATGGCACATGTATACATATGTAACAAACCTGCACGTTGTGCACATGTACCCTAAAACTTAAAGTATAATGATAATAAAATTAAAAAAAAAAAGAAAAAAAGATATGACCTTATAAATGTAAGCTGGGAGAATGGCAACTCTGGCACAACTTTGAGGTCAACACTTTTGTTTTGTGAGAGTGCTCTTGGCATAAAGTGGTAACCACGGTGGAGCCACAGATGACTCCGGAGAGAAAAGAGGGTAGAAACCTTTCCATGCTTCAATAAGACATGCTGCTTTACCGTTTGAGGTGACTGCTTAAATGCTATATTGAATGTAGGTTCAAACCCTCAAAGGTAGTCATAGGAGGTAGTGATGACTAGCGTACTTGTTTTTAGATAGTGCGTGAGTTGTATAATATTTTATGAATATTCTCTTTGTAATCAGGTTTACATTTCGAGTTATAATAGATGGAAGAGAATTTCCAGAAGGTGAAGGTAGATCAAAGAAGGAAGCAAAAAATGCCGCAGCCAAATTAGCTGTTGAGATACTTAATAAGGAAAAGAAGGTGAGTGATTGCCATTTTTTCCTAGTAAATGGGAACTTGCAAATACATTTTCTCTTTCTCTCTGTGAGAAAATACCTTCATACAGAGTAAAGCCATTCACACGTTCCCTTACATTCAAGAGTTTGGTTCAGTCATTCACCCTATCTTCATTTCTATGAAACCCTGAGTGAGAGCCACACCTAGGACACCATGGGCAAAGCTGGATAATAGTTATTTAGAGTGTCAGCAGCAGTTAAATACTCTAAAGTTGAACAAATATGGAAAGGTGAGAAGTGTTCAGTGGGAAATGAGCTGACAGGTTCTGGGAGGAGTCCCCTCCACCTAAATGAGGAAGTACAGTAAAAAAGGAAAAAGAGATGAAAGTGATTGTAGGGAGAATAATGTACAGTGGTCACTCACTCTCTGTGGGGAATTGGTACCAGGACTCCCTGTGGATGCCAAAATTCACTGATGCTCAAGTCCTTTATATAAAATGGCATAGTATTTGCATATAACCTATTTATATCTTCCCATATACAGTTATGCATTGCTTAACAAGGAGAATACATTGTGAGAAATGCACCTTTGGGCAATTTCCTCATTGGGCAAACATCATAGAGGTACTTACACAATCCTGAATGGTACAACCAGTACACACCTAGGCTGTGTAGTATAGCTTATTGCTCCTAGACTACAAACCTGTACAGCATATTATTGTACTGAATACTGTAGCCAATTGTAACACAATGTTTAGTATTCATGTATCTAAACATATCTAAACACAGAAAAAGTACAGTAAAAATACAGTATAAAAGACAAAAGGCCGGGCTTGGTGGCTCACACCTGTAATCCTAGCACTTTGGGAAGCTGAGGCGGGTGGATCACCTGAGGTCAGGAGTTGAAAACCAGCCTGGCCAACATAGTGAAACCCTGTCTCTGCTAAAAATACAAAAAATTAGCTGGGCGTGGTGGTGGACGCCTGTAATCCCAGCTACTTGGGAGGCTGAGGTAGGAGAATTGCTTGAACCCGGGAGAAGGAGGTTGCAGTGAGCTGAGGTTGTGCCACTGCACTCCAGCCTGGGGATCCTATCTCAAAAAAAAAAAAAAAAAAAAAAAGACAATCAAAAGTACACCCATATAAGGCACATACCATGCATAAATAGAGCTTGCAGGACTGGAAGTTGCCCTGAGTTTGTCAGCAAGTGGGTGGTGAGTGAATGTGAAGGCGTAAGGCATTATTGTTTACCACTGTAGACTTTATAAACACTGTATACATAAGCGACATTCATTTTATTTAAATTTTTTTCTTCAATAATAAATTAACCTTAGCTTACTATAACTCTTTTACTTTATAAACTTCTTATTTTTAACATTTTCACTCTTTCCAAATAACACTTAGCTTAAAACACAAACGCGGCCAGGCGCGGTGGCTCATGCCTGTAATCCTGGCACTTTGGGAGGCCAAGGCAGGCAGATCACCTGAGGTCAGGAGTTTAAGATCAGCCTGGCCAACACGGTGAAACCCTGTCTCTACTGAAAATACAAAAATTAGCCGGGCATGGTGGTGGGCACCTATAATCCCGGCTACTTGGGAGGCTGAGGCAGGAGAATTGCTTGAACTCAGGAAGCGGAGGTTGCAGTGAGCCGAGATCGTGCCACTACATTCCAGCCTGGGCAACAAGGCAAGACTCTGTCTCAAAAAAAAAAAAAAAAAAAACCACAAAACCACAAACAAACACATAGTATGGCTGTACAAAAATATTTTGTTTCTTTACATGTTTATTCTATAAGCTTTTTTCTATTTTTAAAATTTTAAACTTTTTTTTTTTAACTTTTAAACTTTGTTGTAAAAAATTAAATCATGGTTGGGCATAGCGGTTCATGCCTGGGATGTCGAGGAGCCATGATTGTGCCACTGTACTCCAGCCTGGGTGACAGAGTGAGACCCTGTCTCAAAACAAAACAAAACAAAACAAAGGCTGGGTGTGGTGGTTCATGCCTGTAGTCCCAGCACTTTGGTAGGTCAAGGTAGGTGGATCACTTGAATTTGGGAGTTTGAGATTAGCCTAGGCAACATGGTGAAACCCTGTCTGTACTAAAAACACAAAACATTAGCCGGGCTTGGTGGCATGTGCCTGTAGTTCCAGCTACTCAGGAGGCTAGGCAGGAGGATCACGTGCCTGAGAGGTCAGGGCTGCAGTGAGCTGTGATCTTCTGACTGCACTCCAGCCTGGGCAACAGAGCAAGACCCTGTCTCAAAAAAAAAAAAAGAAAGAAAAAAAATTACAACACAAACACACACATCAGCCTAGGCCTACACAGCGTCAGGATCATCTACATCACCATCTTCCACCTCCAGATTTTGTCCCTCTGGAAAGTGTTCAGGAGCAATAACATACATGGAGGTGTCATCTCCTATTGTAGCAATTCCTTCTTTTGGATTACCTACCGAAGGACCTGCCTGAGGCTGTTTTACAGTTTACTTTTTTTTTTTTTTTAAGTAGAAGGAGTAACTTCTAAAATAATGATAAAAAAAAGTATAGTAAATATATAAACCAGTAACAGTTACTTATCATTATCCAGTATTATGTACTATACATAATTGTGTGTGCTAGACTTTTTTATAAGACTGTAGAACAGTAGATTTGTTTACAGCAGTGTCACCACAAATGTGTGAGTAATGCATTGTGCTGTAACCCAGGAGTTTAAGATTATCCTGGGCAATATGGCGAAATGCTGTCTGTACTAAAAATATGAAAAGTTAGCCATTACAGTGGCTATGACCTCATTAGATGACAGTAATTTTTTAGCTCCATTATAATCTTATGGGACCACTGTCATTTATGCAGTCCATTGTTGACCAAAATGTCATTATGTAGTACATGATTATCCTTTAGATCATCTCTAGATTACTTATAATATCTCTAATACCATGTAAATGCTATGTAAATAGTTTTGTTGTTGTTGTTGTTTTTTGAGACAGGGTCGTACTCTGTC
Organism: Pan paniscus; assembly: GCF_029289425.2. NCBI lineage: Eukaryota > Metazoa > Chordata > Mammalia > Primates > Hominidae > Pan > Pan paniscus. Next base: position 89,335,780 of record NC_073261.2, read on the forward strand.
ACCCAGGCTGGAGTGCAGTGGCATGATCAAGGGTCACTGCAGCCTCAGTCTCCCCAGGCTCAGGTGATCCTCCCACCTTAGCATCCCAACTGGCTGGGACTACAGGCACGAGCCACCACACCTGGCCAATTTTTGCATTTTTTGTAGCGATGGAGTCTCACTATGTTGCCCAGGCTGGTCTTGAACTCCTGGACTCAAGCAATCTGCCCACTTCAGCCTCCCAAAGTGCTAGGATTGCAGGCATGAGCCACCACACCCAGCTATAAGTAGTTGTTATGCTGTATTGTTTAGGGAATAATACAAGAAAAAAAATCTGCATATATTTAGTACAGATGCAACCATCATTTTTTTCCCAAATATTTTTGATCCGTGATTGGTTGAATCCAGGGATTTGAAACCCGTGGATATAGCGAGCCCAGTGTTTACAGAGAGCAGGTAATGGAGAACCAATATACATGTGACTGGTATCCCGGAAAATAAGAACAGAGTAAATAGTGCAGAAGAAAATGATCTGAAGAGATTTCAGCAGACAATGTTTATGAAATAAAGAAAGACTTGACTGCAGATTAAAACAACTTAATAGATACAGGAAAATTTAGAACCACCCAGACCAACATTGATTCTTTTTTTTTTTTTTTTTTTTTTGAGACAGAGTCTCGCTCTGTTGTCCAGGCTGGAGTGCAGTGGCACAATCTCACTGCAACCTCCGCCTCCCATGTTCAAGCAATTCTCTGCCTCAGCCTCCTGAGTAGCTGAGATTACAGGCACCCACCACCACGGCCAGCTAATTTTTTGGTATTTTTAGTAGAGACAGGGTTTCACTATGTTGGCCAGGCTGGTGTTTAACTCCTGACCTCGTGATCCACTCGCCTCGGTCTCCCAAAGTGCTGGGATTACAGGTGTGAGCCACCGCGCCCGGCCCCAACATTGATTCTTATGAAAGTACTGTGCTCCAGAGATGAGGAAAGAATTTTATAAGCATCTAGAGAGAAGAGGAAAACTATGTAAAATGTAAAAATTTTTAAAGTTTCATGCTGTGCACAGCAACATTATAAACCAGGAGATAGTGTAGCAATGCTTATAAAATGAGACATGAAGTCATTTACATTTTAGACAGCAGAGGGCCATTCTCAGATTTGGAAAATGTTGGGAAAATTTAGGTTTCAAGGTTCTTTCTTGAAAAATCTACTTAAAGATACCCTTCTAACCATTTTTTTTTTAACTCAAGCAAAAGTGCAAAGTATAATTATTAATGAGGTAGAAAATTGAGTCAAGAAGTTAGAAAAAACAAAAAACAGAATGTTTTACCCCCAAAAAGCAGAAGAAAGAAAATAACAGTGGTTGAAATTACTATAAAAGAAATAAAAAATAAAAAAAATAAAGATCAATAAAACCAAAAGCTAGTTTTTTGACAAGATTAATAAAATAGCAAAACTCAGCCGGGTGTGGTGGCTCACACCTGTAATCCTAGCATTTTGGAAGGCTGAGGCGGGCAGATAACTTGAGCTTAGGAGTTCGAGAACAGCCTGGGCAATATGGCCAAACCCTGTCTCTACAAAAAATACAAAAAAATTACCCGGGCATGGTGGTGTGTGCCTGTAGTTCCAGGTGCTTGTGAGTCTGAGACAGGAAGATGGTTTGAACCCAGGAGGTCAAGGCTGCAGTGAGCTGAGGTTGCACCACTGCACTCTAGCCTGGGTGACAAAGTGACACCCTGTCTGAAAAAAATTAAAAAAATAAAATATCAAAACTTTGGACAAGATTTTTGTCGGACTAAGAAAAAAAGGTAGAGATAACAATAGTAGAAATGATGCTATTATATTCATCTTTTTCATTAAGTTATGATCCAGTATACAGCTTTACTGTAATATCTCTTGCCTTGTTTTTTGAGATTAGAAAGGATATAACAAGCTAGAAAGTGTTATAGTACTTTCCAAGGACAAACAAGAAAAAGTGACTTCTTTCCTATTGTTAAAATCTATCTTCGTCGATTTTTTTCTGGTAGAGGGAGATAGATAGTCACACTTTTGCTCAAGGTAATATAATAGGAAAATATATAACATCCAAGTTGTCTTTCAAATTGCTCATTTAGTACTTTTATTAGAAGAATGATTTTTAAAAGGTTAAATCTTTGTTGTCATTTATATTAAACAGGAATTTTTTTTCTTTGTAGGCAGTTAGTCCTTTAGTATTGACAACAACGAATTCTTCAGAAGGGTTATCCATGGGGAATTACATAGGCCTTATCAATAGAATTGCCCAGAAGAAAAGACTAACTGTAAATTATGAACAGTGTGCATCGGGGGTGCATGGGCCAGAAGGGTAAGACATAATTTGGCTTTTCTTTCTGTTTCATTGTATTTAAGCAATAAAGTTGGTTTATTTTCGTGTCTAAGTTTCCAGAAATATGTGTCCTTTTAAGCATTCTGTATGCAAGGTTTTACATGATTGATAAGTAATTGGATTTATAATTTGTAATTAAAATGCTTAATTGCTGAAGCCTTGGAACCCATTTACCATAATTGATCAAATTAGGGTAATCCTTTATTTCAGAGAAGTAGCTGGATGGTTTAGTCTGTGGAACACCCAAGAGAGTACAGGGTGCCACTGCTCGAAGAATACAGAAATCTTTTCATCATTGAGGACATGATGGTGGTAACTGTCTGAAAACCTCTCTGCCACGTGTATAGAATCACTCTTCACCCTTGTCAGATCAGGGAGCTCTTTGTCCAGGTATTTGTCCTTCAAATTTGATTAAATGAACAAATACCATGTATCAGAAGGAATGAGCTTTAGCCCTAGACTATGAGGAGACCGGGATTTGAGGGATCTGATGAGACAGATGAACTAGAGTTTCAAAGTTACTGAGAACATCACCAGTGAGCTAAGATGTGTGGAAATAGGATGAAGAATGGATTGGAACTGAAAAAAGCAGAAATCAAATGAGTATGAGGCAATTGTTTTTCAACTACAACCAACCAGTTAAAGAGAAAGAAGAAAAAAAATATCTACATGGCAAATAGTTCAAATCATCACTTTAGGATACACTTCTATGAATTGACTCAGCTATTTACAGTCATGGCTTTTGAGCCAAAACCAGGAAGAGAAAAATGTTACAGTATTCATTGGAATGAAATAGTCAAAAGTGAATCTGTGAGTCAATCTCAATAATTAAGAGATGATTTTATTTTCTGTAGCTCACTTTTTTGGTTTCTTTAAATTATGCTAACATTAGATACCTAAAAGAAAGAAGAAATCTGTTTGCGGGGGGGCAGTGTCTGAAAAAAATAGGAGCTATAGAAATGATCCAGTCACTCAACCCAGCTATTTAATTCAGGGTCTAGCAGGGAAGACTCACCCTGTTTGGATGTGTTTCTCTCGATGGCTTCCAACAGAAACATAAAGGAAAAGGAGTTCAAATACTGGAATCATTTTGCTGTAATAGATAGTAACCCTGTGATATAAATTGCCATGTCCATTGTTTTATCCCTTAAAAACAGTTATTATATAATTGTCCAAGTATCCTTGCCTAACCACAAATGTCCTTACATCTAATAGGAGGAGAGTGTGGACTTTAGTATAGGGAATCTGCACTGTGGGGATTTTCTCAAATTTTTGTGCACATGAGCAGATGGCAGACAATCGTGAAGTTAGAGCAGAATCCATGCTTTGCTCTTCCCCTACACTGTAACCTCATAGCTTCTCCTGTGGAAGCCTACTTTCTCTGCTGGCTTTTTCCTTCCCATTTGAGCACCTCTGAAAAAATTCACTGGATCTCTTTCTTTCTTTTCTACCTCCATATCTTTTGACCTTTGGGGAATTAAAAAAAAAATCACCACTTAGTGCCTTTGTGCCAGATCTTTCAGCAAAGCAACAAAAAATTAGAAATTGCCTGGAAAATGCAAGCTCAGATGTCAGCTGATCCTGGGTATTCAGAGAAATTGGTCAGGCATGTTACTGAGGGTTTAAATTATGCAAGATATGAACTATAAATCTATCTAATAAATTGGTGTTATCTTAAGATCTCTGTTAATATGTTATTTTTTTTTGAATCCTAAGTTGGATTTGCTATATTTTTCATGTTTGGATAAGTACCTTCTATGATTTCTCCTAGATTTCATTATAAATGCAAAATGGGACAGAAAGAATATAGTATTGGTACAAGTTCTACTAAACAGGAAGCAAAACAATTGGCCGCTAAACTTGCATATCTTCAGATATTATCAGAAGAAACCTCAGTGGTACGTATTGCCTTTGGATTAAATTCTTATGTTTTAAAATTCCCTCTGAAGTTGACTTGAGGTTAGACTGTGTTAACATTATGCCAAGACAGCCAGTGATTTAGCAAAATGATTCCTCCATTCTGTGTCGTACCGATGAGCCATGCACCATGGGGCCATGAGGCCTCAGAGGGTTAAAATTTCTGGTGGCAACTCAGGGTGGTTTTTAAACTCCAGGCTGGGCTGGGTGTGGTGGCTCACACCTGTAATCCCAGCACTTTGGGAGGCCAAGGCAGGTGGATCTCCTGAGCTCAGGAGTTTTTTTTTTTTTTTTTTTTTTGAGATGGAATCTCGCTCTGTTGCCCAGGCTAGAGTGCAGTGGCACGATCTCGGCTCACTGCAACCTCCGCCTCCCATGTTCAAGCAATTCTCCTGCCTCAGCCTACTGAGTTGCTGGGACTACAAGCGCCTACTACCGTGCCCGGCTAATTTTTTATTTTTAGTAGAGATGGGGTTTCACTATGTTGGCCAGGCTGGTCTTGAACTCCTGACCTCATGATCCACCCGCCTCAGCCTCCTAAAGTGCTGGGTTTACAGGCTTGAGCCACTGCACCTGGCCGAGCTCAGGAGTTTCAGACCACCTGGCCGGGGCAACACAGCAAAACCATGTCGCTCCAAAAAAAAAAAAAAAAAAAAATTAGACAGGTGTGGTGGCATGTACCTGTAGTCCTAGCTACTCAGGAGGCTGAGGCGGGAGGATTGCCTGAGCCTGGGAGGTGGAGGTTGCAGTGAGCCAAGATTGTGCCACTGCACTTCAACCTAGACAACAGAGCCAGATCCCGTCTGAAAAGAAAGAAACAAACAAAATATCTGCCCTGTGATCCAGAAAAGTAAAATAAAAAATAAAATAAAATCCAGACCAAACATCCAAAAAATGTTATTAATCTTGTAATTGTTTATGGTTGTGGATTTGGTAAATGTGTTGAAATAAATGTGATAGTACACAGAAACTGAGCCTCTGTAGAGAAATAATTAGTTGTATTTAAGCCTACTGAGGGATGCTTTTTCTTTCAGAAATCTGACTACCTGTCCTCTGGTTCTTTTGCTACTACGTGTGACTCCCAAAGCAACTCTTTAGTGACCAGCACACTGTAAGTGTAGACAAACAATTGAGATACTTAACATATTCATATTTCTGTCTGAAAGACAGATTTTTATGTTTAAGGAGAATTTAGGGAAAGAAATAAGTGATAAAAACAGAATTAATAAACTAATAGTTACACCCTTTTCTTCTAGCGCTTCTGAATCATCATCTGAAGGTGACTTCTCAGCAGATACATCAGAGATAAATTCTAACAGTGACAGTTTCAACAGTTCTTCGTTGCTTATGGTATCGTATTAGTCTCGAAGCTTCCTACTTAATCTTATTTTTCTGTGCGTTTCCTCATTTAAAAATAACTTCCAGTATTCCACCATAACTTTTATATTTTTTATCTTGTGCACTCTTACTAAATGATAATACCTCAGTAGACTTTTTTTTTTTTTTTTTTTTTTTTGAGATGGAGTCTCCCTCTGTTGCCCAGGCTGGAGTGCAGTGGTGAGATCTTGGCTAATTGCCACCTCCGCCTCCTGGTTCAAGCGATTCTCCTGCCTCAGCCTCCTGAGTAGCTGGGATTACATGCGCGTGTACCACACCTGGCTAATTTTTGTACTTTTAGTAGAGACGGGGTTTCACCATGTTGTTCAGGCTGGTCTCGAACTCCTGACCTCGTGTTCTGCCCACCTCGGCCTCCTCAAGTGCTGGGATTACAGGCATGAGCCACTGCGCCCGGCTCGGCAGCTTTTTGACTTTTTTAAAAATTAAGTTCCATTCCTTACCCTTCCACACGTCACTTCTGTCTTTCCTCACTCACCCTTATATTTTAATATATTCCTATGATTTTGCTTTTCTCTCCTACCAATGGGATAATATTTAAAGATTCACTAATATAGTTCGTTTCTGTTTTTAAAAATTAGAATTAAACTTAACATTAAAAGTAAACTTGAAATCAGATAATTTTTTAGGCTGGTGCAGTGGCACATGCCTGTAGCCTACAGCACTTGAGAGGCCAAGGTAGGAGGATCGCTTTAGCCCAGGAGTTTGAGACCAGCCTAGGCAACATAGTGAGAGCCTCATCTCAAAAACAAACAAACAAACAAAAACCAGATAATTTTTTTGTGCACATAAGCAGGCAATGTTGAACTTAGAGCAAAATCCATGCTTTTGGTGATTAATGTTACAAGAGTATTCTGTTATAAAGAACTACAAATCAATAAGAAAATGGCAAGCAGCTCAGTAGAAAAGTGTACAAAATGTATAAACAGATATTCAGAGAAGAGATACCCAAATGGGCAACAAATATTAAAAGCTGCTTTACTAGGAATCAGGAAAATTTAAATCAAAACCATTAGATACTATTTTAAACTCATTAGATTGGCAAAAAGTTAAGTCTTACAATACTAAGTGTTTATACAGGGCTTGATGAGAATACAGACCTTGATGGACTAAGAAATTGGTCAGAGAGCCATCTAGATATACAGGAGGAAGGAAAACGAGAAAGGAAGATGACTGATTTAGTCATCTGAAACTATTTCTCATTTTCTTTTGTTATAGAATGGTCTCAGAAATAATCAAAGGAAGGCAAAAAGGTGAGTATCATTATGCATTGAACATATTTTGATCTGAAGTTTTATTTCAGACTTATTTATTGTTTTTAATACTTGTAGAGTATTGTACACCCTTATTCGAGCAGAGTTTCAGAAGCAGAAAGCTTGAAATCTATAAACAAATAATTTTAGATGTGTCGAGAAATCTTTGAATATGTGCACATGCTACACTGTAAACATAAAGCCCTTTGGGGGTATCGCTAGAGTAATTAGGTTAAGGGCATTATTTTGTACAAGACTGGCAAGGAATTGGGCTGTTTTCACTGTAGAAGTGTTTTCAAGAGACGTGTATTATTTTGCAGACAAGTAAGGTTAAAATAGCATAAAAACTTGGATTAAAAAAAGGTCAAATGCTATGTCAATTAACTGAAGAGAAAGGCAAAGATGTAAATATAGTCAGAAATGACAGTAAGATGGCAGTAGGAGCCATTATGAGCCACCAGTATATTCTGAGCAGTAGATAGATGTATTGAAGAAACATGGTTCTTGATGTGGATGCTTGGATGGAGAGAAGAGAGTTCTGCACATGAGGTGCCCTCAGCCACGATTACCATGGCAGTCAGGAGGGATGAGGAGAATGTGTGAGAAAGACTGTAAAGGAAGAGTGGACATGACTTGAGGGAATAGGTTCCCCGTAGCTGAGTGAAAGCATGAAGGAGAGGTAAAGGAGAAAGGATTTGAAGATTGCTTCACTTTGAACAGGATGCAGTCAAGAACCATGGCACTAATGGTGTTAAGGAAGTTAAGGAGTTAAGGGCTTAGAGAGAAGACAGCAGTTTGGATATGTTTAGTTTTAGGTGGTATTTAAACTTCCATTTGCAGGTGGCTTATCATCAGTAAGGAATAACAGCTAGGATGAGGGTGTAAGGAGATGTACTTCCTGAGGTTTTGAGTCTGGAGGAGGAAAAGGAGAGGTTAGTGACGCATCAACAATGAGCGCTCTAAGGTGGAAAAAGGAACCAGAGGAGGGATGAAAAAGTATTAGAGGCCAGAGGAGAACTGTTAAGTATATAGTTTTATAAAGAAAAAAGTTGGCTGGGTGCTGTGGCTTGCGCCTGTAATCCCCAGCACTTTGGGAGGCCAACCAAGGTGGGAGGATGGCTTGGGTCCAGGAGTTCGAGACCAGACTGGGTAACATGAAGAGACCCTGTCTCTACTAAAAATAAAAAGAATTAGCCAGGTATGGTGGCACACGCCTGTAATCCCAGCTACCTGGGAGGCTGAGGTGGGAGGATCTCCTCTGAGCCCAGAATTTCAAAGTTGTAGTGAGCTATGATCACACCACTGCACTCCAGGCTGGGAGATGGGGTGAGACCTTGCCTCTGAAGAAAAAAAAAGAAAGAAAAAGGTTAACATGAACACTAAATAAGTTATATTTGATTTCAATTTTGTTTGAGTTTTACATTCAACTCTTAATTTTTAGATCTTTGGCACCCAGATTTGACCTTCCTGACATGAAAGAAACAAAGTATACTGTGGACAAGAGGTAAGATTTTAAGTGCTGAAGAAAGAAGAAGGGGTAACGCTGTCGGTGGATGTTTTTGGTAGTTGTCTGTGAAATGGCCATGATCCTGTCAGTTAAAAATATTTGAATAAGATTAACTAGGCAGGGTAAGAACAATAGTCTTAGGCATATCATTAGGAGGGGGCCCAGGAATGGGATGACCCATATTATGATTTTGTTCCCAAACCAAGAATCTATTTGGTTGTTTTGATACTCCCTTAGCTTTTTAGCCCTTTCTTTAAGTTTTTCATCAGCGTCTCTTACTAGGCCCAATTGGTTGAGATAAAAGCAACATTCCTCACCCAATGAGAGGCAGAGGTCCCCTTTTTCAGCCATTATTAGATCTAGTCCCCATCTGTTTTGGAGGACTACTCCAGCCGAGGAGTCTAGTTTGTCTTGGACTCTTATAATGCTTCAGGCTATATCTTCTAAAGAACCCTGTAATTCTGTGGAAAGAGCTTTAAAGTATGTTAAGGGAGTGGCCAATCTGCCTGCTCCCAATCCAAGTCTGGAGGTTATATCCAAGGCAGCCATTAAAGGAATGACGTGGATGGCCCTCCTCTTCCTAACATATTGGATGGATGGAATGGGCAAAGGTTGACTAGGAGGAATTAGTCCAATGGAGGGAGAAAGATAAACTAGGGTACAGGTTCCAGTCCAGTTAGTGGGGAGACAAAGATATGTGTTGGTGCCACTCACACAAAAAATAAGCCTTTGTCATAAATACAGTTGGAGATACAGAAAGAAAACAAGTGAATTAAAGATGGGTGTTTTTTCTTTCCTATGGTTCATTACTCCAGGTGGTCAAGGAGGAGGTCAAGGAGACACCCACTATAGTAGCGATATAGGAAGAGTTATTTTTTACACATTTAATACGATTTGATGTTGCACCATTGCATTGATGTTGAGCCATGGATAAAGGTGGGCGCTAGGGGCAGCACAAATTAGGCCAGAGGCATTGGTTGAGGGAGAGGCTGTAAAACGAACAGGTTGCAGAAATGCTCCATTCGTTTCAGGTGATACTTGGTAGTCAACTCGGTTAGTTTGATGGTCAGCAGGGTGTTTAACAATGATAATGCGGTTGCATTGGTTAGGTTTAAGGATCTTACACGGAAATTTCCCTCAGAGGCTGAAAAGCAAAGTGAGGCTTGTTGTAAAAGTGGGGTGTGTTTAATTATGGGCCCTTCAATGGGAGGGCCTTGTGGCTTAAGGTGTTGTAGGGAGTTGCAATAGGTTTGAAATCATGTGTTGGCCTGATTGACCCTGAAAGTGGGATAATCGCCAACCAGACTGTCAGCTCTTTCAAAAAAGGAAGCTCCTTTTTGGAGTTTATAGATTAGGGTTACGTTTTCTGTTAAAAGGTCATGAAGGGGTGTAGGAAGGGATGTATAAGCTGAAGAAGACAGCGATAAACACATCCAGCATTCTGGAGCAAAGGAAGAGTTAGCTTGCAGCAAGAGGGGTTGTGTAAGTTTTATAGAACGTTCTAGTTTGATAGCAGTGAGGAGTGGTTGTATCGGTGAGGTTGATGTGATTAGGGAATTTAGATAGAAAGAAACAACAAAAGGAGGAAAAAGTTTGGGTAGGAATAAAGTCCTGGAAAGTTCCTTGAAGCCATAAATCCCGTGGAATAGTAAGGAGCTGATCAGGATGTATAATGAGAGTTTCATAAGGATACCACTGAAGGTCTGTAACAAGGCTAGTTAGGAAGCAATGAAAGTTTGGGAGAGAAAGAGACATAGCTGCTTAGGTGAATTTCTCTTCCTTTTCCTCTGGCATTCATGTGAGATGAAGGGAAGTGGATCCTGTGGAGACACAAGAGAGGCTGAAGGTGGTTTAGATTTGATTGTTTGGATGTGTAGTGAAGGGAAGTCTGTTTTCTTGAGAGAAGTATAATGAAACCAGCTGGGGAGTCCCTGGAGCTTTGCTGCTGTGGGTGTAGTGAGGAAGATCTGGTAAGGCCCCTTCCATTTCGGTGTGAGGGGGGAATTGGGGGTAGGGCTGGAACCTTTTACCAGAACCCAGTTTCCTGACTGTAGGAAGGGATTAAAGGAGTTGTATTTGTCAGCATATTCCCAAATGAAATGGCGGATGATATGCAGAAGAGGAGAAATGAGAGGGGTTGTTAGAGGTGGGGCTTGACCCTGAGGTGGAACAAAAGGAGCATGAATTCAAATACTTACGCTCAAAACTCCCATACATGAGTTCAAAGGGTATGAGCATTAAAGGTTTACGTGGGAGTGCCCGAATTTTTAGGAGGGCCAAAGCTAGAAGTGTAACCCAGTCTTTGTGTGTTTGGAGTGAGTACCTGGTGCGGGTGATTTTTAGAATGCCACTCATTTTTTCAACCTTTCCTGAAGACTGGGGTTGATAGGGGATGTGTAGCTTCCAGGTGATTCGTAGGGCTTGTGCAAGTGTTTGAGTAATTTGAGAAATGAATTCAGGACCATTATCAGATTGAAAAGAAGGAGGCACCCTGAACCTGGGGATGATTTCTGTTATTAATTTGGAGGTGACAGTCGAAGCTCATTTGTTGGTTGTCGGAAAAGCCTCAACCCATGCCGAAAAGGTATCAACCAGAACCAAAAGAAATCGAACCTTTTTTACTGGGGGCATATGGGTAAAATCAATTTCCCAGTCTTGTCTTGGAAGGTGTCCCCTGGCTTGATGGGTTGGAAAAGAAGGGAGTCCAGTGTTGGAATGGGGTGAAGCTTTCTGGCAAATACAGCATTGATGGAAAATGGCTTTCAACTGTTCCTTTATATCTGGGGTTATGTGTATGTGGGAACTTAAGAAATGTTGTAGAGGGGAATGGCTAGTGTGCAAGAGGTTGTGGATGTCCCATAACAGAGTTGTTTTTTGTTTGTTTGTTTGTTTTTTGAGACAGATTCTTGCTCTGTCACCCAGGCTGGAGTGCAGTGGCACGATCTCAGCTCACTGCAATCTCCGCCTCTGGGGTTCAAGCGATTCTCCTGCCTCAGCCTCCTGAGTAGCTGGGATTACAGGCACGCACCACCATGGCTGGCTAATTTTGTATTTTTAGTAGAGACAGGGTTTCACCATGTTGATCAGGCTGGTCTCAAACTCCTGACCTCGTGATCCGCCCACCTCAGCCTCCCAAAGTGTTGGGATTACAGGCGTGAGCTACCGCACCTGGCCAAGAGTTGTTTTTTCAGGGTCAGGTAGGACTAATTTGTTTTGTATGACAGTATGGGAGTTTGAATTGTGCCCCCGCTGTGATTAGTTGTTGTATTTGATGTTTGGGATAAAAGGGGATATGTTGTGTGAGGGGAAATAGATATTAGAGAATTGGATGGTTGGTTGAGGTGTGTTTTGCCCAATAGTCAGCCTCACGGTTCCCTAAAGAAATGTGGCTTTTATCTGATTGATGTCCTTTGCAATGGGTAACTGCAGCCTTTTTTGGAAGTAGAGCTGCCTTTAGTAGACAATGGATTAGTTTTCCATTAATGATAGGAGTTCCCTTAGCTGTGAGATAGCCCCACTTGCTCCAAATTTGGGCATTGGAATGGTTGATGTTATAAACATATTTAGAATTGGTGGTATATATTAACTTGTGTGTTTTTTGCTAGGGTTAATGCTTTCATTAGGGCAACTAATTCTGCTTGTTGGGAGGATGTGCCCAAAGGCAAGGGGGCAGCCTCTACAACTCTTCTAGGTGGAAGAGAGTGGGTATCATCACAATATCTCTCAGTGACTGCATATCCTGCTTGGCGGGGAGGGTTTTTTGATGCGCTGCCATCTATAAATCAATCTGGGGCTCCCTTTATGTGAGTGGAAGTAAGGTGGTAAAACACGGCAAGAGAACTTTCAATTAGATCAGAGCATGAGTGTTGGTCAGGGTCCAAAATCAGTGTTGAAGATAAAAGAGTAGCAGGATTAGGAGTGAGCATCTGTGAAGAGAGATGGAGGGTTGAATGTAGGGCTTGCATGTGAGAGGATGAGATGGAGGTGAGCGCCTTATGGCTGAGCATATCTTATAGACTGTGAGAAGAAAACACCTGAAGAGGTTCGTAGAATGTGAGTTTGTGCCTCAGGGATAATTAAAGAGGCTGTGGACAAAATTTTTAAGCAAAGGGGCCAGGTTTTGTAAATGGGGTCTAGTTGTTTTGAAGAATATGCCACTGGTTGGAGGGAATCTCCCATGGATTGGGCTAATAGTCCAAGGGCCTGATTATGAGAACTGTGTAAATATAGATGAAAAGGTCTTAGGGGGTTTGGAAGGCCTAAAGTGGGGGCCTGTAATAAGGCACATTTTAGGTGACAGAAAGCATGATAAAGGTCTGGGGTGGGAGTGAGTGGTTGATCAAGATTTCCTCTTGTGTGTTCATAAAGAGGTTTAGTGATAGTGGCAAAATTTGCTATCTATAATCAGAAATATCCCACTAATTTGAGGAAAGAAAAGAAGTCCCTTTTTGTCTTAGGAAATGGGACTTGTTGAATGCCTTGCTTTCATGCTAGTGGAATTTCCCTGGTATTTGGAGTTATGATTAATCCTAGCTATGAAACGTTTGGAGAGGTTAATTGGGTCTTCCTTTTGGATATCTGGTACCCACATTCAGCCAAAAAATTTAAAAGCCTGGCTGTGTGTTGAATACAGTGTTCTAGAGAGGGGCTGCAAAGAAGTAAATTGTCCACATATTGAAGCAAAACACTGGGTTGTAGAGGTAGTTGGGAAAGGTCCAATCAAAGTGCCTGACCGAAATAGTGAGGGCTGTCCCTAAACCCCTGGGGGAAGACAGTCCAGGTGAGTTGTTGGGAGTAGCCTGTGTCAGCGTCAGTCCAAGTAAAAGTAAAAAGGTTTTGAGAGGAGGAAGGTAGAGGGATAATATAAAAGGCATCTTTGAGGTCTAATGCAGAGAAATAGCTAGTATTGGGAAGAATTTGCAATATGAGGATATAGGGGTTTGGGACAACAGGACAAACAGAACAGTAGTGGAGTTATTTGTTGCAAATCCTGAACCAGTCTATAGGAGCCATCTGGTTTTGTAATTGGGAGAATAGGAGTATGGTGGGGAGAATGGGTGGGGATTAAAATATTGGCAGCCAGGCCAGGTTGGTGCCTCACGCCTGTAATCCCAGCACTTTGGGAGGCCAAGGCGGGTGGATCACCTGAGGTCAGGAGTTCAAGACCAGTCTAGGCCAACATGGTGAAACCCCATCTCTACTAAAAATACAAAAATTAGTTGGGCATGGTGGCACACACCTGTAGTCCCAGCTACTCAAGAGGCTGAGGCAGGAGAATTACTTGAATCTGGGAGGCAGAAGTTGCAGTGAGCCAAGATTGTGCCATTGAGCTCCAGCCTGGGTGACAAGAGCAAGACTCTATCTCAAAAAAAAAAAAAAATAAAATAATAAAATAAAATATTGGCAGCCAAAAGTTGGGAGATGATGGACTTGAGTCCGCATAATCCATTAGGGGATATTGTGGGACCACTATTTGACATTTAGGATCCTTCATTGAAATTTGAATTGGAGAATGGTGGGTAGCTAACATGGGGGAGTCAGTGTTCCATACTATGGGATTTACAGGGCTGAGGAATTTGGGATTTAAGTCTGTTTGATATGGAATGTCTGAGGAAGGGTTCTGTTCTTGAGATGATAATAAATAGGGGTAGCTTTGGTGTAGGGTTGATAAATGAATGATTCCTCCCAGTTTGTGTAGGATGTCCCTTCCTAGAACAGGAGTAGGGGAATGAGGAATGACCAAGAAAGAGTGAGTGAGGGTGACTCCCTGAAATGAGCAATATAGAGGCAGTGTTTTGTATGGGGTTTCTTGTATGCCCTTCATGCCATCAACAGAAACAAATGAACATTCTAATGGGCCTTGATATTCAGTTAATGCCAGTAGACTTGCCCCAGTATCCAAAAGAAAGGAAATAATCTTACCAGATACCGTCCCAATTAACCTGGGTTTTGTGGACTCACTAGATGTGGGGGTGAAGGATGCCGGGTACCCACAGTCTTCCGTTGTCAGCACCAGCAGTGAAGAGATTTCCTCCTGTAATGTTTGGGGGGCTTCATTATGAGCGGTACCCGAATGGGGAAGGTGTCCCTGTTGAGGGCATTCCATCGTCCAGTGTCCCCAAAGACTGCAAGTTGGGCATGGTTTGGTGGGAGGCCAGGGGATAGGACAAGCCTTTTCCCAGTGTCCAGGGTTGCCCTATTGAAAACAGACTCCTGGAGAGGTGGGGGAGTTTCCCTTTGGGTTATTAGAAGGCTTTCGTATAACTGACTTTTGGACAGCAGAGGCAAGCATCTGGTATTTTAAATGGAGATGTTTGTCCTCTTGAATTTTTTGTTCCTCATCTCTGTTGTTAAAGACATGGAAGGTCGCATTTAGGAGCTCCCACCAAGATGTCTGGGGGCCCTCCTCTAATTTTTGTAATTTTTTCCAAATATCTGGGGTGGATTGGGAAATAAATTGGAGGTAGAGAAAAGTTTGACCTTCTCTAGATTCTGGGTCCAAATTGGTATATTTTAGCATAGCTTCAGTGAGGTGTGATAAGAAAAGGGCAGCGTTTTACTGGTGCTCTTGTGTAATTTCTCTGAGCTTTTCATAATTAACTGCCTTATGGGCATTTTTGTCCATGCCCATGAGGAGACAGGTAATCATGTGGTCTCTTCACCTGATGCCATTGTCTCCCTGTTGGCAAGTCCAATCTGGGCCTCTATGGGGGACTGCATCATTGGCCACTGGATTTTGTATAGGGGCTTTATTATGGAGTTCATCTGTGTGTGTTTCAGCTGAATGCCAGATGCGCTCTTTTTCGTCAGGGGTGAGGGTGGAGGTTAGAATTATATAAATGTCATGCCAAGTTAAATTAAAGGATTGGATTATGCGCAGGAATTCCCTATGACAGAGAGATTTTCAGAGAAAGATCCTAGACACTGTTTGATCTGTGACAAATCAGACATGGAGAAAGGGACATGAACATGAGCAATGCCTTCAACCCCAGCCCCTTCCCAGAGAGGGAGAATGGCAGGGGTGGTTTGACTGGCTGGAGTAGTTTTTGAATGGGTAATGGGTGGAGAAGGAGGAGGGGTGGGATTTGGCACTAAAGGCTTGGAGGCAGGAGGGGCCAAAGAGATGGAGGGTTTGCATGGGTGAGAAATGGATGCAGGGGTTGAGAGTACGGAGGGCGTTCATCTGCAGGGTCAAAAGGGGTTTCAGGAGAAGAGGTTTCAGAGGAAGGAGAGACCCAGGGTTTTCATTAATTAGAAGGATTTCATGAAGGGTGCAAGGTTGACATAAGGAGGGTCGGGATTTATGGTAGAAGAAAGCCTGAATATAGGGAACCTCTTGCCGTTTGTTGTTCCTGGTTATAAAGTTGTCAAGGTCCCTGAGAATTTGAAAGTCAAAGGTGTCATTTTCAGGCCATCGGCTGTCATTATCTAATTTGTATTGGGGCCAGGCCGTGTTGCAATAAAAAGTTAAACACTTTGGCTTTAGGCTCCCCCATAAGCCAAGTTTGGTGAGGTTGTGAAGGAGACAGTCCAGTGGAGAGGACATAGGAATGTGGGATAGTTTGACACCCATGTGGACTGATAAGAGGAGGCTGAGAGTGTCTGTTTTTGTTCTAGGCGTCCCCAGACAAAAGACAGAGACCTGGAATCCTCTTTGTAAAGAGGACAGTTAAGCTGAGAAGAAACTGGGTGTCCCCAAGATTTCTTCCAACTTAGTCCCACTGGTCCTCCAAGGACCAGGACAGCAGATCTGACTTTCCTGGGTACTGTGAGAAAGCCAGGGAAGGCGATTCTTACCAGTTGGCTGGATTAGTGTCTGATGTTGGATGTTCTGGTTGGAATCAGCAAAGGACCTCCTGGACTGGAGCCACGCGAGGAAGAGAGAGAGAGAAGAGGGAGGAAGAGTGGATAAGGGTTAGAGAGCAAAATACCCGTTGCAGGCAGTCAGAGGTGGATTCCTGAGACCTGAGGGTTTTGAGAACCCACTGGGGAGTAGCCCCAGCCCAAGCCTCGCAGTCCCCTTCAGATTAGTTATCCTCCTCATGCAAATTGCTTGAAAAGTGAAGAGAGAGAAAAGACGTGACAGGTGGCCAGAGATCCTCAGGATCCAGGAGTTAGCTTGGGACGAACTGCCAGTGCCCACTGCTTCCTGGGTTGCAAGAGAGCCTCTACCCCCAACACCCATCCTGGGTTTCGGCACCAAATGTAAGAGTTGAAGAAATAGAAAGGAAACATGAAAAGTGGCTGACAGTCAAAGACAGGTTTATTTTGAAGAATAAACCTGAGAGGGGCTTCTAGCCGATTTTGGTCAGGAACATTCTGTCTTACAGACTTAGGGTACTTGAGGATTTAGGGAGGGAGAGCTTATCACAGGTTCAGAATGTTTCTGAGTGGAGGAGAGTTTTATTGTGGGGTTACAATGTCTCTGGTCAGAGGGGTGGTTATCTTGGGGTTGGCATGTCTCTGGTTGGAGGGGATTTATCTCAGATTTGGAAGGTTTCTGGTCAGAGGTGTCTTTTGTGGTTTATGGTCATGCTGATATTAGCTATTAGGCTGTTGTTTTTGGGGCTGGATTTAGGCAGTTTTTAATCAAGGGGAACTTAAAGTAGTGGTGCTTGTCCAAGATGGTAATGCTCCTGTTCTGTCAAAGATGGAACTGTGAAATAGAATTTGTTTAAAGATGTGCTGTTCATTCAACAGAAGTTTCTTGAGGGCCCATTATAAGGCTAAATTATACTTCCACCCAAACAGTTTAATTGACATTGCACTATCCGGTGCACAATTGATCATGTCTCTTGGAGAAGTAATATTTAGACAGATCCAAATGGAATGTGGTAATTGTAGATCTTTGTGATGCTTATGTGGATTTCTCTGACATCTATACAAGTTATTAATATTGAAAACAAGTACTCCTGTAAATCAGTGATTAAAAAAAATACTTCTGCAGGAATTAGAATTGATCCACTTGTATCTGTTTTCTACTTTCTAGCTCCATATCAGATTTCACTTGAAAAAAAGTCTACTCTGCTGTAGACAATATGTTTGGATTTAAAATGAAATGTCTGAAACAATGGAGACCTGTTTGCATCAGCGGGGCGGGTCATTCAATATAAAACTTTAAAAAACAATACAGAATCAAAAGTTTATTAAGCACCCAATATAGAATTGGCACTGTGCTGGGCATCAGGTTTATGGTAGGAACAAATAAAATGGTCCCTGTTGTCATGGAGTTTCGTGGGGATGACTGACTTTAAATAAACAATTACATGAACAGGCCAAGCACAGTGGCTCATGCCTGTTATCCCAGCACTTTGGGAGGCTGAGGCAGATGGATCACTTGAGGTCAGGAGTTCGAGACCAGCCTGGCCAACATGGTGAAACCCCATCTGTACTAAAAATACAAAAATTAGCAGGTGTCGTGGCATGCACCTGTAGTCTCAGCTACTTTGGAGGCTGAGGCAGGAGAATCGCTTGAACTTGGAGGGTGGAGGTTGCAGTGAGCGGAGATCGCACCACTGTATTCCAGCCTGGGTGACAGAACGAGACTCTGTCTCAAAAAAAAAAAAAAAAAAAAATCTGCAGGAACAAACTATGGTCAGAGCTGTGAAAGGAAAGCAATGGCATGGAGAGAAATGGAAGCAGGGGTGGGGCGAGGTTTCTCTGGGGTCACAGTTGTGGGGAGGCCTGATGGATGAGTGGGCACAGAGCAGTGGGTGCTAGGTGGAAGGAAGGGCATATGAGAAGGTAAAGATGGAAAAGGTGATGTGAAAGTTCGAGAACAGACAGAAGAATGTGTGCTTTGAGTGCAAGGAGGAGGGGCACAGTGCCATGAGATGAGGATGCTGAGGGAGGCAGGGGCCTCCTCATTTGGCACCTTATAGGCCATTTAAGGGCTTTTTGTTTTTGTGGAATGCAAAGGTGGGCTGTTGGAGGGTTTCGGCAACAGAGAGACATGGCCAAACTCAGTTTTCATCCCTCTGGTTGCTGCATGGATCATAGATTGGAGTGGGGGAAGAGAGGAAGTGGGGATCCAGTTAACGAGGTACTGCTATGGCCTAATGGAAGCATGGACTGGGGTGAAGATATTGGAGGCAGAGGAAAGCGGGCGGATACCAGCAATGTGTTTTGGAGGTAGAATTGACAGGTCTTAATGATGGAACACGAAGCTTGAGGGAGAAGAGAAAACCAAGTAGAAACCTAGGCAGGCTTAGAGTGTATGCCCATTTCTCTTATAACAGCTTGATGATAGTAGCTGTGGAGCACAATATAGCAATTCCTTTGAACATTTTGTATTTGTGATAGGTTTTTTATCATGGCTTTTTTATTTTTTTTCTGTTTTTTTGAGATGGAGTTTCATTCTTGTCGCCCAGGCTGGAGTGCAGTGGTGTGATCTTGGCTCACTGCAACCTCTGCCTCCCAGATTCAAGCAATTCTCCTGCCTCAGCCTTCCAAGTAGCTGGGATTACAGGCACTCGCCACCACACCTGGCTAATTTTTGTATTTTTAGTAGAGATGGGGTTTCACCATGTTGGCCAGGCTGGTCTTGAACTCCTGACTTCAGGTGATCCACCTGCCTTGGCCTCCTGAAGTGCTGGTATTACAGGCATGAGCCATGGCATCTGGACTTATCATGACTTTTGAAAAGCCAGGAGTTGACTGTGACTGCCTGGGGTAATATGTTATGTTGGACTCGCCCTGGGAGGAGTGAGAGGACTACTCTTTGTGAGTCAAGAGTTTCTGCCAAGTGGATCTTTCTTATTCAGAAGGAGAGAATCAAATTTGTTTTATTGTCCATTTCACAAGTGACATTAAAGGGAAAGGAGTGGGGAGGCGGGGGGGTGGGGGTTGAGCATGAAATGTCAAAATAACAGTGGTTTTTATCTTTAAGGTTTGGCATGGATTTTAAAGAAATAGAATTAATTGGCTCAGGTGGATTTGGCCAAGTTTTCAAAGCAAAACACAGAATTGACGGAAAGACTTACGTTATTAAACGTGTTAAATATAATAACGAGTAAGTAGTAAATGTTTACATTTTTTTGAATGGCAAGGTACGCTGAATCTGCACTATTCTTTTTTATGCTTCTCTCTTCTTTATTAGGGTATCATTTATTTCTTTCTGATCCTCATTAAACATTTCATTCTACCAAGATGAGTTTGGCGTACTCCGAGATGATCTCACTTTACTGTGGTTATTTCAATAAAAATGGATATACCATTGATCATCCTTTTGGTGCTATCTTCAGAACTGAAGCTATAGAGTCATTTGCTTTAAAGTGACATGCAAATTCATGAAATGCTCCGTATTTTAAAAACCGTGGCACCAGATAGAACCTGTCATTACCCACAAAATAGGTGATCTTTGAGATGTTCTAGTCTTACCTTCTTATTTTATAGATGAGGAGACTAAGATCCAGAGATGTGAAGTGATTTTGTCTAAGATAAAAGCTAGATGGTAATTGTTCTCTGGTTGTCTGTTATTGTATAAGGCACTGCTCCAAAATGCAGTGCTTAAAAACAGCAATTTATTGCTGTCTCTAATGGTTCCATGGGTTGATTGTGCTCATCTGGACAATTCTCACTTGGGGTCTCAGAGGGATTTGCAGTCAGTAGTCATCTGAAACCTTGGCTACAGCCTATCTTAGGCTGGATATCCAAGCTGGCTAGCAGTTGACACTGGCTGTGGGCTGGAAGTTCAGCTGGGACTGTCAATCGGAATACCTCCACATGGCCTCCCTATGGGGATTGGGCTTCTTACAACTTGGTGGCTGGGTTTCAAGAAGGATTGTCCCCAGAACAAGTCATCCAAAAGATCAGGAGTGAGTGGCAAGGCTTCTTTTGACCTAATCTGAGGAGTTCCAGAACGTCACTACCATCAAGTTATATTGGTTAAACAAGTCACTGAAGCCAGCTTAGATTCAAGGGGAGGCCAAATAGGCCCTACCTCGTAATTTGTCATTCTAGGGAATGAGTTCTAAGAATATTATTTAGGGACTGGGTGTGGTGGCTCACGCCTGTAATCCCAGCACTTTGGGAGGCCGTGGCAGGCGGATCACCTGAGGTCAGGAGTTCGAGACCAGCCTGACCAACATGGAGAAACCCCTCTCTACTGAAAATACAAAATTAGCTGGGTGTGATGGCGCATGCCTGTAATCTCAGCTTCTCGAGAGGCTGAGGCAGAAGAATTGCTTGAACCCGGGAGGCGGAGCTTGTGGTGAGCCCAGATCACGCCATTGCACTCCAGCCTGGGCAACAAAAGCGAAACTCCCTCTCAAAAAAAAATAAAAAATAAAAATAATAAAAAGAATACTATTTAGGGAGGCTGAGGTGAGTGGATCACTTGAGCCCAGGGGTTTGAGACTAGCCTGGGGCAACATGGCAAAACTCCATCTCTACAAAAAATACAGTAATTAGGCCGGTGTGGTAGCCACGCCTGTAGTCTCAGCTACTTCAGAAGCTGAGGTGGGAGGACCATTTGAGCCCAGTAGGTGGAGGCTGCAGTGAGCCATGGTCACACCACTGCACTACAGCCTGGGTGACAGAGTGAGACCCTATCTCCAAAAAAAAAAAAGAATGTTATTCAAATTATGGATTTATATCCAAGAAGATATAAATCACAGTGTCATTCATTAACAGTAAAAAGTTAGAACAAACAAAATATCCAGCAGTAAAGAAATGAGTATATATATTTTGTTCTGTCCCCTGATCAATGGCTGTTTTGCAGCCATTAAAAATGACTGGCTGGGCCAGGCATGGTGGCTCACGCCTGTAATCCCAGCACTTTGGGAGGCCAAGACAGGCAGATCACGAGGTCAAGAGACTGAGGCCATCTGGCCAACATGGTGAAACTCTGTCTCTACCAAAAATACAAAAATTAGCTGGGCATGGCAGCGTACGCCTGTAGTCCCAGCTACTTGCGAGGCTGAGGCAGGAGAATTGCTTGAACCCAGGAGGCGGAGGTTGCAGTGAGCCAAGATCACGCCATTGCACTCCAGCCTGGGCGACAAAGCAAGACTCTTCTCAAAAAAAATGACTGGCTGGGTGCAGTGGCTCAGGCCTGTAATCCTACCACTTTGAGAGGCCAAGGCTGGTGGATCACTTGAGGTCAGGAGTGCGAGACCAACCTGGGCAACATGGAGAAACCCTGTCTCTGCAAAAAATATAAAAACTAGCCGAGTGTGGTGGTGTGTGCCTGTGGTCCTAGCTACTAGGGAGGCTGAGGTAGGAGGATCGCTTGAGCCCTAGGGGTGGAGGTTGCAGTGAGCCAACATTGCCACTGCACTCCAGCCTGGGTGACAGAGTGAGACCCTGTCTCAAAAAAAAAAAAAAGGAAGAATCTAAAATAACATTATTTTAGGATTGTCAAAGTATCAGTAATTTTTTTTATTTTTGCAAATTTGTGTCATATACTTTAAAACTTCTTGCATTAAAAAATAAAATTGTAAAATGATTATTCTTCCTCATCTTTGAAATCTCCAATTTATTTACTGCACTTAGCATGGAATTTTCTTAGGTCTTGGCAACACATCCCTATAAAGCCTTCCACCATTTCACCTTCTCTGCATAAGTTATCCTCTTTGTGTATATTTGCCACACATTGAAAATCCTGAATTAGGTACTTCACACTGCCTGGGTTACCTAGCCTTGCTGCCTAAATGTGGTTTGCTTGTGAAATCCAAAGATTTTAACACAAATCTAAGCAAAACATAATGTATGATTTAGCTATGAAAAATTGCACTGGCTGGGCCCAGTGGCTCATGCTTGCAATCCCAGCACTTTGGGAGGCTGAGGCAGGTGGATTGCTAGATCCAAGGAGTTTGAGACCAGCATGGGCAGCGTGGCAAAACCCCATCTCTACAGAAAATAGAAAAAATTAGACGGGTGTGGTGGTGTGCTCCTGTGGTCCCAGCTACTCAGGAGACTGAGGTGGGAGAATTGTTTGAGGCTGCAATGAGCCAAGATTGTGCCACTGCACTCCAACCTGGGTGACAGAGCAAGACTCTGTCTCAATAAAATAAATAAATAAATTAATTAAAATGACATCACTGGCATTTCAAGAGTACTACAGATGATTTTTAAATTGTCTGATGTTTGGCATTAAGTCGCTGCCTTTTATTTATTTATTTTTTGAGACAGAGTCTTGCTCTTTTGCCCAGGCTGGAGTGCAGTGGTGCAATCTTGGCTCACTGCAACCCCCGCCTCCTGGATTCAAGCGATTCTCCTGCCTCAGCCTCCCAAGTAGCTGGGATTACAGACATGCGCCACTGTGCCCAGCTAATTTTTTTGTATTTTTAGTAGAGATGGGGTTTCACCATGTTGGTCAGGCTGGTCTTGAACTCCTGACGTCGTGATCCGCCCACCTTCGCCTCCCAAAGTGCTGGGATTACAGGCATGAGCCACCGTGCCCGGCCACTGCCTTTTATTTTATCTTGAGAGTGAGAACTGCTATGTTTTTTTTCAGTATGTTCACTTTTTCCTTTTGAATGTCCTGGCTTCCATTCTAAAACTACGTGAGAACCACAGCAATGGTTTAATAAGGGAATGTAGACAGTTGTCTATTACATGAGGTGTTTTGTGGTTGTTATGAGGGATGTACACTGACACTGCCGTGTTCCCTGTTCCTTTTAACTAGGAAGGCGGAGCGTGAAGTAAAAGCATTGGCAAAACTTGATCATGTAAATATTGTTCACTACAATGGCTGTTGGGATGGATTTGATTATGATCCTGAGACCAGTGATGATGATCTTGAGAGCAGTGATTATGATCCTGAGAACAGCAAAAATAGTTCAAGGTAACTAAAAATAAATTCTCATAGCCATAATAGGATGGAAGGAAATTGTTATTTACTATGTATGGGCCACTGGATAAGGCTATTAATCATCACGATTAATAATCACAATTCCCTCTGAGAGACACTGTTATCTCTCCATTCCGAAGGTAAGGAGAAAGTGAAAATCTCTTCCTTGCTCCTCCTCTTGCTGCAGACTTGCTCTCACAACCCTGTGTTACATCCTCAGCTGTCTGCCAAATCTCAGGTTCAGCTTTCCTGACTCCATTGTTTAATGGAGAGCCTTGTTCACGTGCCGGCTTCAGTGCAGGCTGTTTAAGTGTAGTCTTGTGAAGAGAGTTTTAACATATAGATGCTGCATCTGGGGGCTCCCTCCTCAGCTACCAACACTTTTCTGTCCCTCTCTTAGGCTGTGATTGGTGTGGTGCAGTCAAAGGGTCTCTTTGGAATGTAACTATACCACTTATGCTGGGGTGGTGGGGAGTGAAAATATTTTTAAGACCACAAGCTGAGATGGGGGCACCCTCATGTTTTATGTCAGTTAAGCCATTGCCAAACAACTGGAGATCCTAAAGAGCTGGCATCTGTCTTTGAAAGTCACCCAGCCTATTATGGGGACAGTCCTCTCACTAAAATCCTGAGGCCAATGGGGTCCCATTCATTCATTTTCTCCTGCCCCACCTCCATCTCCATGTCGTGTAGGTGAGAACTTTATCATCAGTTCAGGAGTTATTGACCGTCAGCATACAGGACTTCAGCTTTCAGCAAATTCTTGGCTACCTCTTCCTGTTTTCAAGCCGACATATATACAAAGAATATAAATGAATATTGAGGCTAACTTAATTCAGAAAAAAAATAAAACATGGTTAGCAAAAAAAAAAAAAAAAAAAAAAAAAAATCAAGCCTCCAATTTATGTATCTTAGTAATTTGTTGGCACTTCTCTTAGAGTACCTTCCCTATTGTTTTAGGTTTGCTTTCCCTTTACTCTCTCCTATTAGACTATTATCCCCGTGACGGCAAGGATATAGTGTCTAACTGATTTTCTCATCTCTAGGTGCCTTTCATGCTTAGTAGATCAATGGTGAATTAAAAGGTTTCAAAGTTACTTTATATAATAATGAAATTTAGTTTCCTGCATTGTATTCATGTTCCTATTTCTATCTGTTAGCAATGGTGATTGCAGATCTTCAGCAATAAAGAATGGGTGGCTCATTTTTTTTTTCTTCTCGTTTTTTTTTTTTTTGATACGGTGTCTCGCACTGTCGCACAGGCTGGAGTGCAGTGGTGCAATCTTGGCTCACTGCAAGCTCTGCCTCCCGGGTTCACACTATTCTCCTGCCTCAGTCTCCTGAGTAGCTGGGACTACAGGCGCCCGCCACCACGCCCGGCTAATTTTTTGTATTTTTAGTAGAGACGGGATTTCACCGTGTTAGCCAGGATGGTCTTGATCTCCTGACCTCGTGATCCACCCGCCTCGGCCTCCCAAAGTGCTAGGATTACAGGCGTGAGCCACCGCGCCCGGCCTCTTCTTTTTTTTTTTAAGACAGAGTCGTACTCTATCGCTCATGCGGGAGCACAATGGCGTGATCTCAGCTCACTGCAATCTCTGCCTTCTGGGTTCAAATGATTCTCGTGCCTCATCCTCCCGAGTAGCTGAGACTACAGGTGCCGCGCCACCACTCCCAGCTAATTTTTGTGTTTTTAGTAGAGATGGGGTTTCGCCATGCTGCCCAGGCTGGTCTCAAACTCCTGAGCTCAAGCAATCCGCCAGTCTCGGCCTCCCAAGGTGCTAGGATTATAGGCGTGAGCCACTGTGCCCAGCCCAGCTCATATTTTATAAATTAGCTAAACAAATAAAGCTCTGGACATCCGGGAACTTATGATTGAAATAAAAAATGGCCTATTATATTTTGATTCAAATTTGTTTATTATATTTAGATTTCTATTTTGTGACATGTTTTGGGGTTCTTTTTTTTTTTTTTTTTTTTTGTGAGACGGAATCTCGCTCTGTCACCCAGGCTGGAGTGCAGTGGCGTGATCTCGGCTCACTGCAAGCTCCGCCTACCGGGTTCACGCCATTCTCTTGCCTCAGCCTCCCCGGAGTAGCTGGGACTACAGGCGCCCGCCACCACGCCTGGCTAATTTTTTGTATTTTTAGTAGAGACGGGGTTTCACCGTGGTCTCGATCTCCTGACCTCGTGATCCACCCGCCTCGGCCTCCCAAAGTGTTTTTGGGGTTCTTAAGAAGATAAGGTATAAGCTTTTAAAAAGTTATGAAAAACTTTAAAAAGTTATAAAAATTTTTTTATAAATTTATATTTATTGTTACTTTTAACATACTGTGAATTTTATACCTAGGTCAAAGACTAAGTGCCTTTTCATCCAAATGGAATTCTGTGATAAAGGGACATTGGAGCAATGGATTGAAGATAGAAGAGGCAAGAAACTAGACAAAGTTTTGGCTTTGGAACTCTTTGAACAAATAACAAAAGGGGTGGATTATATACATTCAAAAAAATTAATTCATAGAGATCTTAAGGTAAGTGGAAAATGTACTTTATTAATTGATATATATATATATAATATAGTAATTTTAAAATATATCTTCTCAGCTGGGCACAGTGGCTCACGCCTGTAATCTCAACACTTTGGGAGGCTGAGGCAGGCAGATCATCTGAGGTCATGAGTTCGAAACCAGCCTGGCCAACATGGTGAAACTGTGTCTCTACTAAAAATACAAAAATTAGCTGGGCATGGTGGCGTGCGCCTGTAATCCCAGCTACTCGGGAGGCTGAGGCAGGAGATTCGCTTGAACCTGGGAGGTGGATGTTGCAGTGAGCCAAGATTGTGCCACTGCACTCCAGCCTAGGTGAAGAGTGAGACTTGTCTCAAAAAAAAATTATATATATATATAAAATAAGATAGATAGATATATATTTTTTTCTCTAGTTTTAGAATAGTGATTGATTGATAGTTATGACAAAATGATATCTGAACATTTCCATGCAAATAATTACTGTGACTGGCACAGCCAACTGGCTGCTCTGCCCCTGTTCCTCTTGCCTCCTCTAAGTGACTCAGCCTTATTTGAGAGGCAGAGGGGACTCTGTTGACTGTGGCTTTAGGAATATGGTTCCCTAATCTCTCAGTCATTACTCTCGAGGGCTGTCACAGCTACTGGGTCCAGAGTCTAATATTGTCTTGGTTAAGCATTTCAACCCCATGATTGGAAAATTGCGGTAATCACGGACTGGGAAAGTGTATCATCCCTCAGTATTTTCATTTTCCTCTGGCTTTTATGGTCTGGACAAGGAGTTTCCCTATTTTTTACTTCTCATTAAAATGACAGAAGGTGAGAGACAGAACAGCCCTTCACAGCCTTTCCTACATTCCCTATTCCCTGTGACTTGCCTAAGCCTGTCACAAGCTGGCCGTCCTGAATCCTGTCCCTGGACCTTTGCTCATGTTCTTCTCTCTCATGGGACACTCTTCTGCCTGTCCCCTTTGGTTGTAATTCCTTTATTGGGCCTTTCCTGATCACTCTGGAACTGCCTTTTTCTGTTCTAGGCAGAAGTACCTTATTTATGTGGCTATCTGCTTATCCCACCCCTCTAAAACAGCAAGGAATAAGGAATGAAACAAAAAAATTCCTTGAGAGAAATAAGTTCCCGTATACACAGTTGTTTATTGGGCTCAGAGAGGAATGAGTAGCCCTTAAAAGGTATTGCTTCCGTGGTCTGCCCAGGGGCTGGATGTCTGATGCATTGGTGTTTTGAGTCTGTCTGGTTCCAATATGTCTCTTCTACAATATCTGAAGTTGTTCTTTGAAGGTGGAACATTGTCAGAACTATTTCAAAAGGATAAATGTAGAGTTGGTTATGCTTTCACTTTGGGATAAATCATACATATAGTTAAATAACAAATAAGCACAATTATTTCTATATAAATTAATTTGCAAATAAATGCAGAAGTGTAGGCATTAAGCTCCTAGTCCTCAGAATGAATTAGCAAAATTCTGACTGGTGCCTACCCACTTACCTGCCAACTATGCCCCGCACCGTGTGTGCCCTGTGTCATGGACTGATCTTTTCTTGTGTCTATTTGCAGAGAATTTTTACTCTGGCTGCAGTTGCTCAAGGGTCAGACTTTATTATTCTTCTTAAATTTTTAATTTTTTTTTTTTTGAGACAAGGTCTTGCTCTTTTGCCCAGGCTGGAGTGCAGTGGCACAATCACGGCTCATTACAGCCTTGACCTCCTGGGCTCAAGCAGTCCTCCCACCTCAGCCTTCTGTGTAGCTGGGACCACAGGTGTACACCACCACACCTGGCCATTTTTGTGTGTTTTTTTTTTTTGTAGAGACGGGGTCTCACCATGTTTCCGAGGCTGGTCTCAAACTTTTAGACTCAAAGTGATCCTCCTGCCTCAGCCTCCCAAAGTGCTGGCATTCCAGGTGTGCTCCACTGCACCCGGCCTCAAGCTTTGATACTGAGACTTCTTTCATCTTCTGTAACTTTTCAGGCTCTCACTACTACAGTTGTTGATTTCTCTCCTCTAAGAAAAGATACAATGAAGGCATACAATTTTGGGGTTGTGTTTTGCAAAATAGCAGCTGTAGGTGGTTTTGCCAGAGAATGGTCTTTACCTAATACAGCCCCTCTTACAAAAGTCTCCAAGTGTTTACCACTTTCTGGTGGAATCTTAGGAACTAGACCAAAGGCGCTGGGAAGGGACATAGGGGTTTCTGGAGTGAGGGCTTCTTGTGCAAGGCTGCTTCTCTCTAAAATGTTCAGTCTCTTAAAGCCCAGGCTCTGGTCATCCTCAGCCTGAGCATCAGTCCTGTTCCTGTGCCTCCTATGTGAAGTTTGCACCCCTTTTATATGATCTACAACCCTATATTTTGTCTAATCATATTATAACTGATTAGACAAAATGTGGCATTATTGTTTTTATTTCTTTTGTGTTTTACAAGGTCTCACTCTGTTGCCCAGGCTGGAGTGCAGTTGTATGATCTCAGCTCACTGCAGCCTCGACCTCCTAGGCTCAAGCAATCCTCTCACCTCGGCCCCCCACATAGCTGGGACTACAGGTGCAGGCTACCAAGGCAGGCTAATTTTTGACATTTTGTAGAGACAGGATTTCGCCATGTTGCCCTGGTTGGTCTTGAACTCCTGAGCTCAAGTGATCTGCCGACCTTGGCTTCCCAAAGTGTTGGGATTACAGACATGAGCCACCATACCCAGCTTCTTTTTCTTTTCTTTTTTTCTTTTTTTTTTTGAGACAGAGTCTCCTCTGTTGCCCAGGCTGGAGTGCAGTGGAGTGATCTCGGCTCACTGCAACCTCTGACTCCTGGGTTCACGCGATTCTCCTGCCTCAGCCTCTTGAGTAGCTGGGATTACAGGCGCCTGCCACGATGCCCAGATAATTTTTTGTATTTTTAGTAGAGACAGGGTTTCACCATGTTGGCAAGGTTGGCCTTGGACTGATGGGCCCACGCTGTCTGCCCGCTTCAGCCTCCCAAAGTGCTGGGATTACAGGTGTGACTCACCACGCCCTGCCCACTTTTTCTTTTTAATGAACTACAAAAAGTGATCTGATATTTTCACTAGATAGCCTCATCCAGCTTAGATATTTACACGGCTTCATAAATTCAATTTTCTGTTTCTTAGAGTCAGGTGATAGCCTTATGTGGGACTAGCAGTTTCACTTGCAATCCTGACATATTCCTACACATTGCAACTTGAACATAGCATAGGAATGTTTTCTCTCGACATCCACTCCACATCTGTCTACAGCTTTCCATCTGTATTACTGGTGTTAGGCTCCAATCTGACTGTTAATTGAATTCTAATCCAACTGCTAATTGCTGTATGAGCCGTCATCTCAAGCTGGCTTCTCAGAAGCTCCTCCTTCAGCCTTCCCTGGGCTTATGGTCTCTTCCCTCTTAGGTCCTTACTAGGTAGGCCCTCTCATAAGTGTGTTATCCCGTAGAGTCTGTGTGTTTAGCCTAAGATTGTATTAAAAGTCCAGCCTTTTCAAAAATAGCAAAATATTAATTTTCTCATCAACTACCTTCCTGTTTTTATGGTCTTTAGAATATTGGTCAGTAGAGCTGGGTGTGGTGGCCTGTGGTCCCAGCTACTTGGGAGGCTGAGGTGGGAGGATTGCTTGAGCCGAGGAAGTCAAGGCTGCAGTGAGCCATGATCATGCCACTGAAATCCATCCTGGACAACAAAATGAGACACCGTCTCAAAAACAAACAAAAATAATATTGGTCAATACCTCCTATGGGCTGGGCGTGGTGGCTCATGCCTGTAACCTCAGCACTTTGGGAGGCTGAGGTGAGCAGATTGCTTGAGGTCAGGAGTTTGAGACCAATCTGGCCAACATGGTGAAAATCTGTCTCTACTAAAAATACAAAAAAATTAGCCAAGCGTTGTGGCACATGCCTGTAATCCCAGCTCCTCGGGAGGCTGAGGCAGGAGAATTGCTTGAACCCAGGAAGCAGAGGTTGTGGTGAGCCGAGATCATGCCACTACACTCCAGCCTGGGTGACAGAGCGAGGCTCCATCTTACAAAACAAAACAAAACAAAACAAAACACCTCCCTTAAAAAAAAAAATCTGCTTAAAGAATTGCATGGATAAAAATATTTCAGAGCTAGTTATTAGCTTCCAGTTAACTTGGTATGCTTTCATGGTGGAAGGGATGTGTTCGTTAAGAAGTTGTCAGAGGCTTGGAGAAAAGACCTCCAAGAGAAATTCTGCACAGGCTAATCTGCACTATTGTTGGGAATGGACCCATTCCGAGAATCTCAAAGTTGGAAGGGATCTTAAGGATGTCTGCTTCAGTCCCTATCAGATCATGGACTCATATTTGCAACATTTCCTCAAGTGGTTGTTCAGCCCTATCTTGGGATGGGGAACTGTCTAACTCCCATTCTTTGGACAACACTATTAGGATATTAGGATATTTTAAAGCTAATCTTTAGGTCATTTCCACCCTATAGTCCTGGATCTTTTCCCTTGGACCATGCAGAGTGAATCCACCTTGCACGTGACAGCTTTTCAGATATTCGAGGGCAGCTGTGCCCAGAGCCACCTCTGGTGTCAGCTAAGAAATCCTTACTTCTGGCCGGGCGTGGTGGCTCATGCCTGTAATCCCAGCACTTTGGGAGGCCGAGGTGGGTGGATCATGAGGTCAGGAGATCGAGACCATCCTGGCTAACACGGTGAAACCCTGTCTCTACTAAAAACAAAAACAAAAACAAAAACAAAAACTAGCCGGGCATGGTGGCGGGTGCCTGTAGTCCCAGCTACTCGGGAGGCTGAGACAGGAGAATGGCATGAACCCAGGAGGCGGAGCTTGCAGTGAACTGAGATAGCACCACTGCACTCCAGCTTGGGTGACAGAGCGAGACTCCGGCCCAAAAGAAAAAAAAAAAAAAAAGAAATCCTGACTTCTTTCAGCTGGCATTTTAAAGACCAGTGATATTAAATTCCCTGATTCTGGCTACCTGTGTAAGGGTAAAGGTCTTATAAATAATATAAAAATAGTCTTTTCTGTATATAATTAAGACGTGGTAATAGTATGTTAAGTTGGTACATGTAAGTTAAATTTTTTTTTTTCATAGCCAAGTAATATATTCTTAGTAGATACAAAACAAGTAAAGATTGGAGACTTTGGACTTGTAACATCTCTGAAAAATGATGGAAAGCGAACAAGGAGTAAGGGAACTTTGCGATACATGAGCCCAGAACAGGTAAGGTCTCTTTCCTGTCTGTCTATATTTTACTTCTTTTATTTTGAAAATTATAAAAAGAGTAGACACTACTGATATAATTAAAACTGTACAGAAGTATATACTGAAAATTTTCCTTACCATTCTTTTCTACCCCTATTCTTCTTATCAGTTTATTCTTTATCCTTTTAGATAATTTTCTGAGTTATAAAAACATACAAACACAAATATACACCCAGATTTTTTTTTACGTAAACATATATATGCGTACATTTTTTCAAGGACTTATTTTGTTATTTTGTGACTATATAGCATAATTTCTCCATATTAGTTCAAATAGATCTGCCACATTCTTTTTTTAACAACTGTATTATATTTCAAAATATGGAGATACCATAATTTAGCTATTTTTTTAAATTTAATATTTTTTGTTGTTGTTCTTATTTTGTTTTAGAGACAGGGTCTTGCTCTGTCACCCAGGCTGGAGTGCAGTAGTATGATCATTGCTCACTGCAGCCTCAAAATCTTGGGCTCAAGCAATCTTCCCACCTCAGCCTCCTGAGTAGCTAGGACTCTAGAGGCACATACCACTGTGCCCAGCTAATTATTTTTATTTTTATTAATTATTTATTTACTTATTTATTGTAGAGACAAGGTCTCACTATGTTTCCCAGGTTGTATTTAACTATTTTCTTATCGAAGGGTATTTCTTTAGGTTGTTTACAACTTCATACACTTAGACATTCCTCCTTATTTTGGGTCCCAAGAACAAATAATTCTATGATAATCTGTGTTAGACTTCTTGAGGTAAAGTGATTGAATAGATTGACAAGTGCATTTCAAACTTAATTGCTGTTTAATTGTCATTCTAAAAAAAGTGATTCTAATAATACTGTCCCGTCAAAATGTATGAGAATACTGCATCATCATACTCTCCAGTGGTCAGTTTTGGGTAGTGTGTTGAATTAGGAGTATCTTGCTATTTTAGTTTGTATTTTCCAGATTTTTAGTAAGGTATGCCCTCTTTTCATATATTTACTTAAACATTTTCTGCAAATTCTCTACTCATATCCTTTCCCAATTTCTCATAATTAAGTTCTCATTTTCTTGTGTATCTGTAAGGAATCTTGATCTATATTGGGTGTTGATCCCGTATCTGTTAACTATATTATAGAATTTTTCTCCTTGATTGTTACTTCTTTGTTTATAATGCCATTTGTGGTACTGCAGCTTTTTTTTTTTTTTTTTTTTGAGATGGAGTTTTGCTCTTGTCACCAAGGCTGGAGTGCAATGGCATGATCTCAGCTCACTGCAACAACGTCTTCCTCCCGGGTTCAAGCAATTCTCCTGCCTCAGTCTCCCAAGTAGCTGGGATTATAGGTGCCCACCACCATGCCCAGCTAAGTTTTGTATTTTTAGTAAAGACGGGTTTCACCATGCTGGCCAGGCTGGTCTCAAACTCCTGACCTCAGGTAATCCACCCACCTTGGCCTCCCAAAGTGCTGGGATTACAGACGTGAGCCACCAAACCCAGCACTGCAGCTTTTAAATTGTCATATTTATCAATACGGCTGCTAGGTTTCTCATTTTTATTTTGGAGGCTTCTATTACAAGATTATGAAAATATTTTTTGGTTTTACTAACATAAAAATTAACTGCAATTTGAATTAACTTTTGTTTATGTATGAGAAAGGAATATAACTTGATTTTCCCCATGTGAATATGCAGTTGCTTCATCACTACGTGTTAAGCAGTCAATTATTTAAATGCTATTTTGAGGAAAATTCATAGAGACAGAAAGTGGAACAGAGGTTATCTGGAAGAAGGGAGGAATGGGAACTTCTTGTTTAATGGGTATAGCTTCTGTTTGGGGTGATGAAAAGTTCTGGAAATAGATAGTGGTGATGGTTATGCAACATTGTGAAGGTAGTTAATGCCACTGAATTGTAGGCATAAAAATGGTTAAAAGGGCAAATTTTATGTTATGTCTATTTTACCACAATAAAATATTATTTTATCGTATATAAAATTCCCACACATTCATAGATGTGTTATTGGACTTTGTTCTGTTTCCTTAATTTATTTTATATTTCTCTCTTTAATATTATGCTATTTAGATTATTGTAGCATTATAAACTGGGCTTTAGTATTTGAACAGCAGGACCTGCCACATTATTCTTCAATTTAAAAATGCTCTCAGCTGTTCACATTTACAATTCCAAATGAACTCTGTAATCACATTGTCATCTTCCATAACTGGTTTTGAGGTTTTGATAGCAATTGCATCAAATTTGAGGATTCAGGTGAGGAACATTGATATCTTCATGTATTTGAGACTTCTCCAAAATTGGTATTTTCTCTCACTTATTCGAGTCCTCCATCAGTCAGCTTTTGCCAGACTATGCTGTGGTAACAAATGACCCCAGTTTCTTAGTGGTGCAGAAAATACCAAGGGTCTATTTCTTGCTCACATGACAAGTCGGCAGCAGTCTGGCTGGCTGCAGTTTTGCTCTGAGTGTCTCCTTCATTCCAAGACCCAGGCTGTAGGAAAAATGCTATCTGAGTCACTGCCGTCCTCAAGGCAGAAAGCAATGGCAGAACCTTGTGATGGCTTTTACATGTTCTGCTCAGCAGTGGCATACATCACTAAACATCATTGCCCAGAGCAAAATGCATGGCCCAGCTCAAGGCAATGAGGGTGGAGAAGAGTAATCCTCTCACTAGGAGGCCAGTGCAGCATTGGGGGCAATCATACAACCTACCTCAAAGCCACTTTTATACTGTTCAAAATCTATATATATAGAGAGAGAGAGAGATTTATTATTTTTATATATATATATATATATATATATATATATGGTTTTTTTTTTTTTTTTGAGACAGGGTCTTGCTTTTCACCCAGGCTGGAGTACAGTGGCACAATCATAGCTCACCACTGTGCAGCCTCGACCTCCTTGGCTCAGGTGATCCTCCTGCCTCAGCCCCCTCAGTAGCCAGGACTACAGGCTCAAACCACCAACACCTGGCTAATTTTTTTTTGTATTTTTTGTAGAGACTGGGTTTCACCATGTTGCCTAGGCTGGTCTCGAACTCCTGGGCTTAAGCGATCCACCTGTCTTGACCTCCCAAAGTACTAGGATTACAGGAATGAGCCACGGCGCCTGGCCATATTGTTTATATTTTTGAAGCTTTCTCCAGAATCTGTATTGCATTTTGCTATTAAAATGAGATTCCATGCTCGAACCCGGGAGGTCGAGGTTGCAGTGAGCTGAGATCGTGCCATTGCACTGCAGCCTGGTCAACAGGAATGAGACTCCATCTGAAGAAAAAAAAAAAAAAAGAAAAGAAGTTCCATATCTCTAATTTGTTATTAGTGTAGCCGTTAATTTTAAAAATATATATCTTTATTTTTAATTGTGGTAAAATATACAAACATAAAATTTACCACCTTCACCATTTTTAAGTGTATAGTTTGGTGGCGTTAAATGTGTTCACATTGTTGTGCTTTCATCACCACCATACATCCACAGATTACTTTTCATTTTGCAAAACTGAAACTTTACACCCGTTAAAGAACTCCTATTCTCGTCTCCCTACAGCCCAATCAACTACCATTCTACTTTCTGTCTGTATATTTGACTATTCTAGATGCCTCATGTAAGTGGAATCGTACAGTATTTACCCTTTTGTTACTGGCTTATTTTACTGAGCATAATATCCTCAAGATTTATCCATGTTGTAACATGTCAGAATTTCTTTTTAAGGCTGACTAATGAATTCCATTGTATGTATACACCACATTTTGTTTGTCCATTTATCCATCAATGGACACTTAGGTTGCTTCCACCTTTTGACTGTGGTGAATAATGCTGCTGATGAACATGGGTGTATAGCTGTTGAGTTTTAAATATTTGTCTCATATATAGTCTCATTATTTGAATGTGTTTTTTTTGGGTTTATTGCTTTTATTTTTCACCTTTTGGGTTGTTTATCCTATTTTAATTTCTGATTTGTAAATGCCCGTTAAAGATTATTTTGCTGACAATACAGCTTTCAAAATATCTCTACTATTTTGTCATCCAAGAATAAATATACTGAGCTATCTGATGGTTTGAGAGTCTAGAATGGAGAAGGCATGCACTTTTTCCTTTTGGGGAGCCAGTTGGCATAAAAAATATAGAACACAATAGGCCAGTGGCTCTCTTTAACCTCCCGCTGCTTTCAGTATCTCCTGCATCCTGTATTGCTGCCCTCACACTATTTGGTTAAAAACATTCATCATTGTACTTTACTTTTTATTGTGTGTGTGTGGTTTTTTTTTCCATTTAAAAACCTTTTGTTGGCTGGGTGCAGTGGCTCATGCCTGTAATCCCAACACTTTGGGAGGCTGAGTGGGCGGATCACCTCAGGTCAGGAGTTCGAGACCAGCCTGGCCAAGATGTTGAAACTCCATCTCCACTAAAAAAAAAAATACAAAAATACAAAACTACAAAAATGAGCCAGGCGTGGTGGCACGTGCCTGGAGTCCCAGCTACTCTGGAGGCTGAGGCAGGAGAATTGCTTGAACCTGGGAGGTGGGGGCTGCTGTGAGCTGAGACCACGCCACTGCATTCCAGCCTGGTGACAGCGGGACTCCGTCTCAAAAAAAAAAAAAAGGCAACATTTTGTTGAGGAACAATTTATACACTATAAAATGCACAGATCTTAAGTGTATATTTTTTCGTTTTGACAAATGCATACACCTCTGTAACTTATAAGCTTATAAAGATATAGAACATTTTGCTCCTTCAAGCTCCTTTCCAGTCAGTGCCTCCTCCCCACTGATCAGAAGCAACCAGCACTCTGAGTTCTATCACCATAGCTTAGTTCTTCCCGTTTTTGACCTTCATATGAATGGAATCATACAGTAGGTACTCTTTGTATTTAATTTCTTCATTTAAAATAATATCTTCTGGAAAAACTTTGTTGCTCATACCGGCAGAGAATTCCTTTTTATTGCTGAGTCGTAGTCCATTGTATGAATATGCCACAACACGTTTATCCATTCTTCTGTTGTGGTCCTTTGAGTTGTTTCCAGTTATGGAATATTGTGAATAAATACGCTATGAACGGTTGCAATGCAAGCCGCCTACTGGGTGCTATTTTACTGCTTTACCTGCTGCATCTCACTCTCACAATCAAACTCTGTGGTTGATACTGTTGTTATCCTCGTTTTATAACTGAGATTATTCCCATGTTGATCGTTAATTTACACTGAGGATTCAGCTATTCAGCAGTACAGATTTGAACCTAGGCAGTCAGACTCCACAGATCTTGCTAATAAATAGACATTGTTTTGTGGTGTAAGATGTTTTGGTCAAATAACTTTTTTGGGCTTTAGAAGGCTGGATATTTATGTAAGGAGCATAACAAAGGTAAATCTATTTTGATCTCTTTAGATTTCTTCGCAAGACTATGGAAAGGAAGTGGACCTCTACGCTTTGGGGCTAATTCTTGCTGAACTTCTTCATGTATGTGACACTGCTTTTGAAACATCAAAGGTAAAATTATCTCAAAGAAAGAATTAAACAAGAAAAATTACTGACTACCACCTTCAGAGTGCTGCTGCAGACAGTTCTTGCCCTCACGTGAGGATGGGCTTGAGCATATTAGTATCTGACTGCAAATGAAATATGAATTTTCTGTCTTTCAAGGTTTGGCAGAGACCAAACACTTTCTTAAAGACCAAAAACTTTGATCTTCCCTGGAAGGTAGTACATCTCATAAGACTTGTAAGACTTGTCAGTCAGTAACATTTTATTGATTGACTGCTTTGTGTAAGACACTGTGCTAAGTGCTATAAGGGTTGCAAAAATAAACAAGCCTTGGCTGGGCGCGGTGGCTCACCCCTGTAATCCCAGCTTTGAGAGGCCAAGGCAGGCATATCACTTGAAGTCAGGTGTTCGAGACCAGCCTGGCCAACGTGGTGAAATCTCATCTCTACTAAAAATACAAAAATTAGCTGGGTGTGGTGGCGCACACCTGTAATCCCAACTACTCAGGGGGCTGAGGCAGGAGAATCGCTTGAACCTGGGAGGCGGAGGTTGCAGTGAGCCAAGATCACACCACTGCACTCCAGCCTGGGTGACAGAGTGACATTCCACCTCTAAATAAATAAATGAATAAAGCCTTGTTCTCAAGGAGCTTATTTTCTAAAAGGGAAGATAATATAAGAGAATGCCATAAGCATTTTAGGAGAAGGCATGAAGTCTGTGGAAGCAGCTGGGAGGGAGATCTTTCCAGCTGTAGGGACTTAGGTTTCATGGAGACATCTAAGCTGGGCTCTGAAGGATCTGTTGGCTTCTAATAGTCCAAAACAGAAAAGTTGATTCTAGCATGGAGGCGGGAATGTACAGAGTGTATTTGGGGACAGCAGGCAGTGTAAGTTGTATTGGAGTATATAAGTTACAAGGAAGTAGTGGTTGGTGAGGCTAGAAAGATAGGTTGGGCTAACTTGAGGAAAAAATGTGGACCTTCTTGCTTAGACAGTGGGGAGTCACTAAAGGCAGTAGGCAAGTGGATATCCTACTCTTTTTTTTTTTTTTTTTTGAGATAGAGTTTCACTTTTATTGCCCAGGCTGGAGTGCAATGGCGCGATCTTGGCTCACTGTAACTTCTGCCTCCCAGGTTCAAGCAATTCTCCTGCCTCAGCCTCCCAAGTAACTGGGACTACAGGCGTGCACCACCATGCCTGGTTAATTTTTTTGTATTTAGTAGAGATGGGGTTTCACCATGTTGGTCAGGCTGGTCTCGAACTCCTGACCTCTGGCAATCCACCCGCCTCGGCCTCCCAGAGTGTTGGGATTACAGGTGTGAGCCACTGCACCCAGCTGGATATCCTACTCTTAAGCTCAGGAAAGAGAACTTTCCTGGAGTCAATAACCTTATCCTCTGTAAAACAGTTAGAAGTACCTATCACTTAGGGTTCCAAAATGCATGAAGGGAGATTGTAAAGATGATGCACTTAACACTTCATGTCGTAATGCAAGGATGGTTATTAGATTGGGGGTAGTGTAGGAGAGAGGGAATCCTGCTTGCTTCTTGGCTAAAGAGACTTTCCCAAAAATCTGGAAATATCCTACATTTCAAGTATTCCTCAGCCTTTAGTTCTGTTTTTCCTCCCAAGTAAATAATTTCCTAATATACACCTATCATTTTTTTTTTCAGTTTTTCACAGACCTACGGGATGGCATCATCTCAGATATATTATTTGATAAAAAAGAAGTAAGCACTTGAAAATCATCAGAATTTTATTTATTTCAATGTTTTATTTCTTACTATTGACTCTCACTGTCATTGCAGAAAACTCTTCTACAGAAATTACTCTCAAAGAAACCTGAGGATCGACCTAACACATCTGAAATACTAAGGACCTTGACTGTGTGGAAGAAAAGCCCAGAGAAAAATGAACGACACACATGTTAGAGCCCTTCTGAAAAAGTATCC
Organism: Pan paniscus; assembly: GCF_029289425.2. Taxonomy (NCBI): domain Eukaryota; kingdom Metazoa; phylum Chordata; class Mammalia; order Primates; family Hominidae; genus Pan; species Pan paniscus. The sequence continues at coordinate 89,374,205 of NC_073261.2, forward strand.
TGCTTCTGATATGCAGTTTTCCTTAAATTATCTAAAATCTGCTGGGGAATATCAATAGATATTTACCTTTTATTTTAATGTTTCCTTTAATTTTTTACTATTTTTACTAATCTTTCTGCAGAAACAGAAAGGTTTTCTTCTTTTTGCTTCAAAAACATTCTTACATTTTACTTTTTCCTGGCTCATCTCTTTATTCTTTTTTTTTTTTTTAAAGACAGAGTCTCGCTCTGTTGCCCAGACTGGAGTGCAATGACACAGTCTTGGCTCACTGCAACTTCTGCCTCTTGGGTTCAAGTGATTCTCCTGCCTCAGCCTCCTGAGTAGCTGGATTACAGGCATGTGCCACCCACCCAACTAATTTTTGTATTTTTAATAGAGACAGGGTTTCACCATGTTGGCCAGGCTGGTCTCAAACTCCTGACCTCAAGTAATCCGCCTGCCTCGGCCTCCCAAAGTGCTGGGATTACAGGGATGAGCCACCGCACCCAGCCTCATCTCTTTGTTCTAAAGATGGAAAAACCGCCCCCAAATTTTCTTTTTATACTATTAATGAATCAATCAATTCATATCTATTTATTAAATTTCTACGCTTTTAGGCCAAAAAAATGTAAGATCTTTCTCTGCCTCACATAGCTTACAAGCCAGCTGGAGAAATATGGTACTCATTAAAAAAAAAAAAAAAGTGATGTACAACCACTTTGGAAAACAATTTGACATTATCTAGTAAAGTTGAATCCATGTATACCCACATAGCTATCAATTCTATTCCTACATACGTGCTTACAAGAATGTCCATAAAACCCTGTTTATAATAGCCAAAAGAACAGGGAACAACCATAATGCACATCAAAAGAAGAATGGATTAAAAAAATTATATTCACACACAGGAGTACTATATAGTATTGAAAAAATTGAATTACAGCTACATGTAATAATGTAACACAATACAACTCTTGGAAACATAATGTTAAGCGAACAAAGCAGGTTTTCAGAAAATATATGCAGAATAATTCCATTTATATAAAGTTCCAGAGCATGCAAAACTAAATCATTTTGTATAAGAAACCCAACAAATGTGATGAGACAACAATGGGAAGGAAGGGAATGAGAAATATTAAATTCTGGATGGTGATTATCTTTGAGGGAGGGGAATGATGTGATTGGGGAAATGGACTTTCAAAGGTAATGGTAACTTCCTTAAGCTGGATGGTAGGTCCACTAGTGTTTGCTGCATAGTTATACATTTTATCTTAAATACATTTTGTATCTATTGTAACAACCGCTTTAAAGACAACCGTGCTGTAAGGCAGTAGCTAAAAACAGAAAATAGTCCATCGGGAAGGGTGAGATGGCTTTCTGCTGAGCACAGGGCTAGAAGTGACAGCCCAGTGGGCCTTCCAACTATATGCCAGGGTGTTAGATGAGTAGAGAGGAGACCACCCAGGAAGTCTGGACAAGGGGTCTGGCATGAGCTCTGGAGAAGATATATTTGAGGAACATTGGGTATGCTAGTTTGTTGTCCTGAATTGCTGTAGAGAAGATAATTTAAATTGCATCTTCGAAGACGACCCTGAGGGTTAATTTCAACTTAGGGCAATTGTTTTAGTTTGTTTCTTATTGGTTTAAATGGATACTTGAGGCTGGATAATTTATAAGGAAAAGAGATTTATATGACTTACAGTTCTGCAGGCTGTACAAGAAACATGGCACCAGCATCTGCTTCTGCCCCGGCTGCTTCCACTCATGGTGGAAGGTGAAGGGGAGCCGGATGTGCAGAGATCATATGGCAAGAGAGGAAGCAAGAGAGCGAGGGAGAAGGTGCCAGGCTCTTTTTTAATAACCAGCTCTTGAGGGAACTAATAGATTGAGAACTCCTTGCTTCTCCTCCCTAGCACACCCCACCCCCAGGGACGGCATTAATGTATTCATGAGGGGTCTTCCCCCATGACCCAAACACCTCCCATCAGGCCCCACCTCCAACACTGGGATCAAATTTCAACATGAGATTTTGGGGGACAAACATCCAAACTATAGCAGCAACCAACTACCATTCTAAAACTGCCATGTGATTTTAGGATTTTAAAAAAGGGCCAAATTTAGGTTAAGCAAAAAGTGAACATACAGTAAGAGAAAATAGTTTTATAAAGGCTTTAAAAAGTGTTCATAAAGAGCAGTTCATACATTTTTCACGTAACGTTCATCAATAGATGCTACAACTATTGGATGAAAAGCTATTGTGGAATAGGATCTTCACAAGGATTTAAATATAATCCTACAGAAGATATATCAATTATACAGGGGAAAATGTACCTTTACAATGGTCACCACAATAACCAAGTGATTCAATTTAGCATCACCCAAGGTGGAACACCCTAACATTATGCCCCTCCTGATGTGACTTAAGAATTTTACCTATTTAGTTTTCTTGCACAAAGTGTTAAACTGGAATTTAATCATGAGGAAATTATTAGACAAATCCTGAATGTAGTCATTCTATAAGATGATTGACTTGGGCTTCTCAAAAAGTCAGTGTCATGAAAAAAAAAAAAAAAAGGGAGAGACTTGTAAGATATAATGACCAAATGCAATGTTTGAATCTTTATTGTATTCTGGATATTTAAAAAGACAAAAGCTGGACGCAGTAGCTAATGCCTGTTATCCCAGCATTTTTGGGAGGTCAAAAGGGGAGGATGGCTTGAGCATAGGATTTCGAGACTAGCCTGGGCAACACAGTGAGTTCTCATCTCTACAAAAAATCAGAAAATTAGCTGGGCATGGTAGTGCGCATCTGTGGTCCCAGCTACTTGGGGGGGTGAGGTGGGAGGATCACTTGAGCCTAGGAGGTCAAGGCCGCAGTGAGCCATGATCATGTTACTGCATTCCAGCCTGGGTGACAGAGTGAAATCATATCTAAATAATAATAATAATAAAAGAAAGCAAGAACCCAGCAAACAGCTATAAAGATATCATTGGGACAATTGAGAACATTTGAATATAGACTGCATATTAGATAACAATGCCAAATAACTGTTTTCTCAGGTGTGATAATAGTATATGTAGAAAATGTCTTTTTGTTTTGTTTTATTTTGTTTTTGTTTGTTTGTTTGTTTTGAGACAGAGTCTCACCGTGTCGCCCAGGCTGGAGTGCAGTGGCGCGATCTCGGCTCACTGCAACCTCTGCCTCCCAGATTCATGTGATTCTCCTGCCTCTGCTTCCTGAGTAGCTGGGATTACAGGTATCTGCCACCACTCCAGGTTAATTTTTTCTATTTTTAGTAGAGACGGAATTTCACCATGTTGACCCAGCTGGTTTTGAACTCCTGACCTCAGGTGATTCACTTGCCTTGGCCTCCCAAAGTGTTGAGATTACAGGCATGAGTCACCGCACACAGCCAAAAATGTTTTTTTAGGCAATGCATGCACAAACATTTAGAGGCCAAGTGTGTCATGATGTCTGCAACTTTCAATGTTCAGCAAAAATCAACATGGAGAGAGAAAGAGGGCACACATGTGGCAAAATATTAGCCATTGTACAATTGGTAAATCTAGATGACAGTACACAGGTGTTTGTTGTATTATTCTTTGAACTTTTCTGTAGATTTGGAAATGTTCTGCGTAGAGAGAAATCTTTTTTTAAAAAAACAATATCTGGTTTTGATTAATGAGGCTATATTCAAAAGAAACACTAAATGATGTGGCCAGTTAGTGAGAATGTAGCCTTATCTTTACTGACCTCATTTTAATATTCCTCCTCTGGCTGGGCATGGTGGCTCACGCCTATAATCCCAGCACTCTGGGAGGCCGAGACGGGTGGATCACCTGAGGTCAGGAGTTCGAGACCAGCCTGGCCAACATGGTGAAACCCCATCTCTACTAAAAATACAAAAATTAGCTGGGTGTGGTGGTAGGCGCCTGTAATCCCAGCTACTCGGGAGTCCGTGGCAGGAGAATCGCTTGAACCCAGGAGGTGGAGGTTGCAGTGAGCCGAGATCACGCCATTGCACTCCAGCCTGGGTGACAAGAGCAAAACTCAGTCTCAAAAAAAAAAAAAGAAAAAAAAAAGATACATATATTCCTACTCTTATGAAATGAATATAGCATTTCTTAGCAACTTCTATTGATTTGTGAGTATATATTTTCTTGGCCTCAAAATTAAAGTAAAAAGTATCCTCTTACTCAGAGGAGGACAGGGGCAAGAGCCTGGGACCTTATTTGCTAATTAAAATGCACATACACACACACACACAGAAATTTTGAGAGCCATTTTAATATAATTGCCTCCCTAGAAACATACCTTTTAGGGAATTTTTATCACTAAACCACGTTATTTAAATACGTACATGTTTAACATAAATACATACATAAAATTCACATGCATACTTAACACTTATGTTAAATATATTCAATGTATATACATATGTATACAATATATGCATATATACATGTGGGTATGTGGTATGTGTGCATGTGTGTGTATGGCCAGCTACATAATTTGTGGGACTAAGGGCAAAATGAAACTGTAGGGCCCTCGTTCAAAAATTAGGTGTGGGGTGCTTCTAAGCACCGTCTTGTGCAACTGCACAGGTTGCATGTCCATGAAGCCATCCTGTGTGTGTGCACATATGTGTATGAATATGTATTTTATATAATACATATATATGCATGTATGTATCTGAGAAGAAATGTTTAAAAGGCTACATACAAGCTTTTCCAGGTCTCTACTATCTGTTAACTAACTAGAGACATAACTCACAATATCCAGTCCCCACTGAGTGTTCACCATAATTTGAGATTCTTGGCATGTTAACTTTTCATTATGGAATATTGAATAATTTCAATATTATTCATAAATTTTTTTATGTTCAAACATACACAAAAATAGAATAATGAAACTCTACCCATCACCCAGCTTCAACAAATATCAATACTTTACTGTTCTTAATACATCTAACCCCTTACTTTTTGTTTGTTTCTTTTGGTGAAGTATTTAATTGTAATTTTTTTTAAGAGACAGGATCTCACTCTGTCACCCAGGCCAGAGTACAGTGGTACGATCACAGCTCCTTGTAACCTCGAACTCCTAGGCTCAAGTGATCCTCCTGCCTCAGCCGCTTGAATAGCTGGGACTACATGCATACACCAACACACCCAACTAATTTTTAAATTTTTTGTAGAAATATGGTCTTGCTGTGTTTCCCAGGCTGGTCTCAAACTCCTGGCCTTGAGAGATTCTCCTGCCTTGGTCGTCCAAACTGCTGGGATTACGATATCCGGCCCTACTGGAATATTTTAAAGTAAATCTCAGGTGTTACATCATTGCACTTGTAAGTACTTTAAAATGTATCTCTAGCAGATAAAGTCTTTTTAACAAAACCACAGCATCATTGTCACACTCAAAAAATTGACAAGATTTCCTTAATTATCATATAATAGTCTGTATTGTTTCTATCTCAAAAATACAGTTTTCTTGGTTGTTGAAATCTAAATCCAACATTGCATTTGGTTGATGTGTCTCCTTTACTCTGTAAAATTTACCCCTGCGTTTTAGTTCTTTTTGGCTTTTATTTGTCCTGTGGAATTTCTTCCATTCAGGATTTGACTGAGAGTATCCCCAGAGTGTCCAGTTAGACCTAGAAGCTGGATTTGATCCTGGTTCATTTATTTTCCCCCAAGAATACTCCATAGGTGATGCTATGCACTTTCTCTTACATGATTTCAGGAGGAACATGATGTCTGATTGTTCCACTTTCAGTGATTTTAATATTGATCAATGAGTTCTGGTGGTACCACCTACTACAAAGTTTCTCATCAATCTTTCACCTGATGGTTTTAGCAGCTGTTGATAATTGTTGCCTGGATCCATTATTTCATTTCAGGGGTTGTAAAATAGTGATTTTCTGGTTCTATCAAACCTCTTGCATTTATCATCTATGATTCTTCTTTAAGGAACTTTCTCTAAATCTGAATGGGAAAGATGCGATAAATATTTATCAAATTTTAGAGTGAGTTAGTGCCCTAGCAACCTCCAAAGTTGACAAATGAGTATTTCTTTAAAGCAAGGTATGGCCCAACCAATACTTTGAAACTAGCATGTTTAGAATAGAGCAGGAGGAAACTATATTTGAAAGGTCAGAAGTGGAAAGACTAAGAGGGCCTGAACAATAAGAGGACAGAACCAAGAGGAGTTGGCAACTAATTGGATGTGGGGATTAAGGAAACGTAAGCATCAAAGATTACCTCCAAGTTTGTTAGAAGGTTAGTAGCAGGATTCTGATGCCATTCAAGTAAATACAGGTCTCAGTCAGATGAACCCCAAGAGCCACATGTATTTGAGGGGTACTTTGTCTCACACTTTTACCTGTTACATGGTTTTCAGTAATTTAGAATTTAAGCCAGTAGTGGGGCGACTGTACATCTATCGACATGGTGAGGTAGAGCATGTTTGGGAGGAAAGACGTTGAATCCCATCTGGTGACAGTGAGCTTGAGGTGCTGCCAGAACACTGCACTGAAGATAGGAGGAGACTGTAGGAAATACAAGATAGGAAGGGTCTCCACTGAAACGTTAACTCTTTCTCTCTAAACGGCCATCCAGGCCTCAATGTCTGCAGTTTTTGATCTGTGATTATGACTTATCCAAATCTTACATTTCTTAAAAATAGTCATAGATGAAGGGAATCACAGTTGATAGATATATGGTGACATTATTGGCTTAAATTCTAAATAACTAGAAACTGTGTAATAGGCAAAACTGTGAGGCAAATAAAATGCTTCTCGAATATGTGTGGCTCTTATGGGGTTAATTTGATTTGGACCTGTATTAATTTCTTATGGCTGCTATAACTAACAAATTACCACAAACTTGGTGGTTTAAAACAACACACATTTATTCTCTTTCTGTTCTGGAGGCCAGAAGTCTAAAATGAGATTCACTGGGCTGCAGTTCACTGGGCAAGGCCATGCTCCTCTGGAGGCTTCCATGATGCATCCCATATTCAGTGTTTCCCGAGTAAGCCCCACCCATGCAGGTCTGCAGTTTTACCTCAACAGGCTTTTGCACTCAGTGGCTCTCTCCTGTGGTTTCTATCTGAAATTCTCTTCATTTTTTATTTAATAACAGCCTTATTGAGATATAATTCACATGCCATACAATTCACCTATACAGTATACAATTCAGTAGTGTTTACTATATTCAGAGTTGTGCAACTATCATTTTTCTCACCCCCAAAAGAAACCCTATACCCGTTAGTATTCACTCTGTTTTCTCACAACTCTAGGTAACCACTAATCTACTCTCCATCTCTATAGATTTGCCCATGCTAGACATTTCATATAAATGGAATCATACATGTGGTCTTTTTCACTGAGTATATTTTCAAGGTGCATCCCAGCTGTGGCATGAATCAGCATCTCATTCCTTTTTATTGCCAAATAATATTCTATCATATGGATATGTCGCATTTTATGTATCCATTCATCAGCTGATGGACATTTGGGTTGTTTCTACTTTTTGGCTACCATGAATAATGCTACTATGAACTTTTGTGTACAAATCTTATGTGGACATGTTTTCATTTCTCTTGGATGTATATTCCTAGGAGAATGGCTGGATTATACAGTAACTCTTTCCTCATAACTTTGCATATCAAAATTATATCCATCTTTCAGAACCCAAATTCAGTGTTATTTCCAAAGTGTTCCAACATCTCCCACTCAAAATGAATCTTCTCCCTAGTACTCCCATTGTTTAGTACCTAATTGTTCTTACCAGTTTGTCTTAGAGCTCAGTCATTCCTACATAGCACTTTTCTTCATTATACTGTAAGAGTGGGGACAAGCTGTTCTTCTTGTATACCAGAAAGTAGTGAGTGCACTGCTGTGAAGAAAGCAGGAACTCAAAGTTAAGAATTTTGAATGCTTGAGCCTATAAAATGTGTCTAATAAATAATAATGTTCATTTTCAAATCTCAACAATTAAATGTTTAACAAATAACACTTGAAATAAATGTTTATTAGAAAAACCAATTTGGTATGTTAAAGTATTTATTTTGAATTTCAGAAACTACAGAATTCTGGATTTTTAATTAAGAAAATTAGACATTTTAGAATTTCTAGATAGGACTTTGAAAATAAACATGGCACAATATACACAAAAGTAAATGACAACATGACATTAAATTTTACGTTGTTTTGCAGTTTCAAATTTCGTATTAATGTTCTATAACAAATTTTAAAATTCTTTTCAGTGTTTTGCTTCCCTTGGTGTTCATTATTGCCTATTTATAAAGTCATAGAAGGCCTAAAAATAAGTTGTTACTCATATTGAAAGTCTGATTTTTTTTTTATTCCCTTAAGATGGAGGTCTCTCACTATGTTGCCCAGGCTGGTTTCAAACTTCTGGGCTCAAAGGATTCCCCATCTCAGCCCCCTGAGTAGCTGGGACCAAAGGCATGCACCACTGCACCCGGCTGAAAGCCTGTATGTTTATCCTTCGATGGACAACAGAGGGATATCTCCCACTCTCTAAGCTGGTCTAGTTCTAGTACTAGGCCTGTAAATGTAGACCACAATCCTGGTGAAGTCATGGGTTCCATCAGTGTTATTCTGGCATTCTCAGCATAATTGTCATGAACATATTTAAAATATTTTAGGCCACTGAGCAGGTGTGGGTTGTCCTCATAGTAACAGGAGAAAGGGAAGCCAGTTCCTGTCTAACTCCATTCCATCTGAAATTATCCATTTGGCTTTGGGATTTGACTGAATGTTGGTATGTTGGCTGAAATGACACCAAAGTATTGACTGGAATTGCAAGGGTAAAATGTACTCCTCTGCTTTATTAATAGCTCTCTCTCTCTCTATATATATATATACATATATATATATATATATGTATATATATATATAATTTTTTTTTTGAGACATGGTCTTGCTCTGTCACCCAGGCTGGAGTGCAGCAGCATGATCTCAGCTCACTGCAATATCTGCCTCCCAGGTTCAAGCAATTCTCATGCCTCCGCCTTCTGAGTAGCTGGGATTACAGGCGAATGCCACCACGCCCAGCTAATTTTTGTATTTTTAGTAGAGATGGGGTTTCACCATGTTGGCCAGGTTGGTCTTGAACTCCTGGCTTCAAGTGATCTGCCTGCCTTGGCGTCCTAAAGTGCTGGGATTACAGGAGTGAACCACTGCGCTCAGCCAATTTTATAATTTTTTTAAAAACAAAAAAGTAAATATTAAACAATAGCATCCAAACATATAAATATTATATATATATATACATATTTACATTCATAAAAATAATGATTAGTTTTCTGGATGAAGAACTGAGGCCCAGAAGTTAACTAGATTAGTGGCTCAAGATAGGCTGCATTTTAGAATCAAGGGCAGTGATGCCCAAGTCACAGTGACTAATGGCATCAGAATCTCTTGGGATGGGACACTTTTATTACTATTTTGTAAAGCTCCCCAAGTTAAACTTGAAAAGTGAATTAGGTCATATTAGGTCAGAGATTAATACAAGTTGTACTACTGATTATCTTACCCTAGCAAGTGTAGGTTAATTTTTACAATCTTCTTATGTATGCTGTTTCTAATAAAAGGGGTTGTTCTCTTGCTCAATCTAACTAACAGGTGAGCTATAAAATCACACAGGTGATCACAACTCTATCCAAAGAATGGTGGTGCTCCATACTTAACCTCAGCACTAGTTCTTATCCTCAGGTGCTTATCACTCATTCTTGGGACTTCAAAATAAATATATAGATATCCAGGAACCACCTTAGCCAAGACAAATCAAAATCAATCACTAGGAGAGACACCTGAGCATATGAACGTTTAAAAAGGTTCATGATTTTGATGCCTCACCCTGGATGGAGCTCTCTCATAGTATGCCACACGGTATGTCCTTAGCTGTATTCATTAATATTACAGGGAAGCAGATTTCAGTTTAAGAGAAAACAATGAAAACAATTTAGAGCTACCCAGTAACGGAATGGTTTTAAAGCAGTGAGCTCTCTGTGGCTGGAAGAATAAAAGCAAAGGTTGAACTATCACTTGCTGGGAATGCTATCAAGGGGTTTCCAAATTCGGTAAGTACTTGCATCACACAATATTTAAATTTCCTCACAATTACGTTTCTCTAGCCAAAACTTCCAACAGATCACATATAATGGATATAGACATTGTCATGAAAACTCATGATTTTACCAGAAATTATCACAGTTATTTTGTCTGTAAAATGGATTAGAATTTAGTAGTACTGGTCGAACATTGCCTCTGACATCAGCCTTATTGAGGGGAATACTTTTCCCCTCCTCTTCATGCTTGGATGGAGGGAAGGGAACTTCTCCTTGCTCCTTCAAAGCAAGAAGTGTAGGAAAAAGCTCTCTGAACCCTCATTCATTCCTTCCCAAGAGAGAACTGTCTTATCCCATGGGTGATACAAGAAGGAACTGAGCATGTGTGGTCTAGCCCCTGGTGGTTTCCCTGACCTTGAAAGCTAACTAGTCTCAGAATGCAAAGACGGGCTCTGCCCCAACAAGGCAGAGACCCGCTGTTCTCTCCAATCAGGGAGAAATATTACAGTCTCTGACTGGAGAAAAAGTCAACCTTCTTCTCTGTATCAGTTTATTCACTGATAAAGTAGATATTTTTCTCTTCCTCTGACTCCCATTTCTTATTTCTCAATTTGTTCCAAAGTGAAGAGGGGAATAAGAAGTTACCTGTTGGTGTCCTTAAACCCCTCACGTATCACAATATAGCAATAAATTGTAACTGTCCATCTCTGTGATACTTGTGTTCTGAAATGCCATAGCATTATTTTTTTCAAGTCAATGAACATTCATATTCTAAAGTACAAAAAGAACAAAACATTATATAAAGTCCCTCTTTCTTTACTGGCATAAAAAATTTGGGATTTCCAACTGCTGAACTGTCTATCCCTAGGAAATAATAACATTTTTCAAGTTTCCACTGTATTGGGAATAATCTTAGTCATGATCTGCAGAAGTTGGTCCTGGACAATTTGAAGATAGGTCTTCTTTATCTGTAAGTTATGTGAGGGAAATGAAAGATTAATACAACTTCTACAGTACACTATTCTAGAAAATTATTTCAACATAACATGCATTTTTTGATCTGATGTTTTCTACTTATTCTGCTAAACCAGAAAAGATAAAAACAACAATAACCAAAAATGCTTCACTCTCAAGTACAAAGTTCTTAAATACAAGTTAGCAAAGGTAGCTTGGGCAAAGGTGTTAGAAGGAGAAACACTTGGCTCTGTAAGACACCTGGTAAGTGTAAACCATTTCTATCCTTACAATGGAAAAAAAAAGGAATGGATTTCAACATATCTGATTTTTACGGTTTAGGGGCAATATTCTATCTAAGTATATAAAAATTAGCTCTAAAATTTAATATAAATTCTTTCAAATATCTGTAGCCAAAGAAAGAATCTTTAAAAATAAAGCACAAAACATTCATCATTCTCAGGTTATTCTAAAATTGTTTCTTTTGAAACAAAACACTGAAAAATTCACTTCCACACATTCAGTTTCTGAAAAGTTAAATGCAATTTTAATAAAGCCTCAATTATTTCTATATCCACGATTTAAGAAATTGGTCCCATACTGCCATTTGAATGGAATAAGAAATTTCCATTGTCAGTGGGAAATGACTTTAACTAAAAATTGGAGAGCATTCATCTATTTTTAAAAAGTATAAAGTAATTTTCTTACCTTCATAAGCTGTTCCACACCAAATACAATATAGATGTTCTTCTCTTAAATAACTAGTCAATATTTGTAATTTTTCCAGTACCTATAGGATACAAGCACATTATTAATACTTTACATTGAACAGAACCTTGGTTTTCTGGCTCTTAGATCGTGCTGAATTAGCTCAAGGCTGTAAATATTCTGCTATGCTCTGGAATAGTTATTAGAAATGTCAAGGACAGAACTGATATATTTGAATGTGTTACAGTTCATTAGCCACCCTGAGATTTTCACAAGTCTGCCAGACACAATGGAGACTGCTTGTTAACATTGAGAAAATAGTTTTTGGGTGGCCTTATTAAAATTGGCATCCTTTAAAGGTTTTTTCTACTTTCAAGGCATTTACCTCCCCCAGATAAGGTGAAGGTGAATATGGCCTCCTTTTGCCATAAAAGTTCTCATCAATGGTCTCCCAATTAAGTGGAATATAGGTTTTTCAAATTGTGAATGTTTTCCACAAAATTATTATACTCAAGTAATCATACGAGTGTGTTTTCCTTTCTTGAATAATCTCCATTTCCTTTCTTTTTTTTCTGAGACAGGGTCTCGGTCTATCACCTAGGCTGGAGTGCAGTGGCGTGATCTTGGCTCACTGTAACCTCTGCCTCCCGGGCTCACGTGATCCTCCTGCCTCAGCCTCCTGAGTAGCTAGGATTATTGGGTGCCCCACACCTGGCTAATTTTTGTATTTTTAGTAGAGACTAAAATACACCACCATGTTGGCCAGGCTGGTCTTAAACTCCTGACCTCAAGTGATCCACCAGTTTTGGTCTCCCAAAGTGTTTGGATTACAGGTGTGAGCCACCATGCCCGGCCTCCATTTTCTTTTGATTGTGTTTTTTTGTTGTTTATAAGTAGGAGAAAAAAGTACACATTAGAATGACTTGTAGAAGTTTTGCAGGAAATAAGGTATAAATTAAAATAATTTACATTTGTTGCTAATTCATCATCCAAACTGAAGCTGAGATGAGAGGACAAATGGAAGCTAAAGGGAAAAATTATATGTAAGTTTTGATTTGGGGTTAGTAAAATAATCCTGCAATGCAGTACCTCTCAACCAGGGGTTATTTTTCCCCTCGGGGACATTTAGCAATGTCTGGAGAGGGTTTTGGTTGTCATAAGCAAAAGTGCAACTGGTATCTGGTGGGCAGGGGCCAGAGATGCTGCTAAACATCTTGCAATGCACAGGACAGCTCTCCACAACAACGGATTACCACAACTCAAAGTGCTAATGTTGCCAAGGCTGAGACACCCTATGAAGGAAATGGTGCAAAGCATACGCTTAAATCTTCACTCTTATATTCATCTTCATCCTGTTCTTTTTCTTCTTCATCTTCTTCAGTCTCCTCTTCAAGCCTCAACCAGTACCATGCTTCCCTGGGAACCTGAATATTCTGAAAATGCAGAAGTATTCTCAATTAAACATACTAAACATAAGAGCATGACAAATATGTTCATGTCAACATGAATTCATTCTTTCAATACGTATTCACTGAGTGTGGCTTTAAGAGTAAAAACACTGGCCAGGCACGGTGGCTCACGCCTGCAATCCCAGCACTTTGGGAGGGAGAGGTGGGTGGATCACGAGGTTAAGAGATCAAGATCATCCTGACCAACATGGTGAAACCCCATCTCTACTAAAAATACAAAAATTAGCTGGGCGTGGCAGTGCATGCCTGTCGTCCCAGCTACTCAGGAGGCTGAGGCAGGAGAACTGCTTGAACCCGGGAGGTGGAGGTTGCAGTGAGCCAAAATCACGCCACTGTACTCTAGCCTGGTGACACAGTGAGACTCCATCTCAAAAAAAAAAAGTAAAAACATTGTACCATGAACTATGGGGATGCAAAGTCCAATTCTTTAGAATTGTGCAGTTGTCTTTAAGTTCCTTCTGACAGTCTAGCAGGAAAGATAGGCTATGGGTACAAAATAATACATATATGCTACAAAATCATAAGTGCCATGAAATATATTCAAAGTAAAGTAATATGTAAGAACAGGAAAGTGAGAGATTGCTTCCAGTAATCTATATATAAGGGAAATTTTACAAAGCTTTTTGAGACTTCAAATGAAGTCATTTTATTTTTAGAGTACTTGAACCACAAAGATAAAAGCAGACAGAATTTATTTACTTATTTATTTTTTTTGTAGAGCTGGGGACTTGCTATGTTGTCCAGGCTGGTCACAAACTCCTGGACTCAAGCAATCCTACAGCCTCGTCCTCTCAAAGTGCTGAGATTACAGACATGAGCCACCATGCCCAGCCAGAGACAGAATTTTTTAAAAAACTATTCAAATTTGAACTAGATAGCATTCCACCTTGATTTTATTTTATTTTTGAGACAGGGTCTCACTCTGTCACCCAGGCTGGAGTGCAGTGGCATGAACATAGCTCAATGCAACCTCAACCTTCTGGGCTCAAGTGATTCTCCCACTTCAGCCTCCCGAGTAGATGGGACTACAGGTGTGTGCCACCACATGCAGCTAATTTTAAAATGTTTTGTAGAGATGGAGTCTTGAAATGTTATCCAGGCTGGTCTCGAACTCCTGGGCTGAAATAATCATCCTGCCTTTGCCTCCCAAAGTGCTAGGATTACAGGATTGAGCCATCATGCCTGGCCCACTCTGATTTTAATAGTTAGACATATATTAGATACTGAATAGGAACTGAAAATAGGCTATTCTTGTTAATCAAATATTATAAAGAACAGAATTTCTGCACATAATCGTAACTGATATTCAAATAAGCAGAGAACAATTAAATGTAAAATTTTATTTAACCCTTTTTGTTTTACTATAGTTAGTATAAAACTATAAAACTATAGTTACTATAAAACCCTGGGTTTTATAGTAACCCAGACAACTCAGGTTACTATAGTAAATAATAAGCCATTTTTATATCAATTGTCACAGATCAGAAGTGCACATTACATGAAAGCTTTAATGAGTAGATAAACCGGGCTTGGAGTTCTTAGTTTTTTTTTTATATATATATATATATACTTTATATATATAAATACACAAAATATATATTATATATAAGACATGTAAAAAACATATATGATACATATAAATATATGTAATACATATATAAACATATAATAGATATATAAATATATAATACATATATAAAATATATATATATATAAATAAATAAACGGGAAATCACAGTGGGTGCCAAAACACTTTACTAAACTGAAAGCTGGTAAAAGGCTTACTTTCTGGACATCCAATTGTTGACAGGCTCGCTGGCTTCTTCTGAGATCTCCTTCTAGCTTCATTTCATCTTGCTTATTTTTAAGTCGCATTCTAATTGAAAGAAAAAATTGTAAACTAAAGGTCTACGTTATCTTTAACCATTTTATATGCCCAAGTACCAGAGAACATACCACAATAAAGAGGAAATAAAACCAAAACCAGCTCAAAAATAGTTTTACCGAAACTGTTCTGCAGCTTTTTCTTCAGCTTGGTTTTTCATGTGAATCTTTTTTCTGTAGCTTTCCAATTTTTCCTCTGCTTTCCGTTTTAATGATGCCTCATGACCAATGCCACTTTTCCCTATTCATACAGAAAATTCTGATGAGAAACATCCTGACTTTGTGCTTCAAAACAAGACAATTTAACTATGTACAAATTAAATGCAATTCTCATTTGAGTACTATCACTCACAAATCATTTGAGTACACTAAGAGTGGAAAACACTAGGGTTTTTTTTAAGCCCAAAACATAATCTGATTTTTACAAAGATTATTAATCTCATCTTATAGTAATATTATAAACAAATTTTCAAATCAGAAAAACAGTATTAGCTGTTATAGTTTTATTTAAATATGATGAATAAAATATTTTTCTCTTGAATTCATCCAAGTATTAAGCAAAACATTTGGTAGATAAATCTGTCTCACAACACTTTTATTTTATTTTATTTTTATAGGGACAGGCTGGTATGTAGTGGCACAATCATGGCTCACTGTAACCTCGAACTTGTGGGCTCCAGGAATCGTCCCGCCTCAGCCTCCTGAGTAGCAAGGACTACTGGTGCGTGCCACTCCACCCGGTTAATTTTTTAAATTTTTTGCAGAGATGAGGTCTTGCTATGTTGCCCAGGCTGGTCTCAAATTCCTGGCTGCTTTTTTTTTTTTTTTTTTTTTTTTAAGATGGAATTTCACTCTTGTTGCCCAGGCTGGAGTGCAATGGCACAATCTTAGCTCACTGCAATCTCTGCTTCCTGGGTTCAAGCGATTCTCCTGCCTCAGCCTCCCAAGTAGCTGGGATTACAGGCATGCACCACCATGCCTGGCTAATTCTGTATTTTTAGTAGAGATGGGGTTTCTCCATGTTGGTCAGGCTGGTCTTGAACTCCCGACCTCAGGTGATCTGCCTGCCTCGGCCACCCAAAGTGCTGGGATTACTGGTGTGAGCCACCACGCCCGGCCAACTCTTGGCTTTAAGCTCCTTCTGCATCGGCCTCCCAGAGCAAAACAGTTTTAAGACATTTCAATGGACAAAAACAGTATTGCATATTCAATGGTTGTAATGATTTGTTCTTCCCACATTCCTGTGGTTTAAATTTTATTTTATACCCACTAAAACTTATTTCTTTTCTGGTTGAAGAGGTTTAGAAATTTAACAAAATTTTACTGAACTGTAACAGTATTATCGTTTTAAAAAAAGTATTTATTGAGCAAATATATGTGGTAGACCTAAGCATAAGTTATTATTATTGGCAAATATGCTCCAAAATAATTACATACCTGTTTTGATATTGAGAGGAATTGGTTCAACAATACCACCCCCTTAAAGAGAATGAATACAAACTATTTTAGAAAATTTTCCTCAAACTACAGAACAGTATAAGTATGCAACTTTACAATGCTCTATGCATATGCCCTCCTGTTTCAATGATATTCAAAAGTGAAATCTGAACATCAGTATTCTATATATAATCAATTATCTACCTTGTCTTCAAATACCTACTCATCAAAAAGGCTGATTCACAGCCTCCTATGCCACCTGAAGGTGGAGTTTTAAGAAGGAACAACACTGATATTATTGGTGCAAAACAGTGACAGCCTTAAGTGAAAGCAAAGCAATTACGATAAAGGAAAGAAAAACGGTTTACAGAGGTTACTATAAATATATAGCCTCTCTGTCTTAATAAGCAGTTTCACTTCCTAAAAAGAGAGGTGAGAATTGAGTCTCTCCAACTGGACGGTCATTCAGATGGCTGCCACAGGTACAGAGCAAGCAGGGCAAAGTCTTGCCATCATCCTCAGTGTTGTTTCAATGTATTTAGCCATTGCACTTCTCAACCCATCACTTATCACCATTCTTTGCTTCTTCTGTTGTAAGCCACATCCATCTAGGTTGTTAGTGCCTTCAGCTAAGCTGGGCTGATAAGCAGCTCTTGATGGCACATGTGGTATCTAAAATGGATGTGGGATGATGAAAGTTCTCCATAAGGCTTGTTAATACATAATAGACTAAAAAGCCTAAGTTGTTATAATTTCTGTGTAGATAAAGATTAAAGCATCAGCTTTGGTCCTTATCCATAAGTCACAATTAGGTGGTAAGGAATACCTGTTTATTTCGACATGTGACTTACCACTCTTGCCAAGTGCCTGACCACTTTTATAGCCCATCTTTTGGAGCAAGGCAAACCCTTTGTTTTCACAGCCTAGTGCATTCTTCAACCCAATGTCACGTCTTTCTTGTTCTTCTTCTTTTAAAGTCTTCTGCCTGTTTTTCAAATTGGCTTCCTGTTGCTTTTCTTCTTTTCGACGGGCTTCTCGGATTTGCCTTAGCATTGGCAATCCTGGTCTGATATCTTCTCTGAATAAGGGAAAAGTTTATTTTAGATGAGTCCATAAAGTTTTCTTTTCTTTTTTTTTTTTTTGAGATGGAGTTTCGCTCTTGTTGCCCGGGCTGGAATGCAATGGCATAATCGTGGCTCACTGCAACCTCCGCCTCCTGGGTTCAACCGATTCTCTTGCCTCAGCCTCCTGAGTAACTGAGATTACAGGCGCCCACCACCATGCCCGGCTATTTTTTGTATTTTTAGTAGAGACGGGGTTTTGCCATGTTGGCCAGGCTGGTCTTGAACTCCTGACTCCAGGTGATCTGCCCGCCTCGGCCTCTCTAAGTGCTGGGATTACATGCGTGAGCCTCCACGCCTGGCCAAGTTTTCTCATAACTTTGTCGCTTACTCACGTGACAACAGTTAATATTTCGGCACTACCTCTATGATCATCTTTGTTATTATGATATTAGAACATAATCAGTGACCTCCAAGAATGGCTGTTTTAGTAGAAATGATGAAGGCTGGTGCCAGATCGTAGGAAAATAAGGAAAGCACAAAGTTGAAGAAATCAGATATAGTAAGTTTAGACTTACTATGTTTCTAGGATGTTGGCAATAATAAAGAACAAAGTTGTATAGCAGCTAGAAGACACAATATGATGTAATAAAGGAAAAGGAGTAAATTTCCTTGGAAGAAGGCAATAAAAAGGATCAAGGGCAAAAGTAAAATGGTTAGCATTAAAAGGAGGAAGTAGATTCTAGTATCTTTCTATGGAGACATAGGAGGTATTTCCATAAAGCAAGAAGACTGACTTTCCAACTGCACATTTAAAATCAATGTCAGGCTGGGCACGGTGGTTCATGCCTGTAATCCTAGCACTTTGGGAGGCCAAAGCCGGAGGATCGCCTGAGCCCAGGAGTTGGAGACCAGCCTTGGCAACACAGTGAGACCTTGTCTCTCCAAATAATAAAAAAGAAGAGTTAGCCGGGCATGATGGTGCAGGTCTGCAGTCCCAACTACTCGGGAGGCCAAGATGGGAGGATCTCCTGAGTCTGGAGAGTTTGAGGCTGCAGTGAGCTAAGATTGTGCCACTGCACTCCAGCCTTGCTAACAGAATGAGACCCTGTCTCAAAAAAAAAAAAAAAAATAAAATAAAATCAATGTCATTTCTTAATGTACACATCTTATACATATCATTGCACTGGGTGTGCACATTTACTTACTGGACATTAATGAAGGAATCAGACATATAGTCCTCTTCTTCTGCCATGTTCAACTTCATATGGCTATAGTATCTACAAATAAAGTAATAATTACTTTTTTTTTTTTTTTTAGTTTATCAGAATGGAAATAAACCTTTCTGTATCTGCAGCCATGAGCTGTCTCTAGAGCTCTACTATATATTCAAGTGCCCTTTGGACATCTTTATCTGTGGACATTTCAAACTCAACAATCTAAACAACTCATTTCTTTCCCCTTTCCCCAGCCTTCTACATCCCCTGTATTTCCATGTTAATGTCATCATTATCTCCTTCTTCCTGACCTCTTATGAAGCTGTCAAGTCTTCCTCCGTAAAACTCCTCACAGACGTTTTTTCTACAGTTGTGACCACTGCTTTAGTTCAGGCACTTTTTTTTTCTCACCTGAACTATTACAACAGCTTCTTAATCAGCTTCTTAGTTGGTCTCCTCTTCCAGTCCATCCTCTGTACCCCATCCAGAGGTTTTTTGTTTATTTGCTTGTTTGTTTTTAAATACAAGTCAGGTCATGTTACTAGCCTGTTTCAAATCCTTCATTAAACCTGACTCTGTAGGCAGTGGGGGACCAGTCACTTTTGCAAAGCATGAGATGTTGTCCTTCATAATCTGACACAACTGTCCCTAAGGATTCATTATTCAAGCCCCATGGCTCCTCACTGCCCTCTGAACACAGTACAAACATTTCTTCCCTGTAGGCCAAGGCTACCCTCCCTTCAGAAACCTCTCCTGACCACTCCAGGCCTTTCTCTACAGCACTTTATGTCCAAGCTGCTCATTTGGAACTTGATATAGTTAACAACTCACTTATGTGGAAATATTTTGAGGGACAGTTTCTATCCAAAATAGTTAAAATCATGTAATTATTGGCCCTTAAAGGGTTAAAGTAATTTTCTACAAAAGTACTTCTCAAACTTTATTGTGTATACAAATTGCACTGAGATCTTCTTAAAATGCAGAATCTGATTCTGGGGCTGGAACCTGAGGTTCTGCATTTCTAACAGGTTCACAGGCAATGTCAATGTTGCTAGTTCGGTTGCTTAAGACAAAAGTGTATTCACTTGTTGTGATGCATATGTACTGTTTTTTCCTGCCTACCATCTTTTCCTTTGGGAATCCAACCCTCTGCCCTTCATGTGGTTTTAGTGGAGGGTGGCAATGTCAGTATCCCATATTTCCTTGGGCACAAAGATGGTGAATTATAGTACTCTATGTCCAGCACCAGGGTACGAGATGACCCAGCCAGAGAAATAACCATCTCTTTCCTTACATTATATGAATATATGGGTTGTGGGGGAAAGAAGGTCTTTTATGGGTGTTTCTGAACTGGGAGAATGTGAAGCTGGGCTGTGGATGGCCATCTTCTTGGCCCCATGAAGGGATCTTGTCTGAAAAATGAAGCCAGATAGAGAAAATGAGCCTAGTTTCCAAGGCTGCGGATTCTTTGAAGCTGCGACTTAGCATTCTACCCCATTACATAGACTAATACATTTCTGCATTACTTAAGCTTGCTGAAGTAGGGGTTCTGTCAACTGCAACCACGTGTCTAGACAATTACACTGGATGAAAAAAGGATTACTATACTAATTTTTAATGGTTTTCTTTTTTGTTTTTTGAGACAGAATCTCGTTCTATCACCCAGGCTGGAGTGCAGTGGTGTGATCTCAGCTGACTGCAACCTACACCTGCCGAGTTCAAGCAATTCTCATGCCTCAGCCTCCCGAGTAGCTGGGATTACAGGCATCCACCACCACACCCAGCTAATTTTTGTGTTTTTAATAGAGACAGGGTTTTGCCATGTTGGCCAGGCTGGTCTCAAACTCCTGGCCTCAAGTGATCCACCTGCCTTACGTGGTCTCCCAAAGTGCTGGGATTACAGGCGTGAGCCACCACACATGGCCTGGTTTTTTTATATTTTTAATGTATATCTTCTCAACTAGATAATGTATATCTTGTGTTAAACACAAAGACAAGTCCCCTATATCCTCCCTACCTACCACTGCATCCCAAACACAAATGCTTAATAATTGTTTAGCAACAATGAGGATAAAAAGGGTCTTTAATATTTGTAATTTTATAACTTTTTCCTATGTCAACATGTCATTTTTAAACACTTTTTAAATAAGTACAGAAAACACATAAAACAAATGTACAGCTTAATACATTTTTGTGAGTCAAACATTCTGGTAACCATGTGGTACCCTCCAAAATGGCTCCCAATCATTCTTGCTGTGTGGTTTTCTACATCCTTTGTGTAGTCTCCTTCCACAGTGAACAGGATTAACCTGTGTAACCAACAGGATTTTGTGGAGATGATGGAGTTGATTTTTTGGTCATAACTGCAGCTCTTAGGTCATTCTAACTTTGAAGTTAGATGACTCACTTGAAGGAAGTCAGCGGTCACATAATAAGGATACTCAAGAAGCTCTATGGAGAGGGTCACACGATTGGAACTGAGTCCTCCTATTAAAAGCCAGCACAAACTCATGAGCCACAGGAGTGAGCTACCTTGGAAATGGATTCTCTTGCTCCAGTCAGGCCTTCAAATGACTCAGCCTGGGCTGGCATCTTCACTGCAACTTCTTAAGAAAGTCCATGCTAAACTAAGCTAAGCTGCTAACAAATTCCTGACCCATAGAAACTGTGAGATAACAAATGATTACAGTTATCTTAAGCTGCTACATTTGGGTATAATTTGTTATGTAGCAAAAGTTATCAGGAAGTAGAACCTTATCAGGCACCTGGGAGCCCTCTTTGTCCCCTATCCAGTTGCAACTCTCTTTTGGTTCTAAGAATAGTCACTATTCTGTTTTTTATGGCAATCATTTCCTTCATTTTCTTGATAGTTTTGTCATCCACGTGTGCATCTTTAAACATTACAGTGTAGTTTACCTATTTTTATTATAAGTTAAAAACGTGCACTATTATATACAGCATTTATGGTAATTCACCCGCTTCCTCTAAACCTCAGATTCTTCATTTGTAATAACAGCATTTTTACACATAATGGTTTAACACTTACCCAGTATATCACACATTTTTATCACATTTAACCACCACTAACAACTCTACAAGGTAGGAATAGTTTTTCCTGTTGGAGAAATTAAGGTTCAGTATGGCTAAATGACTATTTCAAAACCACAAAGAATCCGGGTCATAGTGCCTTGCAAATAGGATTACATTGTTTTTAAGAGACCTACTTAACTTTAAAGTGCCAGGCACATCTGAATGGGGTTACAGGTTGCTTTTAAAGCTCTCTTTCTATTGGTAAAATATACTTTAGCATTATCCATTTCCATCAAAGATAAGCATAAACTTCACAAGGCGATACCCTGGCAGAGATGATGGAGGCTCGTACCAGAGTGATAGCAATGCAAGTGGTCGCATTTGGGGTACACTTGAAGGTAGAGCTTACAGGATTTGCTGATGTTGTAGGTAGTATGTAAAGAACGATGTCAAGATAACGCTAAGTTTTTGGCCTGAATACATGGAAGAATGGAGTTAACGTTTTTTGAGAGTGGGAAGACTGTAGGAGTAGGTTTGTTTTTGTTTTTTTAGGGGGCGTAGTCGGGAAACAGACATATTGAGAGTCCCATTACATATACAAGTGGAGAGATGGACCTACAGTATAAATGAGACAAGAAACGTCCCACTCTCAACACTACGCTCAGGAACGGCTGATCCCTTCCCTCCCGCGTTCCTCCTGGCTGCAAGCGTCCCACAGACGCAACCACCCACGGATGGAAAAGTGGCTGACGGTGTGATACGGTAGTCATGGCCAGCGCACTCTGCCTTTTATCATTCTACCGGTTGTCCCCAGACCCTTACCTGACAGCTCTCTTACCTAACAGCTCTCTGCTAGCCCCGGTTCAGCGCCGCAAAGCGCGCGCTGCGCATGCGCCCACCGACCAGCGTCGGACTTCCGGACCTCGGCTCCCACCAGTTTCCGAGTGCAGACTCTATTGGAAATTCGCGGCGGGTGGGGAATAGGAGGACGTGGCGACTGCGCTTGCGCAAGACCAGCCCTCCGCGCAAGCGCTCTTCCCTTGTTTCCTGCAGGTAGGAGTGCGGGAGGTGGGGCATCCGGGTCTCTTGGTGGCTGCTTCTACCCCTGGAGCTCAGCTGATCTTCCCTTCCAGACTAGGAGGTGAGGTCGCCGAAGCATGCATGTTGACACGCACGGACTCCTGTCCGACGTACATTTTCAGACGGGTGGGGAGGACATTTGAGTTCGTAATGAACATTTTCCCTTTTCTGGCTCCGTGCTTAGTTCCGAGTTGCCGCCTCGTGCTATTGACAGCCTGCGGAACCCCACGGAGGCTTGCGGCGGCCTCTTGGTGTTTCCCCGGGTCCGCCGCTTGCGGTTCTTAGAGTAGCCAGGTGAAGCCAGACCCCGAGCGCGCGAGGCTTCTCGGGTGCATTCCGGACCGCCTGGTGTTGTCACTGACGCTTCGGCCGCCGGGCCTGGCCGCCCCACCCATCCCCGTAGGAAGAGTCTTGGAGACCTGCAGTTCGGGATGTCTGTGCTGGGTGTTTTGACCTCAGTCCCTCTGGCCAGGTGCAGCGCGGGAGGGTAAAGGTGCTATGTACCGAACACTGGACGAGAAAAAGAGGAGGATGGTTGTCAAGCCCGGCTGGGGTGTTTGATCTTAGTGCTTCAGTTTTCTCATTTATAGAACGGGTAAATGACATATGTGTTGCTGGACATATTTCTTCTGGAATAATGCCTTTTTTGGCAATAATTTATTTTAATTTTCTTTTCACTCCATGAGTCATTCTTCCTTACCAAGTAGTTTTCTTCTGTTTTTGTTTGTATTTTTGTCATTTAAAAGTATGTTCTCAGGTTTTGCCTCAAAGAAGTTGAGTTTTTCCCCAAATGAAATGAGTAGTCATACTTTTCTTAGTGGGTATGTTCCATTAAGCTTGACTTTTAACATTAAAAAATACTTACAAGTATTTTTTACTCTGTTAAATTTAAGGTGTGAATTTAAAACTTCCGTAATGGAGTTAGCCCACAGTTTATTGCTAAATGAAGAAGCTTTGGCTCAAATCACCGAAGCAAAAAGACCAGTTTTTATCTTTGAATGGTTGCGATTTCTTGATAAAGTCTTGGTTGCTGCCAACAAGGTATGGTATTGCTCTTTTTTCCCAGTTGCATTAACGTAAAGAGATTATGTGGTCATGATTCTTAAGAAAACACATGTTATGTTTTGGAAGGTTTATGGGTCACTTATGGAACTTGAGAGTATTACACGAATGGGAAATTTAGTGGCAAAACTCAAACCTCGTTTAAATCCAGCTCATTGCCTACCTTCTTTATGTCTGTACCTGGGCAGCTCATTGTAACTGGAGAAAAACATGGCTGTATGACTGGTGTCACTTTAAATTTATCATCATCACCCGTTGCAGGTGATCTCTCTATGCTGCCTAACAATCCTAGTGTCTTCACTTATCTCTTTGAGGAGTCAATAATAGGCTCTTTTATTTTTAATCTTTGTTTTTTCTTCCTGCATAGCCTTGATTTGCCGAGACCAGCTCGGTTGGGGAGACCCTAACCCAGCGGCGCTAGAGGAACTAAAGACACACACAGAAATATAGAGGTGTAAAGTGGGAAATCAGGGGTCTCACAGGCTTCAGAGCTGAGACCCCGGAACAGAGATTTACTCACGTGTCTATTAACAGCAAGCCAGCCATTAACATTGTTTCTACAGATATTCGATTAGCTAAAAGTATCCCTTATGGGAAAGGAAGGGGTGTGCCGAAACAAAGGGGTGGGTCTGGCTAGTTCTGTGCAGCAGGAACATGCCCTTAAGGCGCAGATCGCTCATGGTATTGTTTGTGGTTTAAGGGCTTCTTTAAGCGGTTTTCAGGCCAGGTGTTCCTTGCCCTCATTCGGGTTTCGTTATGGCCATAATGAACATGTCACAGTGCTGCAGAGATTTTATTTATGGCCAGTTTTGGAGCCAGTTCCCAACATTGATTCAACTTACTTTTTATTGTCTGTGTATTTTATATTCTGTCTTTAAAAGTAGATATGGCCCGGCATGGTGGCTCACGCCTGTAATCCCAGCACTTTGGGAAGCCGAGGTGGGTGGATCACCTGAGGTCAGGAGTTCCAGACTAGCCTGGCCAACATGGTGAAACCCCGTTTCTACTAAACACTACTAAAAGTACAAAAATTAGCCAGGCGTGGCCTTGGGCGCCTGTAATCCCAGCTACTGGGGAGGCTGAGGCAGGAGAATCGCTTCAGCCGGAAAGGCAGAGGTTGCAAGGAGCCAAGATCGCGCTATTGCACTCCAGCCTGGGGTACAAGAGTGAAACTCCATCTGGAAAAAAAAAAAAAAAAAAAAAAAAAGTAGATACTTCCCTCAAATGTCTGATGATCTTTAGCTGCCTGATCAAATTTAAAAGTGAGTAGTAAAAACTTTTCTCAGCAGGGCCAGTCTTTTAAACTGGACTTCACTGTAGGCTAGTTTGGTTCCTGATCTTAGTATTTTAGGTTTCTGTAGGCTAGTCATTCCCCAGAAGATACTTTTCTACTCTCGTGTCTGAAGAGTATATAGCTAGCTGGCTACATTCTTGGAGTTGTGGGAGAAGACTGGGGACTTTAAAGTTCAGTATGTGAACTTTCACTGCATCTCGCCATTTTCAGTGCAGTTTTCCCAGACCGCAACTGTGCCTGGACTCTTCTAGTCTGGACATACAATATTTCACTCTTCCCAGAGAATAAACTTTCAGTCTGCTTCCATAATGAAGAAGAGGATTCTTTCTGCTTATTAGACTCTCAACCATTCCCTCTATCTCAAGGTACATACAACTTCACTCCCACCTCCAAAAGCACCTAGGGCCTAAAAAAACCGTCATCTCTTAGGGGGTCCTGTGTTGTAAGTTAGGTCATTTTGCAGCTTTCCCTGTTGGGAACAGTTGGTTTCCAAATACTGTGTTGATTCTTTCTCCTGTTTTCTTTACCCTTTGGATTTGTGCTTTGTTGTTATTGTTCCTGTTGTTGTTGCTACCCTTTAGTATGGTTTTAATGGAGTTTCTATAGAAACAGTTAATGCATGACCTAATGTAAATGACGAGTTAATGGGTGCAGCACACCAACATGGCACATGTATACATATGTAGCAAACCTGCACATTGTGCACATGTACCCTAGAACTTGAAGTATAAAAAAAAAACAGTTAATGCATGGATTCACTTGTAATCGTCAACTAGACGTTTCTGTTTTCTCTTAAATCCTCTACAACTGGGGATTTACTTCCACTCCACTGAAACAGCACTTGTCCAGCCATTACTGATGACAGATTACCCAGAACAGTGGTCAGTATTCTGTCTTATTTGATCCATCTCCATCTTTTCACCTTGAAACACTTAAAACGTCTTTAATTTTGTTGTGAAATTGATAAATACAAGAGTATATAAAACATGAAGCATAATATGAATATCTGTACACCCTCCACCCAAATTAAACAATAAGATTGTTATCATTGCTTTGCACAGTTTGTGTGAAGTTTTCTTCCTGTTCGTGGCTTCCCAAGATGCTGTTAGGTTTTGGTTCCTCTCCCACTTCACTAACTACTACTTCTTGTTCTTTTTTAACTCTTCCTCAGTTCAGGGCTTTTTTTTTTTAATCTGTACATATTCCTTCAGTGATATCATCTAATTGTATGATTTTTACTGTCATCTATTAAATAATGATTCCCAGGATAATGTTTACTCCACCTCTTTCTTATCTAAGTGGCATCTCAGAGTTAACATACCCAAACCAAATTCTTGATTTCTCCTCCCAAACCTGCCCTTTCCCCCATGTTCTCTATCTCAGGAAATGACCATTTCATCCTTCTAGTTGCTCAAGGGAAAACCATAGAGTCATTTTTGACTTCCCTCTTTTTCTCAAATTTCACGTTGTATTCACCAGCAAATCCTATGGTTTCATCCACAAACAAATCCAGAGTTTATTTATCATCTCTATGGTTACCGCTATTATCTCTCATCTGGATTATTGCATCTGCTTCCTATTTGGTCATGATGCTTTCCATTTATGGACCATATAGAGTATTCTTAGAAGTCAGAGTGAGCCTATTAAAAACATTTAGATCACGACCCTCCTCTGCTTCAAACTCTTACTCAGAGTAACATACAAAGTTCTCTTACTGAGAGTGACATACAGAGTTCCATAGTGGGGTACAAGAGACTACCTGATCTGGTCCCTTCTATCCTTCTGACTTCATCTCTTACTACTTTCTGTTACTCCACTGCAGCCAAACTGGCCTTCTTGGTGTCTTTAAGGATGCTAAGAATGCTCCAACCTCAAGGCCTTTATACTTGTTCCTTCAGCCTGGAATGTTCTTCCCCTGGGTATCTGCATGGCTCACCCCTTCACTTCTTTTCAGAGAGAGGCCTTTTCTAATTAATCCACGTAAAACAGTAACCACCCATACTATTCATTTGTTTGTTTGGTAAACTCTGTCCCTCCCCACTAGAATGTAAACTTAATGAGGGCAGGGACTTGTTTGTCTGTTTTGTTCACTGTTGCACCCTAGTATGTGGCATACGTTAAGTACATAATAAATATTGTTTGAATAAATAAATGAATTCTAGATATTGATTATGGGTAGAGCTGGGTATTTTTTTTCCTGTTGTCTAGTGCTCTTCAGTTTCTTTTGGTTTCATTTGCTGACCTGTAACTTTATGAACTACTGACTTCGCTTTTACATAGGAAACCTATCTGGGTTGTAAGACATCAGTTGTCCATACACCCAATATTTTGCATCCTTTGGCTGTTGGTTTATTTCTTAGTAAGTTGGTCTCATAACTTTTTGAATCAGAGTCACTTTATTGGAGCTAACCTTTTGGCTTTGGAGGAGAATGAAGGAGAATATTTAATGTAGGAAAGAATGGCTCATTTCTTACAGAACTTTTCATTAACTTGAAAATTCTCACGGTTTATGTTTAATACAATATAGATTTTTAATTATTAGAGTGCCTTAAGTGTTAAGTGTTTTTTTGTTTTGATGAAAAGGTAACAAAAAAATTTTTAATGATGTTCTTTAAAAATTTTTTTTGTAACAGACCGATGTAAAGGAAAAACAGAAAAAACTTGTTGAACAATTAACTGGATTAATAAGTAGTTCACCTGGACCACCTACACGAAAATTATTGGCTAAAAATCTCGCAGCCCTTTATAGCATTGGGGATACTTTTACAGTTTTTCAGACACTTGATAAATGCAATGACATTATCAGAAATAAAGATGACACTGCGGCCTACTTACCAACAAAATTGTAAGTACTTACTTTAACACGGGCCCTTGAAGTTTTATTTTTTCTTTCAAGGAAACTTAGTAGGAGACTATGGACCATAAAAACCCCCAGGTGGGTGGAACCTGCGACATGCTGCTAACAATGAGAGCTCTAAGTGGATCGAGTTGTGATGGGAAGATAGTTAAATTTTAGGCATGCTGATTCTGGAATACAAATGGGAATATCCAAATGACAGTGTAAAATAGGTAGTTGGAAATTCTAGTTGGGATTTTAGAAATTTGTTGGGAATGTAGTTTTGGTGAGTAGGCTGAATCCTTTGATATGAGTAAAGTTACCTAGGAGGAGTAGTATATTTGAGAAGAGAAGATGGCTAGGGATACAACTCTAGAACGTTAACATTCAAGGGGCCATGGTCCGTGTAATAGCTTACAGAGGAAATGGAGAGATTATTCAAAACCTGGATTCTAATTTTAGGTCTACTTTTAGGTAGTTACCTGGTATCACTAGGTAACTACCTAGATATATTGTGATTAGATTTTTGTGTTTTGTTTAGGATAGATGTAGACCTCAAAAGTTTTCGAGGAGATTAGACAGTACCAGTACTTTCTAGTTTGTTTTGAAGTTTGAAGCTATGTTAATACTTTGATGATTTAGTTCACTGCCACTTAGCAAATACACACATAATTTTATAGTTCTGGTTAAGTAGAATTGATTATACATTCATATGTATTTCCAGTGGATCCATGGGTCCTATTTAGGAAATCTCTAATGTATGCCGGCATGTGATGCCAGTCATTTTAAATTTATTATCAGCCTACAGGGTATCAAAAAGCATGAGATTTGGAGTTGAAGAGGTGAAAGTTGATTCCCTGATTCTACTCTTTATTATGTGTTTGATTGTGAGCTAAATTTAGTTAACTTCTCTTATCTGTAAATTGCTCAGATCACATAGCTTTTATTTATTCTTATTTGTTGGAGCGGGAATGACGTGCCTCATGGTAGACCACCTGCCCACTTCCAAGATCCAACTACACATAGCTATTAGATGGTAGGTTCTAGGATTTAGGCACAGGTCTGCCAGACTCCAAAGCATCTGCTCTTAACCACCATGTCCTACTTTTGCCTTTAAGCTAAACCCAGAGCTATTCACTTACTATTGACCTGAGTGACACTGGGGTCATTTCTTGCTCCTGAAGAAGTGTGTTGCTATTATTACTTTATTCTTCCAAGTGTTCTGTTAATGTAATTTAGATTAAATTTTACAGGTTTACAAATAGTATAGTATTATTTGTAAATTAAGAGGCAGACACTGTGAGCAATGCAAATGTATGAGATATATTCCGTTTCTGGAGTTTACATTTCCACTGGCAGGACAAGATAGAGACACATAAAATGGTCAAGTTACAACACAGTAAATGATATAATTTTGTCAAAATCAGTGATTGACATTAAGTGTTATATATAATGAAAGAAGTGAGGGATTGTTGAGGCTTGACATAATTTGGAAAGTCTTCATAGAAGCAAAGCTTAGGGGCCGGGCGCTGTGGCTCACGCCTGTAATCCCAACACTTTGGGAGGCCGAGGCAGGCGGATCACCTGAGGTCAGGAGTTCGAGATCAGCCTGGCTAATGTGGTGAAACCCCATCTCTACTGAATATACAAAATGAGCTGGGAATGGTGGCATGCACCTGTAATCCCAGCTACTCAGGAAGCTGAGGCAGGAGAATGGCTTGAACCCAGGAGGCAGAGGTTGCAGTGAGCCAGGACCACACCACTGCACTCCAGCGTGGGCGACAGAGTGAGACTTTGTCTCCCCCTAAAAAAAAAAGAAAAGCTTGGATTTCTTCCCAAAGAATGGGTATGATTTATTATGTACATATATAGATTCTTTTGTATTCCTAACAAGAGTACAATTTAACTATAGTATTTAACAAGAATACAGTGTAAATAGAGTATAGTATTTGTTGCAGTTATGAAGCATAAATTGTTTTTGATAGTTGAAATTAAGGATTATAGCCAAAAGTGTCCTAGACAAATGCAAATTGATTTCTAAAAATGAGAAAAGTATAATTGTATCATTAACCTGAACAATGACCAGTGAAATTGTCACTTCTTACAGGGCTGCGGTGGCTTGTGTCGGAGCATTTTATGAAAAAATGGGGAGAATGTTGGGCAGCGCATTTCCAGAAACAGTAAATAATCTATTGAAATCTCTGAAAAGTGCAGAGGTAAGTTTTACAACCAATATTATTTGAATATTTGCTTGTGGCAAGAGTTAGATATCAGCTAAAATATGTTTGTTTCTTTTTCTGTCACTGTGGTCTCATATTGCTTAGCAAGGAGGTAATTTCAAATTATTACTTGTCCCTTCTTTTAATGTATATCAGGGGGAAGGGAAAGAATGCTTTTCTTTGACAAGGAATAGGTTTACTTGTTATTTTTTATTTAGTCCTATGGTACTTTTGGATTGCCTTTTTTTTTTTCTTTTTTTTGGTGCCATAGCTAATGTGTTAATTTCCTGGTTACTGTAATAAATTACCTTAGACTGGGTGGCTTAAAACAACAACAATTTATTGTCTCACAGTTCAGGAAGCTGGAGGTCTGTGATAAAGTGTCAGCAAGGCCATGTTTCCACTGAAGGATCTAGGGAAGAATGTTTCCTTTCCTTCTTACCTTCTAGTGGTTGCTGAAAATCTTTGATCTTCCCTGGCTTGTAGATGCATCTCTCCCATCTCTGCCTCCTTCGTCACATCACCTTTTTCCTGTCCCTTTGTGTTTTGTGTCTAAATTATTTCCCTGTTCAGTGATACCAGTCATTGGATTAGAATTGGATACCTTTTCTGGGAACTATTTGTCTATTCATTCATTAAAAAAGAATTGAGGACTTATTATTTGTCAGGCATTAAACATACAAAGATGGTCCTGACCTCAAAGAACTTACAGTTTAGTGGAAGAGAGCTAAGTGTGAATAAGCATTGTGATACACTGTGATGAGTATACTATCAGAAATAACAATAAGCACTATGAGAATATGGATATAACAGTTTGAGTTAGTCACAAGAAGATGAAGGTTTGCTGTATTTCTGACATGTTTTTTTAAATGTGTTGGATGTTTTCTGCTTCCTTTTTTGGATCATTTATATATTATTTCTCAACTTTTTTACTTAATATTTTACGTTCTGAAATATTTTATATATTGAGATATGATATTGAAGCTTTTGAATCTTCATGTTTTCATTATATTGTATGTACTTCAGTAATTCATAGAAATATTGGAATATATTTACTTAAAACCTAATTTTTTAGAAAAATATTATTTAATTGACTATTCTTACTTGCCAGGTACTTTCTAGAATACTTAATTTTATTGTACTTTTCATTATTTACTGTTTATAATTTGGAGGTAAGACCATTAGACCCAAAGAACTTTTGTCTTGGTGTGTTCTTGTTTAAATATGGAATTTATTTTACAAAATAGTTTTGTTTTGTATACATGTCTAGTCTCAAGGGCGAAGTGAAATCTTAATGAGTCTACAGAAAGTTCTAAGTGGACTGGGTGGTGCAGCAGCTTCCTCCCATCGTGATATTTATAAGAATGCCAGGTCTCTCTTGACTGATAGGTCAATGGCTGTTCGATGTGCAGTGGCCAAGGTTAGTACTCGACCAATTTAGAATACTGCTCTTTATCCTTCTTGCTCTTAAACAGTCAACGATTTTTTTTCTTTTAAAATTTTAAATTATGTTTTGTGTTCCAATGGATTAGTTTCATTTTCTAGAATTATATATAATAGTATCACATCATGAGATGTACTTTTGTGTATGTGTATTCTGACTTCTTTCACTTAGTATAATTGTTTTGAAATTCATTTATGTTGTTATATGTATCCATAGTTCATTCCTTTTTATTGCTGAGTATTATTTCATTGTATGGATATGTCACATTGATTTGTTCACTCACCTGTTATAAACATTTGAGTTGCTTCCAGTTTTGATTATTACAAAAAAACTGCTGTGAACATCTGTATATAAGTTTTTGCACAAACATATGCTTTCATTTCACTTCCGCAAATACCTAGGGATGGAATAGCTGGTTCATAGGGCAGATTTAGTTTAACGTTCAGAAAAGTACAAAACTGTTTTCCAAAGTACTTGTGCCATTCTGCATTTCTACTAGCAGTGTATGAGAATTTCTCTTCCTTCATATCATCACCATTGTTTGTTACTGACAGTTTTTGATTTAAGCCATTCTAATGGATACATATCTCATTGTATCTCATATCTCAATGGTATCTCATTGTGGCTTTAATTTGCATTTCCGTGATGACTAATGATAAGCATATTTTCAGGTGCTTATTTGCCATCCATATCTTCTTCGAAGAAGGATGTACTCAATCTTTTGTCCATTGTTTTATTGGGTTGTTTTATAATTATTGACTTTTGAGAGTGTTTTATACGTTTTTTACATATTTCTTTATCAGATATGTGATTTACAAATATTTTTCCCAATGGGTGGCCTATCTCTTTATTCTCTAAACAGTGCCTTGTAAGGAAAAGAGATTTTGAATTTCATCCAGTGTATCAATTTTTCTTATATGGATTGTGCTTTTGGTGTTGTATCTAAGGAAACATTTTGTAAACCAGGGTTTGTCCTGTGTTTCCTTCTAGAAGTTTTATAGTTTTATACTTAGATATGTGATCCATTTTGAGTTAATTTTTGTATATGTTGCAAGGTTTGAATCAAAATTTTTTGTTTTTTTTTTTTCAATATGGATATCCACTTCTTCCAGTACCATTTCTTTTTTTTTTTTTTAAGATGGAGTCTTGCTCTGTCCGCAGGCTGGAGTGCAGTGGTGCGATCTCTACTCACTGCAAACTCCGCCTCCCGGGTTCACACCATTCTCCTGCCTCAGCCTCCCAAGTAGCTGGGACTACAGGCGTCCACCACCATGCCCAGCTAATTTTTTTTGTATTTTTAGTAGAGATGGGGTTTCACCGTGTTAGCCAGGATGGTCTCGATCTCCTGACCTCGTGATCCGCCCACCTCAGCCTCCCAAAGTACTGGGATTACAGGCGTGAGCCACCACACCCGGCCCTTCCAGTACCATTTCGAAAAGCCTATCTTTTCTTCACTAAACTCCCTTTACACCCTTTGTTGAAAATCAGTTGTGTGTATATATGTAGGTATAATTTTGGACTCTCTGTGCTGTTTCATTGATCCATTTGTCTATCTTGATGCCAACAACACTTTTCTTCATTACAGTTCCTTTGTAATAAGTCTTGAAATCAGGTACTGTTAGCCCTCCAACTTTGTTCTTTTTCAAAATTGTTTTGCCCAGTCTAGGTTTGTCAATGTCTGCAAAAATACCATTTTGGGATTTTGATTCAGGTTGCATTGAATTTGGAGAGAATTGCCATCCTAATAATATTAAGTCTTCCACCCTATGGACATGATATATCTCTCCATTTATTTTGGTCTTTGATATCTCTTAGCAACATCTTGTAGTGTTAAATGTACAAATATTGACAGAATACAAATAAGACTGGGGAAATATGACTAAAATCATGAATTCTATCAATGTCAACGTCCAGGCTGGGTGTGGTTGCTCATGCCTGTAATCCCAGCACTTTGGGAGGCTGAGACGGGTGGATCACCTGAGGTCAGGAGTTCAAGACCAGCCTGGCCAACATAGCGAAACCCCATCTCTACTAAAAATAAAAAAATTAGCCAGGCGTGGTGGCATGTGCCTGTCAAATCATTTTTCAGCATCTATTGAGATGATGATTTGATTTTTCTTTTTTAGTTTGCTAATGTGGTGAATAACATTGATTAGTTTTAGAATTTTAACCAATATTGCATTCCTAGGATAAACCTCACTTGGTCATGATATATCATCCTTATTATATATTATTTTATTAGATTTGCTAGAAGTTTGTTTAGAAATGTGTATCTGTGTTCCTGAGGGATATGGGTATGTAGTTTCTTTTTCACATAGTGTCTTTGTCAGGTTTCAGCATCAAGGTGATACTGGCATTATAGGATTAGTTGGAAAGTTCCTTTCAGTTTTCTGGAAGAGTTGGTATAGAATTGGTATTATTTCTTACCTGAACATTTTGTTGAATTCACTGGTGTAGACATCTCCTAGAGTTTTTTTGAGGGAAAGATTTTGAAGTACAGAATCAAATTTTAACATAGATACTGGGCTATTCAGGTTATCTGTTTCTTCTTGAGTGAATTGTCTATTTCCTCTAAGTTGTCAATTTTATTGGCATAAAGTTGTTCACATATTCTCTTTAACTTTTTAAAACATGTTGAATCTGTAGTGATTTGACCTCTCTCATTTCTAATTTTGGTAATTTGTATTTTTACTTTTTTTTTTTTTCCTGATCAGCCTGACTAGAGATTTATCAAATTTATTAGTCTTCTTAAAGAAGCAGCTTTGGTTTCATTTCTATTCTTTGTTAGTTTCCTATCATGAATTTCCTTTATTATTTCCTTTTTCTGCTTACTTTGTGTTGAATTTGCTCTCCTTCATCTAGTTTTTTAAGGGTGAAGCTGAGGTTATTGATTTGAGACCCTTCTTCTTTTCTAATGTGGTGGTTTAGTGTTACATGTTTCTCCCTAACTAGAAACTCTCTCAAGGCAGTAGGCTGGGACAGTTGTAGGGTTCATCTTGTTTTTTCCTCAAAGATGCTTCATTGCCTGATGTCCAGTGTCTTGAAAACTGTTGTTTCATTTATTTTGTTGAGTTTTTTGGTTATCTCAGGAGAGGTGGTGAGTCTGGTTCTTGCTATTCCATCTCTGGAAGCAGATGTTATAGGATGTTATTTACTTTTTTGTTTTTAATTCCAGTGTCTACTAGAACTACAGAATGAAGCTGTATTTATGTGGACTGCTGAACTAGAAAATATAGCCACTCTCTGCTTTAAGGCTTTGGAAAACTCAAATTATGGGGTACGAGTGGCAGTGTCTAAACTTTTAGGAACAGTCATGGCCACAGCATTAATGCCAAAACAGGCAACAGGTATTGTTGTTTGCCCTTGATTTAGACCATAACAGACCTAATTAGTTATTGCATAAAGGCAAGTCAGTGTAATGGATTTAAATTTTTAGGTATCTTTGTCTACTTTTTCATAAAATGAAAGAACCTGGCTGGGCGCGGTGACTCATGCCTGTAATCCCAGCACTTCTGGGAGGCCGAGACAGGTGGATTACGAGGTCAGGAGTTCAGGACTAGCCTGGCCAAGATGCTGAAACCCCGTCTCTACTGAAAATACAAAAATTAGCCAGGCATGGTGTCATGCACCTGTCATCCCAGCTACTTGGGAGGCTGAGGCAGGAGAATCGCATGAACCCGGGCAGCAGAGATTGCAGTGAGCCAAGATCGCGCCACTGTACTCCAGCCTGGGCGACAGAGCAAGACTCCATCTCAAAAAATTAAAAAAAAAAAAAAAAAAAAGAACCCAAATGGCATTTTCCTTGATGTAGTCACATTTTTTGTGATGATAATGTACAGGGTATCTAGCAATTATGCTGGACATATAAGCACATAAGATTTATGAAATGATTTTGGATAATGTATAAGGTACTGGAATCTGGCACTTTATTTGCTACTTATTTTCAGCACTTTATTTGCTATTTTCTGTCTCTGGTGAGTAGATCCCCATTTGTACCACAGTATTAATTTTTAATTTTTCTTGATTATCATTATAAACAGAATCAGAGGCAGCACTGAGTTTTCAAATTACTCTTGCTTTGCTTCACAGTTCCGTAGAGATATCTCAGGGGTGCCTGTGAGCAGATGCTGAGTGAACCCTGCCCCAGTCTTGTCCCTACCTCTACCCCACCTCTGTATCATAGAAAGAGAACCAGATGTTTTAGGTTCAAGTCCTGTCTCTTGTATTTATTAACTGTGAAACCCTATTTCACTTCTTTGAGCTTTGATTTTTCATCTTTAATGATAATTATTTCAGTAGATTATGATGATGATGATGATGATGATGTAATGTTTTAAAGTGCTAACTATGTGCCAGGCACTATTAAGTGTATTACAAAATTTAATCCTCATGAAAGCCCTTGTGAATTATATGGACTGTTATTACTATTTTATAGATGAGGAAATTGAGACTTAGATTCTGTAACTAATTTTCTAAAAACTGTTCTGTGTCGGAAATGAAATTCAGATTCCGGGCAGCCAAATACCAAAGCTTGAATTCTTAGCCATGAGCTTTATACCTCCTCTGCAGAATTTTTGTGAGGATTGCATTTGCTACTATATGTGGAAGGACTTCATAAAATATGAAACTCTGTACTAGGGATGCCAATTCAGTTGCATTCCCAGTAACATCTTAATCTATTGGTAACTACTGTATAGAAAGCACTGTGATGGGAAAAGTTTTTTGTGTCCACCTCAGGCGGAAATGAGAACTGAGATCAGTTAGTAGTATCTGCTGTGGGTATGCTTTGTCCTTATTGTGTTACACATAGTATTATTATTATTAGACTGTTTTGCGTAGATTTATTGAATTGCTTTTATTTCTAGCTCTTTCCATTTTCTGAGCATTTTTTCCTTTGGAATTGAATTCAGGCTTACAAGTACATTGAAAATTTTAAGAAAACAATTATAAGGAAACTAAACCATTTCCCCATTGTAGTAAAGTGTCCTTAAAAGTAATTACTTGAATTATTAAGCTAGAGTGCCTCAGAAATATATTTGCTTATACTTTTATTTTTCTTCTTGAAAGTAATGCGTCAGAATGTGAAGCGAGCAACATTTGATGAAGTCTTAGAACTCATGGCCACAGGATTTCTGCGTGGAGGGTCAGGTTTCTTAAAGAGCGGTGGAGAAATGTTAAAAGTTGGAGGATCCGTTAATCGTGAAGTGAGGGTTGGAGTTACGCAGGTTTGTAACACATATGTGTGAAAGAATTTTGGCCAGGCACGGTGGCTCACGCCTGTAAGCCCAGCACTTTGGGAGGCCGAGGCGGGCAGATTGCCTGAGGTCAGGAGTTTGAGACCAGCCTGACTAACATGGTGAAACCCCATGTCTACTAAAAACACCAAAAAATTAGCCAGGTGTGGTGGCGCACGCCTGTAGTCCCAGCTTCTCAGGAGGCTGAGGCAGGAGAATCGCTTCAACTAGGGAGGTGGAGGTTGCAGTTAGCCAAGATTGTGCCACTGCACTCCAGCCTGGGTGACAGAGCGAGACTCCATCTCAAAAAAAAAAAAAAAAAGATTTTGTTCATATCACTTGTGAAACTTCGTGGAAAACTGTTACTAAGTAACAGCTCACAGAGACATTTTTAATATTGTCTGGTTTCTTTCGAAATGTTTCTTTTACCGAATGAATGAATTACATTCAAATTCCAAATTACATGCTTATATGGAAATTCGGTAGATATTTAATAATATATAAATAAGCCTATGTCTACCATATTTGTGTAAATATCTTTAAATGAAGTTCCTACATTTTGCTTAACAGAAAATCAGATATAAAGTAACTCAGTTTTCATTGAAACTGTATTCAGGTAGCTTGAGCATTTTGATCTTAATATTCTCCAACAACCCTGTAGCTAAAAATACTGGTTAATGCTTTGATTGGATTTTCTATCAGTGTTTAATCACCAATGTAATTATAAGATTATATCTGACTTGGAATTATAATTTCAAAATAACACGGAATAAGAGGTTATGGTTAATGATCTAATAATAATTAACACCTAATAAGATGAAATGGTGATCATAGTCAAAATCACGATTTCAGTCAAAATCATAACTGTACCTTGATCCTGAAACAAGTATAAAACATAAGTAAACAATTTTTTAACTTACAGAAAAAGTCGTACGTAAGGGTTTTATAGCTCTAAGTCAGTGTTTATTTAGGATGTTAAGGTTTTCTTGTTTCTGTAACCTGTTACCTTCCCGATCACTGGGGTAAATTCAGCTTCCCTTCCCTCTCACTGCTGTCCCTTTGTATTCTTCATGAAGTTGTTATCTTAAGAACTGTTTTTTAGTCAAAGATACTTCACTAATAATTCGTATTCCAGAAGTAGTAAAAAGACCTCAAGTTTAAATTTTCTGTTTTAGCCTCAAATACAATTCATTCAGCATGCTGTTATCAGTTATTTTAGTAGTTGCTTTATCTTTGATTTCTGTTCAGTTATGTAAGTGTATCTGAAGTCGTACCTTCCTCTGTTTACAGGCGTATGTTGTTTTTGTGACAACATTGGGTGGTCAGTGGTTGGAGCGCAGCTTTGCCACGTTCCTGTCCCATGTACTTGATCTGGTTTCCCATCCTCGGGCAACACAAACACATGTGGAGGCTGTGTACTCCAGACGATGTGTTTCCTTTATCCTAAGAGCTACTGTGGGCAGTTTGCTAGGTGAAAAAGCCCAGATTGCAGCTGCCAAAGAAATCTGCCAAGCTATTGGAAAACAGATGAAAGCCGTAGGTAAGAATCGGTATCATTATGTGTGTTGATTACCTTAGTCATTTAGTTCTTTATTATGATTCTTAATAAATATCCATAAGACTGATTAGTTTATCTTTCTGTGTGTTTTCATAGTGATTTTTATTGAGTACTCTTATTTGATATTAAAATCACATAATTACAGTGAAATAGAGTTTTTAAAGATTTGGGTGGTATGTTGGTAAGATTGTGTTTTCTGTTTTATTTCTAGTACCTATACGGATTTTATAACTTTTCTGGCATGCAGCAGCAGCACATTGGTTGCTGTCTTCAAGGAGTAATCTATTGTCCTCTTTCTGCTTTTAGAGCCTGTTGTTTTATAAACATATATTTTTATTGTTTCTTTTCCTCCCCTCGTAGGCTTAATATGAAAACTTAGAGAGGAACAATTACAGATGGTTATTAGCCCACTGTAAGATGTACTGTGAAACCTCAGTTATACATAATTACAAGAAATTCTTTTCTAAAATATCAATTTTATAAATTTTTCAATTTAATAAATAGTTATTGTCTTAGATTTGCAGAGCACTATTTCAGGGTTTAAATAATGAATGAGATAAAGTTTCTCCTTTCATGGAGCTTTTAATCCAGTTATAAACTAAATATAAAAGCAATGCTAAAAGCAAGGCAAAAATATAAATTCTAAAAGTTTAGTTTTTTCACTATTATTCACTATTTCACTATACTAACTTTAATAAGGGAAATTATATTGACTAATAGAGGTCTTTTGAAATAAGGATTTAATGAATAAATATCAGTAATTTATTTTTTAGAGATATATGTATGAAATGTTTTATAAAATTAGTAAAAAAAAATAAATAGTTGTAGTTTTTGTTGTTTATAATGGCTTACTTAGTAAACTCGTTTTATTTCTTATTTTATATTATTTTATTTGAGACAGAGTCTAGCTCTGCTGTCCGGGCTGGAGTGCAGTGGTGCGATCTTGGCTCACTACAACCTCCACCTCTCAGGTTCAAATTATTCTCCTGCCTCACCCTGCTGAGTCAGCTGTTATTACAGGCGTGTGCCACCACACACCCTGCTAATTTTTGTATTTTTAGTAGAAACAGGGTTTCACCACATTGGCCAGGCTGGTCTCAAACTCCTGACCTCAAGTGATCCACCTGCCTTGGCCTCCCAGAGTGCTGGGATTACAGGTATGAGCCACCACGCCCAGCCAGTAAACTAGTTTTAAATGTATAGAGCTAACTGAAAATTATGAATCGTGAATTAAAGAGTGTTTAAATTAATGAGATATCATTCCTTAAATATGCTAAAATAGTCATCTGTCTTAGATTCACAACTTAAAGAATAATTTGCACATTGATTCATTGAGGAAATGTTTAGTGCCAGAAACACTGCGTCAAATGGTGGGAGTAAAATAGCAAGCCAGATGCATACAGCACCTATCCTCAGGGAGCTTAAAGTTTAGCAATCAAAAGCTAGAGTTTATGCATTTCCAAGTCCAGAAATACCTAAAAACAAGAGTTATTTGGCCAGGCATGGTAGCTCATGCCTGTAATCCCAGCACTTTGGGAGGCCAAGATGGGTGGATCACTTGAGGCCAGGAGTTCTTCGAAAACAGCCTGCCCAACATGGCGAAACACTGTCTCTATTAAAAAATACAAAAATTAGTCGGGCATGGTGGCGTACACCTGTAGTCCCAGCTACTCAGGAGGCTGAGTTGGGAGGATTGCTTGAACCCAGGAGGCAGAGGTTGTAGTCAGCTGAGATGGCACCACTGCACTCCAGCCTGGGCAGCAGAGCAAGACTCTGTCTCAAAAAAAAAAAATTTAATTATAGTCCTCAATTTATTAATCCATTATATCCTAGTCTGTATTATGTATTTTATAGTCTATTAATTCATAATAAATGCAAAAAAGAAAGTTTTACTATCATTTAAAGGTTCTTAATGTTAAGGTCATAAATTCGTTATTTGATTTTTTTTTAAATCCTGAAAGCAGAATTAAATATAATGATACGTATTGGGGATTTGTGGGCCAGAATGTATTCTCAATTAGTAGTTTGGCAAGGGATCTTTTGTTGTCTCTTGTCAAACACATTTCGATTCTAGTGGAAGCTAAAAGGTTGGGGTAGCAGGCAGCAAGGTTAATTAATGGGAACTTACAGAAACATTCCAGTAAGAGGTAACTTAAGGCATTTTCCCTATAGATCCATTTTCTGGTCAGTAATTTAACAGATACCTCCAATATATTGGAACACTTAAAGTAGCAATGGTAATAAAGTAATAATAGCTGTTAACATTTATTGAATGTGTATTATGGGCAGCATTGTGTTAAATTCTTTATATGCACTGACTTTTTAATCACCACAGTACCGTTTGAAATAGGCATGTAAGCCCATTAACAGATAAGGAAATTGGGACAGAAAAATTGAACATCTTGCTCAATGTCACATAACTAATATAACTAGTGGAATTGGGATTTGAACCCGAGTCTTCTTTCTGCAGTATCTGTGCTTTTATACACTGGATTGCTGCTGCTTGCTAAAATTAGGTTGTATTCCTGGAAGCAAAGATGTATCTCAGTATATATTTTAGCATTATTATAAAGCTATTAAACAATGTTTTTAAGTCACTTCAGTGTTTAGTTCTACAAGTTTTCTATTGAGAAATAACTGCATAGTTTTTAACACTCGGACATCAACTGGTATGGCTAAAATCATAAATTGTATAGACCAAAAAAATCATACCACAATTCATTTCTCCAATGTCAAAGACATGATTTTGTGTTTCCAGAAGCAGTAGTGAATGACACAAGTGGAGAAAACAAATCTGGCGCAGCAGACATTGCAGCAAGCCAGCATGTGATGGTCTGTGCCCTCCAGGAACTCGGGAGCCTGGTGCAGAGCTTGAATGCCACCGCATCCCCTCTTATTCAAGAAGCATCTATAGGTATGACATTCAGTTACTTGCTAGCATGTGTTTTCACTTTTTTCAGTCATAAGTGTGATTGATATTTAATTCCTGATTAGTTGCTTATCATCATCATTAGCACTTCAGATCATCAGGTTTTACTTAAATTAATATTCATCGTGATAGGCTGGGCGTGGTGGCTCGTGCCTATAATCCTAGCACTTTGGGAGGCCCTGGTGGGCGGGTCACTTGAGATCGGGAGTTCAAGACCATCCTGGTCAACATGGTGAAAGTCTGTCTCTACTAAAAATACAGAAATTAGCCAGCTGTGGTGACACGTGCCTGTAATCTACTTGGGAGGCTGAGGCAGGAGAATTGCTTAAGCCCAGGAGGCATAGGTTGCAGTGAGCCGAAATCATGCCACTGCATTCCAGCCTGGGGGACAAAGTGAGTCTCAAAAAAAAAAAAAAGATTCCTTGTAAAGAATATTGAATTAAATGGTTAAATAAAGTTTTGGAACAGAAATCAAAAGCAATTGTGGTAGTTTTTTAATAAAAATTGACTAAAAGTTGTTGAAGACTTCTATTAAATTTTACATCAATATTGAATATAATTGTACTATGTTCTTCATAAAAAATGTTCCTTTGAAGTACTCTACTGTATGTAGTTTTAGGCAAAGTTGTGGATCTATATGTGTGAAAGCTTGGTGATTGTCATTTCAGTTATTGTTTTTTAGATAGTATTTGAGTTTCTGAAATCATTTGACTTCATTAAAGAGTAATATTTTGAGTATTTCTTTTTTAGGGCTTTTGGAGATTGTGACTTCAGTGCTGCTTCATCCAAGCATGGCTGCCCGACTTGCTGCTGCATGGTGTTTGCGCTGTGTGGCTGTGGCATTACCTTTCCAGCTGACACCATTTCTAGACAGGTGTGCAGAACGGCTCAACAACTTGAAGACCTCACCAGAAGCTGTCAGTGGATATAGTTTTGCAATGGCTGCTTTGTTAGGTGGAGTACATCAGTGTCCTTTGGGCATTCCTCATGCCAAAGGAAAGGTATGACGGAGATCCTAGACTTGGGAATGCTGTCACGTGGGCTTTGGTCTTTATAGGAACGCTGCTGTGTTTAGTGTTGAACAGGGTGGTCAAATAACAGTTGTACTATGTTAACATAAAACATAGTGTTCTTACTATGGGGTTAACAGACCCTATTATAATTTGATATTTAATTCTGATGTAAGGATAATAGATTTTGTCTAAGTCTAGTAACATGTTATAATTTATTTTAGAGGGAAAGAGAAAA
Organism: Pan paniscus; assembly: GCF_029289425.2. Taxonomy (NCBI): domain Eukaryota; kingdom Metazoa; phylum Chordata; class Mammalia; order Primates; family Hominidae; genus Pan; species Pan paniscus. Next base: position 89,416,944 of record NC_073261.2, read on the forward strand.
AAAACATCCTAGGCAACATAGTGAGACCCCATCATTACAAAAAATAAAAAAAGTTAGCCAACTTCATGGTCCTAGCTACTGGGGAGGATGGGTTGGAAGGATCACTTGAGCCCAGGAGTTTGAGGTTACAGTGAGCTATGAACGTGCCACTGTCCTTCAGCCTGGGTGACAGACCAAGACCTACCCTGTCTCAAAAAAAAAAAAAGAAACCCAACCTTATACTAATATAGTAATTATTTGAAAGTCAGAGCTTTTCTTTCAGCTTTTAGAAATAAAAGTTCACATTGCTATATATTCAAAGATGTCAGGAGAATATGCTATTGTAATATTTAGCATTTTGATAATGTTTAGTAAAAATTGAGTGGTTTTAATAAATCATGGCCGGGCATGATGGCTCATACCTGTAATCCCAGCACTTTGAGAGGCCGAGGCAGGTGGATCATTTGAGATCAGGAGTTTGACACCAGCCTGGTTAACATGGTAAAACCTTGTCTCTACTAAAAATACAGAAAAATTAGCCGGGCCTTGTGGCCCATGCCTGTAATCCCAGCTACTTGGGAGGCTGAGGCAGGAGAATCACTTGAACCCAGGAGGCGGAGGTTGCAGTGAGCTGAGATTGCACCACTGCATTCCAGCCTGGGTGACAGAGAAAGACTCCGTCTCAAAAAATAAAATAAAAAAAAAATATGAGTAGCTTTTTTTTTCTCCTTTCTTTCTTTTGTATACTACTATCATGGTTTTCTTCTCAGTAATCTTAAGTGTTTATATAAATATTATTTGAAACTTTACATAGGCAGATTGGGGCTAGAGTTTTAAATTTTGATTTTTTTTCTGGGACATTAAGCCCATGTCCATTCATAGGAGTTGCATAGCTACCGATGAAATCCAGACTTCCCTCTCACTTTGTCATATCGTTGCTTCCTCATTCTCATCTTCCTCAGACTTTCCGTCTTCCTCACACGTCCCATCTTCCTCACACCACTTTCATATTTTACATTTGCCCAGAGACCCTTAGGGACTACCCAGTACTCAGAGAGTAAAATATAATCTCCTTTGTCTGGTAAACTGGTATCTTATAATTTGACTTCATTCCGTCTGTTCATTCTAATTTCCTGTTGCTCTAATTAGACTAGTTATCTTCCTTCCTTCCCTGGCCTTTTTCAGCTTCGAAGCCTTTGCTCTGCTAACCTCTTAGAGTTTCATCTCCCCTCTTATTCAGCTGTACCAAATTTAAGTCTATACTAGCCATTCTGTGTGGATGTTAATACAGCAAAGTACCGAGAACAGTGCTAGCCCATGTGACCGCTAAATAAATGCTGTCATTATTAGCACTATTATTCCACATTCAAAGATTTGTTGAACTACCATTGAGCTAACCTTGCGTGGGCGTGGTGGCTCAGACCTGTAATCCCAATGCCTAGGGAGGCCGAGGCTGGAGGATCACTTTAGGTCAGAAGTTTGAGACCAACCTGGGAAACATAGCGAGACCCTGTCATACAAAAAATGAAATTTTTAAAATTATCCAAGTATGTTGGCATACACTTGTAGTCCTACCTACTCAGGAGGCTGAGGTAGGAGGATCCCTTGAGCCCAGGAATTCCAGGTTACACCGAGCTATGATTGTGCCACTGCACCCCAGCCTGGGTGACAGAGTGAAACCCTGTCTCTAAAAAACAAACAAATAAGTAAGCTAATCTTTTGGAGCTTACAATCTTAGAAGACCCAGGAAAAATGAGAAGTGGATTTGTCACATGTGAAATGACAAAGTAGTAGCATAGATGCTATATTAACTTATTTTATCCTTGCAAGGCTGAGATAGGCATTCCTATTATTTCTGTTTTACCAGTGATGGAACTAAGCTGTGCTAAATGAGAATGCGAGTAAATGGCAGAGATGGCATTTGGCCCTAGAGCTTGTCCTTAACTACTACACTGTTCTGGGTCTCTTCAGAGTCATCAGTGCAATCAAGACTGACCAGGTCTTGATGTTGCCTCTTTCAAAACATGCTAATAACACGAGAGGACAACTTTTTTTTTTTTTTTTTTTTTTTAGAGACGGAGTCTCGCTCTGTCACCCAGGCTGGAGTGCAGTAGTGCAATCTCTGCTCACTGCAACCTCCGCCTCCCCAGTTCAAGCAATTCTCCTGCCTCAGCCTCCCAAATAGCTGGGACTACAGGTGCCCGCCACCATGCCTGGCTAATTTTTTGGTAGAGACAGGGTTTCACCGTGTTGCCCAGGCTGGTTTTGAACTCCTGAGCTCAGGCAATCTGCCTGCCTCAGCCTCCCAAAGTGCTAGGATTACAGGCGTGAGCCACCGCATCCGGCCAACAACTTCTTTTAAGTAATGTATGCTAGTTATCTGTTTCCTTATTTAATTTAACTTGTTTGAATTAAAATCCAGTTCTAAACTTTTCTTGCAGATGGTGGTTAGTATTGCTGAAGATCTTTTACGAACTGCTGCCCAAAATAGCAGGCTATCTTTACAGCGCACCCAAGCTGGCTGGCTTTTACTTGGAGCACTTATGACTTTAGGTATAATTATATTTGAGTAGGATTTTTGTCACGCTATAACTGTCAGTAGCCTGTAAAGCAAATTTAATTTAAAAGTGTTAAGCTTCACATTCTAGATTTTCATTGAAGTTGTAAAAATGGTGTAAAGATGTTTTCCTCGTCATTTGCTAGTAGATTTCTCTTTTTGGTAATTATTGCTTAAGTACATTTAATGAGAAAGTTGTTAGCAAAGTTTCACCTTTACCATCAGAATAACCTTTGTCTACCTGATGAGTTTAGTGTTTAAAAGAGATGAAAATATGAGGGAAAATTTCATACCCTAAGTGAAAACCAGCAGTGTGATTTTAGTAGAGTGGTAAAGTCACATTTAATTGGTATTGTTAGTGCTGCTTTTCTGGGGTAACCCTTAATGTGTTTCACTCTTAAGTAGTGTGACAAATCTGCAGTGTAGGCAAAATTTAACATTGTACATAGTACAAAAATACCTATTATTGTGATGGGGTATGTTCACATTTTAGTTCATATGTTTAGCTGCTGCTGTAAAAAGTGTGTGCATATATGTACTACAAAGTTATGACACAGATCTAAGCATCTATCTATTGGAAATTATACTTTGACCTACTTTTCTTTTCTGAAGAAAACAAAAAGTTGCAACTCATTTCCAGAAGTTTATGTTAAGTACGTTCAGTGGTATGTTAAATGAATTTTTTAGCAATGTAAATATAGATTCCTAGGTCTGAATATATTGCCTTTCCATGAAACTAAATTAACCACATAAATTGCCCCCAAAACTGAGTAATATGTATCTGTATGTGTGTGTGAGTGGGTATATTTGTTTATATACATATGTATATGAAAAAGACCTCATAGAATGTGTCTCAGATATATTTTATTGATAATATGCAATCCACCATTCTCAATACAGTTGGGTTATCCTTTAAAAATTGCTTTTTGTGTATTTTATGTTTGGATTCTAAAAATATTGACAGTTTAAGGTGAATTTTATTATGCTTTGATCTATATTTTAATCAGTGAATAAAGGTTGAAAATAATGTAATTTTAGAGATAAAAATAGAGTGAAATAACAGATATTGTTAAACATCAGTATTTTACTCTATTTTCATCTCTAAAATTACATAAAGTTTGTGTTGGGCTCATTTTGCTTGACACTTGTTTGTAAGGTATGTTACATACACATGGTTTTGTATTCTCATTTTCTTGGCTAGGACCATCTGTCGTTCGTTACCATCTGCCCAAGATGTTGTTATTGTGGCGAAATGTTTTCCCACGTTCCTTAAAGGAATTGGAAGCTGAGAAGGCCCGAGGCGATTCTTTTACCTGGCAGGTAACTTTGGAAGGTCGTGCTGGAGCTCTATGTGGTAAGAACTGAAAGGATTGTGCTTCACAATATTATGATATTACTAAAATATTTGTAAAGTAAAAGAAAAATCACTATTTTATAGTTTTTTATTTTACTAGGTAATGATAAATTCATAGGCTTTTGGGTTTAAATAGAAACTTTATAAATGATCCACTTCAGTTTGCTAATTTTGTAATAAAAATGAAACCCAGACTCTGAAAAAGTGTTTAGACCTGGTGGTTAGACAGGAACTAGAACCCAGGCCTCTTATTCCCACTTGTTGCTATCTTACCTGTCAAAGAAGCACTGAGTCACCATGTAAAAAAAAAAAAAAAATACCCAACAGCTATTTAAAGAAAAAGAAACTCAGGATTACCAAAGTTATTGGCATTTGCAGTTAGTCTTTTCATAATGGAGAAACAGCTGTTTTTTCACATCCTTATCAAATCTCCAAACCTTCATATATTTTTCAGATATCAACATTACAAAAATAACGGATACAGTTGTTTTTGTCTGGGAGTTAACAGCTTACAGGAAACGCTCAGGTTTTGTTTCGTTTGAGAACTAGAATGACATTGGATGTACCATTTCTTTTTTGGTTTATCTCAGTGTGAAAACTACTTCTTTTTCCAAACTGGGAGAGAGATACATGTTTAACCACAAGGGCAGCCAGGCAAGGGGGCACCTTTACTCTCACACATCTAGGAGGTGTTTTAGTCTAGGCTCTATTGCTAAGGGGCCAATAAAAATATTTTTTTCTCACTGGACCATTTTTGTTTATATACATATATATTTACACAAATATATGTAAAAATTCAAAATGCAAAAATATATGTAGTGGCCGGGTGCTGTGGCTTATGCCTGTAATCCCAGCACTTTGGGAGGCCAAGGCAGGTGGATCACTCTCAGGAGTTGTAGACCAGCCTGACCAATATGGTGAAACCTTGTCTCTACTAAAGATACAAAAATTAGCCAGGTGTGCTGGTGCTTGCCTGTAGTCGCAGCTACTCAGAAGATTGAGACAGGAGAATTGCTTGAACCTGGGACGTGGAGGTTGCAGTGAGCTGAGATTCTGCCACTGCACTCCAGCCTGGTTGACAGAGTGAGACTCCATCTCAAAAAAAAAAAAAATATATATATATATATATATATATACACACACACACACACACATACACACATATATATACACATATATATCTGTAAAAGTTGCAAAAATATATTTAATATATGTAAAAAATTCATGTAAATTTTAAGGCATTGTTTATACACATATACATTTATGTAGTCTTTGTAGTCATCTGAATTCCTGTGGGATCGTAGTCCTCTGAATTTCCACCCACAGAAATCTCTCTAACCAGTACCTTCTCTTCCTCCATTTTTCTATCCACCTTTTTTCTAGCCTTTTCCACGATTTTTCTTTGTAGTTGTTGCAAGTTTTTCTTTTGGTTCGACATGGTTTCAGAACCTTATACGTTATAATAATTATTACAACTGCCTTTATATTTATACAATTTTATAAATTAATTCATGTTCAGAAAAGCTACTCCAAATCTATCTTTTTAAACATTTTATCTAGCCATGAGGAGCTTTGTTGCACATTGTCCTGAGCTACTAACTGAAGATGTGATTCGAAAATTGATGACCCCTATTGAATGTGCCATGACTATGATGTCACAGTAAGTAAGCGATTAAGACAAGTTCACATCCTATTTTATATATTAATAATATACTTCTCAGCCATATTTTGTGCTTTCTTCTAGAATCATCTAGGAAACATAAAACTTTATTTTTGTAATATAACTTTAAAAATTACAGCAATGGTGTGGATTGAAATACAGTTGTATCTTAAAGTGTTTTTGTTACAGCGAAGATCACAACATAAGCTAAAATGAAAGTGTATACTTATCAGTGTACTTTGGCAGTACATTGATACATTGCTAAAAAAAATTTATAAGTTATACTTACTCTGGTAAGCCATTACCAACTATGTTTTTGATATTTTAGCATTCCATCTGTAATGAAAGCCCATGGAGCTCATCTGAAAGCTAGTGCTGCAATGGTCCGTTTAAGACTTTATGATATCTTGGCTTTGTTACCTCCAAAAACTTATGAAGGTAAATTAAAAAATCTGTGGTATCTGATAAAAATTTTTCTTTACAATTCTTCACCATATTATAGAGTCTTGACAAAGGCTCTCCCACTGACTTACTGTGCAAAGGAAGGCCACCATTTTATTTTTCTTCATGTAGAGTAGCTGATACTTGTTGACTACTTACTGTGTTCTGGGTCTCGTTTTTAGCCTTTTGTATTAGCTTTTTGACTGTATTGCAACTTATGAGGCCTTTAGCCCTATTTTATAGATGAAGAATCTCAGATTGAGAGACTTAAAGAAACTTATCTTACCCAAGACTTAGAGGTAGCAGAGCTTGGATTCAAATCTAGCTGGTTTATCTTCAAAGTGTGCACTTTTAATTAATACACTGAAATGCTTCCTATATATTGTAATATAGCAAATAATTCGAGGATCTGTAGGGAGAAATCAAATATTATGTAAAATATTAATAGTAAAATAAACCATTGATTTCTTTCCAGTATAATCATGCCAAAGAATTTTGGTGTGCTGTGGTTCATTGTACATTATTGGGCAATAAATAATAATAATCATATCACATTTAATATATTTAAAATAAAGTATCTTTGTTTGTGTGTGTCTTTCAGACAGGGTCTTGCTGTGTTGCAGAGGTTTGTCTCAATCTCTTGGGCTCAAGCAATCCTCCTGCCTCAGCCTGCTGAGTATCTGGGACTACAAGCATGCTATGGCACCCGCCTCTCTTTGCTCTATTTGAGTTTTTTGGTTATTTTAAATAATTTGGGCTAAAAGACACAATACAATATATGAAAGGAAGTACCATTATTGTATATTAAAACCAGCATTTAAATACAGATTTTTTTAAAGAAGAGAACAGAGACTTAATTATTTTATTCCTGTTGAACATGTTGCTGCTCTTCGTGGGCAATGATTATAATTTTCACAAAAATTATTCTTTTTAATCTGATCTGAAGTTCTGTTTTTTAGGATCTTTTAATGCACTTCTTAGAGAACTGGTAGCAGAATTCACTTTGACTGACAACTCAGCCAACACAACTACTTCCCTCCTCAGATCCCTCTGCCATTATGATGATAGTGTTCTTCTTGGTTCTTGGCTTCAGGAAACTGATCACAAATCAATTGAAGACCAGGTAATAAACCATAGAGGGAAATGAAATACTAACTTAATCTGAAACAATGGTCCTATTACACATTGTCACTTAAAAAGAAAATAGCGTATAGAAAGCTTTAATCCCCATTTAGTGTTCTTAGACACTTGAAGATGGCATCCTGGTGGTAGATAGTGAAAAAAGTTAAACAGGAAGAGTGAGAATTTGGCAAATTGTCTTTATTTAATATTCTGTGTATTTAGATACCTTGTGGTGGCTGTGATAAAGATCAGTTTTAACTGGCTTTTTGGTTATTGGTATTTTGTTTTGTTTTAGTTTGTTTTGTTTTGTGACAGGTTGGAGAGGAATGAGTTAGTAGGTTGAAGGTTTAGAACTTTTGCCCACTGAATACATTATTTCTTATGTACTTTTTAAAAAGAGTGATTAAAGCCCCATTTAAAATAATTGTTTGTGGGATTAAGATCTTGTGTATATTGTTCACGCAATAAGGTGGGTGGTGTAAACATGTTTTCGAATGAATAAAGCTTTTCTTAAAATTTGTATAAGGTGTTACTGATGATTTTTTAATGACCAAATTACATTTTGGTCTGTTTTCTGATGTTCGGATCCAATCATTCTTTTTTTGTTGCCTTTTCTCCTTTCTCCTGTGCTGTAATCCTCATTCCCAATGTTTAATAAGTAGATTTCCTAAAGTAGATTTTGAATAATTTTTATTTCACTCTTTTGCAGCTCCAGCCAAACAGTGCCTCTGGAAGTGGGGCTCTGGAGCATGATCCTTCCTCTATTTATTTACGGATACCTGCTGGAGAAGCAGTACCTGGTCCCCTCCCTCTCGGAGTCTCAGTCATTGATGCTTCTGTGGCCCTTTTTGGGGTAGTGTTTCCTCATGTTTCTTATAAACACCGGTTAGTATAAAGTCAATCAGGTAATTTTTGTTAAATATATATTATATTAAACAAAAAGTAGATTTTCTCATCCCAGTTAACTCTGCAATAAAGTGAGTTATTATAATACTTAAACAGTACTCTTACAGATTTACTAACGTAAGTGACACATACATGATAAAAAAATTGCATGCAAATTGCACATAATTTGAGACTTTATGTAAGATTTGACCCTGTGTACTAGCATCTGATATCTGTTGTATTGTGGACTGTATTTTATAACAAAATTTTCATTATATATGCTAGAATAACAACTGTTGGCAAAAAAAATGCATTATAATAGTTTGTTTGATAGTTCATACATAGGTTTTGACTATATCTTTAATTAAGGACATCAGTTTGCTAAGCCTGTTGACTTTGTTGTTGAGGAAGTAAATGGATGAAAATTCCACTCCCTAATAACGTTTGTGAGATGGTTCAAGTCTAGAACTTGGAAACTAACATAATTGGTTCTTTTTGTAATAGAAGCATTTTGGTTTGGTATATTCTATATCCACAGACACTATTCCTAGCTTTAGTAGGCAGTTTGTATATTGTGATTTTCCCAAAAGGAAAACAGAAATGAATTAATACAAGACCATCAAGATAACTTAAAAGCTTTACAAAATTAAAATGACTTTAAAGTATTGTTGGGTCTGGTGTGGTGGCTTATGTCTGCAATCCCAGCGCTTTGGGAGGCTAAGGCAAGAGAATTGCTTGAGGCAAGGAGTTTCAGACCAGCCTGGGAAACATAGTGAGACACTCATCTCTACAAAAATTACAAAATAAAAAATGTCTTTAATATGTAGGTTGCTTGATTAATTGCTTTTTAATTTGAGGAGAAAAAAGATATCTTTAAATATGTAGGTTACTTGATTAATTGCTTTTTAATTTGAGGAGAAAAAAGTTTAAATATGAAACTTTACCCAAATATCTTTAAGAACATTTGGTTGCCACATAAATGTTAAATGATGTTAAAGGTGGAAGAATCTTATAAAGCATCTATTTCAGCATTTTGGTTTTAAATCTTAAGGAAATCCATATCTAAGAGTTTGGTTTACCCAAGGTTATACAACTAGTTATGAAAGCTATAACTGAAATCCAGGATTATCTCAATTTCATATGATCACTTTTATAGAATAAGATGAAGTATAAAATAAATAAATTCTATTAAAAATATAAACATATAATAACATAAATATTCAACAGTAGGAGGATAAGTGAATAAATAATAGAAAGTCCATTTTTGTAGAGACAGTGTTTTGATAGAAGATGCTCATGATACAATGTTAAATTAAAAAGGTAAAAAGCAAGAAGTGATCCTACTTTGGTTTTTAACCAGCAGGCTGTGCAGTTTAATATATTTACTGCTGTTCTTAGTGCACAAAAGGTACTTACTTACTTTTAAAAGTTTTTTAAAGTACATCAAAATGTGCATGTATACACGTACATCTGAATCTGTAACTTCATATGAGTTTTGAATAACGCTTTGACCTGAGACCTGTAGACTAGTATAAATTGAGCTTTAAATCCTTACAGCTACCTCAGGGAGATTTTATTACCAACTTGAGGTCATAATTGTCTTAGTACTAAATCCAACTTCCTTGGATTCCTTTGTTTCACATCATTTCTTTTTAGAAGAATGCTCTCTCACTCTCTTTTTATCAAAATCTTCTGAAATGGGCCGGGCTTTGTGGCTCACACCTGTAATCCCAGCACTTCGGGGGGCAAAGGTGGGCAGATCACGTGAGGTCAGGAGTTTGAGACCAGCCTGGCCAACATGGTAAAATCCTTCCCTACTAAAAATACAAAATTAGCTGGGTGTAGTGGCGAACACCTGTAGTCCCAGCTACTCGGGAGGCTGAGGCAGGAGAATCATATGAACCCAGGAGGCAGAGGTTGCAGGGAGGCAAGATTGCACCATTGCACTCCAGCCTGGGCAACAAGAGCGAAACTCAGTCTCAAAAAAAAAAAAAAAAAAAAAATGCAGAGCACAGTGGCTCACGCCTGTAATCCCAGCACTTTGGGAGGCTGAGGTGGGCAGATCACCTGAGGTCGGGAGTTCGAGACCAGCCTGACCAACATGGAGAAACCCGGTCTCTACTAAAAATACAAAATTAGCCAGGTGTGGTGGCGCATGCTACTCGGGAGGCTGAGGCAGGAGAATCACTTGAACCTGGGAGGTGGAGATTGTGGTGAGCCGAGATCGCGCCATTGCACTCCAGCCTGGGCAACAAGAGCGAAACTCCATCTCAAAAAAAAAAAAGAGAGAGAGAAATCATCTAAGATGGCCATGGATTTTTTTTTTTTATAAACTGATTCTTTTTTATTAATATAAAAAACAATTCACTTCTGGTTTTTTACATTTAAAAAAATTAGCCAAAGCTAAATCTTTTTTGAACTTTCCCAAAAGCTTCTGAGGCTAGGACATGAGGTACTATTCTAAGAGTATTTTTAAAAAAGGAAAAAGAATTATACTACATTTAAAATTTTCTAACTTAAAAATCTTCCACGGAGATACATAATTAATGATTGTTATCTGTACAAGAAACCTTGAGCGTCTACTAGATGCCAGGCGCTTTGTTGGACAGTGCTGTTAATGTTGAAGACCACTACAATTGTGACCTTATTTTGTTAATTGAAACTCTTTTCTTGTTCCATTTAATAACCGCATGTCCATATAATATTTTGGGAGAAGGAGATCTGGTTTGGACTAGCTGTGGGAATGAAATAGAAAAGAGATAGCATGGGGAATTATTTGCTAAACAATTAACTTGTACTCTTCTTATCTGTTTTTGAGGCATATGGGAATAAAATTTGTCACTAATGTGATTTTTTTTATTGTTATAGATTGCAAATGTTGGATCACTTTGCTGAATGTGTTAAACAAGCTAAAGGTGTCCGCCAGCAGGCTGTGCAGCTTAACATATTTACTGCTGTTCTTAGTGCACTAAAGGTATTTACGTTTAATACATACTATTCTGAAATAAGTTTTTAATTAATGCATTTAATAAGCCAGACATAGCAAGATTATTATAATGTTTATATGTATATCACTTGGTAACTGTGCCTTTATGTTAGCTTAGTTAAATTGCTTGAAACTTTATGTTAGGCTCAGTGTAGTTAAATAAATGTTTTATATTTTAGTGTTGTTCAAGTTTATGTTTCAATTTGAACTTCAGATTTTACAAGTGCCAATAAATTCTTTCAGAATTTTCAAAGATGTTTGACGAATGAAATCTGATATTCTACTGAAGGTTAACTAAATAGAGCTGAAGCTTGATCTGTGGTTTAGGCCACAAATCATGTGAGGCAGTGTTACATAATTGAAAGAATGTTGCATTTAGAGATTGCGTTCTCATTAAGCTACTCTAGGTTTGTGTCCAGAGTAATTTCTTTAAACTTTTTTAACCTTTTTTGAGTTGTAGTTTCTACAGGTATGAAGAGGAATACAGTAGTCCCTTCCTTATCTGCAGTTTTGTTTTCTGCAGTTTCAATTACCAATGGTCAACTGTGGTTTGAAAATATTAAATGGAAATTTCCCGAAATAATTTATAAGTTTTCAATTGTGCAACATTCTGAGTAGCATGATAAAATCTCGTACTGTCCTGTTCCATCTTGCCCTGTCCTGCCTAGGATGAGAATCATCTCTTTGTCCAGTGATTCCACACTTTCTACCCTACCTGTCTGTTAGTCGCTTGGTCACCATCTGTCTCAGTTATCAGATGGGCTGCTGCAGTGTGGCAGCACCTATGTTCAGATAACCCTTATTTTACTTCATACTGGCCCCAAAGTGCAAAAGTAGTGATTCTGGCAATTTGGATATGCCAAAGGGAAGCTGTAAAGTGCTTCCTTTAAGTGAAGAAGAGAAAGTTCTCAACTTAAGAAGGCAAGAAATAATACCATATGCCAAAGTTGCTGAGATCTACAGGAAGAACAAATCTTCTGTCGGAAATCGTGAAGAAGGAAAAAGGAATTTGTGTTAGTTTTGCTGTCCCATCGCAAATTACAAAAATCATGGCCATGGTATGTGATAAGTGCCTAGTTAAAATTGAAAAGGCATTAAGTTTGTGAGTAGAAGGCGTGAACAGAAACAAGTTCCCATTGACAGCAATCAGGTTCCTAATCCCATGGTTCGGACATCCAAGGTGGCCCTTGGAATGTGTCCCCTGTGGAAAAGAGGGGACCGCTGTTACAAATATTTTGCCTATCTCACAGGATTCATGCATCATACTAGGCACTCTATCATAAAGTGTTTGAATACTTTTTATATTATTCAGTGCTAAGCTTATTTTAAAATAAAATGGTAGCAAATATGTGTTTGCATGAACATGTCTTAGGTCATGCTTAAGTCATATTTTGTAAACATCAGGGAAAAAGGATATATATAGGCATTGATTATAGAAATAAAGGTTTGGGGCTGGGCGTGGTGGCTTATGCCTGTAATCCCAGCACTTTAGGAGGCCGAGGCGGGGGGATCACCTGAAGTCAGGAGTTTGAGACCAGCCTGGCCAACATGATGAAACTCCATCTCTACTAAAAATACAAAAATTAGCCAGGCGTGGTGTCAGGTGCCTGTAATCCCAGCTACTGGGGAGGCTGAGGCAGGAGAATCACTTGAACCTGGGAGGCAGAGGTTGTAATGAGCCGAGATCATGCCATTGCACTCCAGCCTGGGGGACAGAGCAAGACTCTGTCTCAGAAAAAAGGAAAAAAGAAGAAGAAGAAATACACGTTTGGACCATTTATATAACCATTAGTATATACTCTATGAAGAGACCATCAACTAATTTGGACCTGTGAGTTTTTTAAAAAAGGAGTGGGGTGGTCGTGGTCTCCTTCAGTGATTGGGAGAATAGTGAACCAACTGTAATATTGCTGTACAGATTACACTTTTCTTCATAGATATGCTAATGCCTCTGTTGTAGTTAACATTTTCCCCACGCAATGTGACATAGATTTTTGGTCTCAAATAAATAAATAAAGTTCCAAGATGGTAAGTACAGCTAGAACAAAGAGAGTGACATTTAATATGATGAACAAACTACTTCAACATTCAGTTACTAATTACTATTTTTACCTTTTTTTTTTTTTTTTGAGATGGAGTTTCGCCCTGTTGCCAGGCTGGAGTGCAGTGGCGTGATCTCAGCTCACTGCAACTTCCACCTCCCAGGTTCAAGCGATTCTCCTGCCTCAGCCTCCCGAGTAGCTGAGATTATAGGCACGCGCCATCATGCCCAGCTAATTTTTGTATTTTTAGCAGAGACGGGGTTTCACCATGTTGGCCAGGATGGTCTCAATCTCCTGACCTCATGATCTACCCACCTCAGCTTCCCAAAGTGCTGGGATTACAGGCATGAGCCACTGCACCCGGCCACCTCATTTGTTTGTTTATTTATTTTTTTTGGAGACGGAGTCTCACTCTGTCGACAGGCTGGAGTGCAGTGGTGTGATGTTGGCTCACTGCAGTCTCATCTCTGCCTCCCGGGTTCAAGTGATTCTGCTGCCTAAGTCTGCTGAGTAGCTGGGATTACAGGCATGTGCAACCATACCCAGCTAATTTTTTTTGTATTTTTAGTAGAGATGGGGTTTCACCATGTTGGCCAGGATGGTCTTGATCTCCTGACGTCGTGATCTCCCCACCTTGGCCTCCCAAAGTCTGGGATTACAGGCCTAGGCCACCCTGCCTCGCCTCATTTTGTTTTTAGATGTATGTTGATTATACTGTTTAAGTCATATAATTGTCTTCTGTGAAATTTTTATATAAACTATTCAGTTTCATACTCATCAAGAATATGAAATACTCTTCCAAATATCCTCTTCCCAAATATTTGCCATTGATTCTGAAATCATTTTTATGTTAAAGATTTCTTAAAAGATAGAACCAATCCATTTAATGGTTTGTGCTCTGTTTCATAACAGGTGAAATAGGAGAATGTTTCCTTAGAGTGATAAATTTCAATCAGTTAAATAATGGTTGATTTAGTAATACAGTGTCCTTAATATATGGAAGTAACTTTTAAGTACTAGTCTTTGAATAGAGACACTCCCCGCAAGTGTCTCTTAGGGCCAGTCAGACTATGGCTATGTTATAGATCATGTTCTGAAATCGTATTTAGGAAAGTAATTACTGTGAATTGAACAGTTACAGATTCTAGACATTAGTATATACATGTGAAAACTGGCTGAAGAAAATAACTTATGAAGATGTATGTATATTTTAGAAAGATTGCAGCATGTGTTTTTCCTTTATTTAATATGAATTGCAAGGCCAGGTGCGCCTGTAATCCCAGCACGTTAGGAGGCTCAGGCAGGAGGATTGCTTGAGCTCAGGAGTTTGAGACCAGCCTGGGCAACTTAGTAAGATCCTGTCTCTACAAAAACTTTTTAAAAATTAGCCCAGCAGGGTGGCATGCGCCTATAGTCCCAGCTACTCAGGAGGCTGAGCTGGGAGGATTGCTTGAGCTCAGAAGGTCGAGGCTGTAGTGAGCAGTGATTGTGCCACTGCACTCCAGCCTGGGCAAGGGAGCAAGACCTTGCCTTAAAAATAAATAAATAAATAATGAATTATGAATTGCTGTCTTTTTTTTTTTTTTTTTTTTAATGTAGGGCTTAGCTGAAAACAAAAGTACTTTAGGACCTGAGGAAGTTCGTAAATCTGCCCTGACACTGGTTATGGGTCCTCTGGACAACCCAAACCCCATCTTACGTTGTGCAGCGGGGGAAGCTCTTGGAAGAATGGCTCAGGTGGTTGGAGAAGCAACTTTTATTGCTCGAATGGCCCAATATAGCTTTGACAAGTAAGTGGGTTTCTTTACTAACAAGTTTCATAGGTAGGCAAAGATGTCTTTTAAATAATAATTAACTGGAGTGTATGTTTTCCACATGGTATACAGCATGTGATAATATTTTGTGGGTTTTTTGTAATGATCTCAATTTTTAATTTAGCAGTTGATTGAACTCTAGAATCTGGGAAAGTTGTAATATGTTAGATACTTTCTGCGTGGAGAGGGCTTCTAATCCAGCTCTTGAATGTTACTTAATGAAATCAAGAAAAATGTTAATAAGGACTTCTCTGTTATGTGTATTCACTGAAGAGGTGCTCTGACATCATTTTCTCTCCTCCCTGCCTTTCCTTGTCCCTCTTTATTCTTTCTGTTAATTATCCACTTTTTGGAATAAGCCATTCTTTTTCTAACTGCTACCAAGTTTATCTCTTAAATTATGACTGAAACAGAATAGTTAAGCATCAGGTTTTAAGGATTCACTTATATATTAATTATAAAGAGTGATCTCAGAGACCCAAATAAGTATCATTAAGATGATGAATTGCAGTTATTAGTGACTGTTTCATTAAGATGATGAGTTGCAGTTATTAGTGACTGTTGACTTGTTAATCAAGTGCATAAGTAGAGAAATTAAAAATCAAGGGTTGTCAAGAACTGACACTTGTGTTATGTAAATTATATCATTCTTAGCTATCATATATATAGAGTATTAAATATAGCAAACTATGTCATGGTCATTAACAAAAGAGTATGAAGCAGTGGCTATGAAGTAGTAGTTCTGAAGAAAATGTATTTTCTGATTTATTGCCTATCTGTAAATAGCTTTCCTTGTCTTGACTTGTAAATGGCAATTTGATTGGTTATTTGGTAATGCCCTAATGCACTAAGGATAATATGAGCAGGCAAAAGACAGTTAAAATATAACCAGACACTTAATCTTCTGCAGAATGATTGCTGCTATTTTCTAGCAATAGATTAGTTTTCCTCTTTCCAAATATTTGCCATTGATTATGAAATAGCTTTTTATTAAATATTTATTAAAAGATAGTAACAATCTTAGTTATCCATTTAATGGTTTGTGCTCTGTTCATAACAGGTGAAGTAGGAGTATGTTTCTTTAGAAAGCTCTTGAAGGGTAATTTTTTTTTTAAATTACAAGGAGTTTTAGTTTATGTGTCCTTGGCTGGACGCGTTATCTTTTGCCTATAATCCCAGCACTTTGGGAGCCTGAGGTGGGTGGATCACTTGAGCCCAAGAATTCTGGATCAGCCTGGGCAACATGGTGAAACCCTGTCTCTACAAAACATACAGAAATTAGCTGGGCATGGTTGAATATACCTATAGTCCCATCTACTTGGGAGGCTGAGATGGGAGGATCGCTTGAGCCTGGGAGGTGGAGGTTGCAGTGAGCCAAGATCGTGCCATTACTCTCCAGCTTGGGTGACAGAGCGAAACTCTGTCTCAAAAAAAAAAAACAATGTGTCCTCAATATCTGTAGGATACTGTATTTATTTTGTACTTTGATGAAACACAAGGATATTTCATTTATTTATACCTGTCCAATTTAGTTGTTTGCAAGTATTATCAGTGCTTGCCTTCATTATCTTTTTCAAATCCTTATGATCTGAAATAATTATTACGAAGATTTTGTTACCCATTTTTTCACGTTTTATTTAAAACTGGGATTTTTCTGAAATTCTGTATGAAATGTCATAATATTTGGCAGCATTTTAATTCTTTTATACTGCTATGTAAAGTAATGGTACATTTTTTAAAACGATGGTGTCTTAGATATGGCAGAATCTGGCTGTATTTTGGAAAAACTTCAGTCTTTCACAGCCTCATTATATTAGACTGTTTTCATCAACATCATCTCTTCTGATATAATATCTGACTGTGAAACGCTAAAATCATCTATAGCTACAGGTCCGTCTTGTATATTTGCACATTGAAATCTTATACTAACTTAGCATTAAGACAGAAATTAAGACAGGAATCATTCTGTAAACCATTCTAGGTTAATAGGGAGTACCTTCAATTGCTTAAGACCCAGTTTGGATAAAAATAAAAATCTTTGATAGTTGAATTTATTTCCATTCAATTGAAAGTCACTTTGAGACCTCTGAGAAATGTATATTCTTATATCTAAGATTATTTACTTTGAAGAGATGATTATCACTGTGAACATTGATTCTGCTTTAGGTTCACTAACCTGTTACTTTTTGAGAAATAATAACACAAAGGTAACTTTCTAATCTGTGTAATGTTTTAGAATTCACAGATTGCATTTATTCTTAACTTCTTTATTCCTCAAAACAACTGCTCTTTAGGAATAATAATAATTTCACTTAGATAGAGAAATGGAGGCTTAGAGAGGTAAAGATTACTTATCCAAGGATATAATATGTTAGAAATAATGTTACAGATAGACCTACTTCACTTCATTCATTGCTACATTTCTTTTTTTTTTTTTTTTTTTTTTTGAGATGGGATCGTGCTGTGTTGCCCAGGCTGGTCTCAAACTCCTTGGCTAAAGCAGCCCTCTCACCTCAGCCTCTTGAGTAGTTGGGATTACAGGAGGGAGACACCACACCCAGCTTCTTTTTTTTTTTTTTTTTTTTTGAGGTGGAGTCTGGTTCTGTTGCAGATGTGCAATCTTGGCTCACTGCAACCTCCACCTCCCAGGTTCAAGTGATTCTCCTTCCTTAGCCTCCCCTGTAGCTGGGATTACAGGTGCAGGCCACCATGCCCAGCTAATTCTTGTATTTTTAGTAGAGACAACGTTTCACCATGTTGGCCAGGGTAGTCTCGAACTCCTGACCTTAGGTGATCGACCTGCCTCGGCCTCCCAAAGTGCTGGGATTACAACCGTGAGTCACTGCACCCAGCCTGCCACATTTCTTAACATCTGTTCTGTGACAGCACTTAGAATTTTCTTTAGTTTGCAGTAGGCAAACTGGCCAACTAGAGTCTTGGGGATGATTATTCATCTCTCAATTTTTTTTTTTTTTTTTTTTTTTTTGAGACAGAGTTTCCCTGTTGCTGCCCAGGCTGGAGTGCAGTGGTGCAATCTCAGCTCACTGCAACCTCCACCTGCCGGGTTCAAGTGATTCTTGTGCCTCAGCCTCCCAAGTAGCTGGGATTACAGGCGCCTGCCACCACGCCCGGCTAATTTTTATATTTTTAGTAGAGATGGAGTTTCGCCATGTTGGCCAGGCTGGTCTCAAACTCCTGACTTCAGATGATCCACCCACCTTGGCCTCCCAAAATGCTGCGATTACAGACATGAGCCAGTGCGCCTGGCCCATCTCTTGACTTTTAATGAGGTTGCCAGAAGTCTGGTTGTGGATAGCTTATTAAGAGTTTTAATAAAGTTTTGAAAATACGACCAAATTGCTTTTTAGGCTACTTTGTTAATTTAGATGCATTGTTCCTAGTAGTATTTTGTTCTGTTTTCTAATAGTAATTGACTGTATTGGTGCATGATTATGAGTCATAGTATTTTATGGCTTAAAAAAGTATTCCTTCATAGCTTCTTTTATTTGATCCTTTCCATTGTTCAAAATGAAGTTTACATGTTAGCTTCATTTCAAATCTCTACATTACTAGTTAAATATGAACAAAATGATGAAATCTTATTCTTTCAGATAAACATTAAAAGAATGTACAGGACTTTAACTGCCATTAGTGGTGGAATAACAGGGACTGTATTTACCCTTCTGTCTTAAATTGTTAGAAAAACAGATAAAATAAATGAAACAACAGTTTTGAGACATTGGACAACAGCCAGCATAGGACAGTGATTCCTAGGAATGGGAAAGAAACAAAGGGAACACTAAAGATGCTCCAGATTACTGCTTGAAGAAAGTTTCCAGGCTTAAGTACAGAAATAGGAAACCCAAACTTGAGGAGAGAGCATTTGCAATTTGGGGAGGCAAGGTAGCTAGAATATGTAGGGTGGAATAACAGAGAGGAGAGCGCTGCACAGGGAGAGAGCTATGAACAGAAGGATCATCTAAAGTCTTTGGCTGAATACTGATATGTGCAGAATACAAGGAAACTACCCAAGACCAGGGAAAGAACCACCAAAAGGGAATAGGTGAAACAATTTTCAGAACTCACAGGGCTGAGAATATTTTGTGTTCCCACTATTCAGAATAGAAAGACCTCCTGAGGTGAAGCCCTCGGAACGATATTGCTTCAGTAATGGGAGCAACATCCCTGACCCACCCTAAAAAAGCTTAAAAGCAAGCCTTGAGAAAATCAAACTGATTCTTAGTAGTAGCTGAACTGTATCCCAGAAAAAAACTCAGCAGTATTTAAAGGAATATAATAAATGGAGCAACTCAACATCATAAAATTCACAATATCCTGTATCCAATCAAAAATTACTAGGCACATAAAGAAGCAGAAAGGTAAAACCTCTTACTTGGAGAAAACATCAATCAATAGAAACGGCCCAGAAATGAAAAAAAAGATGAAATTAGCAAATAAGAATATTAAAAGAGCTATTATAAATATGCTTTACATTTTCAAGGAAGTACAGGAAAACCTGAGCATGATATGAGAAAAGGAATTTGGAAAAACAGCCCAAAGGAAACCTAGAAATGTAAAATGTATGTATGAAATGAAAAAATGCACTGGATAGGATTTACAGAAGGTTAGACAATGAGGTAGGAAAAACAGGTCAGTCAGCTGTATTTGTGTATTGACATCTTACACCAGCTTAGAATTAAGACCAAAATTCACAGAAATTGAGAAAAGATCATTCCAGTAATGTTGAAGACATAGAAACTATCAAAAATGAGGCGTAGAGAGAAAAAGGACTGGAATTAAAAATGAACAGAGTCTCAGTGACTTCTGGGACCAATATCAAGCTGTGTAACATGCATATAATTGAAATCTCAGCAAAGGGTAGGTTAAGAACTCTTATATATTGCCAGTAGAAATGCAAGATGTTACAGACACTTTGGAAGATAGTTTGATGGTTTCTTATAAAGGTAAATATATGCTTCTCTTTTGCCTACCAGTTCCACTTCTAGGTATTTACCTAAGAGAAATGAAAATGTATGTGCATACAAACACTTGTACTCAAACTTTTATAGTAGCTTTATTTATGAGAGCCAAAAACTGGAAAGTATCCACAATTATCAATGGTTGAATAGATAAATAGTGATGTATTCATAAATGGAATATTGTTCAGCTATATAAAAAGAGCAAACTACTTTTACAATAAATTGGATGAATCTTAAAAGCTTTGTTCTATGTAAAATAATCCAGACCCCAAAGACTAGGTACTATCTGATTTCATTCGTATGAAACTATATAAAAGGTAAACTATAATGATAGAAGACAGCTCGGTGGTTGCCAGGATGTTGGGGGAAGGAATATGACAACAAAGGGACCTAAGGCAACTTTCTGTGGTCATGAAAATGTCCTATATCTTGTGTTGTCAATATGGCAGCCACTACCCACATACGACTATTGAGCAGTTGAAATGTATCTTGCCCAAATTGATACACGCTGTGAGTGTGTAATACATATTGGATTTTGAAGACTTAGTTCAAAAAAAGAATGTAAAATATCTCAATAATTTGGTATATTGATTACATCTTGATATTTTAATATTTTGGATATATTGAGTTAAATAAAATGTATTGAAATTGATTTCAAGGCAGGAGGGTCACTTGAGGCCAGGCGTTTGAGACCAGCCTGGACTCTAAAACCTTCATTTCTATTTAAAAAAAATAATTTCACCTGTTTCCTTTTTGTCTTCTGGAGTGTGGCGACTAGAATATTTTAAATTACATATGTGGCTTCTATTAGGGACTTCAAAAAGTTCTTGAAATAATAGAATGAAAAGATACAAATAAAAATACAAACTTTTTTTCTCAACATAAGCTCCATCAGGTTCAAGACACTTTTGTAAGTGATGATGCCAGCCATTTAGTTCATCCCTAAACTGAGAATCCTGGGAATTTAACCATGTCAATGAAGTCTTTTTTGCATTATTAACTGAAGAAAAATGAGCACCCTTTAAATATTTTTTTTAAAGATTAGGAAACAACAACAAAAAAGTCATAAGAAGCCAAATCAGGACCATTAAGTGATTGTCTAATGACTTTCCATTGAAACTCTTGCAGAATTGCCCTTGGAGAAGAACTCTCTAGTGAAGCTTTCCCAGTTATTTTTTCGCTAAAGCTTTGGCTAACTTTCTCAAAATACTTTTATAATGAGCAGATGCTATTGTTCTTTGGCCCTTCTGAAAGTCAAGCAGCAAAATTTATTAAGCATTCCAAAAAACTGCTGCCATGACCTTTGCTCTTAACTAGTCCACTTTTGCTTTGAATGAACCACTTTTACTTCTTGGTATCTATTGATTTGATTGTGCTTTGTGTCAGGTTCATACTGTTAAAGCCATGTTCCATCTCCTGTTACAGTTCTTTAAAGAAATGCTTCAGGGTCTTGATCTCACTTGTTTAAAATTACCATTGAAAGCTCTGCCTTGTCCGCAGCTGATTTGGGTAGAACAGTTTTGGCACACATCAAGTGGAAAGTTTGCTCAACTCTAACGTTTCAGTCAGAATTATGTAAGCTGAACCAGTTGAGATATGTGTGTTGTTGGCTATTATTTCTGCTGTTAAATCATCAATACTCTTCAATTAGGGCACAGATAAGATGCATTATTTTCTCTCATATTGATGGGTGTGGTCTTCAGCTGTGGGCTTCATCTTCAGTATTATCTCATCCCTTCTTTTTTTTTTTTTTTTGAGACAGAGTCTCACTGTCGCCCAGGCTGGAGTGCAGTGGCGCGATCTTGGCTCACTACAGCCTCTGCCTCCCTGGTTTAAGTGATTCTCCTGCCTCAGCCTCTGGAGTAGCTGGGATTACAGGAAAGTGCCACCAAGCCCAGCTGATTTTTGTATTTTTAGTAGAGACAGGGTTTCACCATTTTGGCCAGGCTGGTCATGAACTCCTGACCTCGAATGATCCACTTGCCTTGGCCTCCCTAAGTGCTGGGATTACAGGCATGAGCCACTGTGCCCGGCCTGCCTCATCTCTTCTTAAAATGAGCTATTCATTTGTAAACTGCTGATATCTTTGACGGCATTGTTCTCACAAACTTTCGTAAAGCATCGGTGATTTCACCATTCTTCCACCCAAGCTTCACCATAAATTTGATGTTTGTTCTTAATTCATCGTTAGCAGAATTTGTGTTGCTCTGATAGGGGCACTTTTCAAACTGATGTTCTTATCCTTCTTGGTGCCTAAAACTAGGTCCTGTTCAGATATATTATAACAAGTTAGTACGAGTTTATTTTGGTACCCCAAAATGTTGAAATCCATGTTTAGTTCTTGCATAATGCGTAGTTTCCATAAACTTTTTGAAGACCCCTCGTATTCATCTTGGACATCTCTGTTCTAATGATTATGTGGTGGTTACATACTGTATACTTATCAAAACTCATTAAATTGTATATTTTAGTATACATTTAAAATTTAATTGTATACCTAAAGTTGGTGAATATTGTATGTGAGTCTCAATAAAGCTTATTTTTTAAAGTAATGTTCATCTCTTTTTATGTATTTGAATTCATTTAAAATATATTTCACAAAGAAAAAAGATTGGCCTTTTTTAAAGAGGTTCAAATCATAATTATAGGGTATTTCTTAAGTGTAAAATATTTTATGTAATACTGTGAAAAAACAAATACCTTTTTACTATTTTTAAAACCAAACATAAAAGTTATTTTGTTTTTTAAAAATATAAAAATATTTCAAATAAGTATTGGCTTTTCAAGGAATAATTAATATTAAAAATGAGTTGTCAAATTTTCTCTAAAATTAAAATAGGCTTTATTCAGTCAAATGTATGTTTTTAACCAATTATTATTATTATTATTATTAATATTATTATTATTGAGACAGGGTCCTGCTCTGTCACCCAGGCTGGAGTGCAGTGGCGTGATCACAGCTCACTGCAGCCTCACCTGTCAGGCTCAAGCAGTCCTCTCACTTCAGCCTCTCTACTAGCTGGGCCTACAGGCATGCGCTGCCATGACAGACTAAGTCTTTAATTTTTTTTAGAAATGGGATTTTGCCATGTTAGCCAGACTGGTCTCGAACTCCTGGGCTCAAGTGATCCACCGGCCTCAGCCTCCCAAATGCTGGGATTACAGGCATGAGCCATCACACCCAGCTGTAGTTATTTTAAATTGAAGTTCTAACTCCTGTTAGGGAGTGGAGAAAGAAGTAATTGATTATAATCTTTTCTTATTTCCCCAGTAAATCCCTGTTTTTGTGTGACTTACAATGTTGTTGTTTTTAAGGGAAATAGCAAAGTTAGTTCTTGAAGCATAATCTTTTTTTCAGGTTGAAATCGGCTCGAGATGTTGTATCTAGGACTGGTCATTCATTGGCTCTTGGTTGTTTGCATCGTTATGTTGGTGGAATAGGCTCAGGACAACATCTGAAGACCAGTGTCAGCATTTTATTGGCTCTAGCACAAGATGGGACATCCCCTGAAGTCCAGGTATAATATAATTGGCTTTTTTACTGCAAAAGTTTAGAAAATTTTTTGGAAAATTATTTGCTCTATGAAATAAAAATGACCGTGGTAAGTTGTTAGGACAAATATATTAGGGTTTGTTTTTGTAATAGTACATAGCAAGATTTTGTTTATCAGCCTAGCCTTAAAGTCTGTCTTATTCTGAGAATTTCACCCATTCACATACATTCCTTCAAACATATTTTCTTTTTATTGTGTATTATTCTGTGTACTTTTTTCTTCTTTTTTTTTAAATTTATTTAGATTTGTTAGCTTGATCAAGTTTTTTTTTTTTAAATAACCATCCTTCTCTCTCTTCCTGTGATACCCTAACCTAGGTCCTGGGTCATTGGCTGAATCTTCATGTGGACCCTTTGAATATTTTGTTTTTGTTGTTTCTTTTTAGACATTATTATACATAGGTAAATATAACTACAGTGAAGTTGAAGAATGTGTATGAAAATATCCTACAATCTGGATTTGCTACTTCACATTGTTAGGCCTAAAAATATTAAGAGTATACCCATGTAACAATTCAGTATACTCAATTCAGTACATTCGAATTCTTCCTTACAACTAAAATGAAATTATATTTTATTCTAGACTTGGTCTCTTCATTCACTTGCTTTGATAGTGGATTCTAGTGGTCCGATGTATCGTGGCTATGTGGAACCAACATTATCTCTAGTTCTTACCTTGCTGTTGACAGTTCCGCCTTCACATACAGAAGTTCATCAGTGTTTGGGTCGATGCTTGGGTGCTATAATAACTACTGTTGGCCCTGAACTACAAGGTAAGTAAATCATCTGAAATTAAGGAACCTAGATAGATAGTCAGTATCTTTAAATTTCCTGAATATCACCATCACATTACTTGAAGAAATTTTGTAATAACAATTACTATGTACTGAATACTTGGATTTACTGAAAGCCTGGCACTCAGCTTTTTACATGTGGCATTTTACTTAATCCCTACAAGAAACCTATGACATGATAATGTTTGTTGAAGTTTTGAGCAGAGAAAACATTTTAAATGAAATTTTACTTGGAGTCCCATGAAAACAAAGTTAAAAATGGAGTTCCTTTGGCCTAGAGTGCTATCCACATGTCTTCATGGACTTTTGCTTCATTTTTTTTGAACTCTAAGGATTAGGAACATAGCATGAAAAACCACTGTCATAAGGTAAATATTATCTAGATTTTGTTTTCTTTTTGCTAGAGGAAAAAGATATTAGCTAATTTTCTATGAGGAAGTAAACTGCGAGAAGATAAGTAACTTGCCTAGAGTTAGTCAACTTATGAGTGGCACATTTATGATCCTAAAGCCTATGTTTGTACCACTTAATTCCACTGAGCTAATTCTACTAATGGTTAAACTCCCAAGTCAGCAAATTATTGTAAAGATATCCTGAATATATAAACCACTTTCAGAGTTTTCCTTTTTCTCCTTTGTCATTTATTATATATGTTTTCAAAGGGTTGAGCTTTTAACATACATTATTTAATTCGGATAACAACCTAGAGACTGATATTATCTCTATTTTATTGATCAAATATTGAATCTGAGAGAGGTTAAGAACTTTCACAAGGTTTTGGAAACTAGTGAGTGGTTGGAGTAAGAAGTGAAGCCCAGATCAATTTCCGATGCTTGCATTCTTTTTTTTTATTTTGAATCTATTGCCCAGGCTGGAGTGCAGTGGTGTGGTCTCAGCTGACTGCAACCTCTGCTTCCTGAGTTCAAGCGATTCTCCTGCTTCAGCTTCCTGAGTAGCTGGGATTACAGGTGCCTGCCACTACACCCAGCTAATTTCTTGTATTTTTAGTAGAGACAGGGTTTCACCATGTTGGCCAGGCTGGTCTCGAACTCCTGACCTCATGATCCACCCACCTCAGCCTCCCAAAGTGCTGGGATTACAGGCGTGAGCCACCGCACCCGGCCTTTTTTTTCCTCTCCTTTTAAGAGATGGGGGTCTCACTATGTTGCCCAGGCTGGTCTCAAACTGCTGGCCTCAAGCAATCCTCCCACTCCCATCTCAGCCTCGCAAAGTGCTGGGATTACAGGCACGAGCCTCCACGCCCAGCCCGTTACCGGCATTCTTAATCTCTATGCTATGTTGCCTCCATTTTGACAGATATTTTTAAAAAGAGAGGAAAAAGAAAAAGACTTAAAATGCTAGAAATTGAAAAATATGTGACTTTTTCTTTCCCCCCGCCAGGGAGACAGAGTCTTGCTCTGTCTCCCAGGCTGGAGTGCAGCGTCATGATCTCAGCTCGCTACAACCTCCGCCTCTTGGGTTCAAGCAATTCTCCCGCCTCAGCTAACTTGTATTTTCAGTAGAGACGGGGGTTCCACTATGTTGGCCAGGCTGGTCTCGAACTCCTGACCTCAGGTGATTCGTCCGCCTAGGCCTCCCAAAATGCTGGTATTATAGGGAAAAACAGGTGATTTAAATAAGCCGCTTTCGTAGACCCATTGTCCTCTTTGGGAAAGTGAGGATAGTTCTTCCTGTGAATGTCACAGGGATATGAAGAGGATAAATATGTGCCTTTTATTAAGCATAGGTGTTTATCAAGTATTTTCAAAAGTGATAATGATAAGGCAATGCGTATAAAACTAGAATGTAGCTCTTATGTGATTTTTATGATTTCCTTATTTACGTTTAAAGATAGGCATATAGGCCGGGTGCGGTGGCTCATGCCTGTAATCCCAGCACTTTGGGAGGCCATGGTGGGTGGATCATTTGAGGTCAGAAGTTCGAGACCAGCCTGGCCAACATGGTGAAAACTCATCTCTACTAAAAGTTCAAAAATCAGCTGGGCGTGGTGGCGCGTGCTTGTAATCCCAGCTACTCCGGAGGCTGAGGCAGGAGAATTGCTTGAACCTGGGAGGCGGAGGTTGCAGTGAGCCGAGATCGCGCCACTGCACTCTAGCCTGGGCGACAGTGAGACTCCATCTCAAAAACAACAACAAAAAAAACCTGAATAATAATTGGATAGAATGGTTATTTAGAGGATTATTGTTTACTAGGAATATTTTTGGTGGTACTAATAAAATAATTATATTTTATATTTTCTTTCATTTTGCACCAGGGAATGGAGCAACAACTTCTACAATTCGTTCCTCCTGTTTGGTGGGTTGTGCAATAACACAGGACCATTCAGATTCTCTTGTTCAGGCAGCTGCCATATCTTGCCTTCAGCAGCTTCACATGTTTGCACCACGACATGTCAATCTATCTAGCCTTGTTCCTAGCCTTTGTGTAAGTATAGAGCTATTTCATTCATTGATTTTTAAGCTGTATTTTATTCTACATTTAAAAAAATTTTTATGGGTACATACTAGGTATATATATTTATGGGGTACTTGGGGTATTTTGATGCAAGCCTACAGTGTATAATAATCACATCAGAGTGAATGTGGTATCCATCACCTCAAGCATTTATCATTTATTTGTGTTATAAATATCCATAGTTATTTTAAAATGTACCATTAAAATTATTATTGACTACAGTCACCCCTTTATGTTATCAAATACTAGATCTTTTGTTTGTTTTTTGAACTTCAGTTGTCATTTTATGACGATTCATTTTATTCAGTGGTTTTCTCTTTTACCTTTTAAGAAATATCTTGATGAACTGTTTATTTCCTCGCTAAGAATATATCACATTTGGGCCAGGCACTGTGGCTCACACCTGTAATCCCAGCACTTTGGGAGGCTGACATGGGCAGATCATGAGGTCAGGAGATTGAGACCAGCCTGGCCAATATGGTGAAACCCCATCTATACTAAAAATACAAAATTAGCCGGGCATGGTGGCGTGCACCTGTAATCCCAGCTATTTGGGAGGCTGAGGCAGGAGAATCGCTTGAACCCAGGAGGCGGAGGTTGCAGTGAGCCGAGATCGCACCACTGCACTCCAGCCTGGGCGACAAAGCAAGACTCCATCTCCAAAAAAAAAATATATATATATATATATCACATTTTTAGTTTTTCCTACTCGGAATTTTATTTCCTAAAGCTTGATTGATACTTCTGAGTATCTGTTGCTATCATTATAATTGTTAATTTATTCATTCATCAGATACTTATTGATAGCCTGTTATATGTCAGGAGCCATGCGACCTACTGGAGATACATTTGTGGGTGAGACAAGATCAAGCCTCTGTGATAGTAAAGTTTATAGTTTACAAAGGAAAATGGAAAAATATTATTTACAAATAAGTGCTATAAAAGCCTGGAAGAGAGCATATAGCAGGAGGCCTATCATAATCCTGACATTCAGAAAAGATTTTCATTTAAAAATGGTATTTAAGGCCAGGCGCAGTGGGTCACGCCTGTAATCCCAGCACTTTGGGAGGCCAAGGCGGGGGGATCACCTGAGGTCAGGAGTTCGAGACCAGCCTGGGCAATGTGGTCAAACCTCATCTCTACTAAAAATCCAAAAATTAGTCAGGGGTGGTGGCAGGTGCCTATAATCTCAGCTACTCGGGAGGCTGAAGCAGGAGAAACGCTTGAACCCGGGAGGTGGAGGTTATAGTGAGCCAAGATTGCACCATTGCCCTCCAACCTGGGCGAGAAAAGCGAAACTCTGTCTCAAAAAAAAAAAAATGGATATTTAAGGTGTGGTTTGCAGAGTACATAGGAATTAGTTTACAAAGGGCATGATATTGAAGTAGACAGCATTTACTTTTAGACAGGAAGAAAAATACATGCAAGGCCCTAAACTGGGAAGGGCTGTCATACATTTAAAGAGCCAATTAGTTAGTGTGATTAAGGCTGAGAGAGAAGACAGAGACGTGGGACCTAGAGGAAATGAGACTGGACAACTAACCAGGTGACATATCATGCAGACTTTCTACATACATAAAACCTTTGGACTTTATTCTACAAGCAGTGGGAAACCATTAGAAGGTGTTCTCTGCAGGGGAGTGACATAATGAGATTTGCACTTTTTACATTTTGTTCTTGCTGCATGATAGAGAGTGGACTCTACAGGGTAAGAATTACGGTATTCTCGGAAGAAGATGGTAGTGATTTGCTCTAAGTTAGTAGTAAGAGAATGGGGAGAAATCAATGGATTTGAATAATATTTAGGATGAAGGATTTGTTCATTAATTGGCTCTTAGTGGGGCATAGTTGGAGAAGAGGGTTAGAAGGATGTGGCCTAGGTTTTTGACTTGAGTATAGTAATGTAATTCCCTGAGATTGGCAACATTGGAGGAGGAGGGTTGGGAAGAGTGGATATCATTAATTCAGTTTTAGACACGTGGATAGTTAGTTTTATGGGCCTGGAGCTCAGAAAAGAGAGGTCTGGTTAAAGAGGTAAATTTGAGAGGCATATGCATTTATATGGAAAACAGAGACATAGGAGTAGATGAGATCACCAAGGAGAGAGTCATGATTGAGGAACCCAACTTGAAAATTTTAGAAAAGAGGAAAGGAGTCAGCCAGAAATATGTAGAACAGTTAAGAGAGAT
The DNA here is from genome assembly GCF_029289425.2 of Pan paniscus. Taxonomy (NCBI): domain Eukaryota; kingdom Metazoa; phylum Chordata; class Mammalia; order Primates; family Hominidae; genus Pan; species Pan paniscus. The sequence continues at coordinate 89,445,774 of NC_073261.2, forward strand.
TAAAGAAGGAATAGAGGTTGTGTTGTTCACAGAAGCTAAATGGAGTAGAAGAGTGGTGTTTTTGGAAAAATTGACAAGCTGATTCTAAACTTAATAGGGAAATGCAAAGTGCTTGTAAAGATCAATGAAGTTGGAAGATTTACTATACGTACTATCAAGATTTACCATAATCTCCAGTAAGAAAGACAGGGTAGTATTGCAAGGATACACAAGTAGACAAATGGAACACAACGGAGTGTCCAGAATTGGATTCACACATACACAGTCATATAACTTATGACTGTGGCACATGGTACCACTACAGTTCAGTGTGGATAGGATTATCTTTTCAATAAATATAGGGATTAAAGATACCATTGATTGTACTTTACAACTCTAATATCACAGATGTTAAAATGAAAAGGAAAAGTACACCTGATAATAACTGCAGTGGAGTTTTTGAAAACACTTTGTAAAGTGGTTTGTTTCTTTCACTTAGGCTTTGCCGGTCACCGTTTGTTGAATGTATTTTCTTAGCTACAATTCTCTGTAATTGTTACTAAATTAAAATGTTATGATGTTGTCCATATATGTTTTATCATTTGATTCTTACAGCAGTTGTGTAAGATGGGTGGATTGGATATTGTCCCCACTGTAAAAATAAAAAGGCAGAAACTTCAAGAGACTAAGTGACTTGTTCTTCCCATGTGATATGACCATGCTTGAGCTTTCTAATTAATTATGGAGTATTTGAAAGCTCCAAAATGTCTTTATTTTCAGGAAGAGGAATAAATAAAGTACTTTGTTGGCTGGGTGCGGTGGCTCACACCTGTAATCCAAGTGCTTTGGGAGCCCAAGGCAGGCAGATCACTTGAGTGCAGGAGTTTGACACCAGCCTGGGCAATATAATGAGACCTTGTCTCTACAAAAAATTAAAAAATGAGGCGAGAGGATCGCTTGAGCCCGAGAGGTTGAGGCTGCAGTAAGATGTGATTGTGCCACTGCACACCAGCCTGGGCGATGTCTTAAAAACAAAACAAACAGCCAGGTGCGGTGGCTCACGCCTGTAATCCCAGCACTTTGGGAGGCTGAGGTGGGCGGATCAGAAGGTCAGGAGATGGAGACCATCCTGACTAACACAGTGAAACCCCATCTCTACTAAAAATACAAAAAATTAGCCGGGCGTGGTGGCAGGCACCTGTAGTCCCAGCTACTTGGGAGACTGAGGCAGGACTATGAATTTTATGCAAGTATATCTTGAATTACAAATGCTATATTAATAGCCTAAAAATATACTATCTGGCATTGTGAAGGGGAGATGTATTCCATACATGTGTTCTTCTCCATCCCCATCATTTGTGTCTGGGACTCTTTCTAAAAGATTACTTCCTTGCTTGAAAAGCAGCAGATGGAACATAATTTAATATTTTCTTCATGAGTCAGATTTATACTAATAATTATAATAGCTTACATTTGTTGAGCAGTTACCATGTGCCAGCCAGCATTGTAAGCATTTTACTTATTTACACCATATTCCTGTGAAGAGTTAATATTCCCACCTTACATGTGGGCAGATCAAGGCACAGAGGGGCTAAGTAACTTGTGTAAGGTGTCACAGGAATAAGTGACAGAGCCAGGATTCTAACCCAGTCTGGCAGCTGTGCCTGAGTTCTTAACTTTTATGCCATGTTGCATCTTATACTTTTATGTTTTAGAGTGTACTATATTCAGGGACCTTTCAGATGAAAAAAATACTGTGGCAAAAGGCCCCATTTTGCAATTTTTTCAGGTGATTATGTTTGCTTGATTTGGTTTTTTCACTTTGATAACCTCCTTTGCTTTCAAATATTATGGTGTGCTCTGCCCCCTAACTTTTCATTCACTACATTTGATCTCTATATACTTAAAAAATTTAGATGACAAAGTTGAATAGGACCATGTGTAAAATAAGATGTGCAGAAGGTCCTTCTGGATTTTTCATTTAACTATATTGTATGAGCTTTAGAGGACAGATCTTGGGACAATTATTTTGGCTACTAACATTTTTTTTGTATATTTTATTAGTAGTAGTATTTTGTCAGAAGGCCATCATTTGACTGTATTTTAAACAACTGAGGTTGTTAAATGAAGAGCATCTTCAGAAGTAAGATGTTAATATATATTCATTAGGGCTGGGCACGGTGGCTCATGCCTGTAATCCCAGCACTTTGGGAGGCCAAGGTGGGCAGATCACGAGGTCAGGAGTTCGAAACCAGCCTGGCCAACGTGATGAAAACCCAACGCTACTAAAAATACAAAAATTAGCCAGGTGTGGTGGCAGGCACCTGTAATCCCAGCTACTTGGGAGGCCGAGGCAGGAGAATCGCTTGAAACCAGAAGGCGGAGGTTGCAGTGAGCTGAGATCACGCCACTGCGCTCCAGCCTGGGCAACAAGAGCAAAACTCTGTCTCAAAAAAAAAAAAACAAATATATATATATATATATATATATATATATATGTATGTATGTATATATATATTCATTAGGCAAATAAGATTAAAGAATTACAGCTTTTTAAAGAGAAATCGCCTAACATTGTTATTATTTACAGGTTCACTTATGTAGTTCCCATTTGTTACTTCGACGAGCAGCTGTGGCATGTCTTCGGCAACTTGCACAAAGAGAAGCAGCGGAAGTATGTGAATATGCCATGAGCCTGGCAAAAAATACAGGGGACAAAGAGAGCAGTAGTGCCAGTAAGTTATATTATTGGTCAATATTCTTTTTTGTTTAACTACTTTTACATTTCAATTAAGTACTTTTTATCGAATAACATTTTTGTGTTGAAATGTGGCCAGATGTCTTATTCTTTGAAATAAAACCATTACCACTTTTAAAATTCCAATGTGGTTTTCTTGATAATTTTGCATTTTTGCTTTTTAAAAATTTTTGCAAGTTGGGCATAGTGTTGTGTACCTGTAGTCCTAGCTACTCAGGAGGCTGAGGTGGGAGGATCACTTGAGCCCAAGGGTTTAAGGTTACAGTGAGCTATGGTCATGCCCCTGTGCTCCAGTCTGGGTGGTAGAGTAAGACCATGTCTCCTAAAGTAAGGAAGTAAGTAAATAAATAAGTAAAAAGTTGGGTGTGAGTGACTAGATTTTTAAAAAATTATTTGCAGCTTAAAAAAACTGAAAAATATTTAGTATCAGAATATTTCTGCCATTTCTTGAGGATGTTTCAGGGGCACTTGAAGGTTTCCAGTTCTGGATGGTAGTTAGCCTCTTGTGATGTAATTTTTCCTCTAAGAAGGTAAGACCAAAGTAGCCAATAAAACTATGAAATGTCAGTAGATGTTTGGTAGCAAAAGGATGATCTTTGCTTCCTTTAGTTCTTTCTGCTTTTTTGGAGGGTTTTAGGTGTAGCTTAAATTCCTAGCTGGTCTTCTGCTATCTTTCTGCCTTTTTGGAGGGTTTTAGGTATAGCTTAAATTCCCAGCTGGTCTTCTGATATCTAGGTGTAGGTGGTTTGGAAACTTTTTAAGAGTTTAATTGACAGAGATATTTCCCCTATTATGAGGGAAAATTTTTACTTATAAAAGTTTTCTAATGCCTAGAAGCTGCTTGGATACAAAGAAGCAAGATACAAGAATAACTTCAATTGTAGCATAGCATAAGAACTTTATTAACAGACATACAGTATTGTAGAATATTAAAGAAGTTTATTATAAAAACCTACCAGTAGACAGTACTGTTTTTTGGAGAGAAAACATCACCAAAAGTAGTTACAGAACTCTTCTGAATACATATAAATTTTCAGAACTTCTACATGTCAGTTGCCATAAACAAAATTGAGACTACTTGGAAGGCTGAGACAGATCACTTGAGTCCAGGAGTTCAAGTCCAACCTAGGCAACATAGTGAGATCCTGTCTCTTTAAAAAAAAAAAAAAGAAGAAAGAAAAGAAAAACAGAAAAACAGCTAAGATAGGGAAAAATATTTACAAAATATATTTTTATTAACTAATTTTATTTACTAATGTACGTATTTAATAAAATATAAAAGTGTTTAAAGCTTTTACAAATGAGTATGTTTGGAGTCCCCAAGATCACCCCCAGGTTTGATGATTTCCCGGGTGGACTCAGCGTATAGGCATTTTCCTGGCTGTGTTTATTATGACAAAAGGAAGAAAAGGTGTGTAGGATGAAGTTAGAGGAAACCAGGCACAAGCTCCCCAGAGCCCTGTCCCCATGGAGTCATAGAGATCGCAACCCAGCAATGGATTGTGACAGCATGTGTGTAATGTATTCTCCCAGACAAGCTTATTAAAGACTTAATGCCCAGTGTTTTTATTGGGGGCTGATCCCATAGGCATAGCCTGCCTGGCACATACCAAAAGTTCGAACTCAGAAGGAAAGCAGATGTTCAGCAGAAGCCACAGTTTAGGTACAGCGAGCCACTTTTATCAGGGAATTAATGGTGGGAAACCTCTAGAAACCCAATTCCCAGATGCTAGCCAAGGGCTAACCTTGCAATTAAGTCTTACTAAGGTAGTCTCAGGCCTGCAATGTTAATTTGTTTTTGCACCTTGTAAAAACCACTAGAGCACATTTTATAAAGAAGAAATAACAAATATCTTTAACCTCCAGTGATTTAACAATTGCAAGTTACTATAATCATAAAATAGCATTTTTCTTCTATAAAAGTGATCAAGATTAAAAATAATAATTATAACCAGTGTTGGGAAAAGTGGGAATAGATATTTCTTGTACTACAGATAGAAATGTAGAGTCATGCACATTTTCTGGAGGGTTTTTTGGCACTATCTCCTTGAAGTTTTCAAAATGTGCTTACCCTTTGACCTAGAAATTCCCTCTTAAGGAATTCGTCCTCTAATCAATTAATTTTCTTTTAAGGAATTTGTCCTCAGTGATTAATCAATTAATTTTCCCTTAATTTATTGGTTTGCTGCGTAGCCGTTAACATTCATACTATAGAAGTATAATTACTGAAATGGGAAAATATTCACTATCTACTGCTAAGTGAAAAAAAAGTCTCTGTGCCTAATCTCTTCCTAGTGTTCTCTTTCCTTGGAACCCTCTCATTTAACTTTTTCTATTGTTTTAGAATTTCACTCACTATGGCTATTTTCTTCAAACCTCCCCTTATTCTGTATTTGGGGTGACACAACAAAAATAGTTACCTTTCGGTTCCATTCCTCTGTCTTACTCCCTTCAGGGTTCAGTGGGCTCTAGACTTCAGAGGGCGTAATAATACTCATTCTTAAAGCCACCAGTTATATACCACTGCTGTTTACAAGAATGAAAAGATTTTCCGATGAAGCAAGAAATTTAACCACTATTTCATGACAACATTGCTTTTTGGTTGTTGTTACTCTTTGGATTTTCCCAAATTTTTTTAATTAATTAATTTATTTATTTATTTATTTTTTGTTGTTGTTGTTGAGACAGAATCTCTGTCACCCAGCTGGAGTGTAGTGGTGCGGTCTCGGGTCACTGCAACCTCCGCCTCCCAGGTTCAAGCGATTCTCCTGCCTCAGCCTCCCGAGTGGCTCGAATTACAGGCACCTGCCACTGCACCTGGCTAATTTTTGTATTTTTAGTATAGGCAGGATTTCACCATCTTGGCCAGGCTGGTCTTGAACTCCTGACCTTGTGAACCTTCCACCTCGGCCTGCCAACGTGCTGGGATTACAGGCGTGAGCCACTGTGCCCAATGGAGTTTCACTCTTGTGGTCCAGGCTGGAGTGCAATGGCACAATCTCGGCTCACTGCAACATCTGCCTCTTGGGTTCAAGCGATTCTCCTGCCTCAGCCTTCTGAGTAGCTGGGATTACAGACACCCGCCACCATGCCCAGCTAAATTTTGTATTTTTAGTAGAGACGGGGTTTCGCCATGTTGGCCAGGCTGGTCTCGAAGTCCTGATCTCAGGTGATCCACCTGCCTCAGCCTCCCAAAGTGCTGGGATTACAGGCGTGAGCCACTGCGCCCAGCCTTGGATTTTCCCAATTTTTAAATGAACTCTTAGGATACAATACACTTAGAGTTTGTGTTCTGGCTTTATAAAAATTTTAAAATCTGAACTATAACACTGAATAAGTTTCAATTTATTCTTCTAACAAATACAATAGTTTTTTAGTTTGCTAAATATATTTAGCTGTATATCTCTGTCCCACACTTTTTCTTATTAGAATCAAGTATTTATTGAGAGTTCCCTGAGATTTGTTTACAATATCTCAGAATAATCAGTTTTACAGTTCGAGGTTTTACTCTAATTGCCAGATTAAATTATAATCCCAAAGATATGTAAACTAGAGGCCATAGTTAAATTGTATATAGCTAGCTGGTTTTGTGGTTGTTGTGAATTTATATGTAAGACTTGGTCTTTATCATAATTGTTACCTATAGCGTACACCAAAATACCATACAAATTCATTTGTAAAAATTACCTTTCAGATGTCAGTCCTTTTGCCCCTGGGGTTAGTTCTCGAACTGATATCCATTGCCGGCACCAAGGTGTTAATATAACAGAAACTGGTCTTGAGGGACTTCTTTTTGGAATGCTAGACCGGGAGACAGATCGAAAATTATGTTCTGATATTCATGACACTTTGGGACATATGCTTTCTTCGCTGGCAGTAGAAAAACTTTCTCATTGGCTAATGCTTTGTAAAGATGTCCTGGCAGCTTCTAGTGGTAAGTATTTAATGTGCGTTCTTAAAATAATGGAAATTGTTTTACTTCTGATATGTACATGTAGATATATGTATAAAGATACATACATGTAAATTATAGCTTATATTTAAAAGTAATAACTTTTGATCTACAAATCTCTGTCAAAATGTTGAAAGTTAAATTATGTTTTAAACAAATGAGCTTTTTTATATTGTTGGGAAAATATATTTCAAAATTTTTTGGAAGTTCAAACTAAATTTTCATGTATAAAAACCCCAAGTTACTCTAGAGTATGACATAGTATGTAAAACTATTGAAATATGTAAATGTAGTTTACATAAAAGTAATTTATGTTATCTTTTCCTTGGCTTTTGATTGTTTAAAAAAAATTCTGCTAGTTTTACTGTTTTCCAGCAAGTAAGAATTTAGTCTTTTTTTAAAATTAAAAAATTTTTAATATTAATAACTTTTTAAAGGATCATTTTTGCTTATGTGAGATTGTTACAATATTCCTTATTCTTGTTATAGATATGAGTACTGCAACTCTCTTAAGTAGTGGAAAAGATGAAGAAGCTGAAAAGAAAGATGAGATGGATGATGATACCATGTTTACCACGTTAGGTGAAGAAGATAAATCAAAGCCCTTTGTGGCCCCTCGCTGGGCCACTCGAGTATTTGCTGCCGATTGCCTGTGTCGAATCATCAATTTGTGTGAGAATGCAGACCAGGCTCACTTTGATCTTGCCTTGGCACGTTCTGCTAAACTTCGAAACCCTACAAGTAAATTTAAAATCAGTACTTTGTCCCCAAAACATTTTTACAGCTTGAGATATTTTGCTGCTATGAGATATTTTACTGCGACGGATATAGCGTGCTTTAGAATATGCCATTTATTTATTGTAAGTTCTCTTGCCTTTCATCTTAGTTTTCTGTCCCCTCTGCATACTAGTCATCTTCTGATTCCTATTGGGAAGATAAGTTGAAGAAGGTGGTCCACAAGATAGATTGATCTGTGTGTCTATTTAATCATTTGCCCAAAGGATAATGATGGCAGTTACTTAGGTTTTCTCAGTACGTTGTCCTGGATTTTAGCATTTCAGCGGAAAGGAAATGGTAAAATTTTAAGGCATATAAATAAAGTGAGCTTTGCTGTCCCCAGCCATGGAGAGTATCAGAATTCATGAATGCACTGGTAGATTTCAAACTCTCAAATTTCAGAAGTGCTATTAGGTATTTTTGAAAAGGTGAAAATTGTTTATTATGGAAACAATTTTTATCTTATTATTTTTTATCTTTTGTAAACTTTTTATACCATGTATCCCCTGAATCTGTTATTATAGGGAATTTACAAAGAGACCATCAGACCCAGTACCTTCATTTCATAGTTGAAGAGACCCAGAGAAATTGAGAGGTGATAGAGTAACAGATTCCTTATCTTATAGTTTGTTGTCTCTTCATCACCCAGTCATTTTTTAAATATCTGAAGACAAATTGTATGTGTTAACAATATTGACGTCTATGAATTGAAAATGCCTTTTGGGTTATTTCATTGTGTATAAGAAGCAGCAGAGCTCACATACATATTTTTAAAACAAACAGGCTGGGTGCGGTGGCTCATGCCTGTAATTACATCCCAGCACTTTGGGAGGCTGAGGCAGGTGGATCACTTGAGGTCAGGAGTTCAAAACCAGCCTGGCCAACGTGCTGAAACCCCATCTCTACTAAAAATACAACAAATTAGTGGGCGTCCTGGCACATGCCTGTAGCCCCAGCTACTCAGGAGGCTGAGTCAGGAGAATCGCTTGAACCCGGGAGGCGGAGGTAGCAGTGAGCTGAGATCATGCCACCGTACTCCAGCCTGAGCGACAGAGCAAGACTCTGTCTCAAAAACATACAAACTGTAAAACAGTAGTACAACATGTATAAAATGAGACTCTGAATATAGGTTATCAGCAAAGCACAATACATCATGAACATAGTGTTTTTGTTCATGTCATTATTCAGCAAATATTTACTGCATCCTGTTTTTTGGTATACGGTAGGGATACATAGAAGAAAAAAACATAGTCCATACCCTGGAAGAACTTATAGCCTAGAAGACAGAGAGACAGACTTCTCAGTCAAATAGTTATGGCGTGTCCCAATAGTAGTATGTTAAAGTACTTTGAGAACATTAAAAAACACATAGTATTCATTTCCTATAAAGCCAGGGAAGACGTCACAGAAGAGGTTATTTTGAAGATTAGTTTTAAAGGCAGAGAAAGGGTTAGAAGAGACTGGTGGCATTAGTTTTCTATTGCTGCTATAACAAATGCCCACAAACTTGGTTTAAAATCACACAAGTTTATCATCTTACAGTTCTGTAGGTCAGAAGTCCAACAAGAGTCTCGCTGGGCTAACATCAAGGCATCGGCAGGGCTGTGTTCCTTTCTAGACGCTCTAGGGGGCATCCCTTTCTTTTTCTTTCCAGCTTGTATATGCTGCCTGCACTCCCTGGCTCACGGCTCCCTCTCTCTCTTCAAAGCCAGCAGCGTTAAATCTCTCTGATGCTTCTTCAGTCGTCACATGTCTCTGACTGCAGCCAGGAAAGGTGCTCTGCTTTTAGGGACTCATGTGATTAGATTGGGTCTGCCTTGATAATTAAGGCCAGTCTCCATGTTTTAGACTCCATAACCTTAATCACATCTGCAAAGTCCCTTTTGCCCTGCAAGGTAACATATTCACAGGTTCTAGGGATTAGGTGTGGAGATTTTGGGGTGCTAATATTCTGCCTACTACACTGGTTTATTAGAAGCAGAGGGATTCAACATGAAAAAGCTGATTGCCAAATAAATAAATAAGTAAATAAAAAGAATCAGAGGAAGTAAGAATTTGTAAAGCCAAGGAATCATAAGTGTGCATACTACATTTAGGAAATAGTGAAAATCCTTAGGTTGACCTTACTTTCTTTGGATTTCTTAACTGTTATTTTTCTTCCTCATTGTGTCTTGTCCTTTTACCTTAGTTCTCAGAGATCCTCACAGGTTTTTTCTTTATACATTGATGTTTTGCTTTTTTCTGCCTTCATTAGTAATCTTAAGTGTGCTTTAATTTTTTTTAATTTTCCTGTAATTTGTCTACGTTTCTCCCACCTCCATTGTATCATATCCTTTTTACTCTCTATGGTTTTCTGTTTTTATACCATAGCAGCCAGGATTCTTTTCATCCTATCGAGGATGCTGCATGATTTTTTTTTTAATTCTGGTTTTTATAGAACACTGTTTCCAGAGATTAGCCATTTCTCTGAATCTTCAGAATCGTTCTTTTCCCTGGTTGCATTTTTCTTTAATAAACTTAATTGTTTATATATTCTTGAAAGAGAAGAGTACTCTCCATATTTGGAATTTTCTCTCAGTGTGGAGGTGGATTGCCCATGTTCTCTGTTGTTCATGTATTTCCCATCTGTAGTTGGAGGGTAAGCTGTTGTAATAGCTCCCACCTAGATTCCAGTGTCTGGCATATTTTGTTCTGGATCCTTTCTAACAGGATGCTTTCTAACATCACCGCCTGCCATTCTGATTCTGAACAGTCATGGCAGAGTATATGAAAAAGTATAGACCCAATAAATGTGCTATTCAGGCTCTCCTCTATCATCTTCATCTCTTCATCTTCCTATCTCCTATGCTTTAATTGTAGGGAATTACTACTCCCCAAATATAATAAACCACCGAATTATCTTTCCACTTTGAAGTTTTTGCTCAGTCCCCTTCTCATTCCCACCTTTTCAAGAGTTCATTTCCTAGGATTTAGAAAAAAGACAGAGGTCTTGCTTTGAGGAAGGGTAGACATAGAGATGGGCAGAGAAGCAGCAGCACTCTGGTTGTTGGGGAAAGTGGCACTCTCGTTCCAGAAACAATTACCTAGATTTTGGTTTGGTAGATTGATATAGTCCTAGACTTTGTCAATTAGGTGATAAAGTGCAGGAGGAATAATAGGTCTTTTTATTTACTTTTAGGTTGGCATAATATAAGTAGACCCATTTTAATCTACTTCGTACTGCCTTGGGAATTTTCTCCCAAATTTTGGCAGTAGTTTATTGTACCTCATTCTTGTTTGTTTGTTTCTCAATTTTTTGTTGTAGTAAAATACATATAACATAATTACCATCTTTTCTAGCTTATCAGTTGGGCAACATTTTTTTAATTGACCTACAAATATATATATCATGTACAACAAGAGTTTTTAAGTATGTATACATTGTAGAATAGTTAAATCTAGCAAATTAACAAATACATTACCTCACCTAGTTATCATTTTTGTGTGAGACCACTTAACATCCACCATCTTTGCATTTTTCAAGAATACAGTGTATTGTCATGAAGTGTAGTCACCATGCTATAGAGTAGATCTCTTACACTTACTCCTCCTATTTAACTGTAATTCCATGTACTTTGACCAGCATATCCCCATCTTACCCTTAACCTCTGGTAACCACCATTCTACTCTCTACTTCTGTTAGATTAACTTTTTTAGATTCCACGTATGAGTGAGATCATGTGGTATTTTTCTGTGCCTGACGTATTTCACTTAACCTAATGCCTCCAAGTTCATCCATGTTGTCTCAAATAATAGGACTTTATTCTTTTCTATGGCTGAATAGTATTCCATTATGTATTTATACCACATTTTCTTTATCAATTGATAGACACAGGTTGGTTCATATCTCAGTTATTGTGAACAGTCCTGCAGTAAACATGAGAGTGCAGATATCTCTTCAACATACTTAGTTCAAAACCTTGCTTTTACTGGTAGTGTGTTTTTGCTTCCTATAGGTGAGGAAGCACTGCGGGCTTCTAGCCAAATGTTTTGCCTTCTCTGCTTGCCTCCCACCCACAAAGCAACTGATATTCTTTTTATTTTTATTTTATTTATTTATCTTTTTCTGAGACAGAATCTTGCTCTGTCACCCAAGCTAAGTGCGGTGCTGTGATCTCAGCTCACTGCAGCCTCAGCCTCCTGGGTTCAAGCGATTTTCCTGCCTCAGCCTCCTGAGCTGCTGACATTACAGGCACCCGCCACCATGCCCAGCTAATTTTTGTATTTGTAGTAGAGACGAGGTTTCACCATGTTGGCCAGGCTGGTCTCAAACTCCTGGCCTCAAGTGATCTGCCCGCCTTGGCCTCCCAAAGTTCTAGGATTGCAAACATGAGTCAGTGCACCTGGCCAGATATTCTTTTTAAACTCAAGATTCTAAAGTTAGTTTTTTTGGTAGGCACATGAAAAAATATGAAGATACACATCTTATGACTTTGACAACAACAATAACAACAAAAACTTCTTTAAATAGGAACTGCTTGGGGATCAGGCTGAACCATAGATATGTCACTGCTTCAAAAAGACTTTGTGGGTTTTGAAGCCTCCTGAAGAACTTCATAGACCTTGAGCTTAATAATTTCTTTAGATAATTTGTGTTGCTAAGTCTTTTAAGTTCACTGATCTTTAGTATTTAATCTCTATTAATTTTATCCAGTGTAGTTTTCATTTCAGATATTTTACTTTATATCTCTAAATTCCCCTTTGTGATTTTTTTCTACCTTTCATTTCTCCTTTAATTATTTTCGTGCTTTTCTTTTCCCTCTTTGAACATAGGAAACATTGATAATAGCTTTTTAAAGTTCCCTGTCTAATTATCTTATCTTTTTCATTTCTAGACTTGTTTCTATTCACTGATTTTTTTTCTCTCTCTCTCTTTGTTGTGAGACATATTTCCCTACTTCTTTGCATTCTTGGTAATTTTTTATTAGATGTCAGACACTGTAAGTTTTACGATATTAGTGCTGGATTTTGGTGTATTCCAAAATAATTTTGGACTTTGTTCTGGGATGTAGTTAAATTACTTGGTATCATTTTAATTATTCTGAGACTTGCTTTTAAACTTTGTTCATACAGATCCAGGACAACTTTTACTCTAGGGCTAAAAGGAAAAACATTTCCCTTTTCCATATCTTATTATAAAGGTCGTTTCCTTCTTATTTTGTAGATTTAAGTTTCCTGACAAGAGTTTTTCTAGAGATTGGCAGACTCCAGCCTACAGTCCAAATCCAACCTACAGCCTTTTTTGTAAATAAAGTTTTATTGGAGCACAGCACACTCATTTCTCTACGTATTGTCTGTGGCTGCTTTTGCACCATAACAGTGGAGTTGAGTAGTTGCAATGGAGATAATATAGCCTGAGCCCAGGCATGGTGGCTCACGCCTGTTATCCCAGCACTTTGGGAGGCCGAGGTGGGCGAATCACAAGGTCAGGAGTTTGAGACCAGCCTGGTCAACATGGTGAAACCCCATCTCTATTAAAAATACAACAATTAGCTGGGCGTGGTGGTGGGTGCCTGTAATCCCAGCTCCTTGGGAGGCTGAGGCAGGAGAATCGCTTGAACCCTTTGGGGGCAGAGTTTGTAGTGAGCCAAGATCACACCACTGCACTCCAGCCTGGGCAACAGAGCAATACTCCATCTCAAAAAAAAAAAAATGATAAAAAGAGATAATATAGCCTATAAAGTGTGAACCAAAAAGTGACTGAAGCAGATATCAATTGATAGAGGTTTATTAGCCAAGGTTAAGGATTCACCTGGGAAAAAACACAGGTAACAGGAGCATCTGTGACCTGTGTTTTTTCCAAAGGGGGTTTTGGGAACTTCCTTATTTAAAGAAGAAAGAACAGCAGGAAGGAAAAAAAAAGGGAACGAAGGGTAAGCAGTGATCAGATGGTTATTATATTCCTATGAGGCTCTGATTAGCCTCAGTAAATTTTTTTTTTTTTTTTTTTTGAAACAGGGTCTCACTTTGTCACCCAGGCTGGAGTGCAGTTGCGTGATCTCAGCTCACTGCAGCCTTGACCTCCCAGGTTCAAAGGATCCTCCTACCTCAGCCCCCTGAGTAGCTGGGACTACAGGTCCACGCCACCATGCCCAGCTAATTTTTGTATGTTTTGTAGAGATGGGGTTCACCATGTTTCCCAGACTGGTCTCAAACTCTTGAGCTCAAGCTATCCACCCACCTCAGCCTCCCAGAGTGCTAGGTTTACAGGCTGAGCCACTTCGCCCTGCCTAGCCTCAGTAAATCTACATTTTACATGTGAAAAGGGGGAATACAGGAAAAAGTCAGTTACGCATTGGCCACAGCATAGAGAGAGGGATGATTTCTCATCTTGTCATTGTCCTATACCTGTGAAAATAAGCTGGTAATTGACATTGGCAGGGTGAGATTCAACAGAACTTGGTTTTAGGGCTGGTTCTTAGCGGGGAATATGTATTCTGAAAGATTCCTTGTGAGCAATTTGTGAGAGGAGGCCATTTAGGAAGATTTTTGGCCTTCTATCATTGTGGGAACCTGGCTTAAAATGAGGCAATGACACACAGTTGTGAAATTACAGCTACCTGGGAACAAAAGGCAGTATTGCAAGACTCAGTTCCCAAGCTTCACTTTCTCTTTGGCATAGTGAGTTTTGGGGTCCCAAGAGTCTATTTTCTTTCATGAAGCCAAAAATATTAACTATCTGGTTCTTTACCAAAAAAGTCTGCCAAGCCTTTGTTCTTAAAGGATCAGAAACTCATTTTGGGAAAGTTACGTTAAAAGTATTTTGCATAACATATCATTGTACGTCCTATAACATCATCAGCATTACTGTATTGTATATCACTATTCTTGAAAGATTGATATGGAAGTTGTCTTGAAAGAATATAATATCTTTGCTATTTTCAAAGTTGTGAAATATGTGGATTGTGTTTTTTATCAAAAATTTATTTCATTTCATATTTTTATGTTATTACGCTTATTTTTGGAAAAGTTTTCATTTTTGCATTCTATTTTTATTTTTAGATGACCTCTTGGTACTTCATCTCTCTGACCTCATTCGCATGGCATTCATGGCTGCAACTGATCATAGCAACCAGCTGCGAATGGCTGGGCTCCAGGCGCTTGAAGACATTATCAAGAAGTTTGCGTCTGTGCCTGAGCCAGAATTTCCAGGTCATGTGATACTGGAGCAGTATCAGGCTAATGTGAGATTTTCTATTTATTTAAGAACTTAAAATTGATCTTTTGAAAGATTACTGAAGAAGTGCAGACTTCCTGGAGGACTGCATTTGGAACTGCAATCTGTTTATTTCTGTAGAATGCATCTCTTTATCTCCATTGTCTGTTACCTAGTTTTAGTCACCCCACAAATGAAGAAATAAGTGTCAAGCTGTTGTCACTATTTTTAAGTTGTGATAACATATTAGTGATAAAACTAGAATAGAAATTCCAGCTCAGCTTTCCAGTCTTGTGTTTAGATATTTAGCCCTGCCCTTTAAGAGATAAAAGGAACCTTCAAAAGAGTGTTGTGGATTTGCTGCCGTTATTTTTATATGGCAAACCTTCATAAGCATTTTTAGAAATAGATACCAGTTGCCCCTTGTATAATGAAGGATAAATTAACTCTTAATAACAACAGTTAAAGGTATTACTGAGGCCGGGCATGGTGGCTCACGCCTGTAATCCCAGCACTTTGGGAGGCCGAAGCAGGCGGATCACGAGGTCAGGAGATGGAGACCATCCTGGCTAACATGGTGAAACCCCGTCTCTACTAAAAATACAAAAAATTAGCCGGGCGTGGTGGCACATGCCTGTAGTCCCAGCTACTCGGGAGGCTGAGGCAGGAGAGTTGCTTGAACCCGGGAGGCGGAGGTTGCAGTGAGCCGAGAGCACACCACTGCACTCCAGCCTGGGTGACAGAGCAAGACTCCGGCTCAAAAAAAAAAGTATTACTGAAAGAATTAGATACTGTGTCGCCCAGGCCGGAGTTGAGTGGCGCAATCTTGGCTCACTGCAAGCTCCGCCTCCCAGGTTCATGCCATTCTCCTGCCTCAGCCTCCTGAGTAGCTGGGACTACAGGCACCCACCACCACGCCCGGCTAATTTTTTTGTATTTTTAGTAGAGATGAGGTTTCACCATGTTAGCCAGGATAGTCTCGATCTCCTGACCTCGTGATCCGCCCACCTCGGCCTCCCAAAGTGCTGGGATTACAGGTGTGAGGCACCATGCCCGGCCGATTTTTTTTTTACTTCATTCAAAGAGAGATCTACTTGTTGCTCCTGAGATTTGTACCTGTACTTAAGTTATTCAAATGAGGCACAGTAGACTAATCCTAGCAGTGGGGGATTATATGAACAATAAAAAAATTTTGTTAACAAGGAAGTAACAGATTTTTTTTTCTGTGATTATGGCAAAATCTTCGCTCCAGTGCACCATACCTCATCTAAAAGTTGTGCTCAAATATATAAAAAATTTAAAATGTGAATAATGTGTAATCTGTTGTTTTTACATGTTAAGTATAAGTGAAGAAGTTAGAGCTTCTAGCCCAACTGGCTATAGAAAACCTGTATACAATTGTTTACTCCCAAATACCCAACCTATTGGAATGATGGGGTTTTTTAAAACTTTTTATTTAGAAATGATATCACCAGCTGGGGGCGGTGGCTCATGCCTGTAATCCCAGCACTTTGGGAGGTCAAGGTGGGCAGATCGCCTGAGGTTGGGAACTGGAGACCATCCTGACCAGCATGGTGAAACACCGTCTCTACTAAAAATAAAAAAATTAGTTGGGCGTGGTGGCAGGCTCCTATAATCCCAGCTACTCAGGAAGCTGAGGCAGGAGAATTGCTTGAACAAGGGAGGCAGAGGCTGCAGCAGAGTGAGACTCCATCTCAAAAAATAAAAAAGAAAGAAAGAAATGCTATTGCTGGGTGCGGTGGCTCATGCCTGTAATCCTAGCACTTTGGGAGGCCAAGGCAGGTGGATCACCTGAGGTCAGGAGTTGGAGACCAGCCTAGCCAACATGGCAAAACCCCATGTCTACTAAAAATACAAAAATCAGCCGGGCCTGTAATCCCAGCTACTTGGGAGGCTGAGAAGGAGACTCACTTGAACCTGGCAGGTGGAGGTTGCAGTGAGCTGAGATCGCGCCACTTCACTCCAGCTTGCGGGATGGAAGAGCAAGACTCCATCTCAAAAAAAAAAAAAGAATGATATCAAATTTATAGAAAAGCTGCAAGAATAGTACAAAAAAACTATCTTACACCCCATATTCATATTTGCCAATTGTTAATTTTGCTTCATTTGCTTTAACAATGATTCTCTCTCTCTTTCTTCCCCCAACACACACAGATTTTTTCCTAAACCATTTAAAAATAAATTATTTAAATCATGTGCTTTTACCCTTGAGCATTTTAGACTATATTTTCATAGGACAAGAACATTGTCTTATGTGACAATGGAATAGGTAACCTCAAGAAATTCAACAATGATATATACTTTTACATAATCTATCATATTCCAGCTGTGTCAGTCAACCCAGTAACCTAGTTCATATAGTATTCTTTCTCTTCCAGTACAGAATCCAATACTAGCTCGCATATTGTGATCAATTACCATCTGTCTTTAGTCATAGAGAGGGAGTCTCGATTCATTTCCAAACTACTATTGATATACCTGACCAACTGGATCTCTGTGGTAAGGGAAGAATATCTCAACATAGGAGCTGACTACATCTTACTCCTGTATTCAGCTTATACTTGTTATATCTAATATAGCTAAGAATCTATGGCTGATACTGGCTTATTTAAAACAAAAGCTCATATTCCTCTACTTATTAATAACAAAAATGCATAAATTAATGTTTTTGAGCAGCTTTTTAAAGCATCTCCTTTTGAGGTGAAATGACCTCTAGGGTCATTGAGTGACCGTGAATCTTTAGTACTAATCAGTTATTTAAATAAATTGATCCAGATATGAGATTCACTCATAAGGTAAATACTGTTAGAAATAGGTTTAGAAAAATATAGACAGAAAAAAATCTAACAACAGCAATTTTTGGTATGTCTGATAACATGTGACTTTGTCAGAAAATCCTGTTTGCTATGAAACAAAAACGAGAAAAAAAACAAGATTATTGCCTACTTGGTATAACATTCATATAGATTTGATAATGATAACCTCCTGGAAAGCAAAAGAAAAAGGATATGATTGAGTTTATTATAACTGAAAAGAGATAAGGGAGAGGTCATAAAAAGGAAAGGAACATAGAAGTGTTTTTGTGTGTTTTCATCTCTAAACACACAAGAGGCTTTATGTTTACTACTTACCTTTAAAAATAAAATGCTTTGGGCCGGGCACGGTGGCTCACACCTGTAATCCCAGCACTTTGGGAGGCCGAGGTGGGTGGATCATTTGAGGTCAGGCGTTCAAGACCAGCCAGGCCAACATGGTGAAACCCTGTCTCTACTAAAAATACAAAAATTAGCCTGGCAGTAGTGGTGCATGCCTATAATCCCAGCTACTTCGGAGGCTGAGGGAGGAGAATCGCTTGAGCCTACGAGGCAGAGGTTGCAATGAGCCGAGATCGCACCACTGCACTCCAGCCTGGGTGATAGAGTAAGACCGTGTCTCAAAACATAAAAGTAAAAAATAAAATGCTTTATTTATTTTTCTAGGTGGGAGCTGCTCTAAGACCAGCCTTTTCACAAGATACACCATCAGATATAATAGCGAAAGCTTGCCAGGTAAGAAGAAAAATGGGACTTTGTATAGTTGTCTTCTATACATTCATAGATATCTTAGAATTTAACTTGTGTGAAGGAATAGAGAAAAATTTGGGAGACCAACATGGGAGGATCGCTTGAATTCAGGAGTTTGAGATCAGCCTGGCCAACATGGGGAAACCCCGTCTCTACAAAAAATACAAAAATTGGTTGGGCATGGTAGCATACACCTGTAGTCCAGGCTACTCGGGAGGCTGAGGTTGGTGGATGTCTTGAGCCTAGGAGGTCAAGGCTACAATGACCCAAGATTGTGCCACTGTACTCCAGCCTGGGCAATGGAGCGAGACCCTGTCTCAAAAAAAAAAAAAAAAGAGAGAGGAAAAACAAAATAATATTTTTATCTTGGAAATACAACAATGGCAGTTTTCCTTTTTATTCTGTGTGAAATGATGAAATAATAATTAGGTAATAAACATTGTGGTCGAAACATTGTTTTTGACCACACATTATGAAAATTTTGCTACTTTGTGGGTATTAAATCATACTAAGGAGAATTTCACAATATAGACATTTCATTGCAAAATTAATCCCAGGAAATTATTCTCACCTTATTATATCTGCAGAGACTCACAAAACCACCAAAAAACGTACATTTTCCTTTTTTTTTTTTGGAGACTGAGTCTCACTCTGTCACCCAGGCTGGAGTACAGTGGCATGCGATCTCTGCTCACTGTAACCTCCGCCTCCCGGGTTCAAGCAATTCTTCTGCCTCAGCCTCCTGAGTAGCTGGGATTAGGTGCCCGCCACCACGCCCAGCTAATTTTTGTGTTTTTAATAGAGACAGTGTTTCACCATGTTGGTCAGGCTGGTCTCAAACCCCTGATCTCGTGATTCACCTGCCTTGGCCTCCCAAAGTGCTGGTATTACAGGGATGTGCCACCACACCCTGCCCCAAAAAATGCATATTTTCTTATTCCTTTAATCAGTTTCTCTTTTTCATATGCTTCATTTTGAAAAAGGATTCATGTATTAAGCTCTAATCTTTTAGGTAATCAGTTTATTTGTCTGCTTACCTAAAGACAGAAGATAAGCAACTCTCTTCTTCCTAGTTTTCTGGAGTACGGTGCTGTGGTCCATCATTTTTGCTTAGAATCCATGGCCAAGCTTCATGTGACCTCTATGCAGAGAAGATTCTGCAATAATAGGTTTAAAATTCTGACTTTATCCTCTCTGTAGCTGAATGCAAGTTTGCCCCTTCCTTCCATTTTTGAAATTGATATCTCTGAAGCCTGCTGCCTTAATGGCAGTCTTCAGAGAAATTAACTCTTTCCACGGACAGGAGACCAGAGAGAAAAGAAACGTTGTTGGTAAGAGATAGGTCTCTGGATCGTGATGCAAACCTTCGACTAGGTAATTTGGTTTGGGATACTGCCACACAAATATCAAAAAATTACTGTCCATATGTAAATAAGTGTATCATGATGACGTTTCAGAGCACAGCATTTAAGCAGACAAAATCTCCTACAATGCTCCTGATCATTAGAAAAGCAAAGGCTATTAGAATTTTATCTTGTATATGAGTACTGAATTTGCCTTAAACTTATTTCTTTTGTGGCCCTAGTTGCATTTTTTTTAATAAGAAGTTTCTTTTTTTCTAGTGGCAGGCTCAAATTTGTGACCTCCTTTCCTTCTGTTGCTGGGAGGAAACCTGGTTTCCTGACAGGTAAAGCAGTAGGTTACAAGTTCCTTTCCTTTAAGGAAAGTAAGGAGTTGGCTTAATGATATCCCAGCCTGTTTGTTAGAACAAATGCCATGTTAAGAAACTTTAAAATCAGGGTAACTCTTAGATATTATAGGAAGGACCCTCAGATGTCACACAACTGGGTACAGTAATCAGTGGATAAATAAAAAATCATTTAAAGTAGGGTCAGATCATGAACATAATGCATACTTAAATATTTTATTTCAGCATAAAATTTTAAAATGTACATTCATTCACCAATCTTTTGATGTAGGGCAAAGTCTTTTCTCTGAATATTATTTTACTAATTCAATGCTACTTTGTCATTCTTCATAAACAAAATCCATAATGCATTATCTGTGATTCTAGTTTCAGATTCTTTTTTTTTTTTTTTTTTTTTTGAGACGGAATTTTGCCCTTGTTGCCCAGGCTGGAGTACAGTGGCATGATCTTGGCTCACTGCACCCTCCACCTCCCAGGTTCAAGCGATTCTCCTGCCTCAGCCTCCTGAGTAGCTGGGATTACAGGTGTACGCCACCATGCCCAGCTAATTTTTTGTATTTTTAGTAGAGACGGGGCTGCATCATGTTGGCCAGGCTGGTCTCGAGCTCATGGCCTCAGGTGATCCACCCACCTGGGCCTCCCAAAGTGCTGAGATTACAGGTGTGAGCCACTGCACCTGTCATTTTTTTTTTGAGACACAGTCTCCCTCTGTTGCCCAGGCTGTAGTGCAGTGGCATGATCTCAGCTCACTGCACCCTCCGCCTCCCGAGTTCAAGCAATTCTCCTGCCTCAGCCTTCCAAGTATCTGGGATTACAGGTGTGTGCCACCACACCCAGCTAATTTTTGTATTTTTGGTAGAGACGGGGTTTCACCGTGTTGGCCAAGCTGGTCTTGAACGCCTGACCTCAGGCGAGCCACCGTGCCCGGCCTAGTTTCTGATTCTTTAATGTGAAGAAAATACTTAGGTTTTTACAAAGAAAGCTTAGTGCCAAATTCCTAATCTTTATAATTTTCCCCAATTTTTTAGTTATATTTCTACCAAATTTCACAGAAATATTTATCAAATCTTTCCCATATGTTCTTTAGTTTCCTTTGGGAGTAACAGCTCTTTCTTTTCATGTTCATATTTAATTTCTTTTCACTTTAAATTTAATTATTTTTCAGCAGTTTTGACTGGCATTTTAAGTTTTGCCATCAGTATCTCCTTAATTGGTAACAATCAGTTAAAAATGTCCTTATTAATTTTATTAAAATTAGTTTTGAATTCTTTGAGAATAAAATTTGACATAAATACTTATTCTCCACTTTTAAAACGTTTTCAATATAGGAACTCAAGTCCATTAGCCATGATTTGAAATCCAAATGCTGTGAAAATCAAAAGCTTCTTTAATCATTTATTTGGCAGCAAAACCTGAGCTGACTTGTACTCATTTGGCTCTGATGTGAAGCTAAGTGAGAATGTAGCATTAGTTAATCTTTCTTATTGTGATTTGTAATACATTTTGTTGCAGATACATCTGTGTGTTAATTATGGGGTGCTGCCACACATCTTGCTAGGTGTATACTTTAATGAGGTTCAGGTACCTTATTACCTTTTACCCAAAAGTTGTGAACTCTGAAAAAAATCTTGGTCCAAGGATTTCAGATGAAAAAGTAAGGACATGTGGCCGGGTGCGGTGGCTCATGCCTGTAATGCCAGCACTTTGGGAGGCTGAGGCAGGCAGATCACGAGGTCAGGAGATCAAAACCATCCTGGCTAACGTGATGAAACCCCGTCTCTACTAAAAATACAAAAATTAGCCGGGCCTGGTGTTAGGCACCTGTAGTCCCAGCTACTTGTGAGGCTGAGGCAAGAGAATGGCATGAACCTGGGAGGCGGAGGTTGCAGTGAGCCAAAATCACGCCACTGCACTCCAACCTGGGTGACAGAGTGAGACTCTGTCTCAAAAAAAAAAAAAAAAAAGAAAGTAAGGACGTGTAATTATTGTTGTTAAAGCTGACACTCTGAGACCACCCCTTCCTTCTTGAAACTCTTCCCTTGGCTCCATTGTCACTGCACTTGCTTGGTTTTTCTTTTGTTTTTCTGGTATTTTCTTTTCAATTTCTTTCTTTATTCTTATTCTACTTGTCCCTTAATTGTAACTATATTCCATCTGGTCTGGCTTTAAGGCTTTATTTTTTTTGTTTAAACCTGTCCTTGAAAAAAATTTAATAATACTTTAGTTATCACCTTTGTGTGGGAATTCCTAGGGTTATGTAATTACCCTTGAACTTGCTCCTGAAATCCAGACCCACGTTTTTAATTGCCTGCTGAATATCTTTCCACAAGTCTCTTAGTGGCACTTTGAATGCAGCATGTAAAAATGTTCAAAATTAAAATCACGCTGTCTCACTTCTCATCTCCACTTAGTTTCCTTTGTTTCCCCTATCATCCCCGTAAAGCAGTAGTATCACCTTCCTTCCATTCAAGTCAGAAGCTTCAACAATCAGCATTTAGAAATTTTTGATTCCTTGCTCTTTTTGTATCTCCCTTCACCCACCCCCTAAAATAGCTAATTGGTTTCCATATCCTGGGATTTCTAACTACAAGTCTGTCTCAGATGCCTCTCCTTTTTTATTCCATTCCCAGTTTGATCCATATCATCTCTGTTCTATGGTATTATAAAAGACACTTAACATATTACTTACTGTCTATATACATTTTTTCTTATACATAAGTACTGGAACAGTTTTCCTAAAGCACAATTCTAATAATATGATCCCCCTGTCCAGAGGCCATGGAAACTCACAGTTGCTTACAGAATGAAGTCTAAATTCATTTTCCATGGAATGCAAATTTTACCTTAATCTAATCCCAATTAACTTTGCTAATCACATCTCTTCCTCATGTAACTCTCCTATGTCTATACACACAAACCTCTTTGACACCTAAACATTCCCATTCCTCCTGCTAGAATTAATCTTTCCCTTGTCTGTTTTTAAGTGTCCCATATTACAGTCATAAAACATTCCCATGTGTTCATTCAATCTGTGTTTTCTTACTTGAGGGTAGGGACTAGATTTTTTTTTCCTATTCCTTTTTTTTTCTTTCTTTCTTTTGAGACAAAGTCTCGCTCTGTCGTGGCTGGAGTGCAGTGGCGCGATCTCGGCTCACTGCAACCTCTGGCTCCCTAGCGATTCTCCTGCCTCAGCCTCCCGAGCAGCTGGGATTACAGACACACGCCACCATGCCCACGCCCAGCTAATTTTTGTATTTTTAGTAGAGATGGGGTTTCACCATGTTGGTCAGGATGGTCTCAATCTCCTGACCTCGTGATCCGCCTGCCTTGGCCTCCCAAAATGCTAGGATTACAGGTGTAAGCCACTGCGCCCAGCCTCTTTTTTTTTTTTTTTTTTTAAGTCCCCTTTATAGCAGCAAGCATAACCCTTTTCCTGTGGTAAGCAGAAATTTTGTTGAAGAATTATTCAAGACTGAACTGCTTTGGGTGGAAAATTATTTCTGTTAACATTTTTGTTAAAGTACATGGTGGAAACATGTTAAGTAAATACTATTTTGTTTTCTACATAGGAGTACATTAAAATCTATGCTTACCATTGATATAAAAAATAATACTGGCTGGGCACGGTGGCTCACACCTGTAATACCAGCACTTTGGGAGGCTGAGGCAGGCAGATCACGAGGTCAGGAGATTGAGACCATCCTGGCTAACACAGTGAAACCCCGTCTCTACTAAAAATACAAAAAAATTAGCCAAGTGTGGTGGCACGCGCCTGTAGTCCCAGCTACTCGGGAGGCTGAGGCAGGAGAATTTTTTGAACCCAGGAGGCGGAGCTTGCAGTGAGCCGAGATCACGCCACTCCGCTGCAGCCTGGGTTACAGAGCAAAACTGTCTCAAAATAATAATAATAATAATAATAATAATATCAAAGCATAGCATTGGGTAGTTTATTTTGTTTTGTTCTTTGGTTTTGTGTTTTATCTTCTAGGAAAAAAGTCATTTATTCCATTTTCTTATACAGCATTAATTTTTTTTACACGAAAGTTTTTGAATTCTCTTTGTCTAGGTATGTAGTACATGGATAGGAAGTGGAGTTGTCAGTGATCTCAATGATCTCCGTCGAGTACACAATCTTCTTGTTTCTTCTCTGGACAAAGTTCAGGCTGGAAAAGGATCTTCCAGCCAGCTGTACCGAGAGAGTGCCACGACCATGGAAAAACTGGCTGTTCTCAAAGCTTGGGCAGAGGTAACGACTAAACTACAACCTATTGTTTTTGACCCATTTCTTCATCCATGAGAAAATGTTCCTCTACTCTTGTTGGTAAAAAAATTTTTGTTTTTTAAAAACTAACCCTTGATATGGAATACTTTTTGAAAATATGTTAATCAGTGTACTGAAAACCTCTATATTGAGGAAGGGCTCTCCTACATAATATGAGGAAATTAGGTAGGAAAAACTCAAAAATATAACAGAAAATATTTTATGCCAAAAATCTTTTATTTGATTAAATTTCAGGTGACTTGCCACCTTGATATTGAGGCCATAGGAGTTTTGTTTCTTTTTTTTAAAGGTAGGGTCTTGCTTTGTTGCCCAGCCTGGACTTGAACTCCTGGGCCCAAACAGTCCTCCTGCCACAGCCATCCGCGTAGCTGGGACTGCAGGCACGCACCACAGTGCCCAGCTTGTTTTGTTTTTTAATAGCTAGTTTTACCTTTTTCATTCTCACAGTCACTTTAAAAAATATATAATTACGTTGTTTTAAATTCATTTTTCTAAATTCCTTCTGCCAGTTACTATTGAATTCTTATCATCTGCCCTCCAGTATTGAAGTAACTAATTCCTTCCTCTACCAGCTCAGTATCTCACTTCCCTATTTTCGTGGTATTCAGCAACAGGTAACTGAAACCACAGAAAGTGAAACCACGTTTAAGGGAAGACTATTGGAGTTATAATTATTTTAAGCTTTTCTGCTAATCTAAGACTAAACTTTTCTCATTCCCTTACTTCCCACCCTCTGATTCATTCAACAAAGTGTTGTTTAGCTTCAGCTCTGTCAGGTTAGCAGTTGAGAATACGGGGGTGAGATATATTACGTTTGCTGAGCAAGACAAACTGGTAAACAAGTAGATGTACCAAAGGGTAAGGAGCATTATCATAGGAGAAATACAAAGTGTTTTGGAACACATAGCAGAGGCAGTTACAATAGGCTGGAGGCTCAGAAGTAGCCTTTTTGGAGAAAGTGATGTTTACATTGAAACATGGAGGATAGGAGGAGGTATCAGTTAGGCATGAGAGTGAGGAGGAGACTGTGTGAAGCTCAGTGCTGTCTACTCTTCTTCTTTGTGTCTTCAGCACCTTCCTCTGTACATCCTCTAAAACTGCGCACTAGGCCAGGCGTGGTGGCTCACACCTGTAATCCCAGCACTTTGGGAGGCCGAGGCAGGTGGATCACCTGAGGTCAGGAGTTCGAGACCAGCCTGTCCAATATGGTGAAACACTGTCTCTACTAAAAACACAAAATTACCCTGGCATGGTGGTGCATGCCTGTAATCCCAGCTACTTGGGAGGCTGAGGCAGGAGAATCACTTGAACCCGGGAGGCAGAGATTGCAGTGAGCCAAGATCACGCCATTGCACTGCAGCCTGGGCAACAAGAGCGAGACTCTTGTCTCAAAAAAAAAAAATTTAATTAATTAAAAAACTGCACACATTATTTTCAGGAATATTTAAGGATATGCACAAAGGTTCTGCTACAAGGGTATTTGTTATGGTGTTATTATTCACAAAAAAGTGGAAATAACCTAAATGTATTTCTTGATATTGAAAGATGATGATATTAAGTGACTAGAAAATTGGGGTAGAAATTATACACACACGCACGCACACATTATTAGGTAAAAAACTGAGCGTGTTTATATAACTGTTTAGACTGTTAACAGCATTGTATCTGAGTAGTAGCATTATGTGTAGTTTTAATTTTCTTCATTTTGCTTATGCTTCTGATTGTCCTTTT
Organism: Pan paniscus; assembly: GCF_029289425.2. Taxonomy (NCBI): domain Eukaryota; kingdom Metazoa; phylum Chordata; class Mammalia; order Primates; family Hominidae; genus Pan; species Pan paniscus. Next base: position 89,471,740 of record NC_073261.2, read on the forward strand.
TTGTGTAATATCTATAAGAAAAATAAGCCTAAAAATTTATTTTAAAATAGGTCTGAAAGATATATTCTCATATATTGCAGGTAGCAATATAAAATATAGAACCTTTTTAGAAAGCATTTGGCAATGTCTATTCAGAGTCATAAAAATATTTGTAAACACTGACCCAGTAATTCCATTTCTGGGCCTGTAGTCTAGTGAAAAATATCCAAAATATGGAAAAGAGGTAAGTTTACAAAAATGTTTACTTGCAACACTATTTATAATGTGAAGAAATGAATATCTTTTGTCTTCGAAAGCTGTATTTCATCTTTCTAGGATTCCCAATGCTAAGTAAAGAATTAGAAGTAAATATAAAATTTCAACTGTAGGAAAACTGGTAGATACATTATGGGTCATCCACTGTAAGTCATTAAAATAATGGTTATGAAAACTGGTATTCACATGGGAAAACCCTATGACATGTTTATCAGTAAAACTAAATACAGAATCTCTGTACATCAAAATTATAACTTACAAAGATAGAATATGAAAACCCAGAAATTGAGGTTATGAGTCATTTTTAACTCTTATTTTTCCAACTTTTTATAGCATAATTATTAAAATAAAATTATAAGTCGAGGAAAAATGCATACATAGACCTTAAAGTCTTACAGTGACACCCTTGCTTCCCCATTGCCTGCAGAGTAAAAACTTAAGCTACTTCCAGCTTATAACCTGTGCTCCGTCTATATGAGAAACTTGGATACTTAGATTACCATGCAGTTTCCTGTTTTTGTGCTCTTGCTCTGGCTGTTCCCTCTGCCTGTAAGCTCCCTTTCCATTTCTGCCTATGAGCAAGTCAACTTTTGTCCTTAAAAACTGTCTCACCTTTCTCACACTCCCAAGGCTAAGATTCGTTTATCTGTGATGTTCCCTGAGATTCATTCACTCATTGCATAAACTGCCGAGTGTTCATTAGGTACCAGACACTGTCTGTGCACTGGGTAGAGTGTACTAGAAGATAAAGCATTAAAAAGATTATCTTTGTAGAAGATAAATAATTAAAACCAAATCTTTAAACGTTTCTTCTCTTAAGCACCTTTTTACTTCCCTCTCATTGTAATATTAGCCTGTGAATTCATGGAAAGCAAAAACTATGTATTATTTGTTTTTTTTTTTTTGCTTCCAGTCCTAGAACAATAACAAATTCAAGGCAAAAGGTGCCTACCTAGTAAGGATTTGATGAATGAATGGCTGGATATACTTAAGAGTGCTTATTGTGACATTTTCTTAAAAATGTTAGTGGCTGGGCACTTGGGGAGGCTGAGAAGGATGGATCACCTGCGGTCAGGAGTTTGAGACCAGCCTGGCCAATGTGGAGAAACCCTGTCTCTACTAAAAATACAAAAATTAGTCAGGCATGCTGGTGTGTGCCTGTAATCCCAGCTACCCTGGACCCTGAGACAGGAGAATCACTTGAACCCGGGAGGTGGAGATTGCAGTGAGCTGTGATCGCACCACTGCACTCCAGCCTGGGTTACAGATCGAGACTCCATCTCAAAAAAAAAACAGTGTAATAACAAATTTAGGGGGGAAACAAGCATGTACTCACTAGAAGATATGACAGTAATATATTCATAACTTGAGATCCAAAGTCCCTATTTTAGAATTTAGTCAATTGCTGTATATTTTCTCTGTGCTGTAAGTCTGCTTGGTGTGGGAATAGGGGTAAGACACAGTACTTCTCATCAAGAAGCTTGCAGTGTACCTATACAGATACCGTACTTAGGCTTTCTCATTAGGTACAATGGATGTAACACTGTGGAGGGAAGACAGTTTTCTCGAGATTTTTATCTAGAGCAATTCTTTTCTTGCTTGCTGTCATTCCTTTCTTTTTTTGTTTTCTCATTAATACGTTATTCAGCTTTGTATGTGCCAGTAGCCAAAGCCTAAATGTACTACAAAACAAAGGAAAATAAATATGATTCAATAAAGAAGAATCTTTGAAATTATATTTTAGGAAAGTTGCTTTTATGTCTTTTTGGCTCACAAACTAGAGAGAAAGAATACAGATAATGTATGTGACTAGCAGATTATATTAGCCAGGCTATCTGTTGTAAATGCTAGATTGCAAAATATCATTTAAGGTCTGTGTAAGAAGGAGTTTAGAAGGATATTTATGGAAATCCTTTCTGATGTCTCTTTTCGCCTCTCAGCTGCTTACTTTGAATGCCTGGTTGTCTAATAAGTCTAGGAAGGTGGAGGCAGAAACAGAGTTATACCCTGTGGCAAAAAAAAAAAAAGTGGGGGCGGGGGGTGCTTTGTAAAGTAGAATGAGGGAAGCCAGAAAAAACTCTGAGAAGGCTACTCAAGGAACATGCCATCAGAGGAATAGTCAGAAGTCAGATCAGTTTTTTTAGAAAAATGTCTCCAAGGCAAATGGAATTATTCTTTTGTGTTTATCAGGAAATCATGGAGTTGTATATACTTTTTTTTTTCTTTTTTTGAGACAGGATCTCAAATCTGGTGCCCAGGCTGGAATGCAGTGGCACGATCATAGCTCACTGGAACCTTGAACTCCTGGGCTCAAGCGATCCTTCTGCCTTAGCCTCCCAAGTAGCTGGGACTACAGGCATGTGCTGCCATGCCTGGCTAGCATTTTTGTTATTTTTTGTAGAGATAGGGTCTTGCTATGTTACCCAGGCTGGTCTTGACCTCCTGGCTTCAAGTGATTCTCAGCCTCTCCAAGTGCTGGGATTATAGGCATGAGCCACTGCACCTGATCAAAGTATATACTTTCTTTTTCTTTTTTTTTTTTTTTTTGAGACAGAGTCTCACTTTGTCACCAGGCTGGAGTGCAGCGGCGCGATCTCGGCTCACTGCAGCCTCCGCCTCCCTGGTTCAAGCGATTCCCCTGCCTCAGCCTCTGGAGTAGCTAGGACTACAGGTGCCTGCCACCATGCCCGGCTAATTTTTGTATTTTTCGTAGAGACAGGGTTTCACTATGTTGGCCAGGATGGTCTCAATCTCTTGACCTCATGATCTACCCGCCTTGGCCTCCCAAAGTCCTGGGATTACAGGTGTGAGCCACCGCACCCGGCCAAAGTGTATACTTTCTAATATCTATACCCAGTTATCTTTGATGATTTAACTGTATTTTTATAATAACTTAAAATATCTTATTTTTTTATCTTATGCCTTACTATTTTGTCCTCATAAATATCATATTAGGTATATGTGGTTGCTATGAATATTAAAAAGGAAGCAGAGTCAAAACCAAAAAGAGCAATTAAAAATACTGACGATGATGATGACGACTGTGGGACCATCGATGAACTGCCACCAGATAGTTTAATAACACTGGTACAACCTGAACTACCAACACTCAGTCGCCTGTGGTTAGCAGCATTAAAAGATTATGCACTCTTGACTTTACCAGCCGAATTTTCTAGTCAGCTTCCTCCAGATGGTGAGTATTACATTCTGAGTTTTACTTTTATGGAGTTCAAAGTAGTAGTTAAACAAAATAGAGACGGTATAGACTAGCAACAACAGTTGCTATAGTAACAGTTTAAATTTCTGTGGCTTAAGTTTGATGTTGTCTCAGTTAGAATATGTACTCTATATTGAATTTGTAGATAGAAGATATAGAGCTTTTTTGTTGGCTGAAGCAAACGTATTAGCAAGCACTGTTACAATAATAGCTGTATGAGCTAGGGTATTCTAAATAGCTATGGATAACAAGTCATTATGCGTAACCATAGATATATATTGCTGTACTGTTCAATGTGTGTATTTTCATATTCTATTTCAGATTCCTAGTGTGCCAATAAATTATGTTCCTAAAGTGCTTTGCAAATTGTACTTTAGTTTTCTTATCAAAATCAGTGTAGAAATCATCAACATTTTTTTCTGTTTAGAAAGCGTGTTATTAGTTCCTACTTGAAGAACCCATTCTCCTTCCTATATATTAATGATAAGAATAATGGAGTTCCCCCGCCCCCTTTTTTCCTTCCTTAATCCATCATAACAGCAAGGAGTGATGAGGAAGTCCTCAGTGTTAGTAGAGGAAACAACAGGAGGTGGAGAGGAATAGCAGAAGAAGAAAGAAACAGAGGGAAGAAACAGAGTTCCCTGGTTGTGATAGAAAGAGAAGATGATAGGGTTTTAGGAGCCACTGGCAACAATGAAGAGGTAAATTCTGTGACAACAGGGTAAGAAAAGGTAAGAATACTTAGTGACATCAGCAGTAGCAGAGGAAAGGCTGGAAAACTAGCATCAGTGAGGAAGAGACAGGTATTCCAGTTCATCAGCTACAGAAAAGGGGTTACTTTTGGTGGCTTTATAAAGAGGAGAAGCCCTTTGGCTAGATTTCTCTTTTGTATGTAACAGGTATTTTTGTTAGTGGTTCATAAATGAGCGAACATGTATAATAGTAATATTTTGGCCGGGTGCAGTGGCACATGCCTGTAATCCCAGCACTTTGGGAGGCTGAGGCGGGTGGATTGAGAGTTTGAGACCAGCCTGGCCAGCATGGTGAAACCCCATCTCTGCTAAAAATACAAAAAATTAGCTCAGCATTGCGGCGCACGTCTGTAGTCCCAGCTTCTGAGGAGGCTGAGGCAGGAGAATTGCTTGAACCCAGCAGGAGGAGGTTGCAGTGAGCCAAGATCGCACCATTGCACTCCAGCCTGGGCGACAGAGCGAGACTTGGTCTCAAAAAAAAAAAAAAAAAGTAATGTTTTTAATTGATTTGATTGCTTTACAGGTGGAGCATTTTATACCCCTGAAACTATTGATACTGCTAGACTTCACTATCGGAATTCCTGGGCCCCAATTCTCCATGCGGTGGCACTTTGGTTAAATAGCACAGGATTTACGTGCTCAGAGTCTACAGAAGCAGCAGCAATATCTGGTTTACAAAAACGTTCTACATCTGTCAATTTAAACCAGGCGTCAGGAGCAGTGGGTAGTGCTAAATCTTTGCCAGAAATTAACAAAGACAGAATGCATCTGATTTTAGGTAGGTCTGTCATATTAATATATTTCAAGATTATCACTTCTGAAAATTCGTATCTTTCATTTTAAAGCTATGGAAAGATTTTGTACAGTATAGCACAGTTCAGAGAAGGAAAAGTGAAAGGATTTTTCACCTCACCTTATAAATTGTTAATTGAATTTTTAACCTAGAAATTAAATTATTAAAAACTACTGAAACTACTTAACTGTCATGCTCATTCACACAGCAATATCGAACAATTTTCAGTAAAAAAACTTAATATGTTTTTTATTCAACAACAGGTTTTCTTTTTACTTGGCACTTAACCAATTATCCCATTAAGAAAAAAATGTTTAAGAAGATTTCAGTGAATCCTAATGTAAAATTGCTTTATAAATGCTTTTTTGTTTCTTGTTTTTTTGTTTTTTGTTTGAGACAGAGTTTCACTCTTGTTGCCCAGGCTGGAGTGCAGTGGCGCGATCTCGGCTCACCGCAACCTCCGCCTCCTGGGTTCAAGCGATTCTCCTGCCTCAGCCTCCCAAGTAGCTGGGATTATGGGCATGCACCACCACGCCCGGGTAATTTTGTATTTTTAGTAGAGGTGGGGTTTCTCCATGTTGGTCAGGCTGGTCTCGAACTCCTGACCTCAGGTGATCCACCCACCTCGGCTGGGTGCTGGGATTACAGGTATGAGCCACTGCGCCCAGCTATAGATGCTTTTTTAACATTTAAGAATTTATACATTGTAATGAAGCTTTTAGTGATCTTATGTTTTCTGGGAGTGAAAAGGAACACAATAAGGTGTAATTATCGGATTCATCAGTAGATCTGGTAAGTGAAAATGTGAAAAACTTCCAAAACAATGACTTTACCCTTATGTAAATTAAAAGCAGTTGTTTACTATGATACCCATTGTGCCTCTATAACTTGCCATTTAAAAACTTTGTATGCATGAAAAATTATTTGGCTACCATTTAATGAAAAGCAATTTTATAATGTTTGTAAATTTATTTTCTTAATGTATTATTTTAAAAGTCCTAGAAATAAAAACTTAATATCTTCATAATCAACCTGATGGCATGGGAATTCCTTCTTTCACACATAGCTAATTTGAATATTAACCTAATTGCAAAACTACAACCTTATGTTGAGTTTGGCTGTTTAACTTGGAAACCATTTTGAACTCTACTTTAAGGTATTAATAAATACATGTTAAGGTAATCTGTAAAAACATAAATAGAGAAGAAATATGGGATCAAACAACATAAAGTGTTTTATAAGTGAAAAAACATGTTTTTATTTTGTGCATTTCAGGTGTGAGTATACAGTTTCTTTGTTCCCCTAGACCTGAGGAGCCCATTGAACATGTTACAGCATGCCTGCAGGCCTTACATACCTTGCTAGACTCCCCTTATGCTCGAGTCCATATTGCAGAAGATCAGGTACAGTGTATTGCTATGATAGATACTTGTGTGGTTTTTTTTTTGAGTATTGCTTTACAATGGAAAAAAGGATGGATTTTTTTTCTGTATTGGATCCTATTTTAACATGATATGAATACACTGAGTCCCTGTATTTATTCACCCAGTTACTTTTACTCTGTGCCTGGTCTGCCCCAAACATGGTTTGAGGTTATAGATAGTGAAAGCAGTTTCACTGTGCCTGAATTAGGAGATAAGTACAGTGTGGTAAGTGCTATTTTAGTGCATGTAAAGCTGCAATTAGAATAGAGAGGAGGAGCCCGATGTTGTGATAGGAAAGCAAAGGATGGTTTCTCAGAGTGGGCAATGGTTGAATCAAATCTTCAAGAGGAATTAGTGAGGCAACACATGCAGGACGGGTTTTCCTCTCAGAAAGAATAGCAAATACAAACACTAGGAGGCATGAGAGAACACGGCAAGTTCAAGGGCATAGCCATTTACTATGGCCGATATGAATGGAACATGAGGTTGTTAGATGAGGCTGGACAACAAGGTGAAGACTAAATCATGAAGGTTTCTTGATGACATGTAAGAGTTTGAACCCTATCCTGAAAGTGATAGGGAATCATTAAAAATGTTTAAGTAGAGGAATGATGTAACTAACTTTATATTTCAGAAGGATCATTCTGTCAACCCGTAGAGGTAGGTTGGTTTGTAAGAGATGGGAAGGGAGACAGGGAGGCCAGTTCTGAGGCTTTTTTCATAATTCCAGAGAAATGAGAACACTAGCCTAGGAAGGCTGAATAAAGGAAGAAGAAAGAGGACCAAGATTGGAAGCTTGAGGATAAATAGCATTTAAAAATTGAGAAGAAGGAAGTAAATCAACAGTGGAAACTACTAGAGAAGTTTCAGGAGAACCAAAAGAGAACAGAGTTATCAAAGACAAGGGAGGAGTTTCAAGAAGGGTAGACAGAGTCTCAAAAGAAAGAATCGAGTAAATAAGCACAGAAATGAGTCTAGAGGAGGCTATTGGTGACCTCCCGCAGAGGATTGTTTGAGGTGACCAGTAGCCAGATAGTAGAAGATCAAGGAGTGAGTAAGAGAGTAAAGGAAGTGGAAGCATCTAGGCTGGGAAAGGAAGGAGCCAGATACATAGAGGAGGACATGGGGTAGATAAAAGGATCTGGAGGCTTTGGGAATAGTGCAGGGGGGACATGTGATAAGAAAGACTTGAGCATTGTCATTATACTGACAAGAGTAGCCTAACTAGAGAGAGAAGTTGAAAACATACGAGATATGATCAGAGTCCTTGAAGAATCCCTAGGAAGTCAAATAGGTTAGGATAGGAGCACATAAGGAAAGATGAACCTCAGATTAAGCCTCACATAAGAGGCTGAACACATGATCTTAAGGAAAGAGGTAAAGGTGGCTTTGGTTGCAGTTAAGTCTTTTCCCCCTCTTTGAAATTTCATTTAGGTTCATTGGATGGATTTGGTGTGGAAGATTGTGAGTAAGAAGCTTAAAGTGGGTGGCGAAAGTTTGTAGTAGTTGCTGAAGTGAATAGAAGAGGAACTCACCAGAGATTTCTACAATCTGTGGTAGGCAGAGGTTGTAGAAATTCTTGGATATTCAGCTCAGGTTAGAAATTATAAATTTTAGCAGCACTGGACTCTACAATACTATTTAGCTCAATTATTTCCTTCCAATAGGAGAATGATCATCTCTGAATATAAAGCACATTTAAATATGTAAATAATAAATCGTTTGTTGCTTGAAAATACATAGGGGTAAAATGTGACCATTTCTTAAGATTTTTACAATGTTCTTATTTGTTACGTAGTCCTATATTTTAATTTTAGCTACCTGATTTCTTTTTTTACATAGGTATTTTCTCAGATTTTAACAATATAAATTTATTCTTTGAGATTGAAATTACTTAACTGTATTTGTATTTATTTGTATTAGTTGATAGGTGTTGAGTTGCTGAGTGTTTTGCACCGCCTCCTATTGACCTGGAATCCATCATCTGTCCAGCTGTTGGTTACTGGAGTTGTACAACAGATAGTAAGAGCTGCTCAGGATTATTTGCAAGAGAAAAGAAACACTCTAAGTAAGCACTAGAAATTACACTAACTTGAAGTAAATCTTATTTTATACTCTAATTTTTAAAATATTAACGCCAGGACATATTTCTATAGTTCTTATTTTATTTTTTAGAGACAGGGTCTCATTCGGTCACCCAAGCTGGAGCGCATTGATGTGATTATAGTTCAGTGTAGTCTGTAACTCCTGGGCTTAGGATCCTCCTGCCTTAGCCTTCTGAGTAGCTGAGACTATAGGCACACTCCATCAAGCCCAGCTAGTTTTTTTTTTTTTTTTTTTTTTTTTTGCGGGCGGGACAGTCTTACTCTCAAGAGCCCAGGCTGGAGTGCAGTGGTGCAATCTCGGCTTACTGCAGCCTCAAACTCCCAGGATCAGGTGATCTTCCCACCTCAGCCTCCAGAGTACCTGGGTTTACAGACACACTCCACAATGCCCAGCTAATTTTTGTATTTTTAGTGGAGACAGGGTTTTGCCATGTTAGGCTGGTCTCGAACTCCTGAGCCCAAGTGATCCGTCCATCTCAGCATCCCAAAGTGCTGAGATTACACGTTTGAGCCACGGCACCTGGCCAGAAGTTATTAATTAAAAAAAGAATTAATCATACATTTAGAAGATTTGAAATTGATTTTATTTTCATTAGAAAGGACCAAATGAAATTGCTGAGAGTCGACTATTTTTCACCTTTTGTCAATTTCATCTGGTTCAACCTAACATATGTGTTATTCCTATTACAAAATATATACCCAATAAAAATACCTGATAAAGATTTTCCAAGTGAAAAATGAACTGTCTGTTACCTTTAAGGACAGATCAATGCACAGAATTCTAGGGAGGCAGAGAATTATACAGAGAAAGACGTGTGACATTATTTGACATTTGCTTATAAATTCTTTTGAAGGAATTTCCTAAATATACTTGTGTTGTTTTACGTACTTTTTTTTGGCTGGAAATTTCACCAAATTATCTTTTACCTCAGATGAAGATGATATGGAAAAAGAGGCCTGTACCGTATTGGGAGAAGGAGGTGACAGCGGTGGTCTCATTCCTGGAAAATCTCTTGTGTTTGCAACTATGGAGCTGCTGATGTTCATTTTAGTACGGCATATGCCACATCTCAGTACCAAGGTGTCAGACTCTCCAAGTCACATAGCCACTAAAACTCGACTATCAGAAGAAAGTGCTCGTTTGGTGGCAGCCACAGTTACCATACTCTCTGATTTACCATCCCTTTGTTCACCCGCTGGTACGGTATTGATCAGTATTTGGAAATGCATTATATTACAGTAGACAAAGATGAGCTTGCCTTTGATTTTAAGCACTGTTATAACCCAGTTTCCTCTTAAATCTCAAGTGAAAAATAAGAAGCTGGTCTTTTTTTAAGGTTTTGTCTACCTTTAGGAGCCTATGAAGATTAAAGATTCAGAAAGTCACAAACCTAAGGTGCTCTTTTCAGATGTGTTTCAAATAAGACATGGAACTACAGGTTGGGGAAAGACAGTGTCAGCAGATAGACATAAAGTGGAATAACTAAACTCTATTTTCCAATCTGGTTGCCACTCTTGAGTAACACTGAAAAACTCAAGGCCAGGTACGGTGGCTCATGCCTATAATCCCAGCACTTTGGGAGGCTGAGGCAGGTGGATCACCTGAGCTCAGGAGTTCCTGACCAGCTTGACCAACATGGTGAAATGCCATCTCTACTAAAAATGCAAAAATATTAGCTGGGCGTGGTGGTGCATGCCTGTAATCCCAGCTACTCAGGAAGCTGAGGCAGGGGAACCACTTGAACCCAGGAGGCAGAGGCTGCAGTGAGCCAAGATCGCGCCATTGCACTCCAGCCTCAGCGACAGAGCAAGACTCTCAAAAAAAAAAAAAAAGAAAGAAAAAGAAAAACTCCGAAGAATGTCAGAGGAGACTTTTTCTTTTTAAAGCTCATCAGCTGTTGTTAGTGTTAGTGTATTTTATGTGTGGCTCAAGACAATTCCTCTTCCAGTGAGGCTCAGGGAAGCCAAAAGATTAGACATTCCTGATCTGGAAGGTAAAAATGGTATCAGATAAGGAGATAAATTTCAGCTCAACACACGGAAGACCTTTCTACCTCCTAGAGTTACCCTACATATGTGAAAATAATGAATTCTCCATCTTTGGAGTTTTGCAAGCAGAGGCTACAATGGCTGCAGGTCAGAGTGGTGAAGGTATTTTTTCCTTTTGTGGGAGGTTGAATTTTCATGACCTAGAATTTTCAGTTACAAATTCTAGGATTATTTCATTTCTTCTTTCCTTGCCCCAGTAGTCCTTTTACTTTCCTGGTCTGATTAGGTTGACTTTAGTAGACTGAGGATTGATTACATGTCTTACAATTGCTATAAAACTCCTGAAGTTACTCAGATGCTTCCCACAGTATCTGGTGTGTTTTTTTCCTGTTTTTCTGTCTTCCTTTTTCATTTTCATTACACAGGGCATGAAATATTAAATAGGTGAAGTATTAGAAGTAATAAAAATAAGGCTAGCTGGAAAAAGAAAGAAAATACCAATTCTGTCTTTGAAATAATATGACACTTTCTTATTTTCTTTTTCAAACATTGAATTATAGTAGTAGTAATACAGTAAATTTTGTATAAAGTCAAGGAAAAAAACAATATTAAACCACAATCAAATGCAAAAAATACAAGCAATGGAAACAACTATAATATGGGAACTGAATAGTTATGAGGTAATCTGATTTGTTTTTCTTTCAGGATGTATGACAATCCTGCCCACAATTCTGTTCTTAATCGCAAGAATATTGAAAGACACAGCAATAAAGTCTGCAGATAATCAGGTTCCTCCACCAGTCAGTGCAGCTCTTCAAGGGATTAAAAGTATTGTGACACTTTCAATGGCCAAAACTGAGGCTGGCGTTCAAAAACAATGGACAGCTCTGATTCGTAGCACGCTTGCTTGCATCCTGGAATATTCTCAACCAGGTAACCTATCAGTTTTAAACGTTTTAGTTAGTTAGGATATGTGTTCCCTAAGTAATGAATTAGTTGAATAAGCTTATCAGAAAACTGCTGTATAACAATGAATCATCTCAGAGAGGTATGTTAGTCATATCTTTCAGATGTGAACTTTAATACTCTTTTCTGGATTGTTGACTCTAAATGCCCTTGTGTTAATAGTTATAAACATGTTGGGGCCAGGCGTGGTGGCCCACGCCTGTAATCCCAGCATTTTGGGAGGCCAAGGTGGGCAGATACCTGAGGTCAGGAGTTTGAGACCAGCCTGATTAACACGGTGAAACCCCGTCTCTACTAAAAATACAGAATTAGCCGGGCATGGTGGCACATGCCTGTAATCCCAGCTACTTGGGAGGCTGAGGCAGGAGAATTGCTTGAACCCGGGAGGTGGAGGTTGCGGTGAGCCAAGATCACACCACTGCACTCCAGGCTCAGCAAAAAACAGAGTTTTTTGAAACTCTGTCTCAAAAAATATATATATATAAATATACTGGGAGGTTTTTTGTTTTTTGGGGTTTTTGTTTGTTTTGTTTTTTTGAGACAAAGTCTCGCTCCGTCACCCAGACTGTAGTGCAGTGGCGTAATCTCAGCCCACTGCAACCTCCGCCTCCCGCGTTCAAGTGATTCTCCTGCCTCAGCCTCCTGAGTAGCTGGGATTACAGACGCCTGCCAACACACCCAGTTAATTTTTGCATTTTTAATAAAAGACGTGGTTTCACCGTGTTGGTCAGGCTGGTCTCAAACTCCTGATCTCATGATCTGCCCGCCTTGGCCTCCCAAAGTTGCTAGGATTACAGACGTGAGCTACTGCACCCAGCCAGGAGGTTTTAAATATATACATGTATATCTCTCTCCAGAATTTTTTTTTTTTGAGACAGGGTCTCACTGTGTCGCCCAGTCTGGAGTTCACTGGCACGATCTCAGCTCACTGCAACCTTTGCCTCCCAGATTCAAGTGATTCTCATGCCTCAGCCTCCCAAGTAGCTGGGACTACAGGTGTGCGCCACCATGCCTGGCTAACTTGTGTATTTTTTGGTAGAGACGGGGTTTCACCATGTTGGCCAGGCTGATCTCAAACTCCTGACCTCAAGTGATCTGGCTGCCTCAGCCTCACAGGTTGCTGGGATTACAGGCATGAGCCACTGTGCCCGGCCTCTCTCCAGAATTTACATGTGTTAATATATTTATGTTTTCTTCAAGTTGTTGTTTTACAATAAAAATAATAAAACAGGAGAGAAAATTGAAGTACCTGTCACTACTCCATTGTACCCCCACATGGAACTACATGTTGATATTATGTTTTTTCGGGTGTTTTTGTTTTTCTGTTTTTTGAGATGGCGTCTCCGCTCTGTTGCCAAGGCTGGAGTGCAGTGGCGCAATCTTGGCTCACCACAACCTCCGCCTCCCAGGTCCCAGTTCAAGCAATTCTCCTGCCTCAGCCTCCTGAGTAGCTGGGATTACAGGCACGCACCACCACGCCCAGCTAATTTTTGTATTTTTAGTAGAGATGGGGTTTCACCATGTTGGCCAGCCTGGTCTTGAACTCCTGACCTCGTGATCCTCCTGCCTCAGCCTCCCAAAGTGCTGGGATTACGGGTGTGAGCCACCACACTCGGCCTGATATTATGTTTTTTCTTAGAAATATCTATCTATATAAATAAGTATGTTTTCTATATGAGTATGTGTCAGTTATATTAAATATATATTTATATATGTGTTATATAGAGAGTAAGATAACTATGAGCAATATATATTTGTTTTAAAATTTACATAAATAATGTCATGTCATTCTGTGACTCAACAATAACTTTTTTTACATCTGTTAATGTGAATATATAAAACTCTCATTTAACTCCTATATAGTTTCTGTCATATGTTTTTATCAATTATTATTCATTTCCCTGTCAATGATATTTTTGTTGTTTCTAATTTATCCCAGTTACAAAGATTGCTGCAGTTAACATCCTTACAAATTTCTCATGCACGTGTGCTGTGAGAGATTTTCTAGGATGTACACCTAGAAGTAGAATCGATGGTACATTTCAATGTCATCAGACATTGCCAAATTGACCTCCAACATAGCTACGTGAATTTACGCTCTCACCAGCAGAGCATGATAATCTGTATTTTCCCACATTCTCACCAGTATTTGATATTGTTAGACTTTTTAATTTTGCTGTGTTTGGTAAAATATACTGTCTTATGGTTTTAATTTGCATTGCTCATTTTCTTAGTAAGCATTAACATTTTTCATGTCTATGTTTAATTTTTGGTGAAATGCTTACATTTTTGTGTTTTTCTTCTGATTGACTTTTTATTTCAAGGTTTATTTCTTTTGTAAAGAAAATATAAAATAACTGAAAACAAAGAATAGTAAAGAAAGATTTGTCATCTCACCTATTAAAACATTTCCACATTATCTAAAACTGTGGAGTAGGCCCAAGAATCAGTGGAACAGAACAGATTGCTTTGAAACAGACATTCATCCACATGAGAATGTAATATATGATAAAATATAATATATGATAAAAGCACATTGGTTAGCTGTTTGAGAAATAAATTTCATTTAGGCTCTCATATCATTAATCAAAACAAGTACCAGATAAAATAATAACATAAAATGTTTTAAACAGGAAAACAAAGAAAATATAGGTGAATGTTTTATGTTAGAATGGCAGAGGACTGGCCGGCGTGGTGGCTCACGCCTGTAATCCCAGGACTTTGGGAGGCCAAGGCGGGTGGATCACGAGGTCAGGAGATCGAGACCGTCCTGGCTAACACAGGGAAACCCCGTCTCTACTAAAAATACAAAAAATTAGCTGGGTGTGGTGGTGGGCGCCTGTAGTCCCAGCTGCTTGGGAGGCTGAGGCAGGAGAATGGCATGAACCTGGGTGGCGGAGGTTGCAGTGAGCCGAGATCGCGCCACTGCACTCCAGCCTGGGCTACAGAGCGAGACTCTGTCTCAAAAAAAAAAAAAAGAATGGCAGAGGACTAACTGTAAGTCAAGGAAAGATGTCGCAGAGGACAATTTTACTGTTTTGGTCTATATAGAAATTAGATGGGGTGTGGTGGCTCATGCCTATAATCCCAGCCCTTTGGGAGGCTGAGACAGGTAGATCACTTGACCAGAGGAGTTTGTGACCATTCTGGGCAATATAGTGAGACCCTGTCTCTACAAAATAAAAAATAAATAATTAGCTGGGCATGGTGGCACACACATGTGGTCCCAGCTATTTGGGAGGCTGAGGCAGAAGGATCACTTGAGTTCGAGAAATCAAGCCTGTAGTGAGCCATGATGGTGCCACTGCACTCTGGTCTGGGTGAGAGAGTGAGACCCTATCTCAAAACAAACAAACAAACAAAAAAATTAACTTCTACCCATCAAAACACCTTACATTAAATGGTAGATGAAAAAAAGACAGCTGAAAAACTGACAATATTTATGTCTGTGTTGATATCATTAATATACAAAGAGTTCTTAGAAAAAATTCACTTACTAACCAATAGGTGAAAGAAGAAAGAGGCCAAACGCAGTGGCTTACGTGTGAATCCCAGCACTTTAGGAGGTCAAGGTGGGTTGATCACTTGAGGTCAGGAGTTCGAGACCAGCCTCAGTGGTGAAACCCCGTTTCTACTAAAAATACAAAAATTAGGCCAAGCACGGTGGCTCACTCCTGTAATCCCAGCACTTCGGGAGGCTGAGGCGGGTGGATCACCTGAGGTCAGGAGTTCAAGACCAGCCTGACCAACATGGAGAAACCCTGTCTCTACTAAAAATACAAAATTAGCTGGGCGTGGTGGCACATGCCTGTAATCCCAGCTACTCAGGAGGCTGAGGCAGGAGAATCTCTTGAATCCAGGGATGCAGAGGTTGCGGTGAGCCGAAATCACGCCATTGCACTCCATCCTGGGCAACAAGAGCAAAACTCTGTCTCAAAAAAAAAAAAAAAATACAAAAATTAGCCAGGCATGGTGGCAGGCGCCTGTAATTCCAGCTACTTGGGAGGCCAAGGTGGGAGGATTGCTTGAACTCAGGAGGCAGAGGTTGCAGTGAGCTGAGATCGCACCATTGCCCTCAAGCTTGGGCGAGATTCCATTTCAAAAAAAAAAAAGAAAGAAAGAAAAGAACACAGCTGTATCAAAGAAAATAGATACAGCTACAGGTGTCCGCCACCGTTCCTGGCTAGTTTTTGTATTTTTAGTAGAGATGGGGTTTTGCCATGTTGGCCAGGCTGGCTTCGAACTCCTGACCTCAGGTGATCCCCCCACCTCGGCCTCCCAAAGTGTTGGGATTGATTTACAGGCATGAGCCACTGTACCCGGCCCATAATTTTTTTTTTAATTCAGTGGGTCCCTTACTGTTACTTCAATATGGCCCCATTATTTCTTGAGCACTTCCATACTTTCTAGCCCCAAGATGTAGCAGACTGAGTATTTCCCCCTCACTGTTCTAGAATCAGCCCCTTCTCCAAAAGCCTTGATTCCTTTTAGTAGAAAAATCATATTTAGATGCCCAATCTTCTTAAAATCACAATTTAAAAATAAAATGGGGCCGGACACCTTGGTTTATACCTATAATCCCAGCACTTTGGGAGGCCAAGGTGGGAGGGTTGCTTTAGGCCAGAAGTTCGAGACTTTCCTGGGCAATATGGTAAGACGCTGTCTCTATAAAAAAATTTTAAATTCAGCTGGACATGGTGGTGCATGCCTGTAGTCCCACCTCCTCGGGCGGCTGAAGTGGGAGGGTTGCTTGAGCCCAGGAGTTCAAGGCTGCAGTGAGTTATGATCATGGCACTGCACTCCAGCTCTTTCTCGGGGGAAAAAAGAAAAAAAATTAATTTTTAAAAAATGAATATAAAATAATTTTTGATAAAAAATTGCTTGCAGCATTGCCAACTCTGAGTAAGAGATTATATTCTACGTAGAATAAATTTCCTATGATGGGGTTTTCAGGGTTTTTTTGTTTTAGGTTTTTTGTTTGTTTGTTTGTTTTTGAGACAGGGTCTCACTCTGTCACCCAGGCTGGAGTGTGGTGGCATGAACGCAGCTCACTGCCACCTTAACCTCTAGGGCTAAAGTGATCCTCGTGCCTCAGCCTCCCAGGTAGCTGGGACTGCAGGCATGCACCACCAAGCCTGGCTAATTTTTTCGTTTTTTGTAGAGACAGCGTCTCAGCATATTGCCCAGGCTAGTCTTGAATTCCTGAGCTCAAGCAGTCCTCCCAATTCAGTTTCCCAAAGTGCTGGGATTACAGGAGTGAGCTGCCTAGTCTGGGTGGGTTCTCAGGTTTTTAACATTCGTGACTCAGGTTATTATAAATTGATTAAATCCTTCAAATTTTACATCTCTTTCGTTTGTTTTTTTGTTTGTTTGTTTTGAGACTGAGTCTCACTCTGTCACCCAGGCTGGAGTGCAGTGGTGCAATCTTGGCTCACTGCAACCTCTGCCTCCCGGATCCAAGCGATTCTGTAGCCTCAGCCTTCCAAATAGCTGAGATTACAGGCGTGCGCCACCATGCCCAGCTAATTTTTGTATTTTTAGTAGAAATGAGGTTTCACCATGTTGTCCAGTCTGTTCTAGAAATCCCAAAGTGCTGGAATTACAGGCATGAGCCACCACACCCAGCCGACATCTCTTTTTTTAAACTTTATTTCTTTACATTAAGTTAATGGACTTTTTCTAGACTATTGTTCTTAACCCTTTATTCCATATTACAAAAAGCTGGTACCCTTATTATGAAATAATGTTAGCATGTCACATGTATATGTTTGTAATCCTTCTAAAGTACTGATTATCACTGGGTATTTACAGTTGCCAAAATAGGTCAAATTTACACAAAAGGTAGGGATCAGTTTTACTGAAGAAATGATAATCACAAAATGTTTGGAACTCGTATTTTATATGTTCAGAAATATTGTTCTTTAGAATAAATGTTCATATTTCTAGTATTTCTAATTACATACTATATTTCTGTTCAAGTTGTATCTATTCCTGAATAAATGTAATGGCAAGAAATTCCTTAAAATTCTTAGAACACTGTCTTCAGGAAATTGTCCAAGTTTTTTTTTTTTTTTTTTTGAGACAGAGTTTCGCTTTTGTTGCCCAGGCTGGAGTACAATGACACAATCTTGGCTCACTGCAACCTCCACCTCCCCGGTACAAGCGATTCTCCTGCCTCAGCCTCCCAAGTAGCTGGGATTACAAGCATGCACCACCATGCCCAGCTAATTTTGTGGTCAGGCTGGTCTCGAACTCCCAACCTCAGGTGGTCCGCCTGCCTCGGCCTCCCAAAGTGCTGGGATTACAGGTGTGAGCCACTGCACCCAACCGATTTTTTTAATGGTTATATGGAATTTACAGGTTTTCATATTTACTAAATTGAAAGGAGATATCACTTAAAAATGTACTCTGGATTTTAAAATTAGTTAGAATATTTTATAATAATTTAGCATTAAATATAACTGCATACATTTAACGTTATACATTGAACTTCTTACAGTTGTCTGTGGACTGTATTAGATTAAGGCAAGTACTACTGTAAATGTTGTGGGGAGAGAGAGATGATTGTTCAAGATTAAAATTCTGGCCAGGCACAGTGGCTGACACCTGTAATCCCAGCACTTTGGGAGGCCAAGGCAGGAGGATCACTTGAGCTCAGGAGTTCAAGACCAGCCTGGACAACATGGCAAGACAACGTCTCTCTCTACAAAAATAAATAAAATTCCAAAATGTTTTAGAAACAGCACACTTCTTTCATTTTTCATTTTCAGAAGACTCTGTACCTACACCTGATGAAGTAAGCATGCTAACAGCAATTGCACTCTTCCTGTGGTCTGCTAGTAATGAAATAATAGGAGTCCAGTCATTACAGAATGGCTGCATGAACAGATTTAAAAATGCATTAAATTCATGCGACCCATGGGTAAGTTACACGTTACACAGACATAGATAAAAACATTTCCCTTTATCAGGAAAATGTCAGATTGATTCATTAAAATATGTGATACATAATGAAAAGCTAAGTATTTGCACTATGGCTTTTAAATGGAAAAACTGAAACAAATCACTGGGTTTAAGCACTAGAACACATGTGTATGTTTATTCACATATGTAGAAATTCTTCAATATCTGAAATATTTGATTAACCCCAGGGCATACTGGTAGAGACAAGAGTCTATGATTATGTTTTCCAGTGTTTATTTAAATGACGCTAAGGGCATTAAAGGAGAAGCTTATATTATTAGACGTTTTAATGAACCTGCTAGAAACTAGTTTGTCTAGAAAGTAAGATTTTTTATTTTACAATGTCAGAGTCTAAACTTGATTCTCAAGCCTGCTACACGTCAGATATTTTAAAAAGCAGAAACATTCTTGAACACCAGGTGCAGTGGCTCACGCCTGTAATCCCAGCACTTTGGGAGGCCAAGGCAGGCAGATCCAGGAGGTCAGGAGTTCGAGACCAGCTTGTAGTGAAACCCCATCTCTGCTGAAAATACAAAAAAAATAGCCAGGTGTGGTGGCATGCGCCTGTAGTCCCAGCTACTTGGGAGGCTGAGGCAGGAGAATCACTTGAACCCAGGAGGTGGAGTGAGTTGAGATTGTGCCATTGCACTCCAGCCCGGGCAACAGTGTGAGACTCCGTCTCAAAAAAAAAAAAAAAAAAAGGAAACATTCTTGGACTCCAGTACTGTCTTTCCTGATTCTGAGTCTCCAGATAGGTGGCTCCAGGATCTGTATATTTAAAATGTTCTTCAGGTTTTTCTTGTGTCTAGCCAGATTTAGCCACTTGTATTCTACCAAAGCACTGAAATGGTTTTCTTCCACTCTGTCCCATATATTGGTGGGACTTCCCTCCCTCTCTTCCTTCTTTCCTTCCTTCATTTTTTTAAAAAAGTGTTAATCTGAAGCCTTTCTAATACAAAGTGGAGCCAGTAAGACTTTATTTTCTAGGTCTGGAAACCTTACATTGTTAACAGTCATTTCCAGGGAATCAAGTGGTTTTGAGATATCTAAGCAATGTATTTTTATAGCTTTGTTTCAGATCATTCAAATATTTAACCTTCCTTACTAAATATATTTGGTTAAAATGGGAGGGACAATTGTACATTAAAGGAAGAATTAAAAACAGAAGTGGGAATAACTGATTTCTAACTTATTTCACAGTATAAAAATATGGGAATTGGCCAGGCATGGTGGCTCACACCTGTAATCCCAGCACTTTGGGAGGCCAAAGCGGGCAGATCACAAGGTCAGGAGATTGAGACCATCCTGACCAACATGGTGAAACCCCGTCTGTACTAAAAATACAAAAATTAGCTGGGTGTGGTGGTGCGCACCTGTAATCCCAGCTACTTGGGAGGCTGAGGCAGGAGAATCGCTTGAACCCGGGAGGCAGAGATTGCAGTGAGCCAAAATGGTGCCACTGCATTGTAGCCTGGCGACAGAGCGAGACTCCATCTCAAAAAAAAATAAAAATAAAAATACAGGAATTGTATAAGCATGGTGATTTGGTCATTAAAATATATGAACATTTTTGACTAATTTTTGTCAGAAAATTCTATTCTACTCCATTTCTCTAAGTAGAAAATGTAATTTCCATTTTTGTCCTGCAGTATCACTTATTTTCAGTACATAATAAGATGCAATGTGATTGTAGAGCAAATAAGAACTATACACATGTTAATTGATAATATGTTCTTCTTATATAGGTTCAAGCCAAATGTTACCAGCTTCTCCTCTCAGTCTTCCAACATTCCAATCGTGCCCTTTCAACTCCTTATATTCATTCATTAGCTCCAATAGTGGTTGAAAAGCTAAAAGCTGTTGAAAGAAACAGACCAGCCAGTAACATAGAGCTTTTAGCAGTTCAAGAAGGAATAAAAGTTCTTGAAACATTGGTTGCTCTTGGTGAAGAACAAAACAGTAAGTATATTCTTATAAAAAGCTACTAGTTCAGAATGAAGATCTGTATTGTATATAAATTTTATTTGATATTAGAAACAGGCCTGCTGGGCGCGGTGGCTTACACTTTGGGAGTCCCAGCACTCTGGGAGGCCAAGGTGGGTGGATCACGAGGTCAAGAGATCGAGACCATCCTGGCCAACATAGTGAAACCTGATCTCTACTAATAATACAAAAATTAGCTGGGCGTGTGGTGCACACCTGCTGTCCCAGCTACTCGGGAGGCTGAAGCAGGAGAATCACTTGAACCCGGGAGTTGGAGGTTGCAGTGAGCCGAGATCGCGCCAGCGCACTCCAGCCTGGCAACAGAGCGAGACTCCATCTCAAAAAAAAAAGAAAAGAAAAAAAAAACAGGCCTTTGCTTCTGTTACATAATGTAGTGAGTTGATTTTTTTCTTTGTTTGTTTTTGAGCAGGAAGTTCAAATGAATTGCCAATGGCATTTCAACACAGCGATTTTTTTTTTTCTAGGAATGTATGCATCCCTTAAGATCTAGGAAAAATATAGATGTTTAATAGGGTTTTTTTTTCTTTTTTTTTAGACAGTCTTGCTCTGTCACCCAGGCTGGCATGCAATGGCACCATCTTGGCTCACTGCAACCTCCGCCTCCTGCACTGAAACAATCCTCCCACCTCGGCCTCCCGAGTAGCTGGGACTACAGGCACGTGCCACCATGCCTGGCTAATTTTTGTATTTTTTGTAGAGACAGGTTTTTGCCATGTTGCCCAGGTTAGTCTCTGACTCCTCCTGGACTCAAGCGATCCACCCGCCTTGGCCTTTCAAAGTGCTAGAATTATAGGTGTGAGCTACCGTGCCCATTTCATAGGGTTTTAAAATAATACATTCTAATCTTCATAATAGAGGTATAAAAGCTTTATAACAAATATAACCAGTTAAGTATTAATACCAAACATAATTATTAAAATATCTCAAAACTTGTTATTTAGAATTTTTTTTAATTTAATGAAAAACTACTGCATACATCCATTTAACCAGAGACTTATGCAGTTTAATGTATTTTCTTTATTCCCTTAATACTTAAGCTTTGATTTTATCACAATATTTGTCCTTCAAAATATGATTTTTAATTGTAGACAGACTGTACTTTTTAAACTAGTATCTTATGATTGAACATTAAGCTGTTTTTAATTTTTCAAGATCACAAATGAAGCTTTTTTTTTTTTTTTTGAAACAAAGTCTTGCCCAGGCTGGAGTGCTGTGGCACGATCTTGGCTCACCGCAACCTCCGCCTCTGAAGTTCAAGTGATTCTCCTGCCTCAGCCTCCTGAGTAGCTGGGATTACAGGCATGTGCCACAACGCCTGGCTTATTTTTGTATTTTGAGTAGAGATGGGGTTTCACCACCTTGGCCAAGTTGGTCTTGAACTCCTCACCTCAAGTAATCCACCTGCCTCAGCCTCCCAAAGTGCTCGGATTACAAGCGTGAGCCGCTGCACCTGGCCGAGATGAGCATCTTTATTCTTAAATTATTTCTGTCAGATTCCTAAGAGTGAAATTACTGGAGAGAAGGGAATGCACATTTTAATACTTTTAATTGGCCAGGGACAGTGGCTCATGCCTGTAATCCCAACACTTTGGGAGGCCAAGGCAAGCAGATCACTTGAGATCAGGAGTTTAAGACTAGCCTGGCAAACATGGTGGAACCCCATCTCTACTAAAAATACAAAAAATTGGCTGCACGCGGTGGCTCATGCCTGTAATCCCAGCACTTTGGGAGGCCAAGGCAGGCAGATCACCTGAGATCAGGAGTTCGAGACCAACCTGACCAATATGATGAAACCCTGTCTCTACTAAAAGTACAAAAATTAGCCAGGCCTCGTGGTATGCACCTGTAATCCCAGCTACTCGGGAGACTGGACGGGAGAATTGCTTGAACCCGGGAGGCGGAGGTTGCAGTGAGCTGAGATCACCCCACTGGGCTCCAGCCTGGGTGACAGAGCAAGACTCCATCTCAAAAAAAAGAAAAAAAGACTTTTAATCTATATTGTCAGATTGCTCTCCACCTACAAACTGTACCTGTTTTTTCTTTTCTGTTAAAAATTTTTTCCTCTTCTCTTAAAAACATTTCACAGAAAATTGGAAAAGTAGTGGAGATTTTCGAAAAGCGATTTCAATAGCTCCTCTATAAAATAATAATCCAGAACTATGCCAGTAGAAGAAAAGAATGCAGAGGAGAAAGTGGAAGAAAGGTTTATCTGATTTGATGATTAACTGGTTATAGAAGGCAAAAGAAAAGCAAGTATTACTATGTTGCATGAAAACAACATCAAAATTAGGAAAGTCAGAAAAGGCAGTGTTTGGAGAAGTTGATAAATTTAGTTGAAATTAGTAACAATATAGGTTATTTAGGGAAAAATTTTATGACTGACATGGCCTATGTTTGGCAAATCAAAATAACTTTATTTGTATTGTTATTTTACTAATTGTAAATTCCATAAAGATGAGGACTGAATCTTACTCACTTTGTAATCCCAGCACTAAGTTTTATTGCGTTCTAGTATTTAAAATATTTTTGAGTTGACTCTTGGGATCAATTCCTTTACAGGCACCCTAATTTGGAATTAAATTTAGCATGAGGACAGATAGGGAAGGGAACTTTTTTTTAAATTCTGTATTGTTTGATTTTTTTGACAGTAAGAATATATATATCATTTGTATAATTAAATATAGTTTAATAGCTAGTTAGGCTTTAGCAATGTCTTTGAAATAAATGACCCTTTTTCAGTTTAAGATATAAAACAACCAAAGCATTGTAATTTCAACTATCAACCAGACCAATTTGTAGCATTATTAATGAGGTGTAGCAATGATCAGCACCATTGGTCAGGTGTGGTGGCTCACGCCTGTAATGCCAACACTTGGGGATACCAAGGCAGGTGCATCACGAGTTCAGGAGTTCAGGACCAGCCTGGCCAATATGGTGAAACCCCGTCTCTACTGAAAAAAAAAAAAAACAAAAAGCCAGGTGTGGTGGCACATGCCTGTAGTCCCAGCTACTCATGAGGCTGAGGCAGGAGAATCGCTTGAACCCAGGAGGCAGAGGTTGCAGTGAGCCGAGATCACACCACTGCACTCCAGCCTGGGCAACAGAGTGAGACTCTGTCTCAAAAAAAAAAAAAACAAAAAAAGGCACCATTGTGATTTCTTCATTTTTTTAATGCACTGCTTCACTACTCAGATAACAGATGTTTTGTACTCTAACAAGACTTTTAAGAGGTAGAATAAGCAGTTTGCCTGTTTTTAAAATTAAAACTGAATCTAAGAATAAATGCCATAAAAAACCAAAGGCACACAAGTCTCATTAGTGAAATAAGATGACACTTATTAGGAGGATACCATCAAATAAATGAATGAATGTAAATCATATTAATTTGATGGCAACATTTTTATACTTCACTTCATATTTTACATAGTTACATGATTCCCGGAGGGTAAATTTTCAGCTTTTGAATTTAAGTCATTCAACTTTTTTCATCCCATTTACAGATGTTAATTTTGTTGTCAACTTTACAGTATCCGGTATAAGAATGGGCAGTATATGTTTTTTCACCCTGCATGACCAAAGTTATAAGCTAAAAATATTAGAATTATATTTGACTCCTTGTTCATCATCTTTATTGAATCTATTATTCAAATCTTGTCCCATCTCTTTCTGAAATTTCTCTAGGTTTCAAGAGAAACTTGCACCTTATTCTTATATCTAATCACCTCCTAAATAGATAACTATAATAGTTTTCCTAGCTGATATTCCCCATCAAATTTACCTAAAGTAATTTTATCTCTCCTTTGCTTAAGAATTTGGAAAAGTTTACTCTTCCCTTACAGCATCAAGTCTGAACATCTTTGCTTGCTTTTCAAAATATTTTTTCTGCTCCCCAACGTGTACCTACTAACCTGACCAGACCAGTTTCCTTTCTGTGCTCCTTTTAATCGCTTACATTGTTCATATTATTTTCACTTTCCTCAGTTGGTTTTCTCTTATTTTTTTCTTATACAAATCTATTAAACCTACATTAGATCTTTTCTTTGAGAAATATTGCCTAATTACTTAGCTCACTCCGATCTTACCCTTCATAGAATTTATTTGGTATTTGTAACCAACCAAATAAAATCCCAAAGTATTCCTCAGTTTCATGATTCTCTTGGTGAATTCTATACGGAAATGCTACCCACATTTTTTAGCACTTAGTGCTCTAATTGTTCTATGTGCTGTCTACTGTTTTCATTTAGATAATAAAAGAATCCAGGTAGAAACAAATTATGTAACATTTCCTATAATGCTTAGCATATTTCTAGATATTTGATGAATACTTAAATAACTTATATTTTTCCAGTTTTATATATATATATATATATATATTTTTTTTTTTTTTTTTTTTTTTTTTTTTTTTGAGACAGAGTTTCACTCTTGTTGCCCAGGCTGGAGTGCAGTGGCCTGATCTTGGCTCATTGCAACCTCCGCCTCCCGAGTTCAAGCGATTCTCCTGCCTCAGCCTCAGGAGTAGCTGGGATTACAGGCGCCTGCCACCACGTCTAGCTAATTTGTTATATTTTTAGTAGAGATAGGGTTTCACCATGTTGGCCAGGCTGGTCTCGAACTCCTGGCCTCAGGTGATCCACCCGCCTCAGCCTCCCAAAGTGCTGAGATTACAGGCGTGAGCCACTGCGTCCGGCCTCCAGTTATATTTTAAAATTGTTAAAACCAAAACCTTAATTTTCAACCTACTGTTGAAAACCTACTATTGAAACCTCTTCCGATTTAGCAAGCCAATATACTGAAGATAATTTTATATATATTTTATAATTCTCTATTTTTATTATGAAAGCCAGCTTTTATAATACTATTAACATTTTTTTTTTTTTGAAAGGGAGTCTCGCTTTGTCGCCCATGCTGGAGTGCAATGGCACGATCTCTGCTCGCTGAGACCTCTGCCTCCCAGGTTCAAGCGATTCTCCTGCCTCAGCCTCCAGAGTAACTGGGATTACAGGCATGTGCCACCACACCCAGCTAATATTTTTGGGTTTTTTTGTTTTGTTTTGTTTTGTTTTTTGAGACAGAGTTTCACTCTTGTTGCCCAGGCTGGAGTGCAATGGCACGATCTCGGCTCACCACAACCTCCGCCTTCCAGAGTCAAGCGATTCTCCTGCCTCAGCCTCCCTAGTAGCTGGGATTACAGGCATGCGCCACCATGCCCGGCTAATTTTGTATTTTTAGTAGAGATAGGGTTTCTCCATGTTGGTTAGGCTGGTCTCAAACTCCTGACCTCAGGTGATCCGTCTGCCTCGGCCTCCCAAAGTGCTAGGATTACAGGCATGAGCCACCGCGCCTAATCAAATTTTTTGGATATTTAATAGAGATAGGGTTTCGCCCTGTTGGCCAGACTGGTCTCAAACTCCTGACCAGGGGATCCGCCCACCTTGGCCTCCCAAAGTGCTAGGATTACAGGCATGAGCCCACCGCGCCTACCCCTATAATACTATTAACATTCTACATGAGGGAAATTGAACTAAATCTAGAAGATTGGAGGATTTACCTGGGACTTTAAAAATAAGCTTTTTACCTCTTTTCTGAAAACTTAATATGGAAACAAATCCAATTAATTGGAAACTTCTGGGTAGTTGCCAAGAGAAAGAGTGTGTATGTTTATTCATTCAAAGCATAGTTACTGGATGCCTGTGTACCAGGTAGTGTTCTAGGCATTGAGAATTTCTCATGAAATAAAACAGGCAAAGGTCCCTGATCTCATGGAGCTTACATTTCTGGTAGGAAAACACAGACAATAAACACTTCTCGTCCCCTATACGTGTGTGTGTGTGTGTGTGTGTGTGTGTGTGTGTGTGTGTATGTGTATATATATATATGTATCTGTGTCTGTTATATGTAGACATGTATCTTTGTGCAATTTTATATAGTGATGATGGATATATCAATTTTAGATGTAGATATAACATCTATAGTTAGATGCAGGAATTGATAGGAGCTGTGAAGAAAAAAATACAGCAGGGAAAGAAAATAGGGAGTAAGGTCCAGGGTGGAACTGGGATTCTGGAAAGGCTTCACTGATTATTATCACTGTCCTTGCTGACATCAGTGAGTGTCACACATTCTCTACCAGATGCTTCCTCCTGCCTTACAATTGCGTCAGTTGTCATTCTACAAAAATTAACAGTAATTAAGGGGGAGAAAGCGTAATTCTCAATGTGATTATGAGATGTTATACACACACACAATTACATATAAAGGTTAATTGTTAAAAAAAAATCACCTTTAATGAAACTGATATCCCAGGATGGAGTTGTTAATATAAGTAAAGACAAAAGACTAACAAAAGGAGATGAAGCCTCCAAATAAATACTTTTTTAAGGACTTGGAATTTATATCAGTCGGACATAGGTTCTTGTTTTTTTAACCGTAAGCTTATGTATTCCCTTAGTTTTGAGGAATTTCCCCTCACTGTGAGTTTTGGGGGATGATGAAATAGGAAAAAAGTTGTATTGTATTTCTACTTAAAGAGGAAAGAAACAACTAGTGTTAGTTAAATAATGGTAAATAGATGCTTTTCAGGTTTCTGTTCCTCACTCCAATCTCCTGATTCTAGAATGCCTGTAAAAATTTTATAATCTTACTCTCAAGATACATTCTACCAGGTGGCAATTGTAAAGTGTTTTATTACTTTTTAACCTTTGGCCCATTTTTTTTTAAGTAAAGCAAATTAATATAAATGTAAAATATACAATATTAACAAACCTGGTTTCCAGCTTGGACATTTAGTAAATATTTAATATTAATTATGAGTTATTGAGGTCTAAAGTAGGCTGTGCATGTGTACTTATATTTTATTATGTTCAGTCTTCCATGGCAATTGCCTAGTTTTTAAAGTTTATTATAATCCTTATGTTTGTGATCTTTTTTCATACTTTATTATTTACAGGAGTCCAGCTACTTGCTCTTTTAGTTCCCACTTTGATATCTTACCTGCTGGATGAAAATTCTTTTGCCTCAGCAAGTTCAGCTTCCAAAGATCTTCATGAGTTTGCACTCCAGAATTTAATGCATATTGGACCTCTGTATCCACATGCTTTCAAGACAGTAATGGGGGCTGCTCCTGAGTTGAAAGTGCGTCTAGAAACTGCCGTTCGAGCAAGCCAAGCAAGCAAAGCTAAAGCGGCTGCCAGACAACCAGCCCCCGCCATACATTCTGCACCAACAATTAAGCTAAAAACAAGTTTTTTTTAATTTGTACTTTCATTTATTTGTATTTATGTTGTCAACTAGCCCCTAATTAGTGATGGCCACTGTATCATTCCAGGCTACCTATGAGTTCTGTTTTATTTGTATATTGGTATTATAGTGCTTCCAAGTAGGTTAAGTGAAATAATGCTCACACCACTTATTGATTTTTAAGGAGTGATTTTTTTTATCATGTGGTGAATATGTTTTCATTTTCCTCCTAATAATGTTTCTCTTTTGTTAACTTATTTATTTTTCAAACACTGAGCCATAGTCTTAAATTTAAATGCTAAAATCAATTGTATCATGTAGTCGGGCAGCCTATTGATATTGTCGGGAAAAAAATGGGTCAGAACTCAGCATCTGTCATGAAAAAAATCAATTGAAAAACAAGCAGATTTTAAATTCTGAAGTAATCAGAATAATGGAAAGTGTCTGTTTTGTGGTGTATATACTATGAATAAAATCACAGCATTTTCTAAGCATTTCCCAAAATGTCCTTATCTTTCTGATGGATCTTTTAGCTTTCATATCAAATTACTAAATTATGCTAGGTATATTTTAGTTGTTAACAGAATTAAAATTCTCATTTAAAGGTTCACTAAAATGTTTAAATGTAATATAATATTCTGCTTTTTTTAATGGCTATAATTTGGCTTCAGTTATGTTTTGTAATTACAGAACCTCAAGTTCTGGCTATGATGGTTAGTTTCCTTCATCAAATATTTATTGAATGCCTACTGTGTATAAGGCATCAAGCTAAGTGCTGCAGGGGATACAAAAATGAATTAGGCATAATTACAGTGATGCCATTCTCTCATGTAGTGGGCATTTTACCGTACGAAATAGATAATTCACAAAATGAATGTTTGCCACAGCATTTAGCAAATTTTAAACACCAAGTTTTACCGCACAGTGTAACAGACTGAGCAAGTATTATCAAAAGCAAGTCACTTTCTGAACATTTTATCTTCTTTTCTCTTTTCCTTTCTTTTCCTTTTTCTTTTAGAGACAGAGTCTTGCACTGTTGCCCAGACTGGAGTGCAATCATAGCTCACTACACTTGAACTCCACTCAGCCTTTTAGATACCTGAGATAGGTACTTTGTCTTGCCTGTTTTCTCACTGACTTTTGGGTGTTTTTTCTTTTCTTTTTTCTTTTCTTTTCTTTTTTTTTTTTAGATGGAGTCTCTCTCTGTCGTGCCCAGGCTAGAGTGCAGTCGCACAATCTCGGCTTACTGCAACCTCCGCCTCCTGGGTTCAAGCAATTCTCCTGCCTCAGCCTCCTGAATAGCTGACATTACAGGCACCCGCCACCACACCCAGCTAATTTGTATTTTTAGTAGAGACGGGGCTTCATGTTGGTCAGGCTGGTCTCGAACTCCTGACCTCAGGTGATCTGCCTGCCTCTGTCTCCCAGAGTGCTGGGATTACAGGCATGAGCCACCATGCCCAGCTTCTTTTCATTTTTGTTTTGTTTTGTTTTGTTTTGTTTTGAAGCGGGGTCTCACTTTTGCCCAGGCTGGAGTGCAGTGGCACATGACCACGGCTCACTGCAGCCTCAATCACCCAGGCTTGAATGATCCTCCCACCTCAGCCTGCCAAAGTGCTGGGATTACAGGCGTGAGCCACCACACTTGGTGCTGGTTGTTTTTTCATTTCAGGTTTGCATTGCCACAGTTATTCTCCTTGGTTTTTGTTTTTGTTTTTGCTAACAACTTCATGGAGATCCAGTTCACATACCATACAACTCAATTCAGTTTGGGCATGGTGACTCACACCTGTAATCCCAACACTTTGGGAGGCTGAGGCCAGGAGTTTGAGGCAGCCTGGGCAACACAGCAAGACCTCATCTCTATGTTAAACAAAAAGAAAATTAGCCAGACGCAGTGGTGCACTCCTGTAGTCCCAGCTACTCAGGAGGCTGAGACAGGAGAATTGCTTGAGCCCAGGAGTTTGAGGCTGCAATAAATTGTGATCATGCCACTGTATCCCAGCAAAGTGTACAGTTCAATGGTTTTTAGTGGTGCCACCATCACCACAATCAATTATGAACATTACCCCAAAAAGAAACCTTGTATCCTTTAGCTATCCTCCTACCATCTCCCCATTTCCCCCCAACTTAGGCTACCACTAATCTACTTTCTGTCTCTGGATTTTCCTCTCATGGACATTTCATATAAATTGAACCAGTTAATATGTGGTTTTTTGTGACTGGTTTCTTACTGTAATGTTTTCTGTTTGCTTGTTTTTTGAGATGGGATCTTGCTCTGTTGCCCAGGCTGGAGTGCAGTGGCGCAATCTCAGCTCACTGCAGCCTCTACCTCCTGGGCTCAAGCAATCCTCCCACCTCAGGCTCCTGAGTAGCTGGGATTACAGGCGCACACCACCATGCCCTGCTAATTTTTCATATTTTTGTTAGAGGCAGGGTTTCACCATGTTGCCCAGGCTGGTCTTAAACTCCTGAGCTCAAGTGATCCATCTGCCTCAGCCTTCCAAAGTTCTGGTATTACAGGCATGAGCCACCAACCCACTGTAATGTTTGTTTGTTTGTTTGTTTGTTTTTGAGATGGAGCCTCACTCTGTCACCCAGGCTGGAGTGCAGTGGCACAGTCTTGGCTCACTGCAACCTCTGCCTCCTGGGTTCCAGCGATTCTCCTACCTCAGCCTCCCCAGTAGCTGGGATTACAGGCGCACGCCGCCATGCCTGGCTAATTTTTTGTTTCACCGTGTTGGCCAGGCTGGTCTCGAACTCCTGAGCTCAGGCAATCCGCCTTCCTCAGCCTCCCAAAGTGCTGGGATTACAGGCGTGAGCCACCACATCCGGGCCACTGTAATGTTTTTTAAGGTTCATCCATGTTGTAGCATGAATCTGCACTTCATTCCTTTTTATGGCTGCATAGTATTCCATTGTATATATACCACATTTTGTGAATCTACTCATCAGTTGCAGGACATTTGGATTTTTCCATCTTTTTCTTGCCTGTTAGGAATAATGATGCTATGAGCAATTATGTACAAGTTTTGGGGTGGACATATGTTTTAATATTATTTGAGTATATACCTAGGAGTGAAATTGCTCGTTCAAATAAGTCTAACTTTTTCCTTTTTTTTTTTTCTTAAATATGGCCTTTCTGACTCATGTTTAACTTTCTAAGGAACCACCAGACTGTTTCTAATCTTATTTTTTTGCACACGTGCATGTACACACGTAACCCCTTTTCCCTCATCTATTTATAAAGTATGTTTATTTCTGCCTTGGCTATTTTTTGCTGTTCTTGGCTTCTCCCATCATTTCCCACTTTAGGGTAGACTGCATCATGCATTAGCAATGATCCTCTCCCTCCCTGTCTCCCTTCCTCTCTCTCTCAGTACATCTTTATGCTTTCTCTAGACGCTTCTGTTTTTGTTTTTTGTTTTTTGTTTTTTGTTTTTTTTTTGAGGCAGAGTTTCACTCTTGTTGCCCAGGCTGGAGTGCAATGGCACGATCTCGGCTCACCTCAACCTCCGCCTTCCAGGTTCAAGTGATTCTCCTGCCTCAGCATCCCGAGTAACTGGGATTACAGGCATGTGCCACTGCGACTGGCTAATTTTGTATTTTTAGTAGAGACAGGGTTTCTCCATGTTGGTCAGGCTGGTCTTGAACTCCTGAACTCAGGTGATCCACCTGCCTCGGCCTCCCAAAGTGCTGGGATTACAGGCGTGAGCCACCGTGCTTGGCCTTCTCTAGACCCTTCTAAGTCACTGACAACTTCTAGTTTTCTGTGATCATATCTGTAAAGGGAAGATCTGTTTGAAGATTATTAATTTGTTCTGCTGCCCAACCCATGAGATTTTTCTCAACCTAAATAATCTTATTTATTTGATTATGAACATCGAGTATCATGAAGCTAAAAGGAGAAGCAACATTATAGCCAGTAATTCTGAAGCATAATCTGAGCAGTTTTCATAGTTCAAGACAAAGTATCTTCTGTTTGCTTTCTAAGTTCTTACTAATCAATATTATACATTTGAATTATTATTTTTTGAGACAGGGTCTTGCTCTGTCACAGGGCTAGATTGCAGTGTTGTCATCGTAGTTCACTAGAGCCACAAACTCCTGGGCTGCAGCGATCCTCCCTCCTCAGCTTCCCAAAGTGGTGGGATTACAGGCATGAGCCACTGCGCCCAGCCTGAATTCTTTTTTTTTTTTTTTTTTGAGACGGAGTCTCACTGTCGCCCAGGCTGGAGTGCAGTGGCTTGATCTCAGCTCACTGCAACCTCCGTCTCTTGGGTTCAAGCGATTCTCCTGCTTCAGCCTCCCAAGTAGCTGGGATTACAGGCGCCCGCCACAATGCCTGGCTAATTTTTGTATTTTTAGTAGAGATGGAGTTTCGCCATGTTGGCCAGGCTGACCTTGAACTCCCGACCTCAGGTGATCTGCCCACCTCGGCCTCCCAAAGTGCTGAGATGACAGGTATGAGCCACCGTGCGCCCAGGCCTGAGTTCTTTTTTGTTTTGTTTTGTTTTTGAGACAGAGTCTCGCTCTTCTGTCACCCAGGCTGGAGTGCAGTGGCGCAGATCTCGGCTGACTGCAAGCTCCGCCTCCCAGGTTCACGCCATTCTCCTGCCTCAGCCCCCCGAGTAGCTGGGACTACAGGCTCCCGCCACCATGCCCAGCTAATTTTTTGTATTTTTAGTAGAGACAGGGTTTCACCGTGTTAGCCAGGACGGTCTCGATCTCCTGACCTCATGATCCGTCCACCTCAGCCTCCCAAAGTGCTGGGATTACAGGTGTGAGCCACAGTGCCCGGACCAGGCCTGATTTCTTAATTAGAGAAAACTCATCCCTGATGAGGCAAGTATCCCTGTTCTAAATAGGTTCTGTCATCAACTAGGAATAGAAGTTTAGACAACCTGACCCTTTGGGGCTTCAGTTTTCTCATCTATAGAATCAGAAAATTTAGTAAATATCCTCTCTCTGATCTTTTACACATTAAAAAAAAAAAAGTACATATAGCTGAATATTTGTCCTGCTTATTTTTATCAAGAGAATTTTTGGCCAGTCCTTTAATATTGGTACATAACATTATTTAGTCTGACAAGCAGTCTTTACATGTGTGTAGAACTACTATCACAGTATGACAGTGTAAAATACAGTAAACAAGGCTGGGCATGGTGGCTGATGCCTGTAATCCCAGCTCTTTGGAAGGCTGAGATGGGAGGATTGCTTGAGGCCAGGACTTCGAGCCCATCCTGTGTAACATAGCAAGAGCTTGGGAGACTGACAGAGGAGACACACTTGAGCCCAGGAGTTCAAGTTTACAGTGAGCTATCATCACGCTGCTGCACTCCAGTCTGGGTGACAGAAAGGGACCCTGACTCAAAACAACAACAACAGCAACAACAAAAAAACAACCCACTAAACATAATCCAGATATAGAAGTTAAAATACTACAGGTTGGTATTGTCAGTAAGAATGACCATTTCTGTTGTGTTCCAAGCACTGTGTTAGACACTTCATACCCATTATTTATTTTCATTTAAACAATGCTGAATGATGGATATAATTATCCCAATATTGAAGACATTTATTTATATGAATTATTATCCCTACATTTTTTTCCTCTAGTTTATTTTCGATATTAGAATTCTTAAATCTCAGTTGGAATTTTTAGGTTGATGTCAGACATGGCTAGAGTAGAACTATAAATAAATTTCTTGCCTCAATGCTTTCCATTAGATGGATTATTTTTAAAACCTGATTTAATAATTACAAACTCATTTCTAGTTCTTTCATATATAAAACCTTATGAAAGTATTATTTATGGGCTTCACAGAATTTTATTAAGAATTTCACATCTTAATCATTTTTTAATTTATTATTTATTTATTATTATTTTTTGAAACAGGGTCTCCCTCCATTGCCCAGCCTAGAGTGCAGTGGCATGGTCACAGCTCACTGAGCCTCAGCTTCCTGGGCTCACGTGATCCTCACACCTCGGCTTCCCAAAGTGTTGGGATTACAGGTGTGAGCCACAGCGCCCAGCCTGCCTCAGCCTCACAAGTAGCTGGGGCTACAGGCACATGCTACCATGCCTAGCTAAATTTTTTTTTTTTTTTTTTAAGAGACAGGGTTTCACGTGTTGCCCAGGCGGGTCTTGAACTCCTGAACTCAAACAATCCGTTTGCTTCGGCCTTCCAAAGTGCTGGGATTACAGGCATCAGACTCAGACCCTGGTCCCCTAATCATAATTTAGAAAAATTATACTGAGCTAAGTTTTGTTTCGTTTTGTTTTGTTTTTTTGAGACAGTCTTGCCCTGTCGCTCAGGCTGGAGTGCAGTGGCGCAATCTCAGCTCACCGCAACCTCCACCTCCCAAGTGGCTGGGACTACAGGCGAGTGCCTCTACGCCCAGCTAATTTTTGTATTTTTAGTAGAGACTGGGTTTTGCCAGGTTGGCTGGGCTGGTCTCGAACTCCTGGTCTCAAGTAATCCATCCACCTCAGCCTCCCACGTGCTGCGATTACAGGTGTGGGCTACCACCAGTAGGAATCATTTTTTGATGGTTACTTAATAATGGATGTACCATTATTGACTTAGTCATTACGCTAATCTTAGGTAATTTACTTCCAGTTTATGTATGTATATATAAACTGGAAACTATATTTCCATATTTCCAGTATATATATATGTGTGTGTATATATATGTATATGTATATATATGTATGTATATGTGTATATATGTATATATGTATATATATGTATATTTATATAGACACACACACACATATATATGTATATAGAAAGTGTGTGTGTGTATATATATATATATATATATATATATATATATATATATAAAGTGTGGGCCGGGCGCGGTGGCTCACTCCTGTAATCCCAGCACTTTGGGAGGCCGAGGCGGGCGGATCACGAGGTCAGGAGATTGAGACCATCCTGGCTAACACGATGAAACCCCGTCTCTGCTAAAAGTACAAAAAAAAAAAAAAAATTAACCAGGCGTGGTGGTGGGCGCCTGTAGTCCCATCTACTCAGGAGGCTGAGGCAGGAGAATGGCATGAACCTGGGAGGCGGAGCTTGCAGTAAGCCGAGATGGCACCACTGCACTCCAGCCTGGGCGACAGAGCGAGACTCCATCTCAAATAATAATAATTATGTTGCATTTGTGTTTAAAAAAATAGAACTTTGTGGCCAGGCACAGTGGCTCACGCCTGTAATCCCGTCATTTTGGGAGGCCAAGACGGGCGGATCACCTGAGGTCGGGAGTTCGAGACCAGCCTGACCAACATGGAGAAACCCCGTCTCTACTAAAAATACAAAATTAGCCAGGTATGGTGGTGCATGCCTGTAGTCCCAGCTACTTGGGAGGCTGAGGCAGGAGTATCACTTGAACCCAAGAGACAGAGGTTGCAGTGAGCCAAGATTGTGCCACCGGACTCCAGCCTGGGTGACAGAGCAAGACTCCTTCTCAAAAAAAAAAAAAAAAAAACAACAGTAATCACTATCACTTTTATGTTGCTCTTTATGTGTTGGCCATATTGGAGTTCTTTCAACATATCAAATATACTGTGTACTTTTCTTCCTCAGGGTATTTCAATTTTGCCAAAAATGCTCCCCACCCCACCCTCATCTTCTAGCTTATTTATACTCTTTCTTTAACATTTTAATCCGGCTACATTCTTATAAAGAAAAGTTGCAGCATTAATTTGGTTATTGCCATATACTAAAAACCATGTTATTTAAATTATCTTTTTCCCCTACAATGAATTTTTATATATTGGCTCCTTAAGCTTGAATACAATCAGTTTATCAGGAATAATGTTACGTATTAGAGTTCACGTGAAAGTGTATATAAGCTGGTTCCAACCACTCCCACTCTTGTTACTTCATGTCCTGCAGCTGAGGGGAAATCTGGGAGAGAAAATAACATAGATAATGATAGAATTTTCCATTACAGAGAACAACTGCAAGTACTATAATTAACACATATTGAACAACAGTGGAATATTGAGGGCCTGGAGAGTAGAGGGAGAGAGATATAGTACAAGCGAAATAGGTTAAATCCTGTTTTAGAAAATCTAAGGAAAACAGTGTGTTCAAAATGAAACAAAATGTATTGGATTTCTTCAACTTCATTCATTTCTCTTGTTTTTCTTGCACAGTGCCCAGATTTCGTTCCACCTCCCCCTCGCCCATCATATTTGTAAAAAATATTGTACCAGATTTGAATTTTTTTGAGGATCAACTTAATTTATGTCTAAGCACTACCAGGTGGGAGCTTGGGAAGGCAGTGCTGTTCTGAGCAATTCAAGCCTAAATGAAAATTGAGTGTCGTCTGCTGAGAAAGTGGCTATACCTGGAAATGAGTGCATCTCAGCTGCAGAGATGACAGGAATAGCAAGCTCATAAAAAACGTTCTTTTTCTATACACCACACATACACACACAGTTATTTTTATGTAATGAAGTAGACGTTAATTGTTTGAAATTCAGTTTCTGGCTTAGAAATGAGGACACCTCAGTTACTAAAAGAAAACAATCTGTTGAATAGAGCCTACATTCATTGGAAATTTTAAAAGAGAAAGGGGGTAGGGAAGCAAGGCATGGGATTGATGGGGAGAAAGGAAAAGAATGTGTTCAAAAACCAGTTTAACTTTGCTTAGAGAAATAGAATCTGAAGTTGATCACCATTAATATTCCAAGAGAAGTCTTGCTACAGCTTCAGAGCTGTATTATCATTTCAATCTCCCCTGTATTAGATAGTTAGATTTGTCAAAGTAATCCTGATTTTAGATTTGAAGTATCTATTTCTCTAAATATCAGTCACTACAAAATTAATTTTAAATTAAGTTTTATTTCATTGAACTTATTAAATTTAATGAAATAAAACATCAATTTAGAAATTAAAATTAGGCAACTGCCTAACTTCAATCATACTCTTCCAAAAGAAAATAGTAGTAACAATAATGACAACAACTGATATGAGCAATTTTCTCATCCTACCACAAGACTGGTATAGATTTAATTCTTGGACTCCAAGAAAAATTTTAGATGCTACAATTCCTTCATTCCTAACTTAATACTGGCTGTTTCCCCAACCCAGCCATTACCAGACTTCAAATTTAGGGAGTAAGTTTGGCTGGAATCTGAGAAAGACAGAAACAGAGACTGGCCCCCTGAAGCAGGGTAGGCAGAAAGGAGAGGTGGGAGAGATTAGGGAGTGAGGAGGTGGTAGAAGAGGTGGATAAACAATGGGTTATTGCATATTTCTATTCCCTAAAGTTCTCTTAATCCTTGGGGAGGCCTTTTCTCCTGTCAATCAAGCAGTTCTTTTTTTTTTTTTTCCTGGCCATAATTCTAAAAGAGCCATCAAGTTCAAGTTAAGGACCTTTCTTTGAGCAGTTAAAGAGTCAGAGCCCCAAATAACTGGTCATTTTGGACAGTTTTAGAAAAATAGGCTGGGCACAGTGGCTCACACCTGTAATCCCAGCACTTTGGGAGGCTGAGGTGGGCAGATCACTTGAGTTCAGAAGTTCAAGACCGGCTTGGCCAACATGGCAAAACCCCGTCTCTATGAAAAATACAAAAATTAGCCAGGCATCGTGTTGCCCGCCCCTGTTGTCCCAGCTACTTGAGAGGCTGAGGCAGGAGAATCACTTAAATCCATTAAGCAGAGGTTGCAGTGAGCTGAGATGGTGCCAGTGCACTCCAGCCTGGGCCACAGAGCAAGACCCTGTCTCAAATACAAGCAAACAAACAGAAAACATTACAGTAAGAAGCCAGTCACAAAAAAACACATATTAAGTGATTGAATTTATGTGAAATATTTGTCCGTCTCAAAAAAAAGAACCATTCATTTTAATGACAAATTTCATTTATTTATTTATTCATTCATTCATTCATTTATTGAGAAGGACTCTTGCCCTGTCACCAGGCTGGAGTGCAGTTGTGAGATCTCGGCTCACTGTAACCTTGCCTCCCAGGTTCAAGCGCTTCTCCTGCCTCAGCCTCCCGAGTAGCTGGGATTACAGGCACGCACCACCACGCCAAGCTAATTTCTATATTTTTAGTAGACAACAGGGTTTCACGATGTTGGCGACGCTGGTCTCGAACTCCTGACCTCAAGTGATCAGACTGCCTCTGCCCCACTAAGTGCTGGGATTACAGGCCTGAGCCACTGCACCTGGCCTGACACATTTTTCAAAAGAGCAGGTGAATTGTCATTTTATAGATCTATAATCCTCATCCCACAAAGCATACACATATAAATTGAAAAACAGTAAACACTCGGCAGGGCACGGTGGCTCACGCCTGTAATCCCGGCACTTTGGGAGGCCGAGGCGGGCAGATCACGAGGACAGGAGATGGAGACCATCCTAGCCAACATGGTGAAACCCCGTCTCTACTAAAATACAAAAAATTAGCCGGGCGTGGTGGTGTGCGCCTGTAGTCCCAGCTACTGGGGAGGCTGAGGCAGGGGAATCGCTTGAACCTGGGAGGTGGAGATCGCAGTGAACCGAGATCGCACCACTGCACTCCGGCCTGGGTGACAGAGCGAGGCTCTGTCAAAAAAAAAAAAAAAAAAAAAAGCCAGGCGCGCAGTGGCTCACGTCTGTAATCCCAGCACTTTGGGAGGCTGAGGTGGGCGGATCATGAGGTCAAGAGATTGAGACCATCCTGGTCAACATGGTGAAACTCCGTCTCTACTAAAAATACGAAAAATTAGCTGGGCGTGGTAGCGTGTGCCTGTAGTCTCAGCTACTCGGGAGGCAGAGGCAGAAGAATCGCTTGAACCCGGGAGGTGGAGGTTGCAGTGAGCCGAGATCGCGCCACTGCACTCCAGCCTGGCAACAGAGCGAGACTCCATCTCAAAAAAAAAAAAAAAAAAAAAAAAATCAAACACTCCTATTATCTAAAGAACCTTTCAACATTTCACAATTTTCACTGTAAACTCATTATAGTGATATATAAAATCAATATTTTGACAATTGCTCTGTGTACTAGGAAAGGAATCCTTATTTTCTGTCATTTTGGCTTTATTAATTATAAAATGATCACAACACGTTGAGATCTGAGGCTTAATGATTGGGCATAGACGTTAGTTTTTTTTTGGGGGGGTTGTTTTTGTTTTCATGGTTTGTTTTTGTTTTTGTTTTTGGAGACGGAGTTTCGCTGTTGTTGCCCAGGCTGCAGTGCAGTGGCGCGATCTTGGCTCACTGCAACCTCCGCCTCCCGGTTTCAAGAGATTCACCTGCTTCAGCCTCTGGAGTAGCTGGGACTACAAGTGCACACCGCCATGCCTGGC
Organism: Pan paniscus; assembly: GCF_029289425.2. NCBI lineage: Eukaryota > Metazoa > Chordata > Mammalia > Primates > Hominidae > Pan > Pan paniscus. Next base: position 89,510,753 of record NC_073261.2, read on the forward strand.
TAATTTTTTTTGTATTTTTGGTAGAGATGGGGTTTTACCATGTTGGCCAGGCTGGTCTCGAATTCCTGACCTCGTGATTTGCCCACCTCGGCCTCCCGAAGTGCTGGGATTACAGGCGTGAGCCACCGCATCCGGCCCTGTTTTTGTTTTTTAAAGATTATTTTAACTCTACTAATTTAAAGTTTTGAATAGGGAATGAGAAAGGAGAGAACAATTATTGAGCCCCTAGAATTTACCAGGGACTGTTTCTTTTACATATATCGTTTCAGTTACTCTTGTGAACTGTATTGCAATAATAGCTATCACTATTCCGTAATATACCATATAGTAGGCACTATGAGAGGGGATTTACTTTTTTTCTTCCATTTAACTTCACAGCAACTTTATTAGGTGACTATTATTCCCATATTTAAAAATGAGAGAATTGAGCTGGGATTACAGGCGCAAGCTGCCACGCCCAGCTAATTTTTTTTTTTTGTATTTTAGTAGGGATGGGGTTTCTCAGTGTTGCCCAGACTGGTCTTGAACTCCTGAGCTCAGGCAGTCCACCCGCCTCGGTCTTCCAAAGTGCTAGGATTACAGGCATGAGCCACCGTGCCAGGACCAATAAGTGAAAATTATGGGATTCATAGTCCTATAGTTTTAAGGCAACTTAGGGCACCAGAACTCTAAGGGAAGGCCTTCTTTTTAAAACTTTTTTTTTTTTTGAATCAGAGTCTCACTGTATTGTCTAGGCTGGAGTGCAGTGTCATGATCTTGGCTCACTGCAACCTCCACCTCCCGGGTTCAAGCGATTATCGTACCTCAACCTCCCAAGTAGCTGGGACTACAGGCATGTGCCACCACGCCTGGCTAATTTTTGTATTCTTAGTAGAGACGGGTTTTGCCATGTTGGCCAGGCTGGTCTCCAACTGTTACCGGTGGAGGGTGTCCAGGTTGTTGAAATCTTGAACAAAGAATTGGGAAAAACGCACAAAGCAAGGAAAGAATGAAGCAACAAAAACAGAGATTTGTTGAAAATGAAAGTAGGCTCCGCAGTGCAGGGGCAGGCCCGAGCATAGGGGATCAAGAGTCCCGTTACAGAATTTTCTGGGGTTTGAATACCCTCTAGAGGTTTCCACTGGTTACTTGGTGTGCGCCCTATGTAAATGAAGAGGATGAAGTAAAGTTACAACGTCATTTAGTTGGTGTGCGCCCTATGTAAGTGGAGAGGACATTTCCTGTTATAGCTGAAGTATTTCCATTTGATTCAGTTCTAGGTAGTCAGCATGAATCTACTTTACGTTCCCTGCCTCCAGACCCTATTCTCCTGCCTCCTGCCCACAACTCCCAGGCTCCAGTGATCTACCCGCCTCGCCCTCCCAAAGTGCTGGGATTACAGGCGTGAGCCATGGCGCCTGGCCAAAATGTAAATGAGTCCTCGTAAAGCAAAAAAAGTATTGTGAGTAATAAAGTTGAACTACGAATTAAAATAGTTTTTGTATATGTGTGGTAGTCCAGATTATCTATACATTTAATTACATTTTGTGTCTGCTATGAATTGACTTAAAGGAATTGTCGGATATGTCGTCTCACTCAAGGCCTCATTGTTGACAAGTCTCAATTTTTTTGGAATTTAGTTCCTTGAGCTGTAAATGAGAAGACTGGGCTGTATCTCAAAGGACACTGACAGCCAAAATAAGTTATGGCACAGGGAATTTGGCCAGGCCTGGATCAATCTTTGATGATAATAAAGAATGAATTCATAAAGCAGAAACATTAATTAACCGAGAGAAGAGAGTTCTCCATCTTTATTTGCAACCAGAGCAGACACAATGTGTTTCCTGTCCTTTCTGCAAGTAGCCATGGGAAAGGGGGGGAGGGGAGAGAGGACAGGGACAGGATGTCTTTCCCTGACATGCCACTCAGCAGCCTAGATCTTTACATTTTTTCATGGCCATCAAGTCTGATAACCCACAAGTACGTCCTACAAAACGTAAGAATTTCAGATAACTTGTTAGGGTGACAAAATAAGTGCTTAATTTCATTTGCATTTGTTAAATTGTTTTCAGGGGGCTTCCTTTTTGCCACTGTTGTAGTGTGAATTTATAGTGACATATTGTCAGACTTCGGAGAAGGCAAATATTTACAGAGAGTAACTTAAAAGGAAAGGACTTTGGTGTACCTTTGGTAGGCGGATGCTGTTGCCAGTTGGCAGGTGAATCGTGAAAGAAACTGGGAACAGGACAAGTCAAAACGGAGAGGGGCCAGGATATCTAAGACCGCGCTAGGGAGCAGAAAGGGAACTTGCTTTTCCAAGGTGGTGTAGCTTTTAAATTAAGCCTTTGTGATATTTGATTATACGCCAATCTTTGATGACAGAAACGATGTCATTTATCTTAAGATTCCCAGCGCAAGAGAAAACCGATAATCAAAATATTTGTTCAATTAAGTAGAGTAAAAATCAGCGGGAATAAGATAGGAAAAATGAGACCGAAATAATAGAACATCTATTATTGGATGCTAAAACTTTTACAGGATTTACTGCAGGAGGACTGCAAAGGGAAAGAAACTTCAATGGAGCAGTTTTTCAGATGGGCTGTCAACAAACCACAATTTGGAAGCAGCAGCAGAAAGCTGCGGCGTTGTCTTAGAAAGGTGATCGGCGTTCCTTAGAAATGTAAACTGGTCAGGTAACAGGTTTGAGTCCCTCGAGTCAAAAGAGAAAGGCAGGAGCGACAGCGACCCGCAGATTGGCAGAATGGAGGAGCGTCTAGGGTGAGAGAAACTCCGAAGACGAAGCCGAAGCGAGAGCACGCAGGGCAGCTGGGGGGAGAAACCCCGTCCCGCGGCCGCACCGGGTAGCTCGCTTTGAGCCTGTTTCTTCACAGAACGGCCAGGAAGCCTTAAAAGATGTGCAGCTCGGGCTGGTATCTTGGCGTGATAACTTCCGTGTGTGTGTGTGTGTGTGTGTGTTTGAATGCAACAGGGGTGTGTGTGTGTGTGTGTTTGAATGCAACAGGGGTGTGTGTGTGTGTGTGTGTGTGTGTGTGTGTGTGTGTGTTTGAATGCAACAGGGAGCGCCGCCCGCGAACTTCCGCGTGCGAGGAAGACTGGAGAGCCGCCCGCCCGCGCCCAGCCGGCCCCAGAGGAAACCCGCGCTCCCCGCCCAGCCGGCCCCCTCCGCGGCGAGCCGGGGCGGGGCGGGCCCGAGGCCACGCCCAAGCTGAGGCACAGCCCTACAGGCCGCCCGGGCCGCGCTAGCCCGCGCCCCGCCCCGCGACTACATTTCCCGGCAAGCCCCGGGCCGCCAGCGCGCCGCAGTTGACCCATTTCCCGGCCCGTCACGGGCTCGGCCGGCCCCCGCGCCCAGGCGGCTGTTCCCTGCTGACTGGGGTGTGGGCGGGAGCGGCGGAGGGAGGAGGAGGAGGCGCTGCTTGCCGCCGCTGTTGCCTCCGCTGCTGGGCGCCGGGGCAGCTCCCCGGGTATCTGCGGCCGCCATGGACGAGCAGGCGGGTCCCGGCGTCTTCTTCAGCAACAACCACCCGGGCGCCGGCGGTGCCAAGGGGCTCGGGCCTCTGGCGGAGGCTGCCGCGGCCGGCGACGGGGCGGCTGCGGCGGGGGCGGCCCGAGCCCAGTACAGTCTCCCGGGGATCCTGCACTTCCTGCAGCACGAGTGGGCCCGCTTCGAGGTGGAGAGAGCCCAGTGGGAAGTGGAGCGGGCGGAGCTGCAGGTAAAGACCCTCCCGGCCTGGCCGTCTTCATCCCGCCTCTTTGCTCCCTTCCGCCCCGCCCCGGACCCTTCTCCCCCTCCCCCAGCCTTCTCGCGTCCCCTCCCCCTTTGCTGCCGCCCATCCCACCCGGAGCCCCGTCCCCTTCTTCTCTTCGCGTTTTGCCTTTCGCTGACCCCACCTCGACCCTGTTCTCACTCCCGCTCCTGGTGCGTTGTTTACCCTCCCCACGCCTGTTCGTCCGCCCCATCCCACTCTTAACTCCCAGACTCATTTCAACTCTCTGGCCATCCTGCATCTCAGGGCTGCCCTCTCGGTTTACTAATTGGGCTGGCAGTAGTTTTGAGAGACGCGGAGCAAATCGTCCGCTGCCCTGGTGTGCCCCATCCTAGGTCTAGAGACAGTCTCCGCAGAACGTGCCGGCTTTGGCCCCTCTCTTCAAGGAAGGTGATCAAGAAGACAACAGAAGTTCTGTCAGTGAGGCCTTGAGTCGAGGCGAGAAGTTGACGTTGGGCAAAAGTGTTATTCATACATCAGCTCCCTTTTTTGTATATGTAAATGTCTGTTCTCCACTTTCTTCCGACCCCCCGGCCCCCTCCCACGTTTCTTTTAAGTATTTCCAATTAATGCATTTTGAATGAAGGTCCTAGATGATCGCAGTCAGAGAGAATGGTTAAGAGGTGGTTCCTGTTCTCAGAATCTGAAACTTCCCAAGGGTTAATTTTATGTTCAGTGTTTTGGGAGATTTTCTGGTGCTTTAAAAGGAACTAAAGGGACTTTGAAGTTAGTTACATTGCCTTGCATAATCTGCAAGATAAAGTATATCCAGGGAGGAGATAACTGTGGGCTCTGAAAAGAATGAAAGTGAGGCTGATACTTTACAGGCCATTCAGAATTGGTGAATAGGTTTTCAGTGGTTGTTCTTAAAACTTCCAGGGCATACACACCAATTTCAAAAGGAACTTAAAGAACTATGAATAGTTGTGCCTTTCTGTTTTACGGGCTAAGCCTGTATACTTATGAAATTTGAGTATAGTTTTAGTTGGCAAAACACTTGAGTTTAAAATGCTACCCAGTGTGTCACTTTTTTTGGTAACATGTATTTGGCGCTTAAGAAAAAAAAGAAGAGGAGAAATCTGTTAAATAGAATCATGTGCTGGAACAGGCTCTGGTGTAGTGGAAGTGGCTGTGGAAAGAGCGAACACACAGGGCTATAGTAGACAAGGTTATAGTAAGGGCTGTGTTTGTTGCTAGCTCTGTGACCTTGAGGAAATCCTTTAACCTCTCTGGGTTTCAGTTTTATCATGTATTTATTCAGCACCTGTGTATTGAGTGCCAGCTGTGTGTCTAGGCCCTGTGATGAAAGAAAACCGACCAAGCTTCTGCCCTCATGGAGTTTATGTTTTAGTGGAGAGGCAAACAGTCCAGCAAATGCGCCTATAGAATATAATGGCTTATAGTGGCAACTGCTGTGAGGAAGAAATAAGTCAGAGTTCAGGAATAGCGTGTGATAGGGGCAGCTATTTTAGATAGGGTAGTCAGGGTAGGCCTCTGAGAGATGACAAATGAGCAGTTGAATGAAGTTAGGGAGTGACCAATAGTTTCTATGATTTCCTTGTAAGTCTGTAGTTATATGTTTATATTATTTGGCAACTTTTTCATCCCTATTGTTATATTGCTGTAGTATTTAGTCGATCTAGTCTATCTGATATTTGCAAGTCTTCTTTGACCTTGTCTATATAGTTTCCAACAAATTTGAATACTTACAGATTGATCTTTATTAGCAGTGCATTCTATAAACGGTGTGGATTTCAGGATTCAAGGAAATGTTAAAGGCAAAGTTTAACTTTAATGTTGTGCAGTTGTGGGGAATGATTTTTGTATTAGTTACTTAAAATTTAATTTCTTTTCCAGTTTTGGGAATGTAGATAAGTCACACTAATTTGGTTAAAAAACAAAACAAAACACACCCCAGAAAACAATGCTTAGCTTTCTACCTGTAGAAGTTGGGGAATTCCAACCCATCCTTTCCCCCACCCCCCGTTCACTCCCTCTCCTCGTTTAAACTTTTCAATTTACTGGTAACTGTAGTTGATCTTCAGTTTTTATGCACACATCTCCAAGCACCCCTTCCTGGGTTGTTTGTGGCAAATGTTTATTAACTTCAGGTCGCTTTCCCATGGGTGCTTATCATATTAAAGAGACTACTTTTTTTTTTTTCCTTTTATTGGAGAGAGGGCCTCGCTCTGTTGCCCAGGCCAATGTGCAGTGGTGCAGTCTTGGCTCACTGCAACCTCCGCCTCCCAGGTTTAAGCAATCCTTCTGCCTCAGCCTCCCAAGTTTCAGCAATCCTTCTGCCTCAGTCTCCCAAGTAGCTGGGATTACAGGCATGCACCACCACGCCTGGCTAATTTTTGTATTTTTGGTAGAGACGGGGTTTCACAATGTTGGCCAGGTTGGGCTTGAACTACTGACCTCAGTGATCTGCCCGCCTCAGCCTCCCAAAGTGCTGGTGTTACAGGCGTGAGCCACAGTGCCCGGCCAAGGACACTACTTTTTTGACAGTATTTTCTGTTTTGTCTTCCAATTAAAGTTTCCACAGAGAAACTTTAAAAAGGTGTCATTTTCCTAACAGAATGAATATATTTTGGGGGGAAGAGTTTGCAGTAATCTCTGGTCTTTGTCCCCCCTTATTAGTGTAATTGGAAAAAACATCATTTCTTTACATTACCATCGTTACATTTCAATCTTCTTTATTTTTCTTTTGCTACTGGAATTTTCTTAGAAACACAATAGGAAGTAAAATAGTTGAATGCATTGTGATGAAATACGGCTCAGTTGGTGTCCTCCTTTTAATTTTTAAATCTCTTCCTAAGCCATTAACACCAGAGTCAACACAAATACCTTCAAGATTAAGTCAAATTTGCCTCTTCAAGAACCTGTCAGTCCTGCTCTTTCAGGTTGCCAGGGAAGAGTTGTGAAAGGCAATCCAAGCTCTCATCTGCCTAGCCTGCCTTTACTGCTTCCTCCCTCCTTCAGATCTTGGGAGTAAGGAAACAGCCACGTTATAGCAAAAACCTATTTATTTGTCACTTATTTCACTCTTGCCCATCTTATTTGATAAATTCTCTTTTTATTTTTGGTAATGCTCCCCTCCTCACATCCAGTTGAGATTAGGCAGTAGTTCATGGGGGGGAAAAAAGAATGATTAAGATTATTAGTGAGCTTTACATTTGTGAAAGGAATTGGAGAAGGAATACTAATAATATTTGAGAAAAATTTCTGTATGTGAGGCGTTGTGCTAGATGACCTCAAAGAAACCTGCAGTCTAGTTATTAGTATGATATAACTTGTAGAAGAATCAGAGTGTTTATCATTTGGGGAGAAGGCTAGTTTCTTTAGAATAGTGAAGGAGAGGCCGGGCGCGGTGGCTCACACCTGTAATCCCCAGCACTTTGGGAGGCCGAGGCAGGCGGATCGTGAGGTCAAGATATCGAGACCGTCCTGGCCAACATGGTGAAACCTTGTCTCTGCTAAAAATACAAAAATTAGCTGAGCATGGTGGTGTGTGCTGGAGGCTGAGGCAGGAGAATCGCTTGAACCTGGGAGGCGGAGGTTGCAGTGAGCTGAGATCGTGCCACTGCACTCCAGCCTGGCGACAGAGTGAGACTCCATCTTAAGAAAAAAAAAAGAATAGTGAAGGAGAGAAGAGCCAGCAGTGAATGGGGAGAATAGCAGGAGGAAAGGACTTTATGAGGTCATGAGAACCTAAGGCTCAGTATTTGAAAATTACTGACTTATGAGAAAGCAGGCATGTAAATAAAAAATAAAAAATGTTGGCCCTAGATTTTGATATGTGTGTGGTGTGTGGTGTAGGAGAGGCCCTGATATTTACCTGTAAGTGTTAGAGTTGTATGAAAAAGGTGGCAAGATTGAGTAGCTTAGGGCATGTGGTGTGGAGGCTGTATGCTAGAGTTTTGGCATTAATAATTTGTATTTTCTGGGTTTTGGCATTAATAATTTGTATTTTCACTCCCCGAATATTTTTCAAGCATCTACTTCATGCCAGGCCTTGTTCTAGATACCGGAGATACAACAGCAAAAATACAGATCTTGCCCTTATGAAGCTTAAATTGTTGAGACAGACAGACAGTGATAAATAAATACATAGAATGTTGGGAAGGAAAATAAGAGGATTTGAGAGGGTGGAATGGGGAAGAAAGGATTCACTGATAAGATGCCATTCGAGCTAAGACCTGAAAAGGTGATCTCTAAGGTGAGGAAAGAGCTTTCTACACAGAAGGAACAGCTGGGGGAAGGGAGCACGCTTGGAATATTTAAGGAATATCAAGGAGGGAAAAGTGGCTAGAGTAGAGGAAGAGAATGGAAGAAGTCATGTCAAACAGGTACTAATGGAAGAAGTCATGTCAGACAGGGTCTTGCCCATTGTAAGGACTTTGGCCTTATACCTCAGCAAGCTGAGCAGCCGTCGGAATGTTTTAAGCAAAAGAGTGACACCATCTTTAAAAGGGACCCCTTGTAAGGATTCAGAACAGACTTGGAGGGAAAACAAGTAGAAGCAGCAGGGGGACTAGTTAGGAGGCTACTTTAATAAATCCAGGCAGAAGATGAACTAAGGTGGTAGTGATAAGATATGTGAATATGTATTTTGATACATATTCAAAATACAGGATTCTGAATACATTTTTGAAGGTAGATCCAACAAGATGTGCTAAAGGATAGAATGTGGGGTTTGAGAAAAAGGGGAGTCAAAGATGACTTAACAGTATTTAGAGGGCCAGGCGCAGTGGCTCAAAACCTGTAATCCTGTAATCCCAGTACTTTTGGGATTGAGGCTGAGGCAGGAGGATCACTTGAGTCTAGGAGTTCAAGACTAGCCTGGGCAACATGGCAAAACCCCATCTCCAGAAAAAAAATTTTTTTTAATTAGCCGGGTGTGATGGTGTTCACCTGTAGTCCCAGCTACTTGGGAGGCTGAGGTGGGAGGATTGCTTGGGCCTGGGAGGTTGAAGCTGCAGTGAGTCATGATCACTCCACTGCACTCCAGCCTGGGCGACAGAAGGAGACCCTGTCTCAGAAAAAAAAAAAAAAAAAAAGTGCAGCCTGGGCAACATGGTGAAGCCCCATCTCTACAAAAAATTCACAAAGTTAGCTGGGTGCGTTGGCATGCGTCTGTGGTCCCAGCTACTCGTGAGGCTGAGATGGGAGGATTGCTTGAGCCCTGGAGATCAAGGCTGCACTGCATTATGATCATGCGTCTGCACTCTAGCCTGGGTGCCAGAGTGAGGCCCTGTCTCAGAACAAATCAATCAAACAAACAAACAAAAATATATGAATATAGAGAGAATGAGCAGCCTCATAGGACAGCTGAGAAGATTTACTGAGCTTTTTAATGGAAAACATAAATACTTAAAATGAGTTTGTCTTTATTATTGTGACTATTATTTATAATTATCACAAAAGGCAATACGGCAGAGACCTGGGTTTAAAATTCTTGCTTTAAAACTTACTATTGTATTTTACACCTAAAATACATATTTGCCGTAATTCTGATCTCTCAGAGCCTTAGTTTTCTCATGTGTAAGTTAAGGATAATAAATTACCTTGTGAGAATTAAATTAAGATAATTTAAAGTACTTAGCAGAGGCATGGTACATAACATAAAGTAAGTGCTTAATAAATGGTTGCAGATGCGTGATGCTAAACTTTTGCTCTCGGTTATCTCCTCATCCCCAGAGAAAAGCATAATCTTCGGTCATGAACTTTTCTGAGGCTAGAGCATACAAGTGCCATCCTGAGGCCATGCAGTGTAATATTCTGGGTCTGACCCAGGCACTAAGAGATATTTAATGGGAGTGAATGGTTGCCTTCAGTGTCAGCCTCAGAACATTGAGGATATACTTCAAGTGTATTTGCTTTCCTTTTAATAACTCACTAGGTATCTGTTACCTTGAAATTCATATAAACTTTTCTGAATGTGTTTATCTTAACTTTGCATTACATCATGGGTAACAAGTTGTGTAAATTTACTAACCACATTATGAAATGAATCCTACATTTTATTTGGCTCTTTAAACCACTTCCTTTACATGTGGAGCAGGTGAACTCCATTGTGATATGGTATAATTTTGTCAGCAGGTTCATTTTTCATTCTACTCATATTCTTGACAATTTCATAATCTTTATATTTTAGAAAGGTTATAGAGGCTTTAATCTTTTAAAACGTATCCTATTATTTGTCTCTTCAGTTCAGTGTTTCTCAACCTTAGCTATAATCTTAGAATAATCAGAGGGAATGAATACTAATTCCCTGGACTCTACCCCAGATCAATTAAATCAGAATCTTAGGAATGAGGACCCCTAGCATTAGTATTTTTTGAGCTCCCTAGTATACAGCAAGGATTGAGAACCACTGCTTTAGTTGTTTTTTTCTGTTTTTACATTATCTATAAAAGTTTGGTGATTTCAACACTTTCATTAGTATTCCCTATATGGATGGCTTTTTATAGAATTTGGGATATAATTTCTTTTTCCATTGTTCTTTCTGATGATAGCATTTTATTTTTAGGCAGTAGAATATTATAATTTGAATCACCTCCTTCTGACTGAGATGTAATGACAGAGTAATCTTTGAGCTGGAATGAACTTTGGAAATAATCAGCTCAGTTAGGTAAAGTGAGGTTCAGAGAGAGGCTGAATGACCAAGAATGAAATAGGTTTTGTACAAGCTGCCACTTACATCTCCAGATATCTTTACAGTTTTATTTTTTCATATATTTGTCTAGGGGCCAGGCTAATCATCTGTATCATTCCAATTTGAGTATATGTACTGCTACAGCCAGCACTCTTTACAGTTTTCTTTAAAGCCCTTTCAGATACACTGTACCATTTAAACTGTACAACCTTCTGAGGTAAGCAGAGCCACACTGATGCTTATTTTTTTTTTTTTTTAGATAACAGACATAAAGATTTTACTGTGTTTTACTGCTTTCTAGCTTATTTTATTGGTTGCATTTAAGATTTTCTCTGTCTTTGGTGTTATGTAGTTTCATTATGATGTGTCACAGTATAGATTTCTTTTTCTTTTTTTGAGATGGAGTCTAGCTGTGTCGCCCAGGCTGGAGTGCAGTGGCACAATCTCGGCTCACTGCAAGCTCCGCCTCCTGGGTTCAAGCGATTCTCCTGCCTCAGCCTCCCGAGTAGCTGGGACTACAGACGCCCGCCACCATGCCCGGCTAATTTTTTGTATTTTTAGTAGAGATGGGGTTTCACTGTGTCAGCTAGGATGGTCTCGATCTGACCTCGTGATCCACCCGCCTCAGCCTCCCAAGTGTTGGGATTACAGGCGTGAACTACCACACCCAGCCTATATTTCTTTTTATTTTGTTTGGGACTTCATTAGACTCCTTGAATTTGTGGATTGGCTTCTGATTAGTTCTGCAGATTTCTCAGTTGCTATCTTGTTAGGTTTGTCCTCGATTGCATTTTCCTTTCTTCTCCTTTTTGGTTTTTGATTACATGATCTTAGGGCTTCTCCATTATCTGCTCTGTATTTTCCATCTTTTTATCTCTCCATGCTTTATTCTCGATAATTTATTCTGACTTATTTTCCAGTCTGTGAATGACTTACCTTCCAGTCCATTAATTTTCTCTTCAGTTGAGTCTGATTTGTTAAAACCATCCACTGAATTTTTAGTTTTGGTTATTGTTGAAGTTCATTTTAGTTTCTTTTCAAATCTGCTCGGTCATTTCTTAAAAAAATATTGTTCTGTTCTCTGCAGGTATTTTCAGTGTCATCTTTAATTCTTTAAACATAGTAAGTAGTTATTTTTTAGTTAGTGTCTTTGCGTTTCCTTTATCTGAGGTCTTAGAGGTGCCTTTGTGTGGTCTGTTGTCTCTGCTGGTTCTTGCTCATGACGACGTGTTCCCTTGTATCCTTAGTTTATCTTTGTGTGCCGCCTGCTGTCCTTGAAAAACTGTGAGACTAGACAGGCACAGTGGCTCATGCCTGTAATACCAGCACTTTGGGAGGCTGAGGCGGTCGGATCACCTGAGGTCCGGAGTTCAAGACCAGCTTGGCCAACATGGTGAAACCCCGTCTCTACTAAAAATATAAAAATTAGCCAGGTGTGTTGGCACATGCTTGTAATCCTAGTTTCTCAGGAGGCTGAGGCAGGAGAATCACTTGAACCCAGGAGGCGGAGCTTGCAGTGAGCCGAGATCGCGCCACTGTACTCCAGCCTGCGCAACAGAGAGAGACTGTCTCAAAAAAAAAAAAAAAAAAATTAGCTGGGCGTCGTGATGGGCGCCTGTAATCCCAGCTACTCAGGGGGCTGAGGCAGGAGAATCACCTGAACCTGGGAGGCAGAGGTTGCAGTGAGCCGAGATTGCACCACTGCAATCCAGCCTGGGCAACAGAGACTCCATCTCAAAAAAAAAAAAAAAAAAAAAAAGACAAAAAGAAGAACTATGAGACTAATCCGAGCTCTCAAATAAAGGTATCTTCTTCAGAAAGGTTTTTTTTGTTTGTTTGTTTTTTACATTTCCTTCTGGTAGATGTCTAGAGTTATTACCAGTCTGGGACCACTTTATTTTTTATTTTTATTTTTTTGAGATGGTCTTACTGTCACCCAGGCTGGAGTGCAGTGGTGTGATCTTGGCTTACTGCAACCTCTGCCTTCCAGGTTCAAGTGATTCTTGTGCCTCAGCCTCCAGAGTGGCTGGGACTATAGGTGTGCACCACCACGCCTGGCTCATTTTTGTATTTTTAGTAGAGATGAGGTTTTGCCATGTTGGCCAGGCTTCTCTTGAACCCCTGGCCTCAAGTGATCTGCCCGCCTCTGCCTCCCAAAATGCTGGATTTACAGACGTGAGCCACTGCCCGGCCCAGAATCACTTTAAAGTAAATGCATTACTTAAGATGTTTGGGCCACCCAGCTGATGTGAATTTTGGTTGTGAATACGTTTGAGGGCCAATATACTTCTGTTTTATCTTTGCTTTGAAGACATAAGCCCTTTAGGGACCTAGCTAAATGTGAGGTATATCACCTATTAGACTGTCCACTCTGGAGGGGTGGGGTGTTTGATTTTTCTCCTTGAGTCCTGCAAGGCTGTTTGTTCTGGTTGGTCAATATCCTAAGGGCAAAAATGGCTTTTTGTTCCCTTACCTCACTGGGTTCCCATTTTCCCTTTTATTTTGGCCAGATAATTCCTTGCTATTTTTGTGTTGCTTTTAAGAAAATTGTGAAAATATTTTGTCCAGAATTTTTGGCTGCGTTCAGTAGAAGAATTGTTGTGGGGCACCATAACTGGAAACTGAATTCTCTTATTTTACTTTCAAAATCTGACAAATAAGAATGGCCCTACTAATTTTTGGGGGAGAAATAATGTTGACAGCACTTCTTTATCAAAAGGTGTGCCTATTTAGTCCTGAACTTTATTTCAAATCTACTTTTCTTTGAATGGTAAAGGGCGACCTACAGTTTTTCTCCAAAATCTTGATAACTGAAGCAGAGTTTAAAACAAACAAAACCCTTTGCTATGCAGTCAATGAAAGGTGTTTGAAAGTTCAGATAATCTGGATAGAGTCCCCTTTGCCAGCCTGCTATCTCCTTGATGTCAGCTATACTTTTGATTTGCTAATGTGTGTAGCATCCAGGTTTCAATTCTGGGCCATTAGAAATAAAATTGTCCTTGGATCTCTGGCGTTTCTTGCCTCGGTGGCCAATCTGACAAAACAATCTGTTGACCATCATAATTGGACAGTGGAAAGTATGGGCCTCAGAGTCAGACATCTCTATCACTTTCAGTTTACAATTTTTCTAGGCCTCATTTTTGTAAATGTGGGTGATAATATCCCTACTAAGCAGGATCGCTGTAAGGTTTAAAAAAGATAAAGTATGCAAAATATGTGATATATGATGGGTGTCCAGTAAGTGGTTTGCTTTTTTGTTGGTTGAGATTTCTATGGACAGAAGGCATTAGATTTATTATTTATATAAGTCCTATTGTAGAAGCCAAGAACCAGTTTCAGTGATCCGTTTATCATAGTACCTACTTACATTCTCTTTGTCCTGTAAGTACAGGTTGAGCATCCCTAATCCAAAAACCCCAAATTCAAAATGCTTCAAAATCTAAATCTTTTTGAGTGCTGACATGATGTCACAAGTGGAAAAATCCATACCTGACCTCATGTGGCAGGTTGCAGTGAAAAAGCAGGTGCTTTTTCAACAGAGTTTATTTAGTATCCCACAGGGAAAAGTAAAATTACCTTTAAACTGTGTGTATAGGGTATATATGAAACATAAATGAATTTTGTATTTAGACTTGGGTCTCATCCCCAAGATATCTCATTAGGTATATGCAAATATTCCAAAATCTGAAATCTAAAACACTTCTGGTGCCGAGCATTTCATATAAGCGGTATTCAATCTGTAGTGGTTTGAGGACAGTGAGTTGTGTGTTGGAGGTAGGGGACAGGCTAGAGATGGCAGAAGTAAGTGGTGATAGCTTGTAGATATTAAGGACTGGACGTAGTAATCGAGGCAGATTTGGAGTTCAGAAAGGACGCTTGAGGCAAGAGAGAAATTGAGGAAGGGGTTAGAAGGGGAGAAGAGACAGAAGAAGGGAGGAGAGGGGTGGAAAGAGCAGAGGCAGAGGAGAAACTGCACACATTAACCTGTTCTTAACTCTACAAAGATGTCTTATCTGTATTTTTCATTTTGGCACTTATAATTGTAGAATTCTAGGGCTGACAGGGATACACACGCATGCATATGCACATATGCACACATGTGCACTGCCCTCCTCCCTCTCGATTTTCTTTCTTCATTAGACTAAGAATATTTTACCTCAGAGGGACCTTAGAATTTAAGTAATCTCATCCCCCGTTTCATCAATTAGGGCTAGAGAAAGGAAGTGACTTTTCTCAGGTCACTGTGTGAATTGGTTTAGTCTTAGTTTAGAACCCAGGAGTCCTAGTACCCAGGCCAGGGTGTTGCTCTCTATACCATATCCTCTCCTTTTTTTGGTCCCTCACTCTGTGTAGCTGCTTCTGACCTGAAGGAGCCAAGTGAATTTTAATATTTAGATGATTAAGTATGGTTTGAATAGCTGTCATAATTTAAATTCTTATCACTGATTTTTTGAAGTTTTTCTTCAAGTAGAATAATTTAGTGAAACGGTATAGTAAGAGGTTCAGGAAAGTCTTTAACAATTTGTGTTTCTCAGAAGTGTTTAACAGTGTAGTTCTTGGACTGGGCATGGTGGCTTATGCCTTTAATCCTAGCACTTTGGGAAGCTGAGGCTGGCGGACTGCCTGAAGTCAGGAGTTTGAGACCACCCCAGCTAACATGGTGAAACCCCGTTTCTACTAAAAATACAAAAAATTAGCTGGACGTTGTGGCACATGCCTGCAATCCCAGTTATTTGGGAGGTTGAGGCAGGGAGAATCGCTTGAACCCAGGAGGCAGAGGTTGCAGTGAGCCGAGATCACGCCATTTCACTCCACTCCAGCTTGGGCAACAAGAGTGAAACTCCGTCTAAAAAAAAAAAAAAGTGGTTCTCTCATTTCCTTAAATAATTTTATTTTTTTGTAGGGAATACTGAAATAAAATCCTTATTTCATCTTAAAAAAATCTGCAAATTTGGAGCTCTTTTTTTTTTTTTTTCCCCCCTGTTTGAGACAGGGTCTTACTCTGTCGCCCAGGCTGGAGTGCAATGGTGCAGTCTTGACTCACTGCAACCTCTGCCTACTGGGTTCAAGCAATTCTCCTGCCTCAGCCTCCCAAGTAGTTGGGATTACAGGCACCCATCACCACACCTAATTAATTTTTTGTATTTTTAGTAGAGACAGGGTTTTGCCATGTTGGCCAGGCTGGTCTTGAACTCCTGGCCTCAAGTGATCCATCTGCCTCAGCCTCCCACAGTGCTGGGATTACAGGTGTGAGCCACCACGCCTGGCCAAATTTGGAGCTTTTTTAGCTTGCTCTGAGGGTAGCTTAACTAAGTTCTGTGTATATATTTTAATATAGTTTGTTTATTGATCACATATCAAATATTGTGATCTTTGATATAGCAAAGATCAAGCACTTTGATTTGATTTTTAGGTTATTTTTAATTTTTATGTTATTTGGTTAACCTAAAAATTTGATTTTTAGTTTATTTTTAATTTTCATTTTAAAGAGACTGGGTCTGTCTTCTATTCTGCCCAGGCTGGAGTGCAGTGACTATTCATAGGCATAATCATAGTTCACTGCAGCCTCACACTCCTGGGCTCAGTTGATCCTCCTGCATCAGCCTCCAGAGTAGCTGGGATTACAGTCTTGACCCACTATATCTGATTATTAGTCTATTTTTAGGCTGTTTTACATACACTATGTTAGAACAGAATAATATGTTAACTGTGTATTTGCTCTTATGCAGAAAGTTATTTGACAAAATAAGATCACTTTCTTGGTGGACTTAATGCTGTTTTTTCTTAAAAGTAAAGTACCTTGGCCAGGCACGGTGGCTAACGCCTGTAATCCCAGCACTTTGGGAGGCCGAGGTGGGTGGATCATGAGGTCAGGAGATCGAGACCATCCTGGCTAACATGGTGAAACCCCGTCTCTACTAAAAACACAAAAAATTAGCCTGGTGTGGTGGCGGGTGCCTGTAGTCCCAGCTACTTCGGAAGCTGAGGCAGGAGAATGGTATGAACCCGGGAGGCGGAGCTTGCAGTGAGCTGAGATTGTGCCACTGCACTCCAGCCTGAGTGACAGAGCAAGACAGCATTTCCAAAAAAAAAAAAAGGACCTTATCTGTATAAGATAATGGAATATTAGAGTATTAGAAAACATTGATATGGAAGAAGGAAAATTTGTTACAGAATTGACTGGAAGCAGTATGGCAGAAGACAAAAGCAGTAGGTATTTTGTTTTGTAGATGAGATGGAGAGAAAAATAAGGGAGTAGGAGCCCTGGAATTAAGGTGAGCTGGGGAAGTATTGAATAAGGTTGGGTGAAATAGGTATTTTGGGTGTGGCAAATATGCATCACTCACCAGAAAGATTCAAGGAAAGGGCCGGGGGAATGTTTCATTACTGAACACACAGGTTTCATTAGCATTCATTTGAATGTGAGAGAAATCAGATCCAATACTGGTATATCTAGTTAGGAGAAATAAACACCATGTCAAATTCCACAACGGTGATGCCAGTTTCACCTGATGGAAAATTACAGCCCATTCTGGGATTTGTTCCTTTTTTGTTTATACTTCCTAAATGAGAAGGTTAACCATTGAGCAAAAGAGCTTAAATTATAGGCACAACCAAAACCTGCTCCCTGAGGAATGTGGATTGGTGTAAAGCTGAAAGGAGGGAACAGGGAGGAGCCTGTGATCTGGGTCAGTGCACTTGCTGAACTTGAAAAGTAGAGTCAGCCAGGGGAGAAGGTATCCATGGCCCTAGTAATTCAACCCAGTGCTTTATCTGTTGTTTCTTCTTTCTGTTCTTTATCTGCCAACATTAATAATAGTTTCATTTATTGAGCATTTTCTGTGTGCCAGGTACAATGCTAAGTGCTTTATATCTACAGTCTATTTTAATCCTTGTAAAACTGTATGTGGTAGATATTAATCATTCCCAAATGCATAGGTGAGAAATTTGGGAAGAAAGGTTAAATAATTTGCTGTAGAAAAAGGCTGAGTGATGGGTCTGGGCATGGTAAGTAGAAGCAAATATTTTGACTTTTTTTTTTTTTTCTCTCGTGCTTCAGGGTCACTGTGCAGGGCTGAAATGTTTTCCTCTCCCTTGTTTGCCTAGTGAATTTCTAATCATCTTTCAAGATTCCATTAATTCTGGGAAACCTGTCTGACTTCCAGGCACAAGGAAGCTTCGTGCTTCCCTAACAGCTTGTATTATAAAGCGGAAGCATTGTTATCCAGCACCATCCAGACTGGTGGTTGATCAGTTAATCCGAAAAGATGTTAAAATGGTATCTTAAACAATTTGTTTTAGGTTAATAGTATATAGATGTATATAGTCCTTTCCCAATGTAAGACAGGCCTACCCACCCTTCACATTTTTGTTTCTTAGAATGCTAATTCGAGTTTTGTATTGTCATTCTTGAATAAGCCACAATTGTGTGTGTGTGTGTGCGTGTGTATTTTCGGGATGAAATTGTTCGACCTCACATCATCAGGCGTTAGATTCTTAGGAGTGCCGCACAACCTAAATCCTTCGCATGGGCAGTTCACAGTATGATCCGTGCTCCTCTGAGAATCAATGTTGCCTCTGATCTGACAGGAAGCGGAGCTCAGGGGGTAATGCTGGCTTGCCTGCTGCTCACCTCCTGCTATGCCACCCAGTTCCTAACAGGCCATGGACCCATATCGGTCAGTGGCCCAGGGGTTGAGAACCCCTGTCCTATCTCATACTTGGTATATATTTGTTTCCTCAGTAGACTCTGAGTCACCTAAGGGTGTTTTTATTTCTCTAAGGTCAGTAGAGTGACTGGCACATAGTAGCTGCCTAACAAGTGGTTCTTAAATGAATGAATCATATATTAGGTTACACTGTTACTCAATATGTATTAACGTGTCTATATATGTATATCTTGTCTGTCAGCTAAATCGTGTCCTTAAGGGCAGGACCTGTGTTTCAGACATCTTTGATATTTACCATGTTTGTCATAAATTTAGTGAATGTACAGTATATTTTGGTTTTAGGCGAGCAGTGTATCTGTCCCTTTTGCTGCTTGCTAGTTCTGCCTTACAACTTCCACTGGAAAGAGCTTTTTAGTGCAGCAAATAGTGTCTGCATTTTATTGTATAAAGCATTGCCTGGGCCATACCAAATCATTTTGACAGAGGTCATTTCAGGGATGCCACAGGCTTCATAATTGCTACTTGATGCTAGTTGTAGCAAATTGCACTTGGGTTTTGGTAGTTGTGAGTATAGTGTTGTCTCCTTCCACCCCGCCTTGTGTGTTAATCACTGACTGCCAGGAAATGTCTTTGACATAACATCCTAAAAAGTTTTTGTTATCAGTAGGGCCCTGTAACATTTTTTTTCCTTTTCTAAAGACTATGCCTTCAAATTTTTTACAAGTGTCTTAAGCCTTCTAAATTGAGAACTAATTGAATATTTTTTCTTGTAGATAAATCTTATTTTAAATATCTAGTTATCATTACTTTGCATTCTCCTTTTCTGATTTTGTTTATATGTTACATTACCAATATCTTATGATACTTAAACTTTTTTGAACTCTACTTTTTAAAATAAATAATATAAATGCCTCAGTTATCTGGAACTTACACTGAAACACTGTAATCTTGTCTCTGAGCCTGCTTCCCCTCAAAAAATTTAGATTTAGCTTTTCAGATGCTTATAGCTAGCCAAGTAAGTGAGAATAAACACAAAAAGGCTAAAATATGCAAGTTCCGGAGTTGCCAAAGCTTCATGTAAAATGTGTCATTGTGGAATTTAAAAAATTCTACTCTTTTTCATCAAGGTTTTTGGTTGGGGCATTAGACACTTCCTGAAATCTGGCATTCTCCTAGGCACTGGGGATACCATGGAGAAGAGGCAGATATGGTCTTGGCTCACATGGGGCATATAATCAAGCAGTAATTCTTAACCTTGGACAGACTTGAGTCCATTATGCCAATGGTCATCTCCACTTTGCCATGCCATTTTAGTTTTCCCTAAGTGAAAACTACGCCTGTAATCCTAGCACTTTGGGAGGCCAAGGCGGGTGGATCACCTGAGGTCAGGAGTTCGAGACCAGCCTGGCCAACATGGTGAAACCTCATCTCTACTAAAAATACAAACATTAGCTGGGCGTGATGGCGCATGCCTGTAATCCCAGCTACTCAGGAGGCTGAGGCAGGAGAATCACTTGAACTTGAGAGACGGAGGTTGCAGTGAGCCGAGATCAAGCCACTGCACTCCAGTCTGGGTGATAGAGTGAGACTCAGTCTCAAAAAAAAAACAAAAAAAACCAAACCAACCGACCAGTAACAACAAAAGAAACCCCTTTCTCAGCTTCCTTATCTATTATATTGCCATCCTGTCCCTCATTCTCCTTCATTTCACTCTGAATTTCTCTGAACGACCACATTTACTACCTTCAGTTTTTTTTTTACTAGTCTCATCTCTCTCTCTGTTCCTTTGTTGTCTTTCTCTTTTTCTGTTTTTGGTTACTCATTTCTCAATCTTTTGTGATCTTGCTTCTGATCTCTATTCAGATAATTGATTATCAAATTATATATATTTTTCAGCAGTTACTCTTTGACTGAAGTCCTCCCACTCTACCTAATTCCTTTTCTTTGGATGATTTACAAAATTATCTCTCTAACTAGTCTTGATACTTTTTTGCAGTTAAAATTGTACATGTCCAGTTTTTGCTAATGTCTTCACCTGGATGACCTACTATAACTTGAAACTCGATCATCCTTTCTAAAATCCTTTTCCCAAACCCAGTTGACCCTTTTCCTCAGATCTAGCCCCCAGTTCACCCTTTCTAGAAACCTAGCCTCAGCTTTCACTCAACCTTTCACTTTCTTATAGTCACTCTTCTAGCCATGCATTAGGTTTGTAAAATACGTAGTTTAAAATCCATTTTTAATCATTTAATTACTAGTACTACTTCTTCCCTGGTTACCTCATCACCTCATATCTGGGTGACTAAAGTAGAAGTCTTCCCTAATATTTCACTTCTGGTTTCTCCCTTGGCCAAAGTAGTTAACATAGTATTGCCTCCCAGGCTTCTAAAAATTGATTTGTTTAACACATTCTTTTTATTTTTATTTTTGCCTGTTACAGGTTTTAAATCTCTGCATGATTAGACTGTTTATATTTCCTACATATTAGAGCACAGTCATGAATTACTTAACAACAGGGATATGTTCTGAGAAATACCTAACGAGACAATTTCATTGTCATATGAACATGTAGAGTGTACTTACACAACCCTATATGGTATAGCCTGCTACATACCTAGGCTATATGGCATAGCCTATTGCTCCTAGGCTGCAAACCTGTATAGCATGTTACTATATGGAATACTGTAGGCAGATGTAACACAAGACGAATATTTGTGTATCTAAACATATCCAAGCCATAAACGTAGACAAGGTACAGTCAAATTATGGTATAACCTTATGGTTATAGTTATGGGACCACCATCATGTATATATGGTTAATCATTGACCGAAATGTCATTGTTCAACACATGCCTGTACTCTTTCTAAACCAAAATAGTGTCATCTTGCTTTGTACATAAATCATACCTGCTTTTTTTGTCGTTGCTCAAAAGGTTTATTCTGGAATGTCCTTCGACCACCTTGTAGATTTATATATTCTTTATTCAAATTTAGCTCAAGTCCCATTTCCAACACTAAGATTTTTGGACACCCTCAGCTTTTAGTGATGTTTCTTTTTTAGTACTTGTTTTGTCATTTGGCAATTAGGGTGTGCTACCTTATACTGTTTTTTACTTGCTTCTTATAAATCTGTTCAGTCAATTTAACAAATATTTATTGAGCGTCTACTACATGCAAGTAACTGTTCTAGGAATTAGGGATATAGCAGTCAACAGCACAGACAATCCCTCATCTCTTTAGCAACTTCCTCTGTACCTTTAAAGACAAATATCTCCAACACCTATCACGGTATATGTTGTTAATGATGTTAAAATTGTCTCCAAATTAACAGAAGGCCAAATTTAACATTGAAGTCCAAATTTCTTGGCTAATCAAGTAAAAAAAATAGATGATACCTTTTGGCTGATCAGAATACACTGATAACTGGGTGGACGCGGTGGATCATGCCTGTAATCCCAGCACTTTGAGAGGCCAAGGCGGACGGATCACCTGAGGTCAGGAGTTGGAGACCAGCCTGGCCAACATGGTGAAACCCGTCTCTACTAAAGTACAAAAATTAGCTGGATGTGGTGGCACATGCCTGTAATCCCAGCTACTCAGGTGGCTGAGGCAGGAGAATCACTTGAACCTGGGAGGCGGAGGTTGCAGTGAGCCCAGATCACATCACTTTACTCCAGCCTGGGCGACAGAGTGAGACTCTGTCACAAAAAAAAAAAAAAAAAAAGAGTGCACTGATAACTACAGAGGAGAGGATGATCATTCTATAGGATGAGGGGAAATGTTTTGGAAGATGATTATTTTGTTTTTGATTTAATAATTAATTTAAAAAAAGTTAGCCAAAGTAATACTGCCTTGGAAGATGTTACTTTAACTGCATACCCTTAGTGTCCCATGAAAATGAGACAAATAAGCAGAATGCAAATAAATAAATAGAAATATTTGAAAAAAATACTTATTGTCTTGGGATCAGTACTTACCTCAGTTTTCCACATGTCATCTTTAGTTCCATATCATCACAGAATGTTAAACTCTTTAATTTGTAGTTGAGGGAACTGAGGTTGCTCAGAAAAGTAACTTTAATAAGGTTGCATATATTTGTGAGAGAACCAGGAGTAGGAATTTCCCAACTCCCACTTAGTGCTTTCTCTGTCAAAGAACATCGAATTTTTGTAGAACACGGTTCTACATTGAATTTTGTAAAACACAGTTCAGTGATTATATATATATATACAATATATATGTAAATAATATATATGTTCCCGAGTTATCAAGAAAAATTAAGTTATATTCACTGGCTTTTTTTTGTAATAAAGGTAGGAATTTGTAGGTTAAGATTTAATATACTTAGTGGTTAAATGAATTAATTTATCTTGAATATTTTTACATATATCTAGCATTTTATAGTATTTACTTTGTGATGTCTTTTGTTTTCAGACTGTTTGAATAAAAATTTTGACATTTCGATTTAATTTTGTATATTTTTAGCAGGAAGTGAATATTGTGATAGTTGAAATTCAGGTAGTTATTAGTAAAAGTTTGTTTTACTAAAACTTGTCCTTCCTAGTTAAGGAATTTATTTATATTGACTTTTAAAAAAATGTTTTTCTGGCCAGGCATGGTGGCTCATGCCTGTAATCCCAGCACTTTGGGAGGCCGAGGCAGGCAGATCATGAATTCAGGAGATGGAGACCATCCTGGCTAACATGGTAAAACCCTGTCTCTACTAAAAATACAAAGAAATTAGGCCTGGTGGCACGTGCCTGTAGTCCCTGCTACTCAGGAGGCTGAGGAAGGAGAATCACTTGAACCTGGGAGGTGGAGGTTGCAGTGAGCCGAAATCTCACCACAGCACTCCAGCCTAGGTGACAGAGCTAGAATCTGTCTCAAAAAAAAAAGAAATTTTTGTAAGTTTGATATAATGTGAATTAAGGAAAGATTTGGAACATGAATCATTGAGTAGAAACTATCAACTTTTTTACAAAAAATAAACAGTTTTAGTTCTTATTTGGAATTGAGTTAAATTTAGATTTTTAGAAACTGTCTAAATTTTACATTAGAAGAAATGATTTATTTAAAATAAGAATACATGTATATACAAAAACACAGGATATACAGAAACATATGAAGTAGAAAGTACCCTAGCCTCTCTCCATTCCTTTTTACAAACCTACTGTTTAGAGATAAATTCTATTAACAATTTAGTGTATATCACATTTTGTGTATACACACACACACACACACACGTGCGATTTTTACTGAGCTTGCGCTTACCTTGGTAATAATTGGGATGTTTACATTTCAAGTCTTCTCAAACAAGATTTTTCTTAATTCCTTAAGTAGAGACATCCTATACTTAAATACCTAGGAATAAAGTAAATAATTTATAGGTTTTATTACTAGTGTGAGTGGGATCTTTTTTCCATTTTATCTCTTAACTGGTTATTTCCAACACATGGGAAAGCTCTGCTGCTGTGTGCAAAGTCATTTGGTCACCTTGCAGAAATACTTTATTATTTCTCTCTTTTATTTTTCTTTCTGATATTTGGATGTTTTAGGTAGAAAAAAATCAACTGGAAATATTTCCGGTATTTATACCTCTCTTTTTCTAGTATTTTCCAGTATTTATACTGGAAAAAATCAACTGGAAATATTTAGGTAGAAAAAAATCAACTGGAAATATTTCCGGTATTTATACCTCTCTTTTTCTAGTATTTTCCAGTATTTATACCTGTCTTTTTCTAGTATTGGCTATTAACTCTAGAGCTTTGTATCATGATGGTCATGCTACAGGGTTTTTCCTTTAAAAAAAGTTTATTTTAAAGTTACATGAAAACTGTATAACTGTTAAGTGTAGTATTTATCATTGCTTTCTAAGAATTACTATGTGGCATGTTAAAAATGTTTCTAGTTTTTTAAGAGATGTTAAAACTAGTAAATGTTGAATTTCGTGAATTGATTTTTTGCGTCTAAGATAATATGTTGTTTTTTCTCATTTAACTAACTAATGAAATCAAGTTGGTCCTGTAGTATTTCTCTTTTGATATACTGCTGTATTTGTTTTGTTAATATTTTATTTAGGATTTTTACTTCTGCATTCTTTTTTTTTCTCTGAGACAGTCTTGCACTGTCGCCCGGGCTGGAGTGCAGTGGCGTGATCTCGGCTCACTGCAACTCTGCCTCTCGGTTCAAGTGATTCTCTTGCCTCAGCCTCCTGAGTAGCTGGGATTACAGATGCATGCCACCACACCCAGCTAATTTTTTGTATTTTTAGTTGAGACGGAGTTTCACTACGTTAGCCAGGCTGGTCTCAAACTCCTGACCTTATGATCCGCCTGCCGCGGCCTCCGAAAGTGCTGGGATTACAGGCGCGAGCCACCATGCCTGGCCTCTGCATTCTTAAATATAAAGTCATTATGTTTTTTTGATAATGTTATTTTGAACTCAGGTACAGAGAATTAAGTTCTCCTAGTTAGACATCGCTTGGTCTGCACATGGTCCCTCTGTTGTTTAATTTACTTATCCATTTTTATCTCCATTCCTCTCATATTTATTTCCCTTCTTTTAAAAAAGTATCTTTATAAAATATCGTTGTTTTTCCTACACATGTTTTTTATTTATAAAAATCCAATTGTGCCATTTTTCTCTCTTTTTTTTAAAAAGATCCAGCTGTGATGTTTTATATTTATTAAATCCATTACTTTTAACTGTTTGATCATTTCTTTGACATATTACTAAATATTGGAATTGCTGGTTTGTTGGCTATATATACACTTGATTTGACTAAGTACTGCACATTGCTTTCCAGAATGACTGCTCTGGTCTACGTTCCCATTTGCAGTATGTGATCCCATATTGCTGCTAACACTTGGCATTATCTAGCATTCTACTTCTTGCTAGTCTGATAAATTTAAAGTTATATCTCCTACTTATATTAATTTGCATTTCTCTGATTACGACTGAATTTAAGCATCTCTTCCATAGTATGTTAGCCTTTTGGGTTTCCTCCTCTCTGAACTACTTGCTTCTATCCTTTGTATTCCATCTAAGGAGCATGGAATGTCTTTCTGTCCATTTATTGAAATCCTCTGCTATGTATATTTACAAATAGGAACAGTTTTGTTTTTTTGTTCTATAATTTATTTTTGGCAATTTTTCAGGTTAGTGTTACAGTTTTAACAGAAAACAATGATAATTTTATTAAAGATAAATCTATACTTGTAAGTTAAATGAAGTCATTGGGATTTGTGTTTCTACTAGAAACATTACTTAAAATAACAGACATTGGCTTATGTAATGGATTTAATTTTTAAAGGATATATTTTCTGTATCTTATTCTCTTACACATTAGTTTGTGTGCACAAAAACTTCAGTTGTTTATATGAGATTACCAAATATCCTGAAAACTCTTGGAACTGCAGCCATATATTTCCTCCTACCTATGAGGAGTGCCCACCTTGATGGTAAAATCAATAGTGTATGAACTTAGATATCAGTCTTTCCTTCTTTATAACGTTTTTTCGTTATATCTGCATTGCTTTTGTATATTAAGACAAAAACAACTTAATAAAAATTTAACTCTAGCATCTATATTTTCAACTGTCTGTTAGTGTGTATATATATGTTTTAAGTATGAGTTTTTTGTTTGTTTTTTTGAGATAGCGTCTTGCTCTTGTTGCCCAGGTTGGAGTGCAATGGTGAGATCTTGGCTCACTGAAACCTCTGCCTCCTGAGTTCAAGCAATTCTCCTGCCCCAGCCTCCGAAGTAGCTGGGATTACAGGCGCCCGCCACCACGTCCAGCTAATTTTTTTTGTATTTTTAGTGGAGACGGGGTTTCACCATGTTGGCCAGGCTGGTCTCGAACTCCTGACCTCAGGTGATCCACCCACCTCTGCCTCCTAAAGTGCTAGGATTATAGGCGTGAGCCACTGTGCTCGGCCAAGTTTGTTTTAGTTTAACTGTTTTGGTTTTTTTTGAGACAGAGTCTCGTTCTGTCGTCCATGCTGGAGTGCAGTGGCAGTATCTCGGCTCACTGCAACTTCTGCCTCCCAGGTTCAAGTGATTCTCCTGCCTCAGCCTCCCCAGTAGCTGGGACTACAGGAGTGTGCCACCATGCCCAGCTAATTTTTTGTATTTTTAGTAGAGATGGGATTTCACCGTGTTAGCCGGGATGGTCTTGATCTCCTGACCTCGTGATTCGCCCGCCTCAGCCTCCCAAAGTGCTGGGATTACAAGTGTGAGCCACTGTGCCTGGCCTATTTTAACTGTTTTATGTCTTCTGTTTTTGTGTGACAGTGAAATGAGTTAATAAATATAATACTTAGAACAATGTAACATAGTAAGAGCTTCGTAAGTTTTATTAGTCTTATATATTTTTATATAGGTATAGTTGTAGTCCCTGTACTTATTTTTAATAATTGTATAACCAAAATAGATGTTTTTGCTTATCTTTCTGTCTCTTCGTACAAGAAAGTTGAGAAGGGAATTCAGCAGTTGTTCACACTGATTACCTCTGGGGAGTGGGATGAGGATAAAGAGGTGTATCTCTCAGTTTTTTGCTTTATATGTTTATGTAAACTTTGTTTGTTTTTTTCCTTCTGTGTTACATTTTTACTAACAAGAATTTTAAAAATCAATCAAAATATAGTTTACTGAACTCTCTTTTTGAGCATTTGGGTGGTTTTTTGGTAGGGCAGTAATATATGGCAGAATAGTATTAATAATCATCAAAGAAGCATACATTAAAGCAATATATATTTCTATTAATTAAAAAAATAGATGGCCGGGCATGGTGGCTGACACCTGTAATCCCAGCACTTTGGGAGGCCGAGGCGGGCAAATCACTTGAGGTCAGGAGTTCGACAACAGCCTGGCCAACATGGTGAAACTCTGTCTTTACCAAAAATTCAAAAATTAGCTGGGTGTGGTGTTGCGTGCCTGTAATCTCAGCTACTCAGAAGGCTGAGTCATGAGAATTGCTTGAATCCAGGAGAAGGAGGTTGCAGTGAGCTGAGATCACGCCACTGCACTCCAGCCTGGGCAACAGAGCAAGACTCCGTCTCAAAAAAAAAGAAAAATTGATGCTAACACCCAGTACTGGGAGAGATAGATATGTTAGAACTTTACCCTCATACCTTGTTCATGGTATTGTCAATTGGTCAGTATCTATTAAGAGATATGAAATAGTTATATTTGACCTGTTGATCCCGCTTATAGTAGTCTCTCCATGGGAAATCTTTTTAAAAAGCATTAAAATTCTATATGCATCAAGAGCACCGCTGGCAAATGATTTTGTAATAGGGAAAAATTACGAACAAACTAAATACCAATTATAGTGGAATGAATATCAGGAATGCTTTTGGCTGCTGGTAAACCCTTTTAACAGTGACTTAACAAGTAGAGGTGATATTTTTCTCATTTTTACATGAGAAAAATATGGGTAGTCAAGGACTGGTGCAGTGGCTTAGCAATGACATAAAGAAACTAGGTTTTTTCTTTCTCATCTGCCATCCTTGATTGCCATTGTCCTTTTTGATACATTATGATTATAAGATTGCTATAGCTACAGACATTAAGACCACAGTGAAAAGCAACAAAAAGGTCTGTTTGGGTTATTTTTGGAGTAAGTCTCCTTTATCAGTGAGTGATAAGCTTTCCCAGAAGTGTCTTTTCCCCATTCCCAGCAGACATACATGTATCACTCATTGGTCACGTAGCCGTGTTTGGCCACAGTAGAATCTAAGAAAGCAGGCCCTTGGCGTTCCAGATGCTATAGTGGGAAGCTACAAGTTAGAAGGGGCTTGGGAATATGTATTTCGAATAGCCGGCCTACAACATCTACCACAATGGTTAAGTAAGTTATGGTAAATCAACTTGAAGACTTGTAATACAACCAATAAAAATGATAGTATAAAAATAATAGGGCTGGGTGTGGTGGCTTACGCCTGTAATCCCAGCACTTTGGGAGGCCGAGGTTGGGGGATCGCCCAAGGTCAGGAGTTCGAGACCAGCCTGGTCGACATGGTGAAACCCGTCTCTACTAAAAAAAAAAAATTAGCTGGGTGGGGTGGCAGGTGCCTGTAATCCCAACTACTTGGGAGGCTGAGGCAGGAGAATTGCTTGAACCCGGGAGGCAGAAGTTGCAGTGAGCCGAGATCATGCCATTGCACTCCAACCTGGGTGACAAGAATTAGACTCCATCTCAAAAAAAAAAAAAAAGTTTACATAAGAAAATAAGTTATAAAATTTTGCACCATGATTCTGTTCATCTTGAGAAATGCATTGAAAGGCAAATTCAAAGGAAATAATTCAGATGATAAAAATAGAAGCTAAAATAGAGCATGTCATTTAACAGCTTTGAGCATTACTTTTTTATGGTGTGGAGAGCGATGTGAAGAAAGGGGCTGCTGATGTTCTTGGGTTGTATTTTCCAAGGCACAATGACCAGATCATAGAGTCTGCACATAGCTTTATAGTCCCCTTTTGCAGAAGAGATTGAACTAATTTGCATTGCCTCCAACAATATATAAATCTTTATATGTAATTCATTTAATATCTGTAATTCATCTGCCTGTGAACATTGGGTTTTATCATTTTAATTTACTTCCTTTGTTTTGTTTTGAGACAGGGTCTCACCTCTGTTGCTCAGGTTGGAGAGCAGTGGCAGGATCAACTGGTCACTGCAGCCTCAGCCTCCCTGGGTTCAGGTCATCCTCCCACCTCAGCCTCCCTAAGTAGCTGGGACTACAGGCATGTGCCACCATGTTCAGCTAATTTTTGTATTTTTTGTAGATAGGAGGTTTTGCCATGTTGTCCAGGCAGATCTCAAACTCTTGATCTTCAGTAATCCACCTGCCTTGGCCTCCCAAAGTGCTGGGATTACAGGCATGGGCCATTGTGCCCAGCCTCATTTACTTTTTTTTTTTTTTTTTTTGAGACAGAGTCTTGCTCAGTCGCCCAGGCTGGTGTGCAGTGGCGCAATCTTGGCCCACTGCAAGCTCTGCTTCGCGGGTTCACGCCATTCTCCTGCCTCAGCCTCCCGAATAGCTGGGACTACAGGCGCCCGCCACCATGCCTGGCTAATTTTTTTTTTTATTTTTATTTTTAGTAGAGATGGTGTTTCACCATGTTAGCCAGGATGGTCTTGATCTCCTGACCTCGTGATCCACCCGCCTCGGCCTCCCAAAGTGCTGGGATTACAGGTGTGAGCCACTGCACCCAGCCCCTAATTTACTTTTTTTAAAGACAAAAACGTTTTCAGATTTACAGAAAAGTTTCAAGAGGAATACAGGAAACTTTTACTCAGCTTCACCAACTATTAATATTTTCAACTGTGATAATTTGTATTTTTTATTACTAATTAGACTCTGCAGTTTTCCGTGTGATGATTCAGCTCTATATATTCTCATGGTTCTTCATCAACCTCCTGCCATTTGTTTCTGAGTAGAATCTGGCTATTTTGTTTATTAATATTGACTAATATTCACCTTTTAAGAAGGTAACCTTTTTAAAATTATTTCTCTTATATTTCTTCTATTACTTTTCCTTTTTAGTACATCTTATATAAAATGCCTCATTTGAATATGTTTACTACATATATCTTAACTCCGATTATAATGTTCATTTCTTCAGTAATCAGAAAGGGTTATACTATTTCTACAAGAATGTAAAAAGGACTTTAAAAAATTAAACTATCAGTATTTTATGTAGATTATAAGTTCAATGAAAAATTGAACTATGTCTATGGTGGGAATATGACCCAAATGCTTAAACAAAGTTTTGGTACGTGGTAGGTACTCAGTAAATGAATGAATAGATTTTACTACAGTATATTGGTTAGAATGTGAATGGATTCAGGTTCTTTTCAGGATTATTCCTTTTTGTCCTAAATACTGTATTGTGGTCTTTCCCTAGTATATTACTTCTGATTTAATATACTTTTAGTTGTTACACTATTTTGAATCACTTTTTGAAACCTGTTTTATTTACTTTTATTCTGTTCAGCAAATGCTTACAGAATAGTGATTTTGTGTCAGAAACTATTTCCACTATTAAGTGGCAAAATGAACTTTAAAAAGACTAGATGCTGGCTGGGTATGGTGGCTCATGCCTGTAATCCTAGCACTTTGGGAGGCTGAGGTGGGAGGATTGCTTGAGCTCAGGAGTTTGGGACCAGTCTGGGCAGCATACTGAGACCCTGTCACTACAAAAAAAAATATATAATAATAATAAGGAAAGAATAGATGTTAAATTTTGTTGAATGCCTTTTTTAAATCTGTTTTTGATTCCTACCTCATGTTACTGCTGTGAAGAATTAAGATATATAATGCGTATAAGATAGGTATATGAAAGTGCTCTGTAAGCCACAGTGGGAAAGCTAGATATTATCATCACGTCTAATTAATGTATCTGAGATAAGGTATGGTGTATGATATATTAGGTAATTGGTCTGTAAAAGCAACAGGAGATCCCTGAGTGGCTTCGGAAAAAGAATGTCAGTACAGTGTATCCCATGCAATAGCTTGATTAAAACAAAAAACAGGCTGGGCGCAGCGGCTCACACCTGTAATCCTAGCACTTTGGGAGGCCGAGGCAGGCGGATCACGAGGTCACGAGATCGACCTGACCTGTAATTCCACGTGCCTGTAATTCCACGTGCCTGTAATTCCAGCTACTCGGGAGGCTGAGGCAGGAGAATCACTTGAACCAGCAAGTTGG
The DNA here is from genome assembly GCF_029289425.2 of Pan paniscus. Taxonomy (NCBI): domain Eukaryota; kingdom Metazoa; phylum Chordata; class Mammalia; order Primates; family Hominidae; genus Pan; species Pan paniscus. The sequence goes on from NC_073261.2 coordinate 89,541,563, forward strand.
AGGTTGCAGTAAGCTGAGCTCGCACCACTGCACTACAGCCTGGTGACAGAGTGAGACTCAGTCTCAAAAAACAAACAAACAAACAAACAAAAAAAAAAACTTGACACACTTAGAAAATGAAGGTTTGTGCTATTGGTTTTCTTTTATTTTAGAAAAATAAAGCATTGTTTAAATATTTCTTACAAGTACAAATATAATTTAAATTTAATAAATGTTCAAAGATATCTGTAATTAAATTTCATTCAGCAGACATATATTATGTCTAATAGAGAACTTGCTAAGTAAGATATAAAGGATGATTACATGAAAAAATCACAAAATTGTCATTAAGAGTCTTAAAAGTCAGTGATAGGACAATAGTTAAAAGATATCAAATAGTTATTTATTCTTAAACATTAAACAGGATATTAATAGTTTTAATAACCTTGAAGTTTGACAACACTGTAAAAACATTGCAGACCACTTTTATTTATGAAAATACATGCAAATAGCAAACACCAGTTGGGCTTAAGGCTGCTACTTACTTACCCAGTAAGTGACAAAGCTGGAATTCAAACCAGGTTTGAGCTATACTAGTACTACCCTTGAAAAGGTTTCCTTACACTCAGCTTTCCTTAATTTCTTAAACTCTTTTTTTTTTTTTTTTGTTAATTGAGACAGAATCTTGCTCTATTGCCCAGGCTGGAGTACAGTGACATGATCTTGGCTCACTGCAACCTCTGCCTCCCAGATTCAAGCAATTCTTGTGCCTCAGCCTCCCAAGTAGCTGTGATTACAGGTGTGCATCACCACACCTGGCTAATTTTTGTGCTTTTAGTAGAGGCGGTGTTTTGCCATGTCAGCCAGGCTGATCTTGAACTCCTGACCTCAGGTGATCCGCCCGCCTCGGCCTCCCAAAATGCTGATATTACTAGTGTGAGCCACCACGCCTGGCCAATTTCTTAAACTTTTGATTATACTAAGTATGTTCCTTCTGCATGATAACACTCTTTTTCCTTTTATAAAATTAATCTCTCAAAATACTTTAAAATTGAAAGTACACTTTTTAGATTCTTTAAAATACTCATTGCCATGTTCATGGCCTTTAGATGTGTGATCATAGCCTATTTGCTTTTCATTGACTTAGTTTCATATTTCTTTGCCTTTTCCCCCCTACTTTTCTTTATAGAACTGTTTACTAGTAATGAAGTCATTTTAAAGAATACACTTTTTCTTCCTCCTGCTAACTGTTAAGAGAATGTTTTATAATCACTCTGGTCATAGCCTGTAAGATTCTTTTCTAAACTATCTTTTCAAGATACGTATTTATTAACTTGCTTTCAAATGAATATGGTCATGTCTATGCAGCAAATTTCTTTTCTTTCTTCTTTCCTTCTTCTCTCTTTTTTTTTCTTTTCTTTCTTTTTTAAGGCAAGATTTCACTCTGTAGCCCAGGTTGAAGTGCAGTTGTACAAACATGACTCACTGTAGCCTCAACCTCACTGGCTCAAGTGATCCTCCCACTTCAGCCTCCCAACCAAGTAGCTGAGACTACAGGTGTGCACCACCATGCTCCACTAAGTTATTTAGTTTTTTGTAGACATGGATTCTCAGTGTGTTGCCCAGGCTAGTCTTGAACTCCTGGGCTCAAGCCATCTTCCTGCCTTGACCTCCCAAAGTGATAAGATTACAGGCTTGAGCCATTATGCCCGACTCTTTTTCTTTTTCTTTCTTTCTTTTTTTTTTTTTTTTTTTTTTGAGACAGTCTCACTCTTGTTGCCCAGGCTGGAGTGCAGTGGCATGATCTTGGCTCACCGCAACCTCCACCTCCCCGGTTCATGCGATTCTCCTGCCTCAGCCTCCCGAGTAGCTGGGATTACAGGCATGCGCCACCACGCCCAGCTAATTTTGTATTTTTTAGTAGAGACAGGGTTTCTCCATGTTGGTCAGGCTTGTCTCGAACTCCCGACCTCAGGTGATCTGCCCGCCTTGGCCTCCCAAAGTGCTGGGATTACAAGCATGAGCCACCGTTTCCGGCCCTCTTTTTCTTTTTAACTGAGCTTATTTATCTCTTCCCCAGCTTGAGTCTGGGTCCTACTGTCTTGGTCAGAGTATTTTACTATATTGACCTGGACAATTCTGCCATCATGAACCATATTCCAAACCTAAATATGTAAGAACATAGAAAGATTATTTTAGAAGGAGAATTTTAACACACACGCTTTATTCTGAAAATTCAGCAACAAAATGAAAGGTGAGTTGTAATAGTTGATGTAACAACAAATAGAAAGAAGAAAGCCTGTAATCTGTTTCAGAATGCTATTTCTGGGGCTGGTAACATCAAAAATAATCAAATTAAATGTTAACTTGCTGACTGATAAGATTTTCTCTAATTTAGAAGTTGGAGAACATGTATACTCCTATTACCACTTTCCATCTTTCTCAAATATAGTTTTTATAGTTTTCTGTTGGCTTCATCATCGTATTGAAAGATTATTAGTCACTTACATATATGTAGTTTTCTGTTAAGTCCTGTTCAATATATTACAAAATTTTGATCTATATATGTAGTATCAATTAATAAGATGGTGTAAATCAGATTACGTGTTCATTCACTTAGTCATTGTTAATACTTCACAGAATATAACTTGTGTTCCATAAGCATGAATTTCTCTCTTAATTCCACATAATTGTCTTAAAATTATGCACCATTTATCGTTAGAGTAAAAGATGATGTGTCATTTATTGTAGTGGTAGAAGAAAATAAAACCAAAACAGAATCCAATCTGAAAGCTTAGGTTTTTATTGTTACTACAGTAATTACATCTTCATATACTAAGGACAGCACACTATTACTGTCCAAGAATGGTGTCTCGGACAACTGATTGCTTACAGTTTTTTCAGAGATGAAATAGGAACATAAGCAAGCAGGAAGATTTTTGTCTAAATATGAAGCAAGAAAGGCTTAAATGTCTTTATTCAGGGGATTAGGCATCATAAGTTTTTTTTTAGAGAAATTGTTTTCATGATATTTCCTATCTGCTTTTGTTACTTTGCTTTTGTCTAAGTACGTAATATTTATAATATTTATAAATTTATTATTTACATGTTAATACCAACATTTTTGATTTATTTTGTTTTATTAATAGCTCTAATTCACATTTCATAGCCACCTTTGTATAGGCAAAAAAAACTGAGAATTAAAAATATGTTCAAAGGTTAAGGAAAAACAGACTTTCTAGTTTATGGTAATTATTGTTTATACTTCTACTTTGTATGTTCTTGCCTGTTTTTTTCCATTTACTGTGATTGAACTTTTATCTTTTAAATCAAATAACATTGAATAACCACAGTATTGCAAGGCACTTTGGGATGGAACAGTTGAGTCTATTTTTATTTAGCTGTTATCCTCAGCAGATTTATAATCTAGTAGAATGCAAAAATCTGCTTTTTGTGTGTCCTCAATACAAATGGGAAGCACTTAGTAGGCACTTAATTATTTTATGTTGACTGCATGAATGAAGGCTTCTGCCTTTAGAGGGCTTATCTGGTTTGGGATGAGATAAATTGTGAACATTCTGAAAATTAAAAGAGAACAAGACAATAATTATGTCATAGTCCTAATTAAATGAGATTAATTATAGAAGGTGTTTGGTAGAGTACGTGATACATATTAAGTATGCCAAAGTCCTTATTTTCTTGCCTTTTTGCTGAACATTAATATAAGTCTCATAAAGTGTTAAAATAATATGTACATACAGAGGTTTTTTTGTTTTGTTTTTAAATAGAAAATAAGAAATGCTCTTGGAATTCAGAGAAGGGATTACTGGGGTGTGTGTAGGCTCAGACTAGGACATTGGTAGAATCCGAAAATGAAAGGGCATTTGGAGAGGTAGGAGAGAGAAGGGCATAAGCCAAGGCATGGAGCTGGGAAAGTTCAGGTGTAGTATCTGAAGACTAATTGTCTACTTATTTTTTTAAAAACATAAAATTATGAGTTTTGTTCCTTCCTTTGCCCACCATCCTCCCCTCTGTTGCCCAGGCTAGAGCACAGTGGTGTAGTCTCAGTTCACTGCAACCTCTGCCTCCCAAATTCAAGCAATTCTTGTGCCTCAGCCTCCCGAGTAGCTGGGGCTGCAGTTTTGAGCCACCACACCGGGCTAATTTTTGTATTTTTAGTAGAGACGGGGTTTCACCATGTTGCCCATGGCTGGACTCAAACTCCTGAGTTCAAGTGATCCATCCATCTAGGCTTCTCAAAGTGCTGGGATTACAGGCGTGAGCCACCGCGCCCAGCCTAATTGTCTACTTTGTTTGGAGCATAGGATGTGTGAATAGAAATGTGGAAGACAAAGCTAGATAGAGGGGATGGGAACAGATTGTCGATAGCCTTCTTCCGTTGGGAAGAGTTTGGGCTTTATGTACTTCCTTAAGATTTATGGATTCATAATTTATACATAAAGACTGAATGTTTTAAATATGAGAAGTGTTGCCTATTGAAGAATACTTCTTTAGAGATTATATACCTATCAACAGATAATCATGTTGGTTTAAAACATGTTAAAAACTCTTTTGGAGCTAACCATAAACAAAATCATACGTTATAGAAGACTTATCATTTGCAAGTAATACTTTCTGAGAGCTCTGTAAATCCTCAGATTTTAAGATTAAGACATCTTTTTGTGGAATTCTTTATCTGAATTATATTTCCATTGAGAGTAATATGTTATGTTTCTTACATGTACGCATATTCTACAAGTTAATATCCTTTTCAACTTTAATGAAGGTTTTATTTCACTTGAATCCTTTTTGCTCAGGTTGGAGCATTTGCTGAATTAGTTCACTGATTTTTGGTGGGGGAGATATAGAACATTTCTGTTCTTTTTCTGGTTAAGAGCTGCCATTTTCTTAGTCCTTACATTTTTCTTTCTTTGTGGGGGCAGAGAGCATTTTACATCAATAGATTTAGTTTTTTTTTTCTTTTTTCTTTCGAGACGGAGTCTCCCTCTGTCACCCAGGCTGGAGTGCAGTGGCGTGATCTCTGCTCACTGCAAGCTCTGCCTCCTAGGTTCACGCCATTCTTCCTCAGCCTCCCGAGTAGCTGGGACTACAGGCGCCTGCCACCACACGCGGGTAATTTTTTTGTATTTTTCGTAGAGACAGGGTTTCGCTCTGTTAGCCAGGATGGTCTCGATCTCCTGACCTCGTGATCCACCTGCCTCGGCCTCCCAAAGTGCAGAGATTACAAGGTTAAGCCACCGTGCCCAGCCTAGTTTTTTTTTCTTAAACTGTTTAGAGTCATTGCCTTTTAACTTTAATACAAATGCTTGGCTGGGCATGGCGGCACACACCTGTGGGCCCAGCTCCTCCAGAGGCTGAAGCAGGAGAATTGCCTGAGCCCAGGAGGTCAAGACTACAGTGAGCTGTGATTGTGCCATTGCACTCCAACCGTGTCTCAAAAAAACTTCCAAAAACAAATGCTTGGTGTTAGGCTAGACTCATGCATTTAGCCCCTAGATTGGGCCTCTAGCTTCTCCATTGCCTTAAAGTATCTTCTGGGTAGCTCTCAAAACAGTGGTAACCATTAATGTTAAATCTATGAATATCATACTGTCTCATACCGTAAATCTGCAGAATTCCTCCCTTGATTGATATCTTATTCTCTCTTTTCTTCTACATATGTGTATATGTACATATACAGTTATCCTTCGATGTCTATAGGGTATTGGTTCTGGGAACTCCCCCATCCAATACAAAAAACTGTGGATGCTCAAGTTCCAATTTTCTTATATAAGGTGGTGTAGTATTTGCATATAAACTATGCACACCCTCCCTTATACTTTAAATCATCTCTAGATTATTTATAATACTTAGTGTAAATGCTGTGAAAAGTTGTTATACTGTATTTTTAAAATTTTATATTTATTGTTTATTGAATGTTTTTGATAGATGGTTGACTGAATCTGCAGATACAGAACTCATGGATATGAAGGGCTAACTGCATATATATATGTGTGTGTGTGTGTGTGTGTAAATTTAAAAAAAAATGGAATTTCTAGCCCTTTGAGCAAATATAAGGAACATTTATAAAGAGGTGAAAGATAGGAAGATGTGCTGAGGGAATTTAACTGACTGATTCGAGTTCTGAGGGAGCTTTTGGGATCTCAAGAAACCTACTGATGTACATTTATTTATAAGATGCCATAAGGTGATAATGTGGGTGTAATTAATTTAGTGCTTTAAGTGAGAATTTGGGCACTTGAGGGTTTTCTGTATACGAAAATCTATGTTTGTAATCTTACATTTAGGGATGGAGAGATTGCTTTTGAAAGAATATACCAGTATCTCCTATAGCACTTCAGAGGTAAAATGTTATCTAGAAGGACCACTTGAGCCCGGGAGTTCAAGGCTGTAGTGAACTATGATCATGCCACTGCACTCCTAACCTGGCAGCAAAGAGAGACCCTCATCTCTAAAAAACATAAAATGAAATTTATCTTTATTTTCAATATAATCCATAAGTTCACATCTTATCTTTTTTTGAAATGTAACAATAGGTAAATAAATAAAATGGTACAGTAATTTTATTTATTAGGAAAATTTCAGGAGACTGACTAGTTTGTTAAAATGTAAAACTAGGCCGGGTGCGGTGGCTCACGCGTGTAATCCCAGCACTTTGGGAGGCCGAGGCAGGCAGATCACCCGAGGTCAGGAGTTTGAGACCAGCCTGGCCAACACGGTGAAACCCTGTCTCTACTAAAAATACAAAAATTAGCCAGACGCAGTGGCGGGTGCCTGTAATCCCAGCTACTCTGGAGGCTGACATAGGAGAATTGCTTGAACCCGGAGGCGGAGGTTGCAGTGAGCCGAGATGACGCCATTGTACTCCAGCCTGGGCAACAGAGTGAGACTGTCTCAAAAAAAAAGTAAAACTTGCTGTAGAATAAATACCAGATTAGAATACAGTTTTTAGGCTTGGTGCAGTGGCTTATGCATGTAGTTCCAGCACTTTGGGAGGCCAAGGTGAGAGGATTGCTTGAGGCTAGGAGTTCGAGACCAGCCTGGCAACATAGCAAGACCCTGTCTCTACCAAAAAGATTAAAATCAGCTGCATGTGGTGGTATGCGCCTATAGTCCCAGCAACTTGGGAGGCTGAGGCGGGAGAATTGATTGAGTTCAGGATTTCGAGGCTGCCGTGAGCTATGATTGCACTCCAGCATGGGCAACGGAGCGAGACCCTGTCTCAAATAAATAAACAAATAAATGAATAAGCAAGCAAGCAATTTTAAAGTTGAACATCGGTTCTCTACTTGACTCCAGAGTTAAATAGGCATCCAGTTGCTTTTTGTGTTTATTTTTATATTCACTGCTTTTGCCTGCAACTGTGTTTCTGGTTCTAAGTAAATATAACATATGCTACTGGTACACATATGTCTTAGGCAACATATGTTTCATTCACTGGATTCTTAGCTCTGTTTCATTTTGTCACTACTTTAGTCCCAGTACCAATAACTGCCAGGCACAAAGTAGGTGTTTAGTTAATATTGTTAAATGAACAAATACAAATATTTGATTTTGTCACTTGAATCCTCATTTATTAGTACTGCACTATCTTTTCTTAGCTGTTTTTGTGAACATAACACAGCCTGTGTACAAGCTGGTCTTGTACCCTAACTAGATTGGAAGTACATTGTGGGTAGAAACTTGGTTTTATTTGTTTTTCTTATATTATCCTTTACAGCAGTTTAGACTTGATGGGAAGTAGGTATTTCCCAAACATGTGATTGAACTGAAATATATTGGTAGATTTTATTTTATCAGGAGACTGCCAAAAGTATAGTCATAAATAAGGAATTTGGAAGAGACTCAAAAAGCTAGTATGTACTCGTCTGTCACCTTGAAGGCCTGTATAAGACTCCAAACTTCTGTGGAGTAAAAAGGGTAGGGTTCTGGGGCTGGATGCGATAGCTCACACCTGTAATCTCAACACTTTGGGGAAAAAAAAGAGGTAGGGTTCTGGGACTTTTCTTTGCTTCTTTCTTCTTCTTCTTTTTTTTTTTTTTTTTGAGGCAGTTTTGCTCTGTCATTCAGGCTGGAGCGCAGTGGCATGATCTCGACTCACCACAACCTCTACCTCTCGGGTTCAAGCATTTCTCCTGCCTGAGCCTCCTGAGTAGCTGGGATTACAGGCGCTTGCCACCACACCTGGCTAATGTTTTTTATATTTTTAGTAGAGATGGGGGTTTTACCATGTTGGCCAGGCTGGTTAAGAACTCCTGACCTCAAGTGATCCGCCCATCTCGGCCTCCCAAAGTGCTAGGATTACAGGCCTGAGCCACTGCGCCCGCCCGGCCTCTGGGACTGTTCTTTTCCTTGCTCCTTAACAGACTATTTCCTGCTTTTTGTTTTGTTTTGCTTTGTTTTTTGTTTTTGGCCTCCTAACTGTGTTACAAACGGTTTAAGTCAGTGGTTCTCCAAGGGTGGTCCCAGATCAGCAGCATTATCACCTGGGTACTTACTAGAAATGCAAATTCTTGGGCCCCACTCCAGACCTACTGAATGAGCAACTCTGAGGGTAGAACCTAAAAAATTGTGTTTTAACAAGTCATCTGGGTGATTCTGGTGGTAAAGTTTGATGTCACCAAATGATAATGACACTTTTTTTTTTTTTTTTTGAGATGGAGTCTCGCTCTGTCGCCCAGTCTGGAGTGCAGTGGCGTGATCTTGGCTCACTGCAATTTCCACCTCCCAGGTTCAAGCAATTCTCCTGTCTCAGCCTCCTGAGTAGCTGGGACTACAGGCACACGCCACCATGCCTGGCTAATTTTTGTATTTTTAGTAGAGATGGGGTTTCATCATACTGGTCAGGCTGGTCTCGAACTCCTGACCTCAGGTGATCCACCTGCCTTGGTCTCCCAAAGTGCTGGGATTACAGGCATGAACCACCGCCCCTAGCCTGATAATGACACTGTCTTTAAGAGAGAGGGCTACAGGCAGTGATTATGTGCCAGAGAAAACTAGCAGCCTAGATTTAAGAGGATAATATAATCCAAAGCTTTTCAGGGGGAATAGATATAGTTTATAGAAGGCATTAAGACATAAAGCGATTATTGAAACTTCATTGTACACTGTAACCATATAATTGACTTTTACTTATATATTTCCTCTTTTACTTTGAAGTTTGTGTTCAAATCAAAAGATGAGAACCTTAAATTAATCAAGCTTTATAATATTTTATTTTAGATTTTTGTAAAAGTGAATGCTATTTATATTCCATAGCAAGTAACTGAAAAGCTACTGAAAAGTGTCCAACCCAAGAATTTTGTGTATTTTTCATTTTGAATATACTTCTCAGTGATTTCAATTTTGAATCCTAGCCCTTTTAAATTTTAGAATACAAGGTAGTTTAAAATGGCTTCAATAAGGCCGGGCGTGGTGGCTCACACCTGTAATCCCAGCACTTAGGGAGGCTGAGGTGGGTGGATCACGAGGTCGGGAGTTTGAGAACAGCCTGACCAACATGGTAAAACCCTGTCTCTACTAAAAATACAAAAATTAGCTGGGCGTGGTGGTGTGCACCTGTAATCCCAGCTACTCAGGAGGCTGAGGTAGGAGAATTACTTCGACCCCGGGAGGCTGAAGTTGCAGTGAGCCGAAATCGCACCACTGCACTCCAGCCTGGGCGACAGAGCGAGACTCCGTCTCAAAAGAAAAAAAAAGGGGTGGGGGGGCTTTAATAAATTGAATGGTGCATTTTAAATATTTTAATTGTTTATTAGATACTATGTATGCAGATAAACCTGTTTAAATATAGAAGATTTATATTCCTATTTACATATATCCTTTTGACAAATTAGAATTGAAAATAATCCAAAAATAAATTTTCTTTTTGTCATGCAGACTTAAATAGTAAAATGTCTTCCTTCTATGATTTTTATCTTTTTTGTTTATAATGGTTAGGAAGTGAATAATTTTCTATACTGTGAAAAATACGTATAAAGTATCATGGAAGTTCAACATTCATTTTCCTTGAAGATAATTCCAAAGTTTTCTTCTCCAGAAATATATGCTGTTATTAGGTTTAGTTGTACTGATAAATGGCAGTATGATGATTTCTAATTTTTTAACATTTTATTCATAACTTTTTTTTTTTTTTTTTTGAGACAGAGTCTCACTCTGTTGTCCAGGCTGGAGTGCAGTGGCGTGGTCTCGGCTCACTGCAGCCTCTGCCTCCTGGGTTCATGCAATTCTCTGCCCCAGCCTCCCAAGTAGCTGGGATTACAGGCACCTGCCACCACGCCTGGCTAATTTTTTTTTTGTATTTTTAGTAGAGATGGGGTTTCACCATCTTGGCCAGGCTGATCTTGAACTCCTGACCTTGTGATCCACCCGCCTCGGCCTCCCGAAGTGCTGGGATTACAGGAGTGAGCCACTGCGTCCTGCCTTTTTTTTTTTAAGATGGAGTCTCACTGTGTCGCCCAGGCTGGAGTGCAGTGGTGTGATCTCTGCACGCTGCAACCTCCGTCTCCTGGGTTTGAGTGATTCTTCTGTCTCAGTCTTCCAAGTAGCTGGGAATACAGGTGCCTGCCACCATGCCTGGCTAATTTTTGTATGTTTAGTGGAGACAGGGTTTCACCATGTTGGCCAGGCTGGTCTCGAACTCCTGACCTCAAGTGATCCCCCCGCCTCGGCCTCCCAAAGTTCTGGGATTACAGGTGTGAGCCACTGTGTCCGACCTATTTTCCTCTTTTTCTTTTTACCTTTTTTCCTTCCCTTTTTTTCTTCCTTTTGCTGTTTTCATCTTTTATGTCTCTCACCCTCGCCCTTCCTCAGTTCAATTCAAAGAGCAATATACTGCCATATCTGGAGAATTTTTGGCTGGAATTTAATCTTTATTTTAAAAGAGTAAGAATTTATACCAATTATTATGCTTTTGACTGAGGTCGTTTTACAGAAGGAATTCTTTTTTTTTAATGTAGGAATGTGTTTTAAGACTTTTTGTTTCTAATATCTAAGTTTCCTAGAGAAAAAAAGGTAAAAGATTGACATTATTCTCATAGTCTTTTACTCTTTTCTCAGAGGTCTTAGTTCAGGTCCTAATTTTCTTTCAATTATATTCATTTATTTAACCAGTCTCCTTTAGGTGGTCATTTGGGTTGTATACATATTCTTGTCTGTGTTTTATCAGTCATGTATTACATAATTTCACATATGTGCAAATATATATTTGAAGGATAACATTCTAAAATTGCTGAGTTAAAGGGTACATGCATTTACAAACTTGACAGATATTACCAGTTGTCCTCTATAAAGTGAAACTGGTTTATATCACCACAGCTAACATATAAATGCCTGTTTTCTACGATATTATTAAATTACTGAACTTTATCCATCTGGTGGAAAAGAAGAAATCTGATTGTACTTTATTTTTTATATTTTTAATTTTTTTATGAGATGTCTTGGTATGTTGGCCAGGATGGTCTCAAACTCCAGCCTCAAGCAATCCTCTCACCTCAGTCTCCCAAAGTTCTGGGATTACAGGCATTAGCTACCATGCCTGGCACTGATTACCTCCCCCCACCCCGCTTTTTTTTTTTTTTGAGCCAGGATCTCACTCTGTCACCCATGTTAGAGTGTGGTGGTGTGATCACTGCTCACTGCAGCCTTGGCCTCCTGGGCTGAGGTGATTCTCCTGCCTCAGCCTCCCAAGTAGCTGGGACCACAGACACATGCCACCACACCTGGCTGATTTTTAAAATTATTTGTGGGGATGTGATCTCGCTATGTTGCACAGGCTAGGCTCAAACTCCTGAGCTCAAGTTATCGTCCCGCCTCGGCCTCCCAAAGTGCTGTTAATTACAGGGCTGAGCCACTGTGCCCAGCCTCTGATTATACTTTTAATTGTAATTTCTCTTATGCTTGAAGTTGAACATATACAGTAAAGACTTTATGGTATTGTAGGCTGAAGTTTCAGAATCATCCAGGACCAATGATGTTAGCAGAAATGCAAAACTAGCCAAGGAGTATCGAGAGGACAAAATTGATAATTGATATTGTTATTACCTTCAAAGTTTGATTGCATTGATTAGCTTATTATTTTTATTAAAGTCATTTTAAAGAGCATATAAAGTTCTATGCCAAAGCATGTTTGGCCTGACATGTTGGGCTGTCATTTCCTTTTGACAAGACTTTCATTTTTATCAGCTTTAAATGCATGTGTCATTACTATTCTGGTTAGGTAACATAATTATCCCACTGCAGAATATATAATTTCAAAAGAGTCTTGTGGATATTTGATGCCTTTTCCTCTGAAAACAATTGAATTGTTTTCAGACCACTTTTATTTCAGTAAGATAAATGTAATCCTTCCTTTAATTGTAATGTAAAATTTAAGAGCACATTGAAATGAAAACAAAAGCTTAACAAACTACCTACATTTTGAAAGTTATAAGAGACTAGATAAGTTGGATTTTATGTTTCTTGTGGTACTGAATAGGAACAAAGCTCATTCAAACTAAGCTTGAATGAGAATTAAGTTTAATGGCTCACTTGCTAAACCTGACTTGCACAATCCTCACAATTCCTTAGGGATGTGGCAAGGTCATCCTTAAATGTAAAGTTCTTGCTCACTTAATGGAGAGCACTGTAGATACATAAATAACATTGTTACCTGTCTTAGTGGGTCAGTATAATAGACGGACGTGGTGGTACATGTGAGAATAGTGAAATTTGTAGCTAGTTTTGAGGCCCTTATGACTTTTAAGAGGTATTATGAGTCACTTTAACAAGTTAATATTTGTGACATAGTTTCAATTTCTTATGTGAAAGATAGTATTTCAATTGTCAATGTTCTTTTAATATTCTGGAGAGCTACTCTTTCCTACCCCTCTGTATTACTGACTTTAAAAGTTGTTTACAGTTTGTTTCATGTTCAAATGTAGGGTTTTAGTAATTCCTTGGGGTGGGGGGCAGGAATGGGCAGAAGGCCATTGTCTCTAATTTTCATTTTCCCAACTTTCACTTTCTTTTTTCTATGGATTACATGTCAAGGTGGGTGAGAAAAATGGTGGGGATTGAGAAAAGGGAGCAATGTATTGTTTGTAGGGGAGGTCCAAAATAAAGTCACTTAAGGAATCTGTCATAAAATTTAAATATATGATGAAGCTTGTGCAAGGGGATTATAAGAACTGATTTTACTTTAACCCTTCCTGCTTTATAAAAAGATCCTGTTGATGGCAAAAAGACAAACACTTTAGCAAACTGTACTGTACACCTTGCATTTGTTTGCATTAATATTAGTTGTTTTATTTTATTTTTTGATATGGAGTCTCACTCTGTTACCCAGGATGGAGTGCAGTGGCGCAATCTCGGCTTACTGCAACCCCTGCCTCCTGGGTTCAAGCAATTGTCCTGCCTAAGCCTCCCGAGTAGCTGGGATTACAGGTGCCACCAGGCCCAGCTAATTTTTGTATTTTTAGTAGAGACAGGGTTTCACCATGTTGGCCAGGCCGGTCTTGAACTCTTCAGCTCAAGTGATCCACCCACCTCAGCCTCCCAAAGTGCTGGGATTACAGGTGTGAGCCACCGCACCCGGCAGTATTAGTTGTTTTATATCGTAGACTCTTAAATGATGTGGACTATGTGTTGTAAAATCCCTACCCTGAAGTAAAATGCATTTAGATGTCCCCCCGGCCCTTTTTAACTTAAATCCTTTTTCCCCCTTGCAGTCTGCATTTTTATATTTGTACATACTTTGTGAGAAATGTGTAAAGGAAATATTTTTGCATCTAATTGTTCAAACTTCCAAAGGTTCTTTACTGAGTTAAAAAAAACTTTTTTTTTTGGTCTAAACTGAATTTTGTCTGTCTTTCCCCTACTCAGGCCCAGATTGCCTTCCTACAGGGAGAAAGGAAGGGCCAAGAAAATTTGAAGAAGGATCTTGTGAGGAGGATCAAAATGTTGGAGTATGCTCTTAAACAGGAAAGGTAATTCAGTAAAATGAAAAGTGGTGTTCTTTTTTGTTTGTTTGTTTTGAGATGGAGTTTCGTTCTTGTTGCCCAGGCTGGGGTGCAATGGTGCGATCTTGGCTCACCGCAACCTCCGCCTCCCGGTTTCAAGCAATTCTCCTGCCTCAGCCTCCTCAGTAGCTGGGATTATAGGCATGCGCCACCACACCCAGCTAATTTTGTATTTTTAGTACAGTCGGGGTTTCTCCATGTTGGTCAGGCTGGTCTCGAATTCCTGACCTCAGGTGATCTGCCCACCTCAGCCTCCTAAAGTGCTGGAATTACAGGTGTGAGCCACTGGGCCTGGCCAAAATGGTGGTCTCTTAAATGTTGGAATAATTTTTTTCATCATTCCTAAAATAAATTTAAATGTTCATACTGCTTGAGTTCAGGTGTATCTGTAGTAAACATTTGTATGAATGGTTGTAATATGTTAATTTTATTATGAATAGTTTAATAATGATCAAAAAACTGATTTATGTGATTTCTTAAAAATTAGCAACATTTTTTTCCTACTCTGCCTGTTTTGAAGAAGCAGATATGCTCCCTGAACTGTTAATACCCATTCATTTTAAAGTTGAAATAGTTTTTAATTTTTAAAGGAAATTTCTATAGTGTTTACCCCTTTTCCTGTCATTTAATATTATTCAATTTGTTGTATTTTCTTTAGAAAAAAATTGTTCCAGCAGACTATGTTAAGATTCTATATAGACTTTTTTTTTTTTTGAAACGGAGTCTCACTCTGTCGCCCATGCTGGAGTGCAGTGGTGCAATCTCAGCTCACTGCAAGCTCCACCTCCCGGGTTCACACCATTCTCCTGCCGCAGCCTCCCAAGTAGCTGGGACTACAGGTGCCCGCCACCACGCCTGGCTAATTTTTTGTATTTTTAGTAGAGATGGGGTTTCACCATGTGAGCCAGGATGGTCTCGATCTCCTGACCTCGTGATCCCCCCATCTCGGCCTCCCAAAGTGCTGGGATTACAGGTGTGAGCCACCGTGCCCAGCCTATAGACTTTTTTTTGTGTATTTTGTTCCTTTGCTGTCTGCCGTTACAATCTCTCCAGAAGCTTATCTTACCTTTCTATTTTGCTAGTGTCTAAGATACTCCAGTAACTAAATTTGGGTCACAAGTAAAGGAAAATAGGTCATGAGTGAGATTTTTGGAAGTTATATGAGTTATTTATTTGCTTTAATGAATGGGCCTTGGATTTTTTTGTCGACAATCTGAGTTCTTTTTTTTAGATAACTGAGTACTTATAGGTGATATTAGAATTATCTATTTTGCTACTTTTTTGCTTTGTTTTTAATGATGCTTGTTTTGTTTTTCTCTTTTTGAAGTTGGTGAATGGGATATTTGCAATAAAATAGCATTTAGATGCAATTAGATAAATAGATGATATTTATGAATAATGAGAAACAGATAAAATTTTATTAGAACTTGTGTTCATCATCATGTAGAATCTTTAAATGGCGTAAGAGATTGAAAATAGGTTGACCTCTTAGTGAAAAATACGTGTTTCTTTTCATACTTTGGGAAAGTTGATGAAAAGCTGTATTAGGGACATGGAAAGAAAAAACATTTTTAAAAGTACATAATTTGGGAGTAGTGAGTTGTTTTTTTTTTTTTTTTTTTTTTTTTTGAGGTGGAGTCCTGCTTTGTTGCCTAGGCTGGAGTGCAGTGGTGTGATCTCGGCTTACTGCAACCTCCGCCTCCTGGGCTGAAGCAATTCTCCTGTCTCAGCCTCCCGAGTTGCTGGGACTACAGGCGCATGCCACCATGCCTGGCTAATTTTTTTGCATTTTTAGTAGAGACAGGGTTTCACCATATTGGTCAGACTGGTCTCGAACTACTGACCTCAGGTAATCCACCGTCTCAGCCTTCCAAAGTGCTGGGATTACAGGCAGAGCGAATGTACCTGGCCGAGTATTTGAGATTTTTTTTTTTTTTGAGACGGAGTTTTGCTCTGTTGCCAGGCTGGAGTGCAGTGGCACGATCTTGGCTCACTGCAACCTCCACCTCCTGGGTTCAAGCAATTCTCCTGCCTCAGCCTCCCAAGTAGCTGGGATTACAGGCGCTTGCCACCATGCCCAGCTAATTTTTGTATTTTCAGTAGAAACGGGGTTTTACCATGTTGACTGGGATGGTCTCGATCTCTTGACTTCGTGATCCGCCTGCCTCAGCCTCCCAAAGTGCTGGGTGGCGTGAGCCACCGCGTGTGGCCTGGAGTGGTTATTTTCATCTGGAAGATGAAAGTAAAAAGGAGTGCAGAGTAAGAGGAGGTGAGGCTTGAATAGCATCAAATAAGAAGGTGCTTGTCAGACAGACAAGGTGCAGGAAGTAGAGAGAACATGTTTGACATGGAACAAAGCAGTTTGGTGTGTTCAGAAATTTGTAATCTTTGTGTGTGGAGAGTAGGATGTTGGTTGTGGTCCTCCTCTCAGTTGATGATCGATAATGGTAGAGGGGGCAAGAGTCAGATCATAGCCTAACCAAGGAGTTCAAACTCTTATCTTACATGTAACAGGGAATGTGGGAGGTTTAATTTTTTTTTTTTTTTTGAGACAGGGTCTTGCTCTGTTGCCTAGGCTGTAGTGCAGTGGCACAGTCATGATTCACTGCAGTGTCAGCCTTCTGGGCACAAGTGATCCTCCCACTTCAGCCTCCCAAGTGGCTGGGAATACAGATATACTCCAGTCCACACATATAAATTTTTAATTTTTTAGAGAGACAGGGTCTCGCCCTGTTCCCAGGGCTGGTCTGGAACTCCTGGGCTCAAGCAGTCCTCCTGCTGTAGCCTCTCAAAGTGCCGTGATTATAGGCGTGAGTCACCATGCCCAGCCAAAAAAATTTTATCTAAAATGACCTCTAATAGAGGAGTTGCAAGAATCTTGTATACCCTTTACCCAGATTCACCAATTGAAAATGATTTGCTATATTTGCTTTATTGTGTTTGCTCTCTCTATAGGTACCATTTTTTCCCCTAAATCATTTGCTAGTTTGTCCCTAACTACCTCTGTGTATATTTCCTAAGAGCAAGGACATTTCCTTATATGATTATAGTATATTACCAAATTAAAGAAATGTAACATTGATATTCTATTATCTGATATAGTCTATATTCAGATGTTCTAAAAATGATCTTTATAGCATTTTTTTTTCCTGGTCCAGGATCCAATCTGGAAATATATACTGCATTTAGTTGTTAAGCACTGGAAAGTTTTAAGCAAGATAGAGTATGAAATACATTTTAGAAAGATCTCCTGACCTCAGTGTGGGGGTGGACTGGAAAGATCTGTAAACACAGGCAGAAAGATTGTAATAGTCTAAGATGAGAAATGATAACACAGTAGCTGCTGAAATAGAGACACATCAACTATAAAAAATTTTAAGTAGAGTCCATGAAATCTGAAGCTTATATAAAAATTTGGAGATGGGACAGTGGGTGAGTGAGAAAGATAATTGGAGAATGACTCCCAGGTTCCTGGCTTGAAGGACTATCTGAATTATGAGAGACTTTTAGAAGGTATCAAATGAATTAAAAAGAAGAATTAAAGAGCAGATATGTGAGGGGGACGCATGATGAGAAATATATGCTTGGGAATCATCAGTATTATTGTGAGTGAAGTGAAAGGAGTAGTTGATAGAACAAGTATTGGGGAAACAGAAGAGAGAACTAGAAGGAGTGACAGGAAGTAGAAATATTTGAAGAGAAGGCAGAGGAAGAAGAGCCAACAAAGAAATAGAGAAGGAAGGAGGAGAGAGTAGTATTTTGGAAGTGAGTTAAAGGAGGGAGTTCAATAACTGAAGATGCTAAGTAGACTCCAAGTAAGTTGTATACTGAAAATAGTCATTTGGAGTTGCCAGTTGGAAGCTTATTGGTACCCTTACTAAAGCAGCCTCAGTAAGGCAGCAGGAACATGAGCCAGATCACAGAGGATCGAGGGCTGAGAAGGATGAAGTGGGGAGAGATGGAGTTGCTTATATTATTTTTTTTTTTTCTTTGAGACAGAACCTTGCTCTGTCACCAGGCTGGAGTGCAGTGGTGTGATCTCAGCTCACTGCAACCTCCACCTCCTGGGTTCAAGCCATTCTCTTGCCTCTGTCTCCTGAGTAGCTGGGACTACAGGTGTTTACCACCACGCTGGGCTAATTTTTGTATTTTTAGTAGAGATGGGGTGTCACCATCTTGGCCAGGATGGTCTCGATCCCTTGACCTTGTGATCCGCCCGCCTTGGCCTCCCAAAGTGTTGGGATAACAGACGTGAGCCACCGCGCCTGGCAGAGTTGCTTATTTTTTTAAGAAATTTGACTCTGAAGGACAGTAGAGATAAGGAACTGGCTGAATCTAGGGAAGATTTTTTTCTTCTCTTTCTTAACTAAATGGGATTGCTCCTGGAAAAGAGTTCCTGCTTTTGTGTCTTTTTTTTTTTTTTTTTTTTTGAGACGGAGTTTTGCTCTTGTTGCCCAGGCTGGAGTGCAATGGCACGATCTCAGCTCACTGCAACCTGCACCTCCCGAGTTCAAGAGATTCTCCTGCCTCAGCCTCCCCAGTAGCTGGGATTACAGGCATGCACCACCACACCCGGCCAATTTTGTATTTTTGGTAGAGACGGGGTTTCTCCATGTTGGTCAGACTGGTTTCGAACTCCCAACCTCAGGTGATCTGCCCACCTCGGCCTCCCAAAGTGTTGGGATTACAGGCGTGAGCCACCGCGCCCAGCCTGGTTTTGTTTCTTTTGAAGTATATGGAATGATTTGAGATTATTCTTGATGTTATGGCACTATTTGTATCATCTAAGAAATTTTTAAAAAGCATTTATTTGTGGCTTGAATTTTAAATTGAATTTTAAAAAAATTTATTGAGGAAAATTTGAAATATACTCATAGAGAAACTAATGTCTTTTATATACAGCCCCAAGTTTTAACAGTTAATGTTTTTGTTAGTCTTTTTCACCTTGATCTATTTTAATGCAATTCCAGATACCTTGTCATTTCAGCTGTAAATGCCTAAGTAAAGATCATGATTTTACATGATTTTCTTTGCATGATTTTTGCAGATTTTCTAAGTAGTCCCACTTGAGGATCCAAAAGTAAAACCGAATTATTAATGTTACAGAAGAATTACTTACCTAGCAGTGGATTTATCAGAGCATTCCTTAATGTGTGATAAAATTTAATATAAATTTTCAAGATTACATAGTGTATAATCTGAGGTTGACTTAGGAACATCTATGCTGAGGAACCTCAAATACTATATAAATACAGTTCTGAAAAATTTCTGCCATTTTTAAAATTTCTCTCTATTCACTGCTACTTTTATCTACCCTACTGTAGTAACTTAACTGTCCTCCTTGCTTCTAGTATTTCCATATTTTAATTCATCTTCCGTATCCATAGAATTCATTTTCTAAAACACAAATATGATAATTCTGTTATATCCGTGTTTAAAAATATCTAGCTAATTTCACGTTCTTAGTAAAGTTCTTCACAACCAGACCCTTTCTGTCCCTTCTCTGTCTCCATTCCTTCCATACCTTTTGGGTGTAATTATTCTGTTTGCTGTTTTTTGACCCACTGTGTGTGTTTTTTTTTTTTCTTCCACTTAAGATGTCCCTTCTGACAGAAATGCTCTCTCCATCAATCCATTTTCTGATTGGAAAACTCCCACTGGTATTTTGAGATTTAGCTAAAATCTCACGTGTTACCTTCTTTTTGGTAGCTTTCTTTGACACCAGTTTTGACCGAATTAGATAATCCCTTATCTGCATTCTTGTAATACTTGCTAGTAGCCCTTATAGCTCTTACACAGTATGCTGTAGTTATTTACATTCCTGTCTCTTACGCATACCCTCACCTTCCACCCTTACCTAACTACAAGCTGTAGGTTGTCCCAGCAGCCAGCACAGTGCCTGTAAATCATAGGAATTCAGTAATAGTTCATTGAAATTAATCAAATTATTTTTAGCATCCACATTTAAGATATAATTGAGATGCTGTTATACTCCTAGCATAATATGTATAATAATAGGCTTTGAAACAAAGCTAAAATTACTCTTCTTTAGTGTATTATAGTTATTAAACAATTTTTATGCTATTTTTATCCAATAAAGGTCATTTATGGAGGGCCTACCTGTGTATCAAACATGGAGTTGCTAGATATAAGATCTGCTTTTTTATCTTACAGGCAGAATTAGACAGAAAAAGAATAGCAAACAAGAAAGATTGGTTAACACAGTGAGCTGAGTGTTAAAACAGTGGAAAACGGTATGAATGAGAAGGTATTTTCACATATTGACTTAAAAAGGAATGCTGTTAAGCATAAGGAGGGTTCTGTGAGAAAAATATATTTTAGTGAATGTAACAATTCAGTAGGGAGACCTTGATTTAAGGGACCATAGCTTGTGATAAACACAACAGTTCTTTACATATTTTGCCTTTGTCTATTTTTTAAAATAAAATGTTCATAATGTGTCACAATTTTTGTTATATTTATTTTTGTAAAATATTTTCTGTTCCCTTTTTGTAGTTTCTGTTGTAGTTTTTCCTGAGACCACTAGAATGCACTGTAATGCAGTATTTTGTGTTTGAAAATGTTTTTCTTTTATATATATATAAAAAATATAAACTCCATAACATTTTATTGCTACTATTATTTTAAAAGCTTTAATATAATCTGTCTTCAGACTAGTTACATTCAGTTGCTATTTTGACTTCTAGCAGGTATTACTACTTTGTCTTATGGTAAATGAAGTATGTTTCTGGAAAAATAAGAGATTGACAGTTACATTTAGAACTTTGTTTACTTTCTAGTAACTGCAAGTCAAATTAATATCTGTAAATCTTACCTTCTGATGATCAGTAGTATTACAAATACATTGAACTAGATGGGCAAACATTTAGTCCAGTGATAAAATCTTTGTGGTTAAGAGACACATTGAGAATAGATGTTCTAAATAATTTGGACTAAACATATTTACTAAAAATTAAGTATCTATATAGTTAATTAACCAAATAACAGCAAAAATAGTCTCCCTTCTGCCTCAGTTCATTGATTTCCTTTCCCAAGGAAATCTTATCAACTGATATCTTACGTATTATGTATCCTTCCAGAAAGATTCATATGCATAGGCTAATGAAATAGATATGTATCTTTTAAAAAATGTATGGAGACATACATAGTATTTTGTACCTTTTACTTTTTGCTTAAGAGATCAGTTCATTGGCATATGAATATATTTTTTTCCTTCTTAATGTGTAAATGTTACTATAAAACATTTCATACATACGTATAAGATATAAAGACTGTTATAAAAAATACTCATGTACCCATCACCTACCTTAAGAAATAGGACATCAAGTGCCTATAATTTTCATAGGTTTTCTTAGAATTCCTCTCTAAAACTTTTTTTTCTGTTGTGACTGCAAAATGATTATTATTGCAAAATAAGAAAGATTTCAGTATTTTACACATTTGAGCAAATAATTTTTCATTTCCTTTCTAATTTTTCTTTTTCTTTTTTTCTTTTTTTTGTTTTTGAGACAGGGTCTCACTGTGTCACTCAGGCTGGAGTGCAGTGGCATGATCTTGGCTCACTCACTGCAACCTCTGCAGCCGGGTTTAAGCGATTCTCCCACCTTAGCCTCCCGAGTAACTGGGATTACAGATACACCACCATGCCTAGCTAATTTTTGTATTTTTTGATTGATAGAGACAGGGTTTCACCATGTTAGCCAGGCTGATCTCAAACTCCTGACCTCTGGTGATCCATCTACCTTGGCCTCCCAAAGTGTTAGGATTACAGGCATGAGCCCCTGTGCCCAGCCACTACTTTTCTTAAATTATGAAAAAACCTAATGGTAAGTGCTCTATTAGGTTTTTATAAAGAAAAAAAAAAACTTTCAAATTTGGCTGTGTTACACTTTTCTTCCTTTATTACTTTATTTTGGTTTTTCAAATTATTGTTGTTTATATTAATGTCCCAGTCTTAACACATTGAATATTTATTATAAATGGCCTCAATATTTTAGGGAGCCAACAAGTGAAAATATGCAAATAGATTAAGCAGATATGGCTATTTTTAGTCACCCTTTTAAAAATTTCTACATTATCTGGGTTATTTTTCTAGTCTCATGGTTAAATCCGAGATAGTTAAATCAGATGGTTAAATCCTATTAACCAGAATGATAACATTCTGTCAACTTTGAAAAGAAGATTAAACAGTATTCCCATTCACAGTTCTTTTTGAGCAAAAGACAAGGGATATCTTGACTAGTATAAAACAATTCCTTTCTACTGGAATATCTTATTCAACATTGATGATTTGGGTTGGGGTTTTCCCCCTTGGATTGTGCAGTATAATGCATATTTGGCAAATCATGATTATCTGACAAGGCATATAATATTGTAGATGACTTTTCTTTTTAAAAAGCTCAATTTTTTGAGAAAAGTCTTCTACAAATTTATTTCACAATCCAAACCTTTTTTTTTTTTTTTTTTTTAACTGTTTTTGATAGTAAAATTTAGCTTTGGCAGTCATCAGGAAAATTTGAATACTACAGAAACCAGGATGTTATATGGTTCATTTTGTTATTACAGAAAGAAGAGTTAATGATTCCCAGAGTTATTCCTTTATTTTGTTATAAGGATACTTGATGGTATAACAACAGCAACAATGAAAAGGCAAGCACTTTTGTGTTATAACTTTGACACCATGGAAAGCTATGAGCCTTTGAAAGTTCTAGGAGTGTTCAGCCAGGACTGCTGAATTCTTGTGACTACTACTATTGTGTATGTTAATTTAAATATATTTTAAGATGGTCTGTATTTTCTCATTTCTTTGTTAGAGCCAAATACCACAAGTTGAAATATGGGACAGAATTGAATCAGGGAGATATGAAGCCTCCAAGCTATGATTCTGGTAAGCTAATTTTCAAGGAAGTTTAAGTGTTAAAAAGAAGTTAATGTCTAGTATTTTCTAGCAACATTTACAACTGTAAGTTACTTTCTAATTATTTGTATATTAGTTATTTTTTCTGACCTGCTTGTCTTTTGGCACCATTTAGTGTCATTTAGATCATTTTCCACCACCTTCCTTCCTTTTCCCTCTTCCCCTTTCTTTTAGTTCCCCATTTTCTGCTTATGTTCTACACTTACTGGAAGGATCAGAGTTCATGGGGTAACATGCACCAGCATAACCTTGTCTTGCTGGGTCTGCCCAGAGTTAATGGGAACTTTCAGATGTGCAGTACAAAGTACATCATGCTCTTGAAATCCTGAGAAAGATTAGGAAATATGGAGGTAAGAGATTTCTTCTTAAAGCATGGAGGAATTCCTCATCCCAAAAACATAATTCTTCGGTTTCAGGTGGAAAACTGTTTTGGTCTTTCTTGTCCACAGGAGTTTCTGTAACTAGAACATGTTTTAACAGCTGAACCATTTGTTATATTTTTGAATTATTTCTTCTTTTTCTTTTTCCTACTTCTTCATACCATCAAACAATATAACATATTACTTGTAAATAATCAGATATTAAGGAGTATAGATATAATTCATTTATTAGTAGTTATTAGGGAAGAATGACAAAAATTAATCAAAAGTTATCAACCATGTTTCAGATAGGTACGTTTCTGGCGTAATTTCAGGTTAAATTTCCCAATCAGATATCTGAAGACATTAATGTTCATTTATATCATTTACTGAAATACGTACCTTGTGCTAGAGGCTTTATATATATATATATATGTATTCACTTTAAATTTCCTTTTTTTTTTTTTGAGACGGAGTCTTGCTCTGTCACCCAGCCTGGAGTGCAGCGGCATGATCTCGGCTCACTGCAAGCTCCACCTTCCGGGTTCACGCCATTCTCCTGCCTCAGCCTCCCGAGTAGCTGGGATTACTGGCGCCCACCACCAGGCCTGGCTAATTTTTTGTATTTTTAATAGAGATGGGGTTTCACCGTGTTAGCCAGGATGGTCTCGATCTCCTGACCTCAGGATCCGCCCGCCTCGGCCTCCCAAAGTGCTGGGATTACAGGCGTGAGCCACCACGCCCGGCCGCATATTCACTTTAAATTTTAAAGTGGTTATTCAGTAAAGTATCTTCGGTAAAGATAATATTTATTTGGATTTTACATATGTGAAATTTAAACTCAGAGAAGTGGAAAAACTTGTCCAACGTCACACAGATACTAAGTAATGACAGGATATGGAGCTGAACCCAGGTCTTTCTGACTCTAAAATTCATATTCTTTCCATTTTACCATGTTGCTTCTGTATTTGACAATGTATGAAAGAACTTTCCAAAATGACTTCTAAATGTACTGCCAATTTTATAGTTAATTCAGTGTAGTAGTGTATTAATGCATTTCCTCAGCTGAATATTAAATGCTTGAGATCTAGAGCAATGCCAGTTGATCACTGGTGTGTTTTTTTTCCTTTGTTTTTTAATATTCTGTCTTTTACTTGAGTGTCTGTTCTTGTGACCTGAGATGTGCTTAAATTTCAAAATAAATTTTTAAAAAATCTAGGCTATTTGTTAAAAACTGTTCTAAAACTATATTAACGGACTCAAAGGAGTGATTTTAATTAGTGTTGTATTTAAAAGTTTTCATTTCTTCAGTTTTGGATATCAATTTAGGAGAATAGAAGCCTAGATGCAATATATTTTTTAAATGTTTGTAAGTAAACATGGCTGGCTGCAGTGGCTAATGCCTGTAATCCCACTTTGGGAGGCCAAGGTTGGAGGATTGCTTAAGGCTAGGAGTTTGAGACCAGTCTGGGCAACGTAGCAAGACCCTGTCTCTGCCAAAAAATTAAAAAATTAGCTGGGGATGGTGGCACATGTCTGTAGTCCTAGCTACTGGGGAGGCTGAGGTGAAAGGATCACTTGAGCTCAGGAGTTTGAGGTTAGGTTATAGTGTGCTAAGATTGTGCCACTGCACTCTAGCCTGAGTGACAGAGTGAGATCCTGTCTCTTAAAAAAAAATCATCAAGTTTATAAGTAAACAGCACAGCTCAGTAGAAGGGGCTTGTGCTTTAAAAGCAGGTAGATGTAAGTTTGACTCTGCCCCAACATTTTAAATTTATGTGATCCTACTTAATTTCTCTATGGTTACTCCATTCCTGATCTGTAAAGTAGGAAATACTCTGGGAATACTTCCTAACTCAAATGTTTATTTTCTTAGTATACAATACCTAGTTATTCTCAATATATAATAGTTAGTACCTAGTATCATTTCATCTATCTTTCCAACCGTCCATTCATCTTATAAATATTATATATATAATGTTTTTCAGACCTAGTACCAAATCCAGTGAATAAGACAACAATGCCCTGTTGGATTTTTATAGGGAAGATAGACAGTTAAAGAAGTGATTACAATGACATATGACATGTATAATGGAGAAATAATAAGTGTTATTGAGCGCAGTAGCACAAACCTAGTCAAGTGGTCAAGAGAGGCTTCTTGGAGGAAGTGATGTTTAATTTTGACATCTGAAGGACAAGTAGGAATTAACCAGGGCAAGTAAACTGACTAAATATTTGTTGAATGGGAGGTGGGAGAAAGGCAGAGTATTAGCAGCAGAGCTTCTGAGGTAAGACGATGGCACATTTGAGAAATGGGATACCTGGATAGTAGTGGGAGAGAGGGAAGGAATGTTTCCAGATGTAGATAGAGAGTTAGCTGGGGGGTAAAGTAGTTACAAGGGCCTTGTGAAACATGTTAAGTAGTTCACGCTTAGGAATATTCTAAGAATTTGAAGGATCTTAATTAGGGGTTTATGATGAGATTTACTCTTGGATTATGTGGGCTGTAGTGTGGAAGATGGATTAGAGAGGAGCAACGTTGGAGATGGGGCGACTGGTTAGGGGATTGTTGCAGAAACCTGGGCAAATGAGTAAGGTTTCCTTGACAAGGGTGTGTTCAGGAAATATTTAGGAAGTAAAATATGCAGGAACTAGTTCTTTTTATATATACATAAATTTGATTTTATGCTGATCTTCTCTGTATTATTCTAATTTTAGTATATGTGCTGCCAAGGCAAGCACAGGAACTACTTCTTGATTGGATGTAGGGGGTGAAAAAAGGATGAGTCAGAAGTGACTCCCACATTTGTAATTTAAACAACTAGACCAGAAGTAGATTTGGAAAATGGTGGGTTCACTTTTGGATTTATTTCTTAGGTAACCAACTGAAGATGGCTAGTAGACAGTTGAGTATATGGGTCTTGAGCTTAAGCCAGAAGTATGGATGTGTTAGAGACATAAATTTGAGAGGCATCAACATATGGTACTGGTGGCACTCAAGGCCATTGGAGTTGAAACAGTCACCCAGGAGCTGTATGTGAGGTAAGATTACAGAAAATGGAGCCCTGAGGAATGACATTTAAAAGACTGGTAGAAGAACGGAAACGTGAAAAAGAGTCTGATACAGAGTACATTAACAGTAGGAGGAAAACCAGGAGACCAAGGAAACCAAGAGAAGAGAGGGCTTCCAGAAGGAAGGACTGTTCACCACTACTGGTTAATTCCCAGAGGGCTGAAGAATATCTGTAGGACTTGGTGACACATGGGACACTGAGAACTTTAGGAGAGAGGTGAGGGCAGAAATAAAGTGGGTATAGTTAGCTTTCAGGAAGCTTAGGTTGTGAAGGTGAAGGAGAGAGATTAGAGGGCAATAGCTGGAAGGACACATGGGGTCAAGGAAAGTGTGTGTGTGCACACTCGCATGCACCTGTGTGATGTGTGTCTTAGAGGAGTAACCAATAAAAGGGAAAGAGTAGAGATACTCAAAATAGGAAGATAATCTGAAGAAGGTGGTAGGGACTGGATTCTGAGCATAGCTGGAGAATGGCAGGAGGAGCGCATGTCTTTTATCATTACCAAGAGAGAATGTAGGAAGTTAGGTTAACAGGTTTATAGATTTGGATTTCTGTTTGGTGGTGGGTATTTGAGGAAATGTCCACAAGTGATAGCTTTATGTATGAGATAGGATTATCTGCTGAGAGTGGGTCAGATGTTTAAGAAAAGTAGAGAAGGTTTAAAATGCTAATGGTAAACAGGAAGACTAACTTTCTAGGGAATAGTAGGATCGAGAAAAGCTAAGGGTCCAGTTGAGGTGTGTGATCATGAGTGTATGTAGAGGCACTAGGCTGCAAATTTGGTAGCCTGGGTAAAGTAAAAGAGAATGCAGATAGTTAATAGTTGAATTCACGGAGAGAAAAAGGGACAAAAAAATTTGGCAAAGGAATGATTGAAGTGATAAGCCATGAACTAAAACTACAGAGGGAAGGAAGTGAAGACACAAGGAGGCTGGCTAATGGGTGAATTAAAAGTAAGGGGGTAGATTCTGGTCTAGAGCAGGTCAGCAAACTTTTTCTGTAAAGGGCCGGATAGTAAATATTTTGGGTTTTGCAGGCTGTTTGTTGCAGCTACTCAACTTTGCCACTGTAACATGCAAGCATTCATAGAAAGTACATAAATGAATGGATGTATCTGTACTATAAAAACAGGTGGTAGGCTGGATTTGACATGCAGGCAGTAGTGTGCTGGCCCCTGGCTAGAGGTCCCAGCTAAATTAAAGAACTAGCAAATTTAGGGAAAAAAAGAAAGAAAAAAGAACTAATGAATTGGGAGTAACTGAGCCTGACGGGTCTGCTCAGAGAATCAGTTTGCATCTATCATAGTTCTTCATGATGATAAGACCTAAGATATGACAGCTAGAGAGGGTGGTGGCTGTGGAGAGGCAGAAGTGGATCTCCTACATGCATATTGATTTCACTCAAGATGATGTAGAAGTTTGGTGGCAGAAACATGTGAGCCAGATTTGGAGGGTTATCTTGGGATTTATAGATGACGGTGATAAGGACTAGGAGGTGGCAGAAAGGGTATATTCAAATAGCATAACCATTAAAGAAGCAGGGATTTTTTTTTCCATTCTTTGTTCTTTTATCTATTTACCATATTTTCCTAAAACTGATAATCCAGGCATTTTCTGAAACATTTTTCACAAAAATTTACTTTTCCTTTCTAATTTTTGTCCCACTTCCAGATCTTCATATTTCTACTTTAGGAGAATATTATCTCAGGCTATGTTAAAATGTATTTATTTTTGATATTTCAGTCTCTCCTATTTAATATTAGAAGCCAAGTAGTTATTTAAAGTTGAATATATCCAGTGTGATAAATTCTTTTAATTGAGAAATTTAGACCATTTGCACTTATGATTATTGATATGGTTAGGTTAATGCTACCACTTTTGTAATTCATTTTGTTCAGTCTGTTCTTGTTTCTTTTCCTTCTTTTTCAGGCTTCTTTTGAATTATCAAATATTTTTTATGATTCAATTTTATCTCTTTTGCTGACTTATTAGCAGTAATTCTTATTTTAGTAATTGCTTTAGGGCTTACAAGGCACATCTTTAACTTATTACAGTCTGTCTTCAAGTGATAATACACCACTTCATGGATTGTACAATAACCTTATAATAGTGTACTTCCGTTTCTCCTCTTCCCAGTCTTTGTGCTATTGTCATGTATTTTACTTCTATGTATGTGATAAACCACACACTCCATTGTTATTTTTTTCCAGCAGTCTTTTGTCTTTTAAAGATATTTAAATAATAGTATGAAAAAAAATTCCCAATACTCATTATTCCTTTGTGTAGATCTGTGTTTCCATATTATTTTCCTTCAGCCTTAAAGTCTTCCGCTCACGTATCTTGTAATGTGGAATGCTAGTAATGAATTTTTGCAGCTTTTGTATGTCTGAAAAAGTCTTTTTTTTTTTTGAGACGAAGTCTCGCTCTTGTCCCCCAGGCTGGAGTGTGACGGCACGATCTCGGCTCACTGCAACCTCCGCCTCCCAGGTTCAAGCGATTCTCCTGCCTCAGCCCCCCGAGTAGCTGGGTTTACAGGCGCCTGCCACCACACCTGGATAATTTTTGTATTTTTAGCAGAAATGGGGTTTTACCATGTTGGCCAGGGTGATCTAGAATTCCTGACCTCAGGTGATCTGCCCACCTTGGCCTCCCAAAGTGCTGGGATTACAGGCGTGAGCCACTGCGCCCGGCCTGAAAAAGTCTTTATTTTGCTCATAGGCATTATTTCTGATGAGATATCTCCTGTTGCCCTTATTTTTGTTCCTCTGTGTATAATGTGACCTTTTTCTCTGGCTGCTTTTAAGATTTTCTCTTTATCATTGGTTCTAAATGATTTTATTATGATATGCCCTGGTGTAGTTAGCCCTCTCTACATATTTCTTATGCTTGGGATTTATTGAGTTTCTTGGATCTATGGGTTTATAGTTTTCATGGAATTTGGCACTTTTCAGCCATTATTTCTTCAGATACTGTTTTTGTTCCTCCCTGTGCTATGATCTGGAAACTCTCTCTAGGTGGTGTCTGGGATAATCATGAGGCTTACCTGTTTGCTTCCCCCTTCTCTCAGTTATTACTGTCCTTTGTTGCTTGATGTCCAGTGTTTTGAAAACCATTGTTTCATCTGTTTTGTTTTATAGTTGGTTCAGCAGGACGGTAAATCTAGTGTCTGTTACCCTAATTTGACAGGAAATAGCAGTCAAATACTTTCGATATTACCGAGAAATTCAACTATTATCTATATTAAAATCCTCACTTTAATATAATGTCACTTTTTGAACTTGACAAGGCAAGAATGAATGTGATAGTTAATGACTGCTTACTAACCATGGAAAGAACTGCGAGCTTAGCCTGAATAAGGAAATATAAGAGCTATTTCACTTTGGGTTTCTTTTTTTAACCTGAATTTTTTTTTTTTTTTTGAGATGAAGTCTCTAGCTCTGTTGCCCAGGCTGCAGTGCAGTGGTGCAATGTCGATTCACTGCAACCTTCGCCTCCTTGGTTCAAATGATTCTCCTGTCTCAGCCTCCCTAGTAGCTGGGATTACAGGCATGCGCCACCTTGCCCAGCTATTTTTTTTTCTGGGGTGTTTGGGGGTGGGGATAGAGGCTTGCTCTGTCGCCCGGGCTGGAGTGTAGTGATGTGATCTTGGCTCACTGCAACCTCTGCCTCCCAGGTTCATGTGATTCTCCTGCCTCACCCTCCTGAGTAGTTGGGATTACAGGCAGGAGCCACCGCACCCAGCCTCCAACTAACTTTTCTATTTTTAGTAGAGATGAAGTTTCACCATATTGGCCAGGCTGGTCTCAAACTCCTGGATTTGAGTGATCTGCCCACCTCGGCCTCCCAAAGTGCTGGTATTACAGGCATGAGCCACTGCGGCCCAGCCATAACTTCAGATGTTACTTAGAGGGTCAGATTTTATCTCAGTGTAAGAATACACTTTTTTTTAAGAGGATAGGGTACATTCTTATTTGATTCTTATTAAGATATAATTTACATATCATAAAAGTCACCCTTTTTAGTGTTTTCACAAATCTCTCCCTCCGTACGCTAATCCCCTGGCAACCAGTAGTCTGTTTTCCATTTCTGTAGTTTTGCCTTTTCTAGAAAGTCATATGAATTCCAGAATCTTACAGATTGTAGCCTTTCGATTCTGGCTTATTCACTTAGAATAATGCATTTGAGATTTATGTATGTTTGTATCAGTAATTCATTCCTTGTTCTTCTTGAGTAGTATTCCATTGATTTGCTGTATCACACTTTTTTGTAATATCACTGGCTGCCAAAATAGGCAGAAGTAGTTGAGTATATTTGAGGATGGCATAGAAAGGATTTAGCCCTATTCTGATGGGAGATTTAATGACCTCAGAACTTCATTTAACATCTGAAGTCTTGAAAAGGCAATGTAAATGTTTTTACTTGGCAAGTACAGGTTATTCACTTGACTTAAGAAGGGGATATATTGGAACATATTATGTTACCTGCACAGATCCTGAATTTGCGGTCAGTGGAAACAAGATGTATTTGTTTTCCCTTAGTTTGGGGACAGCGTTTTTGCTCCCTTCTTTTTTTATTTTTTATTTTTTTTAATTTATTTTCTCTTTGAAGTTATCACAAAGTAATTAGCTTCTTTTTGGAGTTAATTTAATTCCCCTTATTTTCTACCTGCCTTTCCAGTCTGTTTCTTTGGTATATCACAGAACTAAGCCTAGTTATTTTAGAGTTCTTTTAGAAGAAAAACAAACTTGGAAGATTTAATTCTTATTTTTATTCATGTATTTCTCTAATTTCTTATTGTAGTGATAGCATGTGAAGGAAAATGCTGGGGCTCTGGAGTGAAACAGAAATTCAACACTTACAATTGTGTTTCTAACTAAAAAACCTGAAAATTGCCTTCCAAAACTCAAGCTTTCTTATCTTTAAAATGAGGCTAAGTACCTATGTTTGAGGTTGTAAGGAATAAAAGAGATAATGTATGTGTTTTTAACACAGTATGTAGTAAATACTTAATTTCTTTCTTTTTTTTTTTTGAGACAGAGTCTTGCTCTGTCACCCATGCTGGAGTGCAGTGGCATCATCTCGGCTCACTGCAACCTCCGCCTCCCAGGTTCAAGCGATTCTCCTGCCTCAGCCTCCTGAGTAGCTGGGAAACAGGCATGTGCCACCACGCCTGGCTAAGGTTTTGTATTTTTAGTAGAGACAGGATTTCACCGCGTTAGCCAGGCTAGTGTCTGTCTCCTGACCTTGTGATCTGCCCACCTTGGCCTCCCAAAGTGCTGGGATTACAGGTGTGAGCCACTGTGCCTGGCCCGTAAATACTTAATTTCAAATGTCACCAAATAAATTTTTCCAGTCCCTATTGTATCTCCACTTGAATAAGATCCTATAAAGATCAGCAGTTTTTTAGAGTTTGATCAAGGGCTGAGGAAAGTATGCACTTTATTTGTACTGTTAATGTAGAACCATAGTATAGCTTGGAGATTGTGTAGTCCAGACTTACCATGGGGAAAGCTCTTTTTATTTTACCACCTTCTAAAAAGGATTCTGGTTTTACCTAATGATGAATTTAAGCTTTAAAATGTTTAGGAGGTTTTCATTCAAAGAATGTCATTAAAAGAATACTTGAGGTGTTTTTTTTTTTTTTTTGAGATGGAGTCTTGCTCTGTCGCCCACGCTGGAGTGCAATGGCGCAATCATCTCGGCTCACTGCAACCTCTGCTTCTTGGGTTCAAGGGGTTGTCCTGCCTCAGCCTCCCGAGTAGTTGGGATTATAGGCACCCACCACCACTAATTTTTGTATTTTTAGTAGATATGGGGTTTTTGCCATGTTGGTCAGGCTGGTCTCAAACTCCTGACCTCAGGTGATCCACCCGCCTCAGCCTCCCAAGGTGCTGGGATTACAGGTGTGAGCCACCACGCCTGGCCTACCTGAAGTTTTTAAATGTAATAGCTAATGAAGGAAACAGGTTTGGATTGAGGTTGTTATATATCTGCTCTTTACCAAATTGGCTTTTCTACCATCATTCCTCAGTATTTTGTTGTAGTTCTTTTCTTAAAAATATTATTTATTTGTTACTTATTCATTCATTCATTCATTGATTGTTTTGAGACAGAGCCTCCCTCTGTTGCCTAGGCTGGAGTACAGTGGCACGATCACAGCTCACTGCAGCCTCGTCTTCCCGGGCTAAGGTGATTCTCCCACCTAAGCCTCCCTAGTAGCTGGGACCACAGCTGCATGCCACTATGACCAGATAATTTTTTTTGTAGAGACAGGGTTTACTCCATGTTGCCCAGGCTGGTCTCAAACTCCTGGGTTCTAGAGATCCACCTGCCTTGGCCTCCCAAATTGCTGGGATTATAGGCGTGAGCCACCATGCCCAGTTATTATTTATTTTTAATTTTTAATTTCTGTGGGTACATAGTAGGTGTATATATTTATGGGGTACATGAGATGTTTTGATAGAGGCATGCAATGTGTACTAGTCACATCATGGAAAATGGGGTATCCATCCCCTCAAGCATTTATCCTTTGTGTTACAAATAATCCAGTTATACCCTTAGTTATTTTTAAATGTTCAATTATTATTATTATTGGCTTGTTCTAGTTCTGATGTGCTACTTTATAATACTTTTATTTGGCTGTCATTGTGTGACTTGATTGGATAAGTCTTTGTTCTGGAGAAAAATTCTCAGTCTAGTTAAAGACAGGGAAAATGTATTTATTTTAGTTCTGCTACTCTTAGGGAAATCCAGTAGCAATAATTTATATCAGAGTTTTGTTATAGAAATTACAGTTAAAAAACAGAACTTACATTATCCTAACACATACCTTACAGTTGCAGTGTTACATATTCTTAATCTTATAAATGTTTATTGGACGTTATTAATGAATTAAGATGCCCTCTAATACGTAAAACAAGTCAGTTTTATTATGACTTAATGTTTTCTAGATGAAGGTAATGAAACAGAAGTGCAGCCACAACAAAACAGCCAGTTAATGTGGAAACAAGGTCGACAACTACTCAGACAGTAAGTGTCTCATGGTCAAACTTATGAATGGCTGAAGACAAGAAACAGTTTTATGAAGTTATTTTTACTGTGTATTTTCAAGTCAGATGAATATTTTATCTCTTATACGGATGCTGTGAAAAAGCTTAATTGAATTACTGTTCCTTTTTCATATTAAATACTTTTTCTGTGTGGTAGAACTTACATAGTTAAAAGAATTTTATAACTTTAAAGTTATTCTTTTCATTGCGTATTTTATGTATGAATATATAACATTTTAATATATGTGCAGTTGGCCAGGCGCAGTAGCTCACGCCTGTAATCCCAGCACTTTGGGAGGTCAAGGTGGATAGATCACTTAAAGTCAGGAGTTTGAGACCAGCCTCACCAACATGGTGAAACTCCATCTCTACTAAAAACACAAAATTAGCCGGGCGTGGTGGCACATGCTTGTAATCCCAGCTTCTTGGGAGGCTGAGGCAGGAGAATTGCTTGAACCCGGGAGGTGGAGTTTGCAGTGAGCCGAGATCACGCCTTTGCACTCCAGCCTGGGCAACAAGAGCGAAACTTCATCTCAAAAAAAAAAAAAAAAAAGTGCAATTGGTGTTTACATGCAATTTTGTTATGTTTTAAAACTTTTAAATAATTGGAGAACTTTTTGAATTCTCCAAATTTGCAAATATTGCCTAACATATATTTCATTCATTCATTCATTCATTCATTCATTCATTTGAGATGGAGTCTCACTCTGTCACTCAGGCTGGAGTCCAGTGGCACAATCTTGGCTTACAGCAACTGCTGCCTCCTGGGCTCTAGTGATTCTCTTGCCTCAGCCTCCCGGGTAGCTGGGACTACAGGTGTGTGCCTCTATGCCTGTCTAATTTTTTTGTATTTTTGTAGAGATGGGGTTTTGCCATGTTGGCCAGGCTGATCTCGAACTCCTGACTTCGAGTGATCTCCCCACCTCGGCCTCCCAAAGTGCTGGGATTACAGGTGTGAGCCACCATGCCTGGTCAACTTTCTTCCATGAAATATTAATATGTATTTGAGACAATAAAGAGTAAACAAAGATGGGTTGAGGTTCTGATATCAAGAGGTAGACTAGACTTACCAACTCAGTGCCTGGTTCTTGAATACCACCTTTGAAACTCATATTCAGATTTGTGCCTCAGTAAAATGAAATGTACTACCTGGTTTTTTGGAGGTTGATTATAAGTTGTTTAAACCCAAGGTTTCCAAAGTGAATGTATAGCAGCTATTACTTTTGACTACGGAAAGAGAATCTTAAAATGTCTTTGCATATGTACTTTTTAATCTAGATAGTTACAAGAAAATGAGATATTTTCTGATATTTAATAAGTGAATTTTTACTAATGCCCACACTTTGATCTTAAATATGACTTATACATCTTCCTTTTTAAAATAGATGTGTTCTTAGAATGTTAATCTTTTTTTAAACAAAAAATGGTTTCATAATGAGCTATCCAAGAGATATTTTCAAAAACTTCAAAAGACCCATAATCTACTCTTCTGAGTAAAGGTGTCATTTTATCAATGAATGAGGAAGTAACTGTTGAGTAAAACCACCTTTTCTATGGCAAGAGCAGTTTTGAAACAGGTATTTGTAATGTGATTTTGTTGCCAAAGTGAGGTATGTCTCAAATATTATTTGTTAAAAATGGAAAAATATAACGTCTTTGAAGCCGTTTTCAAGAACTTTAAATTTAGGAAAGTTGGGAATTTATTATCCAAATTTTAATCGAGACCTTTCTATAAATACTGGATGGGATTGAAAAATGAGCATCTTGATTTGGTAAGATACACTTACTCCCTTTGATCACATATATTTCTGAGATAACTCTTTCAGCTATAATAACTAAGACCAAATCTTGTTAATAAACTGAACTTAAACTGGTTATCTCGTCAACCTTTGTTTTCTTCTTTCATCCAGTAGACTCGGTGCCTACTTATAAGTTAATGTCCGATGTTTGTCTATCGTTTTTATTAATGGCATTTACCTTTTTCATGGTCCTCCCACTGCCACTTTTGGTCTGTTCTGGTCAACTTTGGTGTTAATAGGTATTGAGTCCTTTCTATATGCCAGGTACAATATTAGGTGTGTCTGTTTTAAAGGATAGAAAACTGAGGTTCAGGAGAATTAAAGTTATGCAAGTAAGTGGCAGAAACAGGACCCAGATCTAGCTCTCAATACAAAGCCTTTGCTCTTTTTTTGTGTTGCTGCCTTTCAGTAACGTACACACACATGTGTACACACACCCCCTACATTCTACAATTTAATTGCAGTCTATTTTTATTTTAAAGTTGTCTCAGGATAGAAGCTTCAATTCTGTAGAAGTGACTCGAGAAATACTACCTTGTGTGTAATGAAGGAGACGATATATGCTAGGAACATTCTGTCTAGATCACAAACAGTTGATCCATGACAAATTTAAAAAACTACTGGAATAAGTATTATAAAATACTGATTTGGTAGTCTAGCTCCAATCCAGCCTAAAGAAAAGAATGTGCTATTAGATATATTAAAGACCAGCTTCTTCTTATGGTAAATGTAATGAATGGTGTATTGTATAGTTCTCTCACTTTTCTCAGTGACTGTAGAGGCTGGTACTGCAAGAGACAGCTCCATCTGCAGCTGGAAGATTATTTATTAACAAGTCTTACTAGCATAGTACTGTACTGTTAAGTCTTATACAGGCAATGAGTTTAAATAAATACTTTTATTTACATATTAAATTATAGAATACTGATTCCAGTATGACTGAACTCTAAGGATTCTCTTCACACAGGTATCTACAGGAGGTGGGTTATACAGATACTATTCTAGATGTGAAATCTAAACGAGTGCGAGCTTTGTTGGGCTTTTCAAGTGATGTCACGGACAGGGAAGATGACAAAAATCAGGACTCAGTTGTAAATGGCACAGAGGCTGAAGTTAAAGAGACAGCAATGATTGGGTAAGTATTTTGTCTGGAAAGTGTTTTAGCTATTATTAGTTCTTATTAAATATTTTTGGTTTTATGGACATTAGTTGTAGTTTTAGGTAGTGACATAGAAATAATTTAATTATAACTTAATAAAAATTCTAACATTTTATTTGGTTAGAAGGTAACAAGGATTGGAGTTATTTATGACTATTTTAATTCAAGAATATTATTTGTGATATTTATTTAATACAGATATTTAATAGATTTTAGTATATTGACTTAATCACTAAATAAAGCTTCAGAAAAGATTTTATTTGGAAATTCAGTACAAATCTGTAAGAATGACGTTTCATGATTGGTGATCCAGAAATCGTAAAAATACCTCAAATTCTGTAGAAGTCACACTGTTTTTTAACCACTTTTGTTTATCTATTAATGTTGTAATTTATCTTTGATATAAAATATCTATTTTAAGTAGGTATTTTGAAGTGACAGCGTAAGTGTGAACAATTCAGTAGCTATTTGAAATATTTTGTTTTCCATTTTGGATTATGTATCGTACAATTATATATGATTCTACTTAAAATAAGCATAAACAGTTCAATAAAGAGATTCTTATTTATTGGGAAAAAATTTTCGTGATTAATTGAATAAAAAGCCAAAAATTCTGTGAATGTTTAAGTATGACTTTTATTTTGACACTTGTTTAGGAAGGAAGAATGGTTTTAATTGAACTCTATAAATTTTCTAGCAAGAAGATATTTCCTGCTATTTGGAATATAAATTAAAATTATGGGATTAGGTAAAGGTTCACTGTAGGACTTTTATAAACAAAGTTCCTTGGAGCCTTAAAATGTATTCATTAATAATTAAGAATACGTTTCCAACTTTGTAGGCTGCATTAAAAACATACATTAACTTATATTTGTAAATGTAAGGCATGTTATTTCTCTGTATAGATATAGACTGTGTGGACATTATCTTTAGTTCTGTTTTTATGTTCTGGGTTTAATGTAAGTCATCAAGTTAACTTAGATAGTATAAATGGTGTTTTTTTTTTTTGAGACGGAGTCTCGCTCTGTCACCCAGGCTGGAGTGCAGTGGCGCCATCTCAGCTCACTGCAAACTCTGCCTCCCGGGTTCACGCCATTCTCCTGCCTCAGCCTCCCGAGTAGCTGAGACTACAGGTGCGTGCCACCGCACCCAGCTAATTTTTTGTATTTTTAGTAGAGATGGGGTTTCACCATGTTGGCCAGGATGGTCTCCATCTCTTGACCTCATGATCCACCCGCCTTGGCCTCCCAAAGTACTGGGATTACAGGCATGAGCCACCACGCCTGGCCAATAGTATAAATGTTTTTAAGAACTATAATGCATACTTTAATAACCTTCAGTAAAGACTTTCAGGGAAGACCACTCTTGTGTGTTTTGGCCTTGATTTGTCTTTTAAGAATGACAAAGATACTGTTGCTAATCTGTCCGATTTCAGTAGGGATAAAGAGTTAGGGGAGGGTGATACCAAACACAAAGCTGTAAGTAGATTTGAAATTTAAGATAGCTCTCTTTTGAAAATTTTGTCCATAATAGTTTCTACATTTTTTTTTTTTTCCAGGAAAATGCTCTCTGTCTAAAAGATTACCTAATGAACTGGAGATAAATCTTTCTGTTCTGGCCATTGGAATCTTTACTAAATTTATTTATTTATTTATTTATTTATTTATTTATTTATTTAGAGACAGAGTCTCACTCTGTCACCTGGGCTGGAGTGCAGTGGCACGATCTCAGCTCACTGCAACCTCTGCCTCCCGGGTTCAAGCGATTCTCCTGCCTAAGCCTCCCGAGTAGCTGAGACTACAGGCATGCGCCACTACACCCAGCTAATTTTTGTATTTTTAGTAGAGATGGAGTTTCACCATGTTGGTTGGCCAGGATGGTCTCAATCTCTTGACCTCGTGATCCGCCTGCCACAGCCTCCCAAAGTGCTGGGATTACAGGTGTGAGCCACTGCGTCCAGCCAGTCTTTACTAAATTTATTTTGAGGGAACTAAATTCAAGTCATATATTTGAAAATTCAACTATTTCTAAGAGATTAATGGCTTATTAATCAACAGGGTCGAGTCTACTAGCAATGTTAATTTGACTAGTGTATTGCTGTTAGTAACTTTATGTACACATTTTCTCTTTTACTTTAGCTGTTAAGCAGAAATACAAGATTGCATCAGAGAAAAATGACATACTTGTTATTTTCTTAGTTGTGTAAACTTATGTAAGAGGTCAAAGGGAAAGTTGTAGAGAGAATAAGAGTAGAGAAAAACGGCGGTAGAGATAATAAAAATATTTTTAAAATGAAATACATTAAGGTTGGTTTAAGGATCAAAATAATAATAAATCAGGAAGGGGAGTTTTTTACATTAGATTACCACTAATCTAAATAGATACGAGTGGCTCATGCCTATAATCCCAGCACTTTGGGAGGCTGAGGCTGAGGCGGGCGAATCACTTGGGCTCAGGAATTAGAGTCCAATTTGGGCAACATAGTGGAACCCCATCTCTACTTAAAATACAAAAATTAGCAGGGCGTGGTAGCTCACTCCTGTAATCCCAGCTGCTTGGGAGGCTGAAACTGGAGAATTGCATGAACCTGGGAGGCGGAGACTGGAGTGAGTTAGATCATGCTACTGCACTCTACCGTGGGTGACAGAGCCCGGAGACTTTGTCTCCAGGTAGATAGGTAGGTAGGTAGGCAGGCAAGTAGATAGATAGGATTACAAAGTACTTAAAGAGTATCCACTTCCTGTATTGCTTTTTAAATTTGTGGGAGTGTAATTGATAAGAATCAATGTAGATAATGTGATTTGGGATTTATAGTTACCATATAAACAGAAGTTGATGCAACATATCATGGGTTACTTCTTATGTCGAAGTTAGAAAGATTAACTAAGCAGGATGTACATGTTTTACACCAGAAAATCTGAGTTAACAGATTCTGCCTCCGTGCTGGATAATTTCAAATTCCTTGAAAGTGCAGCTGCAGATTTCAGTGATGAAGATGAAGATGATGATGTTGATGGAAGAGAGAAAAGCGTCATTGATACTTCAACAGTGAGTTAGATAACTCATACAATATAAATATTTTTAGGGACTATAATACATACTGTATAATGCATAAAAGAATCCATGTTCTTTAATATTAGCCCCTAGCTTTTTCTTTTTCATGAATTTGGAGACATTTATGAGAGTTTATAATATTGATTTCAAGTTGAGAATATTTTTAATATAGTAGCTTTCTCTTGAAATTCCTCACTGTTTGACTTTTTGTTCATTCATTGAACAGGACAACTTTTCTATGGGGCAGATGAATATAGTAAATATTGTGTGTTATAACAATGCAGGGTTATTGGTTGTTACAAGAGAATAGAATTGACAGACACATCATGGTGCCTGATGGCAGCTAGCATCAGCTCTAATACATGCAGTTTTTGTCTCTTGTCAGGATTGTTTTGGTAGGCAAACTTTCAGAACTCTTCCATTAGAGTTCTTCAAAATTGTTTAGCGTTCTTCTCAAGTTTTGTTCAGATGTTTATAAGCTTATTGACTTTCCCATGGCAGTTTCTTGGAATGAGAGATGTCTTGAAGTAGCCACTTCTTTCTCTTCCCTTCTCCATTTTCTTCTCTTCTTCCCTCTTTCCCCCTTTTCCTCTCTCTTCGCTTTTCTCCCCTCTTCCCCTTCTCCCTTCTCTCTCTTCTTCCTTCTTCCTCCTACTCATTTTCCTTCTTTTTAAAGTAAGATATGAGGACATGTTTCACTTTGTCTAGGAAAATGTTTGCATTTTCTCTTTCACATTAATTTATGAATAGAGAGGAGGAAAGTAAAGTAATAGAAAGCAGATTGGACCTCTAACTAAAAGACTTGGGTTTAAGCTCCAGTTCTGCCACTATTTGTGTTTCTTAATGCTTCAGGCTTAGTTTTTTCATTTGTAAAATGAAGATTGTTATAAATAGCCATCTTAACCTTGGAGGATTTTGTGAGGAACAAAGAGACACTATGTGCGAAAATGATCTGTTTAACTATAAAGTGCTTTCTAAGTGTAACCTCTGTGTGTTTTATGCCTTCTGCTTCTCGGGCTCCATCAGAGACTCAAATTATTACTACCAGATTATTGTTTTCCATCACGACTATTCAATAGTACTCTACTGGTAAAGCCCTGCCATGGAAATTATTTGAAATTCAAGTAGTAACTTCCAATTTTTCTTATCCAAACAAGTAGTAATAGCGTGTGTCTTAATTTACCATAGTAAAAGGAACAGCCTAAATTTCTATGACGCTTTTTCTGTGTCCTGATCATCTGGAAATTGTGTAGTCCCTTGTGATTTCTGTGGGATGCTGGCATTGAGATATTATTTTTGCATCAAAATACTTTATTCATAACTCAATATTAAATAATGCCTTGAATCATGATGCTGTGTTTCTGTTAGTGATATCAATTTAAATATTTAAAATATTTATAAACTAATTATTAAAACTGTTACCTATGATCTTACTAGAAATTCCTAAACCATAGACTGTTGTCTTTTTAAGTAAACAACATAATAAATATACTGTCTTCTAATTAGTGCAGATCATAGCAGTTCTGTGCTGCGTGCAGTGGCTTGTGCCTGTAACCCCAGCTACTCAGGAGGCTGAAGTGGGAGGATCACTTGAGGCCAGGAGTTTGGGACCAGCCTAGGCAACATAGCAAGACCCCATATCTAAAAAAAAAATTTTTTTAAATTAGCCATGTGTGATGGCACACACCTGTAGTTCCAACTGCATGGGAGGCTGAGGAAGGAGGATCGCTTGAGCCCAGGAATTTGATGTTGCAGTGAGCCATGATCATGCTACTGCACTCAAAAATTTTTTTAGTTTTGGCTGGGTACGGTGGCTCACACCTGTAATCCCAGCACTTTGGGAGGCCGAGACGGATGGATCACTAGGTCAGGAGATCGAGACCATCCTGGCTAACACGGTGAAACCCTGTCTCTACTAAAAATCCAAAAAAAATTAGCTGGGTATCGTGGCGAGTGCCTGTAGTCCCAGCTACTCAGGAGGCTGAGGCAGGAGAATGGCGTGAACCCAGGAGGCAGAGCTTGCAGTGAGATTGCGCCACTGCACTCCAGCCTGGGTGACAGAGCGAGACTCTGTCTCAAAAAAAAAAAAAAAATTTTTTTTTTTTTAGTTTTTTTGGAAAAAAATATTTCTAAGCAAATCACTGGTTTTAACAGTTTTGCTTATTTTTCACATTATATTACATTAATTTTCACAGCTACACTCAAATAGCTATATGCCGAAAAGGACTTTTAACAACCTAATTCTGTGTAGCAGTGAATAAGCATAACTTACTGCATTCTATAGGAAAAGCTGAAAGTTATCCTATTAAAATGTCAAGTAGAACAAGTTTTAAAAATGTTATTTTATTTTATTTTTCTTTTTTTTTTTGAGACGTAGTTTCACTCTTGTTGCCCAGGCTGGAGTGCAGTGGTGCAATCTCAGCTGACTGCAACCTCCGCCTCCTGGGTTCAAGCAATTCTCCTGTCTCAGCCTCCCGAGTAGCTGGGATTACAAGCATGCGCCACCACACCCGGCTGATGTTGTATTTTTAGTAGAGACAGGGTTTCTCCATGTTGGTCAGGCTGATCTCGAACTCCTGACCTCAGGCGGTCCGCCTGCCTTGGCCTCCCAAAGTGCAGGGATTACAGGTGTGAGTCACTGCACTTGGCCCTTATTTTTCTTTGCCATCATTATTATCAGTATTCTCGTCATCACCAGTTAAGTGTAATAACAACCCTGAGATTATACATGCATGTAAAAAGTGATCAGTTTCAAACTGTGTGAAGCCTAACTTCTGCAGCAGCATTTAGTCTCCACATTCAGGAACTTTAGGAGGAAAAAGAATGGAACTAAGAGCTATTAACTATTTTTTTTAGCCACAGTGTAAAGAATCCCACGTCCCTTTGTGTCATGGCCCTCCTAATGGTTTTTGAAGTGACAGTTTATGCATTTTTCTAATCTACTTAGGCATCCTGTGCAACCCAT
Organism: Pan paniscus; assembly: GCF_029289425.2. Taxonomy (NCBI): domain Eukaryota; kingdom Metazoa; phylum Chordata; class Mammalia; order Primates; family Hominidae; genus Pan; species Pan paniscus. The sequence goes on from NC_073261.2 coordinate 89,583,956, forward strand.
AACTTCTTTGGTTTTCTCTTAATTTCCTAAATTGATTTATAAGCTCATTGAAGGTAGAAGTGGAGTGGAACCTTCTATGTCAGGAAGAAAAGTAATACATCCTTATTATTACAAACTCTGCCTCTTCCGATTCTAATCCTGTTCTCCAGTGGTAAACACAATTCATTTTTCTTCTGTACCTAAACATTAAAAACAGAGGACTTTTGGTTTATTTATTTAAAGTGAGATACTTAGTAAATAGTAATCTGCAATGACAGTAATAAATGTCATTTATCTTTATTCTTTGTAAGGGTATACTGAGGTGATGAGACTAGAAACAAGTTTTTCCCCCCAAGAGTTGCTTTTATTACTTAATACCTAATATTTAATGTTGAAAATATATTCATACTTGGAATTTGGGTTTCCACATGCTTCTTATGGATTTTGCCTGCTCTTTTTGTCAGGCAGTGAGAACAAGGACTCTGTAAGATGTTGGTGGTGGTCCCTCTGAATTACAGCTGGCAACTCATCAGAGTCTAGAAGATGGAGGGATTAAGCCTCTAGGGTAAAAGAAGGTAGATTAGGCAATATATTTATATGTGGAACTCTGAGAATTGGGGTGTCCTGTTGGCATAACTCTTCAGATACACCTGGTTTTTTTCTTTTTTCTTTTTTTTGAGATGGAGTCTCGCACTGTCACCCAGGCTGGGACGCAGTGGCGTGATCTCAGCTCACTGCAAGCTCCGCCTCCTGGGTTCACGCCATTCTCCTGCCTCAGCCTCCTGAGTAGCTGGGACTACAGGTGCCCACCACCATGCCTGGCTAATTTTTTTTTTTTTTTTTTTTTGTATTTTTAGTAGGGACAGGGTTTTTACCATGTTAGGCAGGATGGTCTCCACCTCCTGACCTCGTGATCCACCCATCTCGGCCTCCCAAAGTGCTGGGATTACAGGCGTGAGCCACCGTACCTGGCCCAGATACACCTTTCTACCTTAGTCTGGCTACCTAGGGAAAATTAGAATAGATTATTAGAATATGGTTTGTATTTATAAAAGAATACACATTCAGCACGGGTTTTCTGTTCCCAGTCTGCCACACTGATCTTGCGTTTTTTGTTTGTCTAATAGATTTGCTAGATGGTAGATTGGGAGGTGCTGTAAGCATAGAAGTATTTCTTGATTTTAGGAAAATATCCCAAATAGTTAAACAAATTATTCTAGCATCATTAAATAATCCTTTGATTTCTCCTATCCAATTGTGTGTTTTTTTTTTTTTTTTTTTTAAGACAGAGTCTTGCTCTGTTGCCCAGGCTGGAGTGCAGTGGCGCGATCTTGGCTCACTGCAAGCTCCGCCTCCCAGGTTCACGCCATTCTTCTGCCTCAGCCTCCTGAGTAGCTGGGACTACAGGTGCCTGCCACCATGCCTGGCTAATTTTTTTGTCTTTTTAGTAGAGACGGGGTTTCACCGTGTTAGCCAGGATGGTCTCGATCTCCTGACCTCTTGATCCACCCACCTCGGCCTCCCAAAGTGCTGGGATTAGGATTACAGGCATGAGCCACCGCGCCTGGCCACTCCTATACAGTTTTTATATGTACCAGGACAGTTAACGCTAGATAGGAGTTGTTTATGATGCCACCTTTGTTCTGTTGGTAGTGGCTTCTTGGAGTGCTGTACTGAGAAGGATTTCTGAGGCTGTATCTTGTTTTTGAAGAAGAATGCTGTGATTGATGAATGATACCAATTAACAGCATGGGAACAGGGCCATACAAGTCACGTGTTTGTCATCTTTGGGGTCTACTTCTCAACTCTCTAGTCTATCCTATTGGTCTGTCTGTAAAACTTTTATAATTTTAAGCCACTCACAATAGCCCAGCGATAACATTTGATCCTATCATGTTATTTCTGTTTTGCATGAAGTGAGGAAGCTGAAGTCTAGAGAAACTGAGATATTGAAATTTTATTCAAAGAAAATGCAAACCTAGCATCCTAATTTCTTTAGGCCCATGTTGGTAAAGGTGACTGAGATGGAGACAGTTCATAAAGAGCTTAGGCATGTAGATCACAAAAATTGTCCCTGCATGTATTCAGCTTAAGTTTTAGCCCTTCAATTGGATTTGTGATTCCAGAGTTATTTCTAAATATAGAGAAATGAACCATAGCAGCCTTTACCAATTTGTTGTTAAATCTAAGTTAGATGCACTCTGAAAGATCAACATTTTAGGGAAAAAAATAAATACATGGAGAGCTACTAGAGAAAACTGATGCAAGGTTAGGACAGTAGAAATAATTATGGGAACCTTGTAAATCATATATCTGTCGTTTCAGTACATGTCTTATATTTCAGTATGTGGTTCCGTTAGTTTACTTAAAACAAGCCATAATACCGTTGAGCAAAGTTTAAATTACTGCTTTAAAATTTATAATGTACATCTTTTTTAAAACTATGTGATTTTCACTGAGTTAGGTAGTACAGTTATTTAACACAACAAAGGTATACTTTCTGAAGAAAATAATTGAATTTTCTTATTCAGTGGTAAAGGGAAACTGTCTCCTTTATTTAATTTAGCATGTTTTTTCATTAGATTGTTAGGAAAAAAGCATTGCCTGACAGCGGTGAAGATCGAGATACAAAAGAAGCTCTAAAGGAGTTTGACTTCTTGGTTACATCAGAGGAAGGAGACAATGAATCTAGAAGTGCAGGTGATGGAACAGACTGGGGTAAGGAAGCATACTGGATCCAACCAGAGATGTTAAGTAAATAAAAGAAATTAATATTTTACCAGGAGGGCAACATCTTAACTATAATGTTGAAATATTGAGCATTCTGTGAACTTATTACTACTAGCACCCTTTATCCAGGGTGAATGTGTGTGTAAGTTTAAGGAACATTGTATAACTACCTCATTTAAAAAGAAAAAAGAACAACAACAATACAGTATGAAAAGAATTTGAATTACTATATAGAATATTCTCTGTTTTCTGTTTAGACAGTGGAACTTGCAAATCTAGATTTTTGTGGAAATTGATTATGAGACTTTAGTTAGAGGATTTTTGGAGATCTCATTGCTGACATCTTCCATGCAAAAAGAAGTATGAGTTTAAAAATTGTAGTCAGTCATTTATCGTAGTTTAAGATTTGACAGTTCGTAAAAGGCATAGAATTTTTCTTCTCAAAATGTTCTAAAAAATCAAATATTTTAAACATCTAATAAGAGTTAAAACAAGTATTTTGGGGAAAATCCATCTCATAAAAAAAGGTCATTTAATTTTTCCTGTAAAAATGTTGTGCATAAATCGTTAAAAGTACTCTTAGGGTTTTTTTTTGCTATTGAAAGCAGTGCCATACTGAAATTACATTTTTAATTGTCTGTAACATATATAAAGAAATCTTACTTAGAGTTGTATATTGACTTTTTATACAGGCATTAAGGCTTATAGCCAGGACTGAGTTGCAGCAGCAGGATCTGCTATGTTTATGCTTTATTACTGGCACCTGAAAGTTTTCATTGTTTTTCTTTCTAGCTCAGCAGTATATTTACTTTTTTTTTTTTCATACCGAGTCTCACTCTGTCACCCGGGCTGGAGTGCAGTGGCTTTTTGATACCGAGTCTCACTCTGTCACCCAGGCTTGAGTGCAGTGGCGTGATCCTGGCTCACTGCAACTTCCAGTTCCCGGGTTCCAGCAGTTCTCATGCCTCAGCCTCCTGAGTAGCTGGGACTACAGGTGTGCGCCACCAGGCCTGGCTAATTTTTGTATTTTTAGTAGTAACAGGGTTTCACCATGTTGGCCAGGCTGGTCTCGAATTCCTGACATCAGGTGATCTGCCCGCCTCGGCCTTCCAAGGTGCTGGGATATCAAGCATGAGCCACTGCTCCCAGCCTTGTATTTACTTTTTTAAAGTTAGGTTTTATATTATGTTCTTCCCAGAAGAGGATAGGGATCTGTTGGTTTGGGTCCAGCCTTTCATGATGTTTGAACTTGAATTCTCCATATGAATTTTAAAATTATTTCTTCATGTTGTGTGAATAACTGAAGATTAGATTTTAGTTTCATATATATGTAAATAATTTGCAGCTAATTGTTATCTTTTCAATATTGAGTGTTCTTCTCAATAAAAAAGATACATGTCCCAAATTATACAGATTACCCTATTTATAAATAGTGTTTTTTTTGTTTTTTGTTTGTTTTTTTCTTTTTCAACTTTCAGTTTTGGGAGTACATTTGCAGGTTTGTTACTTGGGTATATTGCGTGATGATGCAGTTGAGGGTATAAATGATACTGTCACCCATGTACTGAGCATAGTACCCTTACTCATCAGTTGGTTTTTCAGCCCTTACTGCCCTCCCTGCCTCCTGCCTCTAGTAGTCCCAGGTGTCTTTGTTGCCATCTTTATGTCCCTAAGTACCTACTATTTAGCTCCCAGTTATAAGTGAGAACATGTAGTATTTGGTTTTCTGTTTCTATGTTAATTTACTTAGGATAAATACAGATTCTAATATACCTTCAAGAACTAGAACACAGCCTGTAAGACTGGAACACAGGTATTAATTCTGTCTAAATGTTACTTGGTGTGTTTTACTTAAAATGAAGAACTTTTTTTACATTTTTAGTTACACACATTAGAAATACTAATTAAATCCCTATTTTTTTGGTATATTTCTTCTCTGAAGGAAAAATAAAAGAGTTCTAAAGCCAAAATGAAAAAAAGTAAGATACCTTTTCCTTCTCTCATTCATTTAAAAATTCTGTTGAACTTTTTTCTCCTTCATGATTGCTTGGTCATTATATGTAGTGACTGATAAGAAAACTCTCCTAGATAAGTTCAAGGAAAAGGTTTCCTAATGTTTTTAACAGACAAAAATAGATTTTTTGTAAACTTTTTTTCCATCTGAAACATTTTACAATAAAACTAATTTGTGCTTACCTCAAGGAAATGTTCTTCCTCTGTAAATATTGAACAATCCCAGTGGCACAAGGTCTACAAGAGATATTATGTTATGTTGCTAATTTTTCTGCCTTGCATTCAAAGTAGACTTCAACCCCGCCTTACTTATCAGAAACCATTATAATAAGGGCATTTGTTGAATCTTTTTTTTTTTTTTTTTTTGACAGAGTCTCACTCTGTTGCCCAGGCTAGAGTGCAGTGGTGCAATCTTGGCTCACTGAAATCTCCGCCTTCTGGATTCAAGCAGTTCCCCTGCCTCAGCCTCCAGAGTAGCTGGGATTACAGGCGCCTGCCACCACGCCCGGCTATTTTTTGTATTTTGGTAGAGACAGGGTTTCACCATGTTGGTCAGGCTGGTCTTGAACTCCTGACCTCAAATGATCTGCCTGCCTTGGCCTCCCAAAGCGCTGGGATTACAGGTATGAGCCACCAGGCCTGTCCCATTTGTTGAATCTTTTAATGACTCTTCTTGTTGAGGTGTTAAAGTAAGTTACTTAAGTAAGGCTGTCTGTCTATCCCTGATGTGAAATTCGAAATCTGAAATGCTCCAAATTCTGAAACTTTTTGAGCACTGACATGATATTTAAAGAAAATACGTATTGGAGCATTTTGGGTTTTGGATTTTTGGATTGGGGGGTGCTGAACCAGTATAGTACAAATATTCCAAAATCCAAAATAATTTGAAATCCGAAATACTTCTAGTCCCAAGCATTTTGGGTAAGGGATAGTCACCTGTAGTGTATTATTTTGCTTTTATGTTGGAGCTTCCTATGAGAGGAAGAAACTGATTATACTTCTAAGTCCAGCTGACTTCTTCTTGCCCTTAGTGTTCAGTTGAAAATTACTTTCTAGAATGATTGGTAGGTTCATTTGCCCAAGAATCATTAAAAAATAGTTTTCTGGGCCAGGTGCAGTGGCTCACGCCTGTAATCCCAGCACTTTGGGAGGCCAAGGCGGGTGGATCACCTGAGGTCAGGAGTTTGAGACTAGCCTGGCCAACCTGGTGAAACCCCATCTCCACTAAAAATATGAAAATTAGCTGGGCATTGGGGCGGGTGCCTGAAATCCCAGCTACTCGGGAGGCTGAGGTAGGAGAATCACTTGAACCTGGGAGGCAGAGGTTGCAGTGAGCCAAGATGACGCCATTGCACTCCAGTCTGGGCGACAGAGCGAGACTCTGTCTCAAAAAAAAAAAAAAAAAAGTTTTCTGGTGCAGTGATAATATTGACGATAGTAACTTTATAACCATAGCACACAATAAAATTTTCATATGCCTTTACTTTTGCTTAAACCATGTTAATTTGCCATTACCTTCAGGGACTCTGTCATGGTACCAGTGGCACTTCTTTTCCTTTTTTTGTAGTAAATAAAAGATACTTATTTAGTCATTGAAGAATACAGTGGGTACCTAGTGACTCGCTTTTCTTTCAAGAAAACAAGTCTGGAAACCAAGGAGATGTTAAAGTGAAACAGGCCTTTATTCTGTCTTATTCCCTACTGAGCTTGTGTATCAAGTTACTTATATTTTAGGCAAGTCCACCAACATAGCTGCATCTACTGTGCCACACTGAGGTCTTTCTCTGAGGAATCACACATCTGCATAGATATAGTTGGTCATTTTAATTGTGAATCATATTGTAAGGGTGCCGGAGATTGGTTTTTCTCCGAGGACAGCTGCACTGTTCCTTGTGTAACTTCCTTTACTTCAACGTATGAGTCATAGCTCAGTGTATTATATGATACATGTGTGTACATTTTACCTAGCCTATTATATGAGTCACATGCTTGACTGTTCTCGCAACTGAGTTGTCTCCTTCTTTAGTAGTGTGCTGGATAGTTCTGTTAGTGAGCATGAGTAAATGGAATCTTTCGGTTTCCTGGAGGTTTCTTTACCAGTAGTTTGACCTGTATGTTTTAGGATTTTATAATTCAGATTCAAAGGGTTCACTTTTAACAAATTAACAAAACTAGATTGCAAATCTTGTCTAATTGAGTGAACATTTAAGCCATTTTAAGGGTTCTCTCCATCTCTCTTCTACTCTACTCCCCCACCACCCCCCCCCCAAAAAAAAGAGGAATATGCTTAGGTTGAGAATCTGGTTAGATTCTGGCAAGCAAAAAGATTTTACCATACATCTTCCATGATTGCTATTGTTTTTATGAGTCTAGTAAGATTATAAGGCTACATTTTAACTTCAAAAACCTGAAGACATTCTGGGGACCCAAAAGCCATGTAGTTTAATTTATTATTAAGACCTGATTGATGAAAATTAACATTTTTAATTGTTATGTCTTTCTGGGAAAATAAAGAATGTTTCTCCTATTGATAGATTATAGTTAAGTATATAAAAATGTTGTTTAAAATGATTTTTAATAGTATTATATTCAGAGGCCCAGGAAACAGTTTTCTAAACTGGATTGAAACTCAAATTATTAAAAACAGATTTCTGTTTATTATGATTCACTTTGGTTTACTCGGATCATTCATTCAACAAATATTGATCAAGTGCTTTCTATTTGCTGGGTTTTCTAGGTGAAGATCCTCATTCTTCTGGTGCTTACATTCAACTAAGAGGATATAGTATGTCAGAAGGTGATAAATGCTATGGAAAGTAGAAAAAGTACAGAGTAAGGGAGATAGAGAGAGCTGGTGTCAGTGTGGGGTAGAGAAGGCAGGTTACAATTCAAAATAGAGTGGTTAGCTGGGTGCAGTGGCTCATGCCTGTGATCCCAGCACTTTGGGAGGCTGAGGTGGGAAGATTGCTTGAGCCCAGGAGTTTGAGACCAGCCTGGGCAACATAGTGAGACCTCATCTCTACAAAAAATTTTTTAAAAATTAGCCGGGCATGGTGGTACACACCTGTTGTCCCAGCTACTTGCGGCGCAGAGGTGGGAGGATCGCTTCAGCCCAGGAGGTCAAGGCTGCAGTGAGTTGAGATTGTGACAGTGCACCCCAGCTGGTTTGATAGAATGAGATTCTGCCTCAAAAATAAATGGATAAGTAAATAAATGCACGTGCACACACACACACACACACACACACACACACACACATATAAATTAAAAACCCATAAAATATAGTGGCCACGATAAGCCCCATTGAGAAGGTTACAACTGAGTAAAAGACGTGATGAGGGAATTGGCCATCTGGGGAAGAAGTGTTCAGGAAGAAGAAAGCCAGCGCAAATGCCTTAAGATGGTAGCAGCATCCCTGGCATGCCTGAGAAATTTAAGGGAGCCAGAGTGGCTAGAGCAGAGTGATTCTAGGGAGAATGTAGTAAGAAATGACCAGATCATGTTGGGCCATGTAGACCAGTGGTGAGATGGGGAGCCATGGGAGGGATTTGAGCAAGAAGGGTGACACGATCTTTTATTTTAAACCATCTCTGGCTACACAGGGAAACCAGTGTTGACAATAGACTTGGGGAAGGGAGAACAATTATTGCAGTAATCCTAGCAAGAGATCATAGTGATCAGAGTAGTAGTAGATGTGCTGAGAAGCCAGATTCTGAATATTTGTGAAGGTAGAGAAAATAGTTTTCCCTGATATATTTAATGTGGAGTGGGAAAGAATGGGTTTTGCTCTTAACAAGTGCACGTATGGAATTGTCGTCAAATAAGGTGGGGAACCCTTTGGATGGAACAGATTGGATGGGGAGAGAGGTTGGGTGTTTGGTTTTGTATGTTTGCTTGGAGGTATCTGTTAGACTTCCTAATGGAAATGTAGAATGAACAGTTGGATGTATCAGTCTTGGGTTTAAGCTAGCATTCTGAGTTAACATTTACATAGCATTATATAGTATTTACATTGTTTTATAGTAAATATAAATACATAACATAGTCTTTAAATTTTCTTCTCTTGAAATAGTGACAATTGATTATTGATTTTCTTTACTACTAGAAACTCAGTTTCCTGTTTTAAGAATTTATAAACTAACATCATTTAAGATGTAAATTTTAAATGAAGGTTGATTAATAAATTTTAACAAATGCTATGTATTAAGCCTGTAAAATAAAAATTATCACTTATTAATGAACACATGGCAAAAATATAAAATTCTTTAAAAGATCGTTGGCGTTTATTTTGTACAATCCCTAAATAATAATTTTCTCTCATCACATAAATTAATACAAAGTCTTTTTGTGTTAGTCCTAGAGGAATTCTGAAAACGAGAAGTTCTGTTTTTTGTTGTTTTTTTTTTTTTTGAGACAGAGTTTTGCTCTTGTTGCCCAGGCGGGAGTGCAATGGCACAATCTCGGCTCATTGCAACCTCCGCCTCCCGGGTTCAGGCGAGTCTCCTGCTTCAGCCTCCCAAGTACCTGGGATTACAGGCATGAGGTACCATGCCCGGCTAATTTTGTATTTATTTATTTATTTATTTTACTAGAAATGGGGTTTCACCTGTTGGTCAGGCTGGTCTTGAACTCCTGACCTCATGTGATCCACCCGCCTCAGCCTCCTAAAGTGCTGGAATTATAGGCGTGAGCCACCCCACCTGGCCAAGAAGTTCTTGATTGTAAAGTGTTTGGGCTTAATTTACTAAAAATCACTAAAATCTTCCGTGTGTGTGTGTGTGTGTGTGTGTGTGTGTGTGTGTGTGTCTTTCAAGAGAAACTGATTCTAGGAAATTGCACTGATCATTTCTTCTTAGTGATTATATTTTTTTGTGTGACTTATATATATAAAATGAATAAACTGACTTTTTTTAAGTTAGTGATACTATAAAGAAAGTGGTTGTTATGTCATTCAGACATACTGACTCAGAGTGTTCAATATTTTATTGAAAAAGGCTGTTTCATTTGTTTCACTCTGTTTAGAAAAGGAAGACCAGTGTCTCATGCCTGAAGCCTGGAATGTGGACCAGGGAGTAATTACCAAACTCAAGGAACAATACAAAAAGGAGAGAAAGGGGAAAAAGGGGGTGAAGAGTAAGTGGAAAACATTGTATCTGTAAATCATAAATCTTGCCTCTTTACATCCCCCAGTTTTTTTTTCAATGTTTTCCTAAAACTACTTACTCTTTTTCATTTCTGCTCCTGACCTCTTTCCTTTTCACCTGCTCTCAGGGGTTGAAATTAAATGATTAGCTATTTAATTATGAACTTAAAAGAAAACAACCCACATGTACTTATGGAATCATGTATACTATATCCCAATAATAAATCCAGAGCCTCATGAGTGTTGGGCTATGTATTCAAACACAGTGATAATTTGATTTTTAAAAGTACCTGTGCTTAATTATAACAATGTTTTTCTTTTTCAGTGACAATTTATAACTCATTTAGTGTGACCCTCTGGCAATCCACCAAAATTATTGCTTATAATTTTAGACATTGGTGACAGAAAGTTAATTTCTACCCCTGAATATTCTATGTGTTCATAACATGCAATTCATTTGCTCATACCACTATATGCTATACAGGGCACAGAGTCAAATACATAACTTCTAAAAATATTTATTTTCTATTTAAACATTTTTGGCCAATTTTATTTATAACATTATTACCAATGACCTTTTTTCCTTTTTAATATGTGCCACATCAAAAACAAAATCCAAAAGGAAATTTCTAGCCCTGTGAATCATATATGTTTAATTATTTCATTATGCAAATTGTTTAGCAATGGATCTAGTTAAGAATGTAAAATGGAAATACAAAACCTTGCAAACCATTCCTGAAAACAGTCTTAAATCATCTTCTTAGGGGAACAAGGCTAAATTACCTCCTTGTGTTTCTACCCTCATTGACAATATGGGCCTCCCTTTTATGGTAATAGGAATTTGATTATTTGAGATGTTAAGGTAGTATAAAGTGAGATTAAAAGCTAACTTAGCGAGAAATGTATTTTAAAGTTGCGAAAGACTGGAAAGGTATGCTTTTTCTTTTTCTCTCTCTGTAGTGATGCTAAAGCTTATTAAAGACCAGTCATTCCTGTTAGGACATTCTTTTAAACTTTATTACTTAAAAGCATTTAAACCTTTATTTAAAATATTTTAGAAATTACAAGCGTTTAGCTTGATTTGATAAAAAGTCAGTGTCTGTTATTGATGTTAAACCATTACATAATGAGAGATGATGTTGTAATGCTATCTCAATATAGATTAAATCAGAATGAGAAAGATTAATATTAAAACATAAGCACATTTCATACCTTTTCGCCCAATATACTTACTGATAGACAATTTAATCTTAACAAGCATAGGGAGATGATTTGTCTTGGCTTTTGAGAGTCGTGACAAAAAAACAGTTAAACTGAAATTTTGAGGAAAATTTGAATGTCATATGTGAGAAATAATTTCCAGATTAACTTAATATTGATATATTTCTTTAGGTCATTATGCTACAAAAATGAATGTCTTGAAATATAAAAGATCCTTTAGTTGGAAAGGTAACCAGGACTTAGGCACAATCCATCTACTTTTCCATTGATTATTCAGTTCTTGTCAAATATCAAGGCATTGCTGTAGTTGGAATTTAACTGAAACTGCACCATTTGACTGGAACAATATTCCTACTAATAGAAGCAATTGGATTTCTTAAATCGGGGGATTAAAATGTGTTCAGACATCTAGCACATGGTTTTTTTTAGTATGGTGAAGAAAAATGACACTGTAAGGGAGAAATTTTAACATCTTTCATTGAAGAGAGAGGGACTACACATTTCAGCACATTTTGTTTAATGTCTTCAGTTCATGTTATCTTGATAAAATAGCAATCTAGGAACAAGTAAAGACTTAGGATAAAAATAGAACTGAAGCCATGCTTTGAATTGATATATAAAGCATTGACTTATAAACAACCATAAATTTTTTTTTTTAATTGAACTGGTACTCATTGGAAAAGTTTGAGTCTTTTCAATGTGGTCTAGTAGAGATATTTCCAGTCAAATCCTGTACTCCAATCATACCATCTTGAAATACATTTCTAGGCATTAGTTAAAATTGCTTAAAAATAGTTGTATTCTTTGCTGGTATAGGAACAAACCGTAACAGACTTTGGGTAAGATTTTCCCATTCTTAATTAAACTTATAACAGGAAAAACTACTGAAGATCTGTTTCAGCCTCTATCCTATATAAAACAGTCAAAACAGGGATGTGGGAGAATGAAGAATCAAAGTTTAGGTAAGTAATCGGTAGGGCATGAGACTTCACCTCGGGTACCATAGCTTCAGGATGTAAGGCAATTAATGCAACTTAATTTAAACAAACAGGGATGTTACTGTTTAATTCAGTGCACAGTAGGCTCACAATCCGTATCTGGCTGCATTTAGAGCAATATTCAGTGGTTAAAGAATGTTATTTTTCTTGGTCTAACTGGACACGAGCATTCTTTTTTATGTAAATAGTGATATCCCATTTGCTTAATTTAAAAAGTATAATTCTTTTCAAGAAATAAACTTTTACAGTAATTTGAAAACTTGAAAATAATTCTTATTAATCTAGTAGAATATTTTTAAAGGTAAATATTGACAGATGGAAAATAAGGCTTACAATACCATTTTGATGCAGTTGGATAATTGTCTTTTCTCTTTTTTGTCTCCTCCCACCCCCCCTTTTTTTGGCTAGGGCCCAATAGGTCAAAACTACAAGATATGCTTGCTAATTTGAGAGATGTTGATGAACTTCCTTCATTGCAGCCATCTGTGGGTTCACCTTCCAGACCCAGCAGCTCCAGGCTTCCTGAACATGAAATTAATAGGACAGATGAAGGTAAGTATTTAAGATACTCTGGAGCACAAAATGCACTTGGATGTATATCTTTAAATTCTTTCATTAGAAAGGCCTCTCCTATCAGAGAGAACTTTATTCTGCAGATGTTTGATCTGCATAGTTTTCCCCAAATGCAAGCTTCCTTACATTCAAGGGAGTTTGATTCCAACTTCAATCTTCAAGACTTGAGAAGGTGCATACACTTAAAAACCAACTCTAAATTCTGGTTTAAAATATCCGCTGGCTCCACTGATGCCCATGTCCCTATATATACCACTCCAACATTGGAAAAATTAACAGTCTGTAGATTGGTAGTAAATGTTTACTTTGAAACTCATATAAGTATTTAAGCAATTTATTAATGATAATTGAAAAAGGGGATAAAGTCACCTAAAAGTCTAGTCACATATTCTGCTATTTTAACTTGTTCCCTTTCAGTCTTGGTTCACATGTATATACTTTTTTTTTTTGTTTTTTGAGATGGAGTCTCGCTCTATCGCCCAGGCTGGAGTGCAGTGGCATGACCTTGGCTCACTACAACCTCCACCTCCCAGGTTCAAGTGATTCTCTTGCCTTAGCCTCCTGAGTAGCTGAGATTACAGGCACCTGCCACCAAGCCTAGCTAATTTTTTTGTATTTTTAGTAGAGATGGGGTTTTGCCATGTTGGCCAGGCTGGCCTCGAATTCCTGACCTCAAGTGATCTGCCCATCTTGGGCTCCCAAAGTGCTGGGATTACAGGCATGAGCCACCATGCCTGGCCTCACATGTATATACTTTTTATACAGGTATAGAATATACCTATATAAAAATATGCATTATTCTACATCATGTATAATAATTCTATTTTGTGTTCTTAAAATCATACAAATGATTTTCATAATGATAATTTTAAGATTGTATATTATATTGTAGACTTGATATGAAACTTTTCCTTTTGAATATTTAGGTTATTTTTAGTCTTTTGCAGTGTAATCTTATGGTATATAAATACAGTTCTTTCTTTTAGACACAAGGTCTGATTTATCTGTTTATAAATGTGTAAAATGCTTGTATGTGGAAATTGATTTTAAAGTACATATTTAAGCTGAGCCTGGTGGTTCCTTGGGAGGCTGAGGTGGGAGGACACTTGAGCCCAGGAGGTTTGTTTTGTTTTTTGTTTGTTTGTTTTTGGAGACAGGCTGTCACTCTGTCACTCAGGTTAGAGTGCAGTGGCTCAATCACAGCTCACCACAACCTTGACTTCTCAGGCTCAGGTGATACTTCCACCTCAGCCTCCTGAGTAGCTAGGACTATAGGCACATGCCACCATGCCCAGATAACTTTTTGTATGCTTTTTGTAGAGACATGGTTTTGCCATGTTGTTCAGGCTTATCTCAAACTCCTGGGCTCAAGTGATCCAACTGCGTCGGCCTCCCAAAGTACTGGGATTACAGGCATGAACCACTGCGCTCAGCCGCAGTTCAGGAGTTTGAGACTGTAGTGCGTGGTGATTGAGTCAGTGAATAGCTACTGCACTCCAGCCTGGGTGACATACTGAGACCCTGTCTCTTAAAACAATCAAATATTTATATTAGCTGAAAATTCAGCATGACATAAAAGTAATTATGATTAATGTATATTTTTAAATACTTATTTAAAAAATCAATCCTGAATTTAAATACTATATTTGCATTGTCTCTTCAAATTAGTATTTATTGATTAACACAGCCTGAGAAAAAGCCACAGCATAATCATATGTTTTTTCTTGTTTTTTTAAATAAATTACATTTTAGAGAGACATAAACTGATATGATTTAGATGTATATAGATTTTCACGATTGGAATACTTCTTCAGTGAAATTTTTGACCAGTACATGGTTAATCATTTGTTAGAGTCAATTATAGCACTTGGAATTTATTACCCATACAAAGAATCAACACATCACACTGTAGATGTAAAATTTATTTGATGTCTTTTGAATTATAGATGTGAGGTCATGGTCCTTAGTAGGTATGTTGATCACTAGGAGATGCATTCTGTTGACATTATAGGTATGAGACTTCTGATCAGTTGCATTTATCCCAAAATCAGGTCTAGATAAGGAGAAAAGTTAGTTTTTCTCTTATTCTCATAATTCAAAAAGTTTATCAGATTTCATCTCAGGCCATACATGAATTATGCAGAATTCTAATAATAGAGGTAGGATATATACTATTTACTAAATGACAGATGTACAAAAGCATTCTGTAAGCCACAGAAGATGTCCTTGATAAAAAACATAGTGAGGAACTTTAAAACTCAAGCATTGAATGTTTGTTTAACTTACTATCTGCAGCAGTGGTCCTAAGCCTTCCCCCTCAGTGCAGGTTTTTTGGAAATAGAAAAAACATTTAAGAGATAGATTGTATATTTAATTGTCTATAACTGATACTTCTTGGTCTTCAGTCCACTTTCAGAAAGAATGTTCATATGCTGTGCGTGCTCTATAATTTTGTTACTTTATTTTTATTTTAATAATTCAGAAGGCAGGGCCAGGTGCAGTTTAGTTGCTCACGCCTGTAATCCCAGCACTTTGGGAGGCTGAGGTGGGCAGATCACTTGAGGCCAGAAATTCAAGACCAGCCTGGCCAACATGGCAAAACCCTGTCTCAAATAAAAATACAAAAATTAGCTGGACATGGTGGCGTATGCCTGTAGTCCCAGCTACTTGGGAGGCTGAGGCAGGAGAGTCACTTGAACCCAGGAGGTGGAGGTTGCAGTGAGCTGACACCACACCACTGCACTCCAGTCTGGGTGACAGAGTGAGATTCTGTCTTAAAAAAAAAAAAAAATCAGAAGGCAGTGTCACACTTAAAAGGCACAGGGTTTTGTTTTGTTTTGTTTTTTGGTAAAAGCTGATTAGGGCTAGGAAGGTTTAGTTGCCAGATGGAAATGTGACCTATAGTCTTAAGTTCTAAGGCTCCTTAGGAACAATCGGTAACAGTGATGCTTATTATTGCTCTGCCTCTTCAGTCCTGGAGTGTCCTGGCTGTCCACTGGTATATAAGGAAAGAGTTGTTACCTGCTTTGTTTTCAGGTTTTACTTGGCCATTTGTAGAGCAGTAGTTGGAATTAGCTTACATAATGTATATGGTCTATCCTAGGAATCTTAGTCTTTTACACCTGAACAAAGTTATCTGGAAATGTTAGAAATGGGAACAAATCAAACAAAAAACACCTGGCTGAAGACCTACCATCATAGTCTCACATGAGTCATTCAACTGATATTTTTGACCTGAAAATTGCTGTTGTAACTTAAACAATTCCTATTCTTCATTAGTAAATGTTTAGAGTTGTTTGAACTTCTCGGATGATATATGGTATTTTGGGTAAAATCTATGTTTATTTTTGCTACTGTATTGTATGGTAGTTTGATAATGTCTTAATTTATGCTCTATTTTGTTCTGATGAGGATTTTAAGAGTTTGTCACTACTGTTTTTAAAAGCAAGTAAGTATTTTTAAATTTTTTTTAAAGACATGGTCTTGCTCTGTTGCCTAGGTTGGAGTGCAGTGGTACAGTCATAGCTCACTGTAGCCTCAAACTCCTGGGCTCAAGAGATCCTCCTGCCTCAAGCCTTCCAGTTAGCTAGGACTAGAGGCATGCACCACCGTGCTTGGTTAATTGTTAAAAAAAATTTTGTAGAGGCCGGGCATGATGGCTCACACCTGTAATCCCAACACTTTGGGAGGCCAAGGCAGGGAGATCGCTTGAGGTCAGGAGTTTGAGACCAGCCTGGCCAACGTGGCAAAACCCCATCTCAACTAAAAATACAAAAATTAGCCAGGCATGGTGGCAGGTGCCTGTAATCTCAGCTACTTGGGAGGCTGAGACAGGAGAATTTGCTTGAACCTGGGAGGTGTACGTTGCAGTGAGCTGAGATCACACCACTGCACTCCAGCCTGGGTGACAGAGTGAGACCCCTGTCTCAGATTTTTTTTTTTTTTTTTTAAGAGATAGGGGTCTTGCCCTGTCGCCCAGGCTGGTCTCAGACACCTGGCCCCAAAGGATCCTCTCACCTTGGTATCCCAAAACACTAAGATTACAGGCATGAGCCTCCGAGCCTGGCCAATTCTTTCATTTATTCAATGAGTATTTATTATTAGACATGATTGAATATAAAACTGAAAAATGTCTTGTACATGCACTAGTCAATACAGTTGACTTGTTTCTTTTAAGAAAATTAATTTACCCCTTTAGCAGCTAGGGTTTGAACTACTAAATTCATCTTATTGACTCACAAATGTTTGTCATATGTAACCACCTCTAGGAAACTACTCAAAGACTATCTCTGACGTTTGTCAGAACAAATTGCATTTATAAAGAGTGACATTTTGTTATTGACCAAATTAAATAAAATCATTATTTTAATTAGACATTTTGCTTTTAACTGATTTTTCTATGATGGTTGTTGAAGGAATTGGATTGTTATGTTCAAAATGTTACAAAATAGGATATTTCAGGTTATTCACAAAGTAAAACTGACATCTTTGAAGCACAGTTCACAGCTAATGAAAGTGTTCAAATGGACACTTTAAAAAATTTTCTCGCTGGGCGCGGTGGCTCACGCCTGTATCCCCAGCACTTTGGGAGGCCAAGGCGGGTGGATCACCTGAGATCAGAATTTGAGATCAGCCTGGTCAACATGGGGAAACCCCGTCTCTACTAAAAATACAAAAATTAGCCAGGCATGGTGGCAGGCGCCTGTAATCCCAGCTACTTGGGAGGCTGAGGCAGGAGAATTGCTTGAACCCAGGAGGCGGAGGTTGCAGTAAGCTGAGATCATGCCAGTGCACTCCAGCCTGGGCCACAGAGCATGACTCCATCTAAAAAACAAAAAAACAGATAAATAAATAAAAAATTTTCTTTACCGGGTGCAGTGGCTCATGCCTGTAATCCCAGCACTTTGGGAGGCCAAAGCAGGTGGATCACTTGAGGTCAGGAGTTCACGACCAGCCTGGCCAACATGGTGAAACCCTGTCTCTACTAAAAATACAAAAACTAACCAGATGTGGTGGCACGCGCCTGTAATCCCAGCTACTCGGGAGGCTGAGGCAGGAGAATTTCTTGAACCCAGGAGGTAGAGGTTGCAGTGAGCCAAGATGTCACCACTGCACTCCAGCCTGGGTGACAGAACGAGACTCTGTCTCAGAAAAAAAACATTAAAAAAAAGAAATAAAAAATTAAAAAAAATTTTTAGATGAACTATAATATACCTACAGAAGAGTGCTGATATCATAAGGGTACAGCTCAGTGAATTGTCATCAAGATAGAATTATTACCCTCCCACGTCACCACCCGTTAGGTCAACAAGTAGAACATTACCAGGGCCCTGGAAGTCCTGTTGTTGCTTCCTTTCTTTAATCACTACCCCTTTTCTGCCCAGCAGAGGTAATCCTGACTTATAACGCCACATATAGATTTTGTCACATAAATAGGCACATTTAAGAGTTTGACCCATTTTCATTTGAAATTTTCTATATTCTTCTAGGTTATAAAATTAATGAATTACATTTTGAATGAGACCAGCACTTGTACATATATTTAGTAATTAATAGAAATTGTTTAGGTAATTAACATGAAATATCAAATGAGGAAAACTTACTTTCCTATAGTCATTATTTTTCTATATAGTGAAAAGGAAAGGACAGTGGATTCTTAGATTTGTTTCATGTTTTACTTTTGTAATTAGTTGATGCCTTTACCTGTGGTTAAGATATGGAAAAAGCAATAAATTATTTAGGATTTTCTGCTCACTGAATTTTATTGTGTTTAAAAGTATTTAAAAACAATTAAGTATATACGTGCACTTATAAGAAATTTGATGCAAGCAAATGAGACTAAATGTTGGCTCCTGAGAGATTTTTAAATGTTTCCTTTGTCTTCCCTCTTCAGTGGAAGCATTGACATTTCCTCCTTCTTCTGGAAAGTCATTCATCATGGGGGCAGATGAAGCCCTTGAAAGTGAACTGGGACTTGGAGAACTAGCAGGCCTTACGGTGGCCAATGAAGCAGACTCACTAACTTATGATGTAAGTAGTAGTTTGTTTTTGATGTGTTTACTTGGTTTTTAAAAACAAAAACTTGGGCTGGGTGCGGTGGCTCACACCTGTAATCCAGCACTTTGGGAGGCCGAGGTGGGCGGATCACTTGAGGTCAGGAGTTCAAAACCAGCCTGGCCAACATTGAGAAATGCTGTCTCACAGAAAATACGAAAAATTAGCCAGGCATGGCGGCAGGTGCCTATAATCCCAGCTACTCGGGAGGCTAAGGCAGGAGAATTGCTTGAGCCCAGGAGGCAGAGGTTGCAGTGAGCCAACGTCGCACCACTGCACTCCAGCCTGTGCAACAGAGTGAGACTCCATCTCAAAAAAGTAAAATAAAATTAAAAGTTGATTTTATAGAAAATGAAGGCAATGGTAAAACTTCTTTACAAGTGTAGAACTTGGTTCAGTTTTCATTGCAAACTTTGAAAGATACGTAAAGAAAAACTAACATTTTTCCATAACCTAGAGATTAAAATTTTGGGCTTTACCTAAATCCATAATTTAGTATGATTTGTTTATTGGTTTTTGATAGGGGAAAGAATTCCTTTTTCCATTACCAAATTTGGATTTTGTTTTCTTTTTTAGGGCACCAGCAATTAGTTGTAATTCATGCCTACCTAAACAATATTTGCCTTGCTTCTTTAGTACACTAGTCAATATCCTGTTGAGAAGAGATTTTAATTATTAGTAGGCATGGATGTATACAGTGTGCTTTCCAGATGTTAAGGCTGACCCATCAGAGATTTGGACCAAAATTGAAATCTTTGTACCTTTGGGCATACATTTACTTAATTCCAAACATAATTGTTTTATAAATGTGTTTATAGGGCTGGGCACAGTGGCTCATGCCTGTAATCCCAGCACTTTGGGAGGCCAAGGCTGGTGGATCACGAGGTCAGGAGATCGGGACCATCCTGGCTCACACGGTGAAAACCCGTGTCTATTAAAAATACAAAAAAATTAGCCAGGCGTGGTGGCAGGCGCCTGTAGTCCCAGCTACTCGGGAGGCTGAGGCAGGAGAATGGCGTGAACCCGGGAGGCGGAGCTTGCAGTGAGCCAAAATCTCACCACTGTACTCCAGCCTGGGCGACAGAGCAAGACTCCGCCTCAAAAAAAAATATATATGTTTATAATTGCTCATCACAATAAATAATTTATTAGAAAAATAGTTGCTTATGTCATAGGTGAAGTATTTATAACCTGCCTTATTTCATTAAATTCCTCTCACTTTGATAGTTTATGATCTCTGTTGGAAAACACAATGTGTCTCTTGCAGCACATGCACCATGCAGGGGATGTAGGATGGATGCCTAAGTAAACCATAGGTATGGTAAAGAAGCACTCCAAAGAATAATGCTTACCACCCACTCCTCTTCATACAGATAAAAAAACTCCCAACCTCTTTCCTAAGCCCATTAGTAAGTCTTTTGGGTTCTACCTCCAAAAACAGTTGAAATCCATATACTACTTTTCATTTTCTATCCTGGTCCATTTTTTTCTTAGCCAGAGCTACTACAATAACCATCTAATCTAAATGGACTCCTTGCACTCCATTCTCCACAAATATGATATAGATTTACAAAAAAAAATTTTTTTTTTTTTTTTAAGGCAGGGTCTCACTCGGTCACCCAGGCTGGAGTGCAGTGGCTTGATCTCAGCTCACTGCACCCTCCGCCCCACCGGGCTCAAATGATCCTCCCATCTCAGCCTCCCAAGTAGCTGGGACCATAGGCACGCACCATCACACCCAGGTACTTTCCTTTATTTTTGGTAGAGACAGGCGTTCGCCATATTGCTCAGACTGGTCTCAAACTCCTAAGCTCAAGCAGTTCACCTGCCTCAGCCTCCCCCAAAATGCTGGGATTACAGGTGTGAACCACCATGCCTGACCTGATAAAGATTTTTAAAAAATCATTTGTAAGCCAGGCGCGGTGGCTCACGCCTGTAATCCCAGCACTTTGGGAGGCCGAGGCGGGTGGATCACGAGGTCAAGAGATCGAGACCATCCTGGCTAACACAGTGAAACTCTGTCTCTACTAAAAATACAAAAAAATTAGCCGGGCATTGTGGCGGGCGCCTGTAGTCCCAGCTACTCATAAGGCTGAGGCAGGAGAATGGCGTGAACCCGGGAGGCAGAGTTTGCAGTGAGCCGAGATTGCGCCACCGCACTCCAGCCTGGGCGGTAGAGCGAGACTCCCTCTCAAAAAAAAAAAAAAAAAATCATTTCTATTTCCAATGTTTTTGTTGCCTTATATTTCACATTTGTCTTTTTAAAACACTGTTAAGTTGATTTTTGCTTTTTTTTGGTAATTTTTGATAACCTTTGTCTTTTAATTGGAGCATTCAATCTTTTTTTTGTTTTGTTTTGTTTTTGAGGCAGAGTCTCACTCTGCTGCCCAGGATGGAATGCAATAGTGTGATCACAGCTCACTGTAGCCTTGACCTTCTAGGCTTAAGCCATCCTCCCACCTCAGCCTCCCAAGTAGCTGGGACCATAGGTGTGCACCACTATGCCTGGCTTTTTAATTTTTTGTATAGACGGGATCTTGCTATACTGCCCAGGCTGGTCTTGAACTACTGGGCTCAAGCAATCTGCCCACCTCAGCCTCACAGAGTGCTGGGATTACAGGCATGAGCCATCGTGCCTGGCTGGGGTAGATTATTTTTTATTCAACCTTCCACCTTTCTACTACTTGGAATTTCTATGCTCTTTTGCTACTCTTCAGTGGGTACCCTAGAGAGTATCACATACATCTTTATCAAAATTTTCTATGCAAAGACCTTATAATGCTTTTAATTCTTAATTCCCACCCTACTTATATGTCATTCTTGTTACACATTTCTGAATATGTTTATCTTCTAAAAGAAAATTATTGTTTTGTACACTCTATATTCAGTTAGGATTATTTATTTTACATTTTACATTATCCTTTACACATTTTGCTTTTTAAAATTATTTTCTGCATGTCTGACTGTCCATCTGGGATCACTTTCTTTTCACCTGAGAACATTTAGTATTTCTCTTTAGTGAAGGTCTGTTGGTATCCAGTTCTCTCTGTGTCTTGTTTTCTGAAATATCTTTGTTTAGCCTGAGTGGGTCAACTGTTATTGCATATTGAATTCTAGTTGGCAGAGATGTTGTTTTTTTTTTTTACTCTAAACATAGTATTTTACTGTCTTTGTTTTTATGTTTTCTGCTAAGGTCAACTATCATTTCTGTTGTTGGTCATTTAATGGTAGTCTGATTTTTTTCACTATTATTATCTGTGTCTTTTTTTTTAGCCAAGGTTTGTTTTCCTTTTTATTTAAGTTTCTTGAAGTTCTTAAGTCTTTATGGCTTGATATATTTTCATCACTTTTGTGAAGTTCTCAGCCATTTCTCTTCGAGTACCACTCTTGTACCTCCCTCTTTCTCTTCTCTTTTTGGAACATAGTTATATGTGTGTTATACCTTCTTCCTCTTCTTCCTGTGACCTCTGTCTCCTATTCCCTTTCTTTATTTTTTTTATGATTCAGTTCACTAATTGTCTCTTCAGTAATCTGTAGTCAGTAGTTAAGCCCGTCTATTGAGGTCTTACAGTTTTTGCTTTTTTTTTTTTTTTTTGAGACGAAGTTTTGCTTTGTTGCCCAGGCTGTAGTGCAGTGGCGCGATCTTAGCTGACTGCAAGCTCCGCCTCCTGAATTCACGCCCTTCTCCTGCCTCAGCCTTCCGTGTAGCTGGGACTGCAGGTGCCCACCACCACGCCCAGCTAATTTTTTTTGTGTGTGTATTTTTAGTAGAGATGGGGTTTTCACCGTGTTAGCCAGGATGGTCTTGATCTCCTGACCTTGTGATCCACCCGCCTCGGCCTCCCAGAGTGCTGGGATTATAGGTGTGAGCCACAGCATCTGGCTGGTTTTTGCTTCTTGAATTTTTTTTTTTTTTTTTTTTTTGAGGCGGAGTCTCGCTTTGTCTCCAGGCTGGAGTGCAGTGGCGTAATCTCGGCTCACTGCAACCTCTGCCTCCCGGGTTCAAGCAATTCTCCTGCCTCAGCCTCCCGGGTAGCTGAGATTACAGGCACATGCCACCATGCCCAGCTAATTTTTGTATTCTTAGTAGAGACAGGGTTTCACCGTGTTGGTCAGGATGGTCTCAATCTCCTGACCTCATCATCCACCCACCTCAGCCTCCCAAAGTGCTGGGATTACAGGTGTGAGCCACCGTGCCTGGCCGAATTCTTTTTTTTAGATTGTTTACAGATTTCTTCCAAAATTTTCAATCTTGTCTTTTTATCTCCTTGAACACAATCAACATTATTATTATTATTAATTTTTTGAGACAGAATCTTACTCTCTTACCCAGGCTGGTGTGCAATGGCATAATCTTGACTCACTGCAACTTCTGCCTTCTGGGCTCAGGCTCTCCTCCCATCTCAGCCTCTTGAGTAGCTGGGACTACAGATGTTCACCAGTACGCCCAGCTAAAGCATGATTATTTTAAAGTTGAATTGGAAAGTCTGTAGTTCTTTTACTGTTATGTGTTGTTTCTGCTCATTTTCAGTTATATTGTCTTACATCCTTATGTACATGATTATTTTTATTTTCAAGAAACTGTTGTTTGAAAAGTTGTCTGTAGAAATAACTTCAGACCAAATGCTATAATTTAAATTGCTTTTCTCAGATGTATGCAGCCACTGCCTCTGGGATCTGGGATCGCTTTATTCCATTTTAAATTTTTACAGTCCCTGCAAGCTTGGCTTTTTCTAGTTTACCCTTATGTGTAGGATGCCACCCTTTGAAATCATAACCCAAAGCAAAGTGACTTACTGAGCCCCACTGTCGTGGCAGGTTCATCAGTTTGTATCCCCATGACACTTCAAATCTGTCAGAAAAACTGCTCGGCTTCTCAGCCATCCCCTCTGGAATCAGTAAACAGCATCTAGGGGAAAACAGTCCATATATTGGGCTCACCTTTTAGGCCTCTGTTCTCTGGATTTTGGCCTGGTTTTTCTTCAGTATTTTTTCTCTGTTTTTTTAATGTTTAATTCTGCTTTTCTACTTGTCCGTAGTGCAGAGGTGGTCCAAATTTCCTGATTTGTCATGGCTAGAAGCAGAAGTTCCCATTAGATACTTTTGTTCCCTCTATTCTATCCCCACAAAGAGTTTATCCAGTATGTAATGGAACTTAGTCCTCTCTCCAGATAAAGCTCATTCTTTTTTCATAGCTTTTAATTGTTAGAAAACTTGGTGTTAGGTCTGTCGCTCGGTTTCCAAAAGTAGTTCCTGGTTTCATAATAATACCAGTAACCTATGGCTATGTAACAAATTATGCCAAAATTTAGCGGCTTAAAACAAAAAACATTTATTATCTTCATAGTTTCTGTGGGTCAGGAATACAGAAGCAGTTTAGCCAGGTGATTCTGTCTTAGGGTCTCCAATGTAGTTGCAATCAAGATGTTGGCCAGAGCTGCAGTATCACCTGAAGACTTGACTTGTAGGGTGGATCTGCTTTCAAGCTCTTCCTGTGGTTGTTGAGAGGCCTTGGTTCTTTGCTGTCTATTGGTGGAGACTTTAGTTCCTTACCACATAGGTCTCTCCATGGGCTTTTCAGCATGGCAGCTGGCTTCCCCCAGTGTGAGTGCATGTGAAAAGAGAGAGAGCAAGAATACCCAAGATGGAAGATGTTACAACTTGTTATCACTTCTGCTATATTCTATTGGTGAAGAGACCAACCCCATAATGGGGGAGGAAACTATATAAGGTTTACCTATAAGGAAGTGGGGCTGATTGGGGCCATGTTAGTGGCTGCCTACCACATTAAGACGTTCAGAAGGAATTTGATTGCTCTTTCACATGAAAGCCTTTCAGGTGCTTAAAAAGAGCAGACATGATTCAACTCAGCTTTTCTTCTTCCAGAATAACCAGCCCCAGTAGTTACAGTAGTTCCTTGGATGATGTATTTTATGTTCTCTTATTATCCTAATTTGACATGTTCTATCCATTTTTTTTTCTGCAGATGTTTTATTGAGGGTAACTTCTAAATTCAGACTGCTTGGGTTTGAATCCAGGCCCCTCTACTTACTAGCAGGGTTCTTTGGGCAAGTCACTTAACTTCTCTTTTCCTGATGTGTCTAGTCTGTAAAGTAGAGATACTGTTAATTCCTTCTTCATAGAGGTATTTTGAGGACTAAGTGAGTTAATGCATATAAAGTATTTTCAGTAATGGTCAAAATAATGAATAATGCCCAAAATAACAGCTGTTGTTAGTATTGGTGTATTTTTGTCTTTTGTAAATAAGTAGTATTTCTCCAGTCTTTAACCAATACAGTCATACATTGCTTAATGATAGGGATACATTCTGAGAAATGGGTTCATTAGGTGATTTCATTGTTGTGCAAACATCATAGAGTGTACTTACAAGCCTAAATGGTATAGGCTTTACAAATCTATACAGCATGTTACTGTACTGTAGGCAACTGTAACACAATGGTAAGTATCTAAACATGTCTAAACATAGAAAAGGTGCAGTAAAAATACAGTGTAAAAGATTTTAAAATGGTACACCTGTATAGGACACTTATCACGAATGGAGCTTGCAGGACTGAAAGTTGCTCTGAATGAGTCAGTGAGTGAGTGATGAGTGAATGTGAAGGTCTAGGATATTACTGTACATTACCATTGACTTTGTAAACACTGTACACCTAAGCTGCGCTAAATTATATATAAAAAATTTTCTTCAGTAATAAATTAGACTTTGCTTACTATAATCTTTACTTTATAAACTGAATTTTTAAAAACATTTTGACACAGCTTAAAACACAAACACATTGTATAGCTGTAGAAAAATATTCTCTTCCTTTATATCCTTACTCTATAAGCTTTTTCCTATTTTAAAAATTTTTAATGTTTTACTTTTTAACTTTTTTTTAAGAATGAATACACATACGCATATTAACCTAGGCTTGTACAGGGTCAGGATCATCAGTATCACTCTCTTCTGCCTCCACATCTTGTCCCACTAGAAGGTCTTCAGGGGCAGTCACAGTCATGGAGCTGTCATCTTTTGTGATAACAGTGCCTTCTAATCTGTCTAAAGCTGTTTTACAGTTAACTTTTAAAAAATAAGTAGAAGGAATATACTGTAGAATAAAAATTATAATAAATAACATAAACCAGTAACAGCAGTTTATTATCATTATCCAGTATTGTGTTCTGTACATAATTTTATGTGCTAGACTTTAATACCACTGGCAGCACAAATAGGTTTGTTTATACCAGCATCACCACAAACATGTGAGTAATGTATTGTGCTACAACATTAAAACAGCTATGATGTTACTATAGGAATTTTTCAGCTTCATTATAATTTTATGGGACCAGCATCATATATGTGGTCCATTGTTGACCAAAATGTATTTATGTGGCACATGATTGTACTTTTGCTACCCTTATTTAAACTTAGTCTGATTGCTAGCCTTGGAGTGTGAAGAATTCATACCCTGTGGTGCTAGTGTAAAATCAAATATAATCTACCTCTTTAGCTTTTCTGTTATGTAATTGGAATGAAAAAATAGTGCTTTTTTTTTTTTTCATTTTTGAGATTGAGTTACCATGGAGGGAAAGAACATGTGTGTTTTACCACTAGAACGCATTCTTTGTGTTATCTCTTCGATTTTCAGCATTTTATGTTTCCAGTTTATAAACTTTGCCTCCAGTTTGATGAAGAAAATTTAGCTATTAGAAAGTATTTAAAATCTCAAAAGTATGATATTTTAAAATGTTAGCAGGTTTAAAGATAACTTAGTTTTTCAACTCTTACCCAAAATTATACTTGTATACTATAATTTGTGTTGAATTACTTGGTATTATTTATCATCCTAGTAAGATCTATTTTATATAATTTGATTCACTTTTTATATTGAATTATGTTAATTGTTTTTGTAATACACCTTTCATATTTCTTCAAAGAAAACTAGTGTTGGGTTATTGCTAATTTTGCTTCGTGGTTTGGTTATTTACATATAAAAATTATATTGTTTTAAAAATTGCAAAGTGATCGTTTATTGACAAATCAGCAAGAATTAATGTTGAAATGCAAGTTTTTTCCCCTATCCTTAACTAAGTGTGTAGATATCTTTGTTTTGTTTCTTTAATAGATAGCAAACAATAAAGATGCATTGAGGAAGACATGGAACCCTAAGTTTACATTGAGAAGTCACTTTGATGGCATCCGAGCCCTTGCTTTCCATCCCATTGAGCCTGTTTTGATAACAGCATCAGAGGATCACACATTAAAAATGTGGAATTTACAGAAAACAGCCCCAGCCAAAAAGTGAGAATATTCTACTTTAACATTATTTGAATATTTTAAGTAACATTTTCAGCAGAAAACTACATATTTTATGATTTCTATTAAATTTCCCAAACATTTCTTCTAGTTCTTTCTTCGATGTCATGTAATTTATTGTGTTTTTCCATTTATACAACCTAATGCTAGGTTAGAAAACTGATGCTTAGGAAGATATGGTATTATCTGTTGGTTTCACCAGGGTTTGTGAATACTGATTACAGTCTTTATACGTAACAGTATTTTTAAATGGCTGCTATATTTGGGGAGCCCCTTATCTATACTGAAGGTTTGGACTGTTCTTGTAAACAGGTATATGCATCTTTAAAATAATCAAATCTCCACCTCCACCTTGCCCCATTGTTTACTAGATTTAGACTTATGGGATGGAGCAGAGAAAAGCCTCACTGGGATGGGTGGAGGGTCTTGGTCTTGTCTTTTGGCCTTGAGACTTTAGGTACTTTCCATATCCACCAATATTTCTAGACTCAGAGGCTAACATAACTGCTAGTGCTCACCTTGGCCCTTTAGTTCCTGTCTAAGCATGGATAGACATGAGTTAGTATAAACCCTTTAAAAGTCACAAAGCTAAATCTGGTTCTACTTGCTTGGGTCCTTATCGGAGCTCCACTCCTTTGGGTCACATGTCAAAAACAAAAACAAAAACAAAACCAGCATCTGCCAGCAAAGACCCTTTTGCAGTATTAGGCACTTTGTTATTATAAGAGTCATCACTGAACATCAAATAGAGGAGGTTACAAAAATTTTGCTACCAATGGAGGAAATCTATTGCCTGGCTTAAGAGAGGTCAGTGTCATTCATGCTGTGTCATACATAGGGTAGATGAAATACTTGATTTATCAGTCTGCTTCAGATAGCTCAACCAGATATTGCTAAAACCAGATGGACTTTCACATAGATTAGGTGTTTTCAGAAGAGAAAAATAGTTTACTGGTTATACATTGTGAGATAACATGTCTATGCATAACTGCAATACAGTGTAGAAAACGGTAAGTACGTGACTTTAAATCCAGTTTCCATCAAAGTCATAGCCAGTATTAGGGTATAGTGTACCTATAATAATGGTGTTCTGAGTAATGAATAAATTGATAATTTGGACAGTCTCTTCAGTATGAAGGATAGACATATTATCCTTATTGGAAAGGCGAGGAAATAAAAGTACCATTTGCTGATATCCTACTATGTGCATGATTGTGTCCTGGGGTGTTTTTTAAATTGTAGAATCCTATTTAATCCTGTGATTATTTGGTGTTATTCCCATTTTTTTGTTTTGTTTTAAACAGAGTAATCTGAAGTTCTGAAAGATTAAATAATTTGCTTAAAGTTAGCCAATTAGTGACAGAACTGGAAATTGAGTTCAGAAATTTATCTCTTCAAAGCTCATGCTTTTTCTCTTGAATGAAGCTGTCTTTCCCTTTAGTCAAATAGATTATGACAAGGCTAAAAATACTGTAACATGATATTATTACTAAACAAGAATCTTGTTTCTTGATGCCATGAAAGTATAATTGGTGTTAAGTAAGCTTTCTTACGTATCCTGTAGTTGAGAATGGTATATTCCCATAATGTTTGTATTTTTAAAGGCAATTTTATGACATATGTTTAATTATACTGTTTACTGACACTTAGAATGGTAAAGTCATCTCTCTCTGATTTAGGAGCACTTCTCTTGATGTAGAACCTATCTATACATTCAGAGCCCATAAGTAAGTATATGCTTTTTCTTTATTTTAAACCGATATCTTTGTAAAATAGACTGGTTAGGATATTTTATTTTCTTTCACTTACTAGGTATTCTTTGTATTTAGGAGTGTTTTTTTAATGTAAAAGAATTTGGCAGATAATATAATGCTAAAACCAAGTTCATCATTGCCAAATAGGGATTTGTGCTTAAATTAGATTTTATTTACATGATGTTTAAGTGAGGTACATATTTATATCTTTAAACTAGAGCCAACTAGGTTTAAATATTAGAAATTCCAACTTTTTTTCCTCATATAATCTGGATTAAAATATTCAAATGCCGGCTTTGGTAGTAGATACCCTACAATTGGAAAGATACAGAGATTAGCAAGGCCTCAGTACAAGGATGACACAGATTCACGAAGGGTTCCATATTTCTCTTTTTCTTTTCTTTTTTTTTTGAGATGGGGTCTCGCTCTGTTGCCCAGGCTGGATGCAGTGGCATGATCCAGTGGAGACAAGGTTTTACACTGTTGGCCAGGGTGGTCTTGAACTCCTGGGCTTGAACTCTTGACCTCAAGTGATCCGCCCACCTCAGCCTCCCAAAGTGGTAGGATTACAAGTGCCTGGCGGAAGGGTTTCATATTTTTCTAAACATGGAAACAAAAGAATATTACCAGCCACCACAAAAACACAATTAGTTACTTAGACCATTGACACTTTATAGCAACTACACAATCAAGTGTGTGTAATAACCAGCTAACAACATGATCACAGGATCAAATGGGCACATATCAGTGTTAACCTTGAATGTAAAAGGGCTAAATGCCCCAATTAAAAGGCATATAGTGGCAAGTTGCATTAAAGAAGCAAGACCCAACTGTATTCTATCTTTAAGCGACCCACCTCACATGCAGTAACACCCATAGGCTCAAAGAAAAGGGATGAAGAACAATCAGCCAAGCAAATGGAAAACAGAAAAAAGCAGGAGTTGCTACTCTAATTTCAGACAAAACAGACCTTAAACCAACAAAGATCAGTAAAGACAAAGAAGGGCATTACATGACAATAAAGGATTCAATTCAAGAAAATTCTTAACTATCTTACATATATATTTACCCAACATAGGAGCACCCAGATTAATAAATTCTTAGAGACTGTCAAAAAGATTTATATAACTTTACAATAATAGTGGGAGACTTTAACACCCCACTGATGTATTAGATCATCAAGGCAGAAAACTAAAATATTCGGGACCTGAACTTGATGCTTGACCAAATGGACCTAACATATATCTACAGAACTCTCCACTGCAAAACAACAGAATATACAGTCTTCTCTTTTGTACATGGCACATATTCTAAAATCAACCACTCTCCTGACCATTAAACACTTCTCGGCAAATTGAGAAAAACTGAAATCATGCCAACCACACTCTCAGATCAAACACAATAAAAATAAAAGTCAGTGGCTGGGTGCAGGGGCTCATGCTTGTAATCCCAGCACTTTTGAGAAGCTGAGGCGGGCAGATTGCATGAGCTCAGAAGTTCTGGACCAGCCTGGGCAACATGGCAGAACCCCATCTCTACAAAAATCAGCCACTAGTGGTGACGTGTTCCTGTAGTCTCAGCTCCTTAGGGGGCTGAGGTGGGAGGATGAATTGAGCCCGGGAGGTGGAGTTTGCAGTGAGTTGAGGTCATGCCACTGCACACCAGCCTGGGAAACAGAGCGAGCGATACCCTGTCTCAAATAAATAAATAATAGAAATCAATACCAAGATTGCTCAAAACCATACAGTTACACGGAAATTAACCAGCTCCTGAATGACTTATTGGTAAATAATGAAATTAAGGCAAAAATCAAGAAATTCTTTGAAACTAATGAAACCAAAGCTACAACATACCAGAATCTCTGGGAAATTCTGTGTTGAGAGGGAAATTTATGGTGCTAAACACCCACATCAAAAAATTAGATCTCGGCCAGTGCAGTGGCTCACACCTGTAATTCCAGCACTTTGGGAGGTTGAGGCGGGCGGATCACAAGGTCAGGAGTTTGAGACCAGCCTGGCCAACATGATGAAACCCCATCTCTACTAAAAATACAAAAACTAGCTGAGCGCGGTGGCGTTCACCTGTAATCCCAGCTACTCAGGAGGCTGAGGCAGGAGAATTGCTTGAACCCAGGAGGCAGAGGTTGCAGTGAGCCGATATGCCACCACTGCACTCCAACCTGGGCGACAGAGTGAGACTCCATCTCAAAAAAAAGTTAGATCTCAAATTAACAACTTAACATCACACACAAGAGAAAAATCAACCCCAAAGCTAGCAGAAGACAAGAAATAACCAAACTCAGAGCTGAACTGAATGAAATTGAGACACACAAAAAACGTATAAAAGATCATTGAAACCAGAAGTTGGTTCTTCGAAAGAATAAGATAGGTAGACCACTAGCTAAACTAATAAAGAAAAAAAGAGAAGATCCAAATAAACACAACCAGAAATGATAAATGTAATATTACCACCAACCCCACAGAAATACAAAAACCAACCAGAAACTATCATGAACACCTCTGTGCACACAAACTAGAAAACGTAGAAGAAATGGATAAATTCCTGGAAACAACATCCCAAGACTAAACCAGGAAGAAATTCTAATTGTGAACAGACCAATAATGAGTTCTGAAATTGAATCAGTAATAAAAAGCTTACCAACAAGAAAAAGCCCAATTTGAGATGGATTCACAATTGAATTCTACCTAGCGCATAAAGAAGAACTGGCGCCATTCCTACTAAAACTATTCTAGAAAATTGAGAAGGAGGGGCCGGGTGCAGTGGCTCACGCCTGTAATCCCAGCACTTTGGGAGGCCAAGGTGGGTAGATCACCTGAGATCAGGAGTTCGAGACCAGCCTGGCCAACATGGTGAAACCCCATCTCTGCTAAAAATACAAAAAAATTAGCTGGGCGTGGTGGCAGGTGCCTGTAATCCCAGCTACTCGGGAGGCTGAGGCAGGAGAATCACTTGAAACTGGGAGGCAGAGGTTGCAGTAAGCTGAGATCGCACCCATTGCATTCCAGCCTGGGGGACAAGAGTGATGAAACTGCAATTCAAAAATAAATAAATAAATAAATAAAAATAAAGAGGAAGAGGGACTTTTCCCTAACTCATTCTATGAGGCCAGCATCATCCTGATACCAAAACCTGGCAGAGATACAACAGAAAGGAAAACTTCAGGCCAATATCCTTGATGAACATAGATGCAAAAATCTTCAACCAACTACTAGTAGAGAAAATCCAACAGCACATCAAAAAGCTAATCCACCACAATCAGGCAGGCTTTATCCCTGGGTTGCAAGGTTAGTTCAGTATACACAAATCAATAAATGTGGTTCATCACATGAACAGAACTGAAAACAAAAATCACATGATCATCTCAACAGATGCAGAAAAGGCTTTCGATAAAATTCGGCATCACTTCATTTTAAAAACCCTGAACAAACTAGGCATTGAAGGAACATACCCCAAAATATTAAGAGCCATCTATGACAAGCTCACAGCCTGCAAAATCATACTGAACTGCAAAATCTGGAAGCATTTCTCTTGAGAACTGGAACAAGACAAGGATGCCTACTCTCACCACTCCTATTCAATATAGTACTGGAAGTCCTAGCCAGAGCAGTCAGGCAAGGAAAAGAAAAGGCATTCAAATAGGAAGAAAGGCAGTCAAACTGTCTTTGTTTGCAGACAATATAATTTTATACCTAAAAAATGCTATAGTCTCTGCCCAAAAGCTCCCAGATCTGATAAAACAACTTCAGCAAATTTCTGGATATAAAATCAATGTATGAAAATCAGTACCATTTATACACACCAATAATGCCCAAGCTGAGTACCAAATCAAGAATGCAGTCTCATTTACAGTAGCCACAAAAAAGATAAAATAACTAGGAATATAGCTAACCGTGGAGGTGAAAGATCTCTACACTGATCTTTACAAAACAAAAAATCTCTACAAAACACTGCTCAAAGAAATCAGAGATGACACAAAGAAATGGAAAAACATTCCATGCTCATGGATAGAAAGAATCTATTGTTAAAATGGCCGTACTTCCCAAAGCAATTTACAAATTCAATGCTATTCCTATCAAACTACCAATGACATTCTAACAGAATTAGAAAAAATGTTTAAAATTCATATGGAAACCCAAAGAGCCAAGGCAATCCTAAGCAAAAAGAACAAAGCTGGAGGCATCACATTACCTGACTTCAAACTATGCTACAGGGCTATAGTAACCAAAACAGCATGGTACTGGTACAAAAACAGAAGCATAGACCAATGAAACAGAATAGAGAGCCCAGAAATAAAGCTGCACACTTATAACCGTCTAATCTTCGACAAAGTTGACAAAAGCAATGGGGAAAGGACTCCCTATTCAATAAATGATGCTGGGATAAATGGCTAGCCATATGCAGAAGATTGAAACTGGACCCCTTCCTTATACCATATATAAAAATCAATTCAGATGGATTAAAGACTTAAATGCAAAACCTAAAACTAAAAAAAGTTGAAGAAAACCTAGGGAATACCATTCTAGACATATGCCCTGACAAAGATTTCATGATGAAGACACCAAAAGCAATTGCAACAGTGACCAAAAAAAAAAAAAAAGATGACAAATGGGACCTAATTTAACTGAAGAGCTTCTGCACACATTAGAAACTATCAACAGAGTAAATAGACAACCCACAGAATGAGAGAAAATATTTGCAAACTATGAATCTGACAAAGGACCAATATCCAGAATCTATAAGGAACCTAAACAAATTAATAAGCTAAAAACAGGCCAGGTGTGGTGGCTCACGCTTATAATCCCAGCACTTTGGGAGGCCCAGGTGGGCGGATCATGAGGTCAGGAGATCGAGACCACGGTGAAACCCCGTCTCTACTAAAAATACAAAAAATTAGACGGGCGTGGTGGCGGGCGCCTGTAGTCCCAGCTACTCGGAGAGGCTGAGGCAGGAGAACGGCGTGAACCCAGGAGGCAGAGCTTGCAGTGAGCCAAGATCGCACCACTGCACTCCAGCCTGGGTGACAGAGCGAGACTCTATCTCAAAAAAAAATAAAAAATAAAAACAACCCCATTAAAAAGTGGGCAAAGGACGTGAACAGATAGTTTCCAAAAGAAGACATACATGCAGCCAACAGACATGAAAAATGCTCATCATCACTTATTACAGAAATGTAAATCAAAAATTAACAAGCAAAAAACAACCCCATTAAAAAGTGGGCAAAGAACATGAACAGATAGTTTCCAGAAGAAGACATACATGTGGCCAACAGACAGGAAAAAATGCTCAGCAACACTTATTATTACAGAAATGCAAATCAAGACCACAATGAGATGCCATGTCACACCAGGCAGAATGGCTGTTATTAAAAGGTCAAAAGATAACAGATGCTGGCAAGGCTGTGGAGAAAAAGGAACACTTAAATGCTGCTGGTAGGAGTGTAAATTAGTTCAGCCACTGTGGAAAGCAGTTTGGTGATTTCTGAGAGAAGTTTGAACTACCAGTCAACCTAGCATTATTAGGTATATACCCAAAGGAATATAAATCATTCTGCTATAAAGACACATGCATGTGTGTTAATCATAGCGCATAGTAGCAAAGACATGGAATCACCCTAAATGCCCATCAGCGGTAAACTGGATAAAGGAAATGTGGTACATATACACCGTGGAATACTATGCACCCATAAAAAATGAGATCCTGTCCTTTGCAGGAAAATCATGGAACTGAAGACCATCTTAAGCAAACTAATGCAGGAACAGAAAACCAAATACTGCATGTTCTCACTTATAAGTGAGAACTAAACATTGAGTATACATGGACACAAGAAGGGAACAATAGACACTAGGGCCAACTTGACTGTGGAGGGTGGGAAGAGGGTGAGGATTGAAAAACCACCCATTGCGTACTATGCTTTTTTCCTGAGTGAGGGAATAATATGTACAGCAAACCGCCAAGGCGTGCAATTTATCTATAGTACCAACCTGCACATGTAACCTTGAAACTAAAAGTTAAAAAGTTTTGTGAGAAGTGTGTGTGTGTGTGTGTGTGCGTGTGTGTGTGTGCACGCGCGATGATACATTGCATTTTTTTTTTCTGTTTCTGTTTAAGGAATGTGCCTTTTCTCTTGATTTAGCACAGAGATTGGCATACTTTTTATATAAAGAGTCACATAATATCTGACTTAGGCTGTTAGACTTTTTGAAATATTTTAGGATTTGCTAGTCATATAATTTCTGTTGCATATTCTTGTTTTTTGTTTTGTTTTGTTTTATAACCCTTTAAAAATGTAAAGACCATTCTTAGCTTGAGGACTGTACAGAAACAGACCAGTGGTTGGATTTGACCTGCAGACCATAATTTACCAACCTCTTAAACCAGAGGAAGAAAAATGAACAGTGCTTTGATAGTACCTGTGTTTTCATTTTTTATAAAAAGCAGAAAAATAGCCATTTGGGTAATTAAACATTCTTATTTTTAACA
Source organism: Pan paniscus (assembly GCF_029289425.2). NCBI lineage: Eukaryota > Metazoa > Chordata > Mammalia > Primates > Hominidae > Pan > Pan paniscus. Next base: position 89,619,239 of record NC_073261.2, read on the forward strand.
AGTCATATTATCAGGTTGGTTTTTGAGAATAGCAGTTGATTTATTTTTTTTAATCTCCCAGAGGTCCAGTGCTTTGTGTGGTAATGAGCAGCAATGGTGAGCAGTGTTACAGTGGTGGTACTGATGGACTGATCCAGGGCTGGAATACCACTAATCCCAACATCGACCCCTATGATTCTTATGGTAGGTGATTTCCCAAAGATCTGAAGGAATAAAATTGGTTTTTTAAGCACATTTTTTCATAGAATATAAAAGGAAGAGATAAAGAGATTTTTGAAAATAAATAGGTAAAGAGAACCACATCTTTATTTTGTTAAAAAGGACTTCTGTATTTAGGAATTAACTTGATATACAATGCTAAAAGAAGAAAAGAAAAAAACATTCTTGAAAATACAGTTCCCACTTCTCTAAAGTCTTATTGATTGGAAATACAGGCTTGATTGACAGTTGTTTTCTTATTTTAGGCATCTGTAGAGTTCTTGATACATTATTACTAATCTGTAATAATATTTCATCACTATTCTTGTCAAACAGCTTTTAAGGAAAATGAATGTTGGTGCCATCCCCTTGGTCAATTATTGGAGGGCTGTAGAAGCTAATAATTTTTAAAGCCCATGACACCAAAATATGTAAAAGGTCTCAGAAGTTAAGAAGTACCCTTTAGTTTTGGGAACAATACCATACATCATAAATCATATTACAATCTATCAATGGATATGACCATAGATTCATTTGTAAAAACTATTTAGGAATTGGGTATTTTGGTTTTCTGTTAAGTTCTAGAGTAGTTTGAAGTATCACATTTGTCATAAAAGCATGTTAATTTCATCATCATTTTAGATTAATTTTACCACCAAACCAGAGTAAGGATAAGAAATTCAATAAACAAAAATTTTTCCCAGCATTTATTTAATAAGCATTAATATGTTGTGAAAGGTAACCCCACTCTCCCCTAATTCTCTTATAAGTTATCTGTTCCATGTCTTTCCTTACATCCTTTACCTCTCTGCCAGAAGATCAACTGTCCCTCATTCTGTCCTAGGCCAGTCCTTCCCATTTTGACTTTATTCATTTTAGTTTCTTTTGTGACTGTACTCAAATCTCTCTCTCTCTCTTTGCGACTGCATGCTAATCTCTTGCTCTTCTGCTCTTGTTCTCTTGCATCTTAATTAAGCCTTACCCTCCTTGCTCCCTTTCCATCCCCTCAGCAAATAAGTAAATTCGGGTATCTTCCATTCTGGTCAAGGAGAAGCCTTTTCTTGACCTTGTTTCCGTCTCTGCCTTCTGTTTAGTCCCTCTCTTTTCCTCATCATCTGTTTCTTTGATGGTATTGTCTAGAAAACACAATTACCAGTTACTAATTTCATGTTTTTTCTCTGTACTTCATCCGTCTACATTCTGGCTTCTGGCTACAACACTTACATGTAACAAGATTGTCAGTAACTAATTGCCTGATCCAAGAATATTTTTAGTCTTTTATTTTACTGGATGTATTGGCTGTATCTGAGATTGTTAACAACTCCATCCTTTTTGAAATCTGTCCATTCTATTGGCTTTTTGACCCTTTGTGACAATTTCTGTTCCCTGTCCTTCATAAACTGCTTTTATTTTTCTTGCCTTAAATATTGACATTTATAAAGACCCAGACCCTAACTTTTTGCAGTGTACAAACATTCCTTGAGAGACTGAATCTACATCTGTACTTTTACGTATAGTTGACTCATACATCTTTAAGCTTCAGATTGACTACAGGAATTTCAGGATGACTGTTTGATTGTCTGTAAATCCTAGCATTTTCTGTGTTTCTTCTCTCGTATATTCTTTTTTAGTTGGTGGCACTATGAGAATCACCCAAACTAGAAACCTAAGAATTACTTCAGATTCCCTGTTCTGTCACACTGTCCCCACTTACTAATTACCTAGTTTTTTGGTAATGACTCCCTAAATATTTCTTGAGTTTACTTTTTCTGCTCTGGCCCTCTCACTGCTTCCCCTGGCCTTAGGTCTTTGTCACTCTTTTTGTCTGCTGAAACAATCCCTTGCCTTTGTCTTGATTCTATCCAATCTGTCTTCTGTACTACTACCAAGCTTACCTTATTAAATACATACTTGATCCTCCTGCCCCTGGAGACAGATTCCTTGTTGCTTTCAGGATAATTTCCAAGTTCCTTAATACGTAGTAGAAAGCACACCATAAACTAGATGCCCTCATCCCATCTACTTCCTATTTCAAAGTCCACACTCCAGTAATACTGAATTGCTTATACATTTACTTGCATATCATGCTGTTTCTTTTTTCATGTGGTTTTGTAGGTGCTGCCTCCTTGTCAATCATGTTCTCCCCCTCTTCTTCAACTGGCTAACATCTGTAAATTCTAGGTTTCACTCTCCAAGTTTTCACTCATTCCAGTTACTCTCTGTGCTAACTGATGTCTGTCACAATTATTGTACTTTCAACATTGTCTGTTGAGGACTGGGATAGAATTGGGTATTAATCATATATTTGGCTCCATCATTGAGCATAGTGCCTGACACACAGTGTGTCTTCAATATTTTATGGTATGTGTGACAGAGGATATAAGACATAACACCACTGACATTTCCACACTTAACATTTGTGAGTCATCTTGAAAGTACCACTTCATAGAATCATTGTGAAGATTAATAAGGTTTCCAATTTGACTTTTATCATGAGACTGTGCTTAACCTCCCCACTTCCCTCCCTCTTCCCCTGCATACGCTATCACCGCATCTCAGTTACTGCTGTTTGAGAATTTGGGGATTCCTGTAGATGTCACTTCCTGTCCATTATGAATGCCATATTTTCAGGAAAAACTGCCATCCATCATATAGTAAGATAAGTGAACAGAAGGAAGTATAGCCAAAGTGCTAAGGGACTTCAGAGAGGGAGAGGACCTCTCTGTTCACTTCCTCAGGGAATATGAGTTGTGGTTTCTCCAAAGATGAATTAAATTCAAATGATTTTTTATCAACATGCTTTAAAAATATTTAGACAAATGGAAGGACAAAAGGAAGGGGGAGGAAATACTCAGTTTTTTTAAGGGGAAAAAATACGTGCTTTTAAATTTTAATTTAAAAATTTTAAACTTTATATTTGTATATTTACAAGCTTGTTTTGATTTACTGTAGCCTGTCAGAAGAATAATAGAAACCAAGAATCATATTTTATACTGTTATCAGGTGCTATTGTTTATATATTTTACTTTCTCTGAAATCTAAGTACCTTTGTGGTTTTTTTCCTCCTGATTTTGCATTTTTACTGTTTTGTATAGATCCTTCTGTTTTACGAGGCCCTCTGCTAGGCCACACGGATGCAGTCTGGGGTTTGGCTTATAGTGCAGCACATCAGCGTTTGTTGTCCTGTTCAGCAGATGGCACTCTGCGTTTATGGAATACAACTGAGGTTGCTCCAGCACTAAGTGTATTTAATGATACTAAAGGTACATACTTTAAAAAATTATTTTGCTGAATCCTCTATAAAACGGTTTATTCTGAAAATAAGCAAGCAGATAAATGATTCCCTGAACTCTTTAAATTTAATTTGAAAGTTTTTGAAGCCACGAAAGTGTATTTGTTTGAATTTCCAACCTATATATAATTTTGTTTTGTTTCGTTTTTGTTTTTGTTTTTGTTTTTGTTTTTTGAGACAGAGTATCACTCTGTTGCCCAGGCTGGAGTGCAGTGGCGCAATCTCGGCTCACCGCAACCTCCATCTCCCAGTTTCAAGCGATTCTCCTGCCTCAGCCTCCAGCACTCACCACCATGCTCAGCTAATTTTTGTAGTTTTTTTAGTAGAGACAGTGTTTTGCTTTGTTGGCCAGGCTGGTCTGGAACTCCTGACCTCAAGTGATTCACCTGCCTCAGCCTCCCGAAGTGCTGGCATGAGCCACTGCACCCGGCCTATAATTTTTAAAAGCATAGTTTTTGGTGAAAGAACACACAGATTTTAGATTTTAAAAAATTAAGATATAATTTATATGTAGTGAAAAACAGATATTAAGGATACATTTCAGTGAGTCTGATAGATGAGTACACCCATGTAACTCATACATCAATCAAGACATAGAGTCCAGGTGTGGTGGCTCACACCTGTAATCCTAGCACTTTGGGAGGCTGAGGCAGGAGGATCACGAGAGGCCAGGAATTTGGGACCAGCTGGGCAACATAGTGAGGCCCTGTCTCTACATTTTCTTTAAAAAAAAAAAAAAAAAAAAAAAAGTCTATATTTGCCCATTCTCATACCACTATAAAGAAATACCTGAGACTGGGTAATTTGTTTAAAAAAAAAAAAGGTTTAATTGGTTGACGGTTCTGTACAGGAAGCATAGCAACTTTTCTTTGGCTTCTGGGGAGGCCTCAAGCAATTTACAATCATGGTGGAAGTCAAAGGTACAGGAGGCATGTTTTACATGGCCGGAGCAGGAGGAAGAAGGGGGTGGGACCTACTTTTAAACAACCAAATCTTGTGAGAACTCTATCACGAGAATAGCACCAAAGGGGAAAATCCACCCCATGATCCAGTCACCTCCCGCCAGGCCGTATCTCCAACATTGGGGATTACGTTTGGCAGGAGACTTGAGTGGGGACACAGATCCAAACCGTATGAAAGATAGAACATTTCCTTTATCTCCCCAAAGTTCCTTCGTGTCTTTCCAAGTCAATTCCCTCCTCTCCTTATTCCCAGCCAGAGGTACCCACTGTTGTGGTTTCTTTCATCATAGATTAGTTTTATCTACTCAAACGTCATGTAAATGGAATAGTACAGTATGTGTTTTTTGTATCTTGCTTTTATTCTTCATTATAATGTTTTTGAAATTCATTTGTGTTATATCAATTATTTCTTTCATTTTTATTTGGTAGTATTTCATTAAGCCATAATTTGTCTATTCATTTATATCTTGATGGATATTTGGGTCGTCTCTAGTTTTTTGCTATTTTGAACAAGGCTGCTATGAACATTCATATATTTTCATTATAGGTGTGTAGAGACTTAGAATTGCTGGGCTTTCAGGTGGATGTTTATTTTACTTTATGTGAAGTCACTAAAAATTTTTCAAAAAAATTTTGTGGTTGTACCATTTTACACCTTTGACAGCAGTGTATGAGCATTCCAGTTGCTCTGCATCCTTACAAACATACAGTATTGTCAGTCTGTTTAGCCATTCTGGTGGATGTGTAGTAGTATTTCATCATAGTTTATTTGCATTTCTTTGATGGCTAATTTTGATGAGCATTTCTTTTGTTTGCTTATTGGTTATTTGTGTATCTTCTTCTGCAGTATACACATTTTTGAACTGTTAGCTTGCTGTAGTTAGATTTTGAGCCAAATGAAAAAAATCAGATTATTATATTCACTTTATATGTTTCCTTCTATTTTTATGTTTATAAATAAGCTCTAAGTTTTCATGTATTCTAGATGGTAAATAAAAATACCCTCTGTATTCTTGAGCTATTATAACTTCTTTCCAGGCTTTGATGAGTTGTCTTCATATAGTATTTGCATGACTCTAACGATAAATAATAATTTTAAATTTTACTTTTTAATTTCTCTATTTTTGATGAGCTAACATTCCTAATAAGAGATGGGTTTTTTAAAATGAAGAATTCCCACTATGTCACTCTAAGCTTGAGGTTGGGCGGAAGCAGCAAAATTTGTAATTCATACATGTTTTCCATTTGCTTTCTGAATAAAGGCTTGCATTCCATGAATATATCAGTTGAGTAACAGGTAGAAGATCTGCTAAGCAGGTAAGGGAAATAAATAGACTAGGGCTAAAAGTTACAAAGAAATAATCTCCAATGAATAGTTATGAGCTAATTCTTATTCTAATGGTAAGCCTTGTTTACTTCTTAAGGAAACCATGCCATTTTTTGTTTTGCTCTATTTTAAGCACATTGTCAAGTAGATGGTTTAATTGCCATTCTATTTCAATATGTTCTCTTTCAGAACTGGGAATCCCTGCCTCTGTGGATCTAGTGAGCAGTGACCCGAGCCATATGGTAGCATCATTCAGCAAGGGATATACAAGCATTTTTAACATGGAAACACAACAACGCATTCTCACTTTAGAATCCAATGTAGATACAAGTATGCATACCAATTTTAAATTGTCTGTGCTTATTTTTTTAACTTAATCAAAATTACGACTACTAGAGTCAGCTGTGAAAAATATTTGTCATTATAAAGCTTTCTGTCTCTTAACTCTCAGAACACAGTTACTTAGAAGGTTGTAATTATTTACCTTTTAAGAATTTGGGTTAAGTTTATGTACATTTATAACTATACTGTTTGAAATAGCATTTGAGCTGTTATGGGTCAAGTTTTATTTTATACTAAATGATTAATTTTCAATTCTATTTGAAGAAAGCTGTATTTATTCTGAATAGGAGATTCTATTTTTCATTTCTCGTAATTTCATATTTTAAATCAACTTAATTTTATATTAATAGTATGATTTGGTACAGCTCAATACAGATCATGTTGTGGCACTCAGAATTCCAAACCTGAAGCTTCTTATTGGATGCAGGAAGTCAGGAAATAAATGCTTTTTCAGGTTATGAAGAAGATATTACAGACTCTTTTTTGGTTTTTGGCTTTCTTAACCATTGCTTTCTGTCCTTAGCCATAATCTAGACAATCACAGTTTAGGTTGCAGTTGATGAAGAATACGACATACATATACTGTTGTTTTAATCTGAGAACTAGCTTTAAAAGTGATGATATGTTGTGTGTGTGCACATGCATGTGTGAACATGTACATGCATATGTGTACATATGTTCTTGTGGTGTTCTTACTCTCTGTCTCTCTCTCTCTCAAAAAGTTTCTTTATTCCATTGTGGTTTTCATCATTTTCCCTTCCTAACCTGTTGTTCATTGTTTTCTTCTGATATGCTGAGACTTGTTTGGGGAAGTAAGCATGAATAGAACTTTGAGCTACTTGGATGTAAACGAGAGAGACAGGAAAATAAATTAAACTCAGATGATAGAATTGGAAAAGGAGAATTTTTTTCAGCAAGAAATTACAGGTTTTAGACTCTCAATAAATTTAAAATCATGTTTAAGTATATGACTCAAAGCTACAGTAGCAAAATAAAAACTAATATGAAATTAGAATGGATGAGAACATTTTTGTAATTACCTTCAGAGATTATTTGGCCAATTTGTGAACATCCTGAGTGGAAATAGTGCTTTTTAATGACTGCAGGTTAATAAGATGTCAAGTCTGGTAGATAAGATGGATAAAGAGAACTAGGCGAGTGAGTCCACATTTTCCCCCAAGAGATGTGACTCTAAATTAATAGGACTTTTTACTTGACACTGGAAACATTTTGAGAAAACTTCCAAGAATGTTTTTAACAAAGGCAACATTACTGGAATAAATGATCATTATTTTGAGTTGTAATATGTCCTGACATTTTCTAAATTATGTTTTTTACTTTTAAAGTTGTATAAAGCAAACTTAAATTAGTCTCTTATTATGTTTTACTGTGAACTACCCCTTGTTATTTATAATTGATTGTGTTGTTCTGTTTTGGAATTTAGCATATTTTTTTAAAAAAATGAAAGGACCAAACAAGCTTCAAGGAGAAAGTGAGTTTTATATAGAGTTTAAAGTGCTGAAGGATGTTTGTTAGAAAAGGAATAAATTACCCTTCTTCTCATTGATGTCAATGGCGATTTGACTGTGGTAAAGTCAAAGGTAGTTGAAGCAGATACGTCACAAGCTAGGTATGAGTAGTGTTCTTTGCATTCTGCTGACTTCTCTGATTTATCATCAAGTGGAGAAGCTTCCTTAAAAGTGTTACCAAATAAGAACTTTCTTTTGCCTGTTTCCATGATTTGATTTCCATCATATTTATTTTCTAGCTCTCAAAGCAATTGAGGCTATTCTCTGAAACGTCTCTCTCAGAATATGTGGGATATTTCACTTAAAGTATTTCTTTTTTTGTTGTTACTGTTATTCTCTTGCTGGACTTTACAACGGGTGTTGCTCAATGGAGTATTATCTGTGGAGGAAATAATGCGTAGTCTGAATTTTATAAATAAACATCTCTTTGTTTAGGATCTAAACCAGGTGTAACTGACTAAGAACTTATTCCACATGGTCAAGTGAGTTTTTGTTTTATTTTTTTTTTTTTTGAGACAGAGTCTCGCTCTGTTGCCCAGGCTGGAGTGCAGTGGTGCGATCTCAGCTCACTGCAACCTCCACCTCCTGGGCTCGAGCGATTCTCCTGTCTCAGCCTCCCAAGTAGCTGGGACCACAGGCTTGTGCCACCGTATCTGGTTCATTTTTGTATTTTGCGTAGAGACAGAGTTTCACCATGTTGGCCAGGCTGGTCTCGAACTCCTGACCTCAAGTGATCCGCCTGCCTCGGCCTTCTAAAGTGCTGCGATTACAGGTGTGAGCCACCGTGCCCAGCCACATTTTATATTTAAATAACAGGCTGGGTAATTACCTGCCACTAGCATTGGGAAAAGGCTGTCTTCAGTTTTTAAGATGTTATATTTCTAGGAGCCACATGAAAATCCTGTAAGATTAGACTATTTTTAGCTGTATTTTCTATTATGTGAATATAAACTTGTAATACCTATTCTAGGGTTCAAAAAAATTTTTTAACTCTATTTTGAAATAATTTTAAACTTGCAGAAAAGGTACAAAAATAGTACGGGAACTTCTGGCTACCCTTCACACATATTTAGCAGTTTTTAACATTTTGTCACATTTGCTTTTTCACTCTATATATGTGTATAATTTTTAATTCTGAACCATATGAGAGACGTCATGCTCCTATTCCCCTAGATCCTTTAGCGTGTAATTCTAAGAACAAGGACATTCTCTGATGTAGTGTATTACAATGATCAAAATCAGGAAACTTAACATTGACACAATACTATTATCTGAATTACTATTTATATTCAAATTTTGAGAGTTGTTCCAGTAATATATTTTACAAGGACATCCCTTCCTCTCCCTGGACCATAATTTAATTTTTAAAACTTTGACATACCTTCAATTAGTGTTTTCTTTATGTCAGTTTTTCTTTTCTCTTAAAAAAAGCTTAACAGAAATCACTGAGGTTTTAAATTACTGATTTCTTTTTAATAAAAGCCTTTCAGGCAGAATGCGTGATCCTTTAGGAACCAATTTTGACAGTTGTGTGATCTGCATGAACCGTCAGGTTGGGAGAGAGTCAGAAGTTAGAATAGGTACTGATTTTGTCACCTGATTGTGGAGGAGTCACAACTTTTTCTGAACCTTGATGTGTTCACTGTAATATAGGCTTAATGATATGTGCTTGCCTGTCTCATTGTGTGTATAATTGAAGTTTCTTTGGAACTTACTAACACAAAAAATACAGTTAGGATGCTGACTTTTAGGATTCCAAACCTGGTTCTGTCAAATGACCATTTCTATTATGATAAGGAAGAGTGATAAAGGGATTTAAGGATTAAGAAGCCCTCTTTGTCATATATATCTTTAAATGATAATGATGTGATACAGAACTTTGTATGCAAAAAGAGCTGAGATTTAAATTTGAGAATTATCTCCATGTTAAGTGATGATAGAACTTACTTAAAGTAGCAAAATCTCACAGAACATTGTAGAATGAACAACGTTAGTGGCTCTAGACTAAGCCTTAGATGGCATCCACATATAGCAGGAAATTGTAATTTATAAATATTTCCAGATTTATCAGGCAATTCTCTTTCCTAACATTGAAATTTTGAAAACAATCACAGAATAAATGAACTAAAGACAAATAATGCAAGTCACATTATTACTTTTTCTTTTTCTTTTTTCTTTTCTTTTTTTGAAATGGAGTCTCGCTCTGACACCTAGGCTGGAATGCAGTGGCACGATCTCGGCTCACTGCAACTTCCATCTCCCGGGTTCAAGTGATTTTCCTGCCTCAGCCTCCTGAGTAGCTGGAACTACAGGCACGCACCACCACACTCGGCTAATTTTTGTATTTTTAATAGAGATAGGGTTTCACCATGTTGGCCAGGATGATCTCGATCTCCTGACCTCGTGATCCACCCGCCTTGGCCTCCCAACGTGCTGGGATTACAGGTGTGAGCCACCGCGGCCGGCCTACTTTTTCAGTCTCTTAGGTAGATAATTCATTTCTCCTTTGTGTGAAAAATATCTTTGACTAAGTTGTGTTGCTTTTTAATTTTTTCTTTTTAGCAGCCAACTCTTCCTGCCAAATAAATAGAGTCATCAGTCATCCTACTCTTCCGATCAGCATCACTGCTCATGAAGACAGGCACATCAAATTCTATGATAACAATACAGGTAAGAATTTATTAAGAATTGATTTTTATTAAAGCAAAAAAAAAAAAATCCCTACCACAGGTAGGCTAATTTTGGTGTCTTTTGGTGGTTTCGTAGTCAGGGAATAGGCACTGAACCCCAAATACTCTCCCGTTTCAGTTTCTCTTCACTCTATCCAAATCTGCTAAGACTAGTCTTTATTATACAATACAGAATCATTTTGGTTTATTTAATAGTGAGCAGATGCTATATGTAGGCTTTAGAGCCAAGGTTATCACTAGGGACACCAGGAAAAGTTCACTCAAATACAAATAAAAATGATCTGTTGCTGTGATCTATTGTAGTATTATATATTGGGGAAAAGTAGAAACATGGGAAATAGAGGCATATGGTCATTATATTTTGTTTAAAGTTGTTGAATATTCAATAATTCCATTACCAAATAGCCTTTTTTAGTGTTGCAGATGGAAAACCTCCAGGTCATTGTATTCATTTTTCCATAGACTAATCTTTTCTGTATTATAAAACTGACTAGTTGGTCCTCATTGATTTGAATTGTGCATGGAGATTTGCCCAAGTTTTATTTTATTACATTTCACCAGTATAAAGGAAATTTAGGAAGCACTGTGCTGGGAGGAAAGCACCCTATATTAGCTGCCATATTTACCTAAGTATCTGCCTTGTTAATATGTTGACTTTTGCTGACTTTGTTTAGCTGCTGGTGATGAATCATTTAATATTTAAAATTTTTTTCTGTATGTTGTATCCACCAAAATTGTGGCCATGTTTTCTTTCTGTCCCTTTTTCCTTGCCTCATTGTTTTCTCTCTGTGAATTTGAATTCTGTGTTTCCACAACTCATAATTTGCCAGTAGCTAAAGAATGCAAAGGAGGTGATTAATAATGTCTAAGTTCTAATTAACCAACGTGGCTTAAGGGTTGTGTGTAGAAATTACTGACTTCTATATTGTGGCTTAAAAGACAAAAGTGTAATCTAAAATTTGAGGGTTTTTTGGTTTTCCATATCATTGCCATGACTAGAGGCAAGAGGGAGACATGTTGTTTTAGGTGATGGAAAAAGCTATTAATACAGTAAGCACACAGAGAGGGATGACTGGAGGAAACAGCATGACATGGTAGCTGGCAAATATTGAAGATGAGGAAAGGCATTAATAAGGAGTAACAATCTCTTTTTCCAAAGGCAAACTGATCCACTCGATGGTAGCCCACCTAGAAGCTGTTACAAGTTTAGCAGTTGATCCCAATGGCCTTTACTTGATGTCTGGCAGTAAGTACCTCAACTATGGATTATTTATTTGTCCTTACCATTTTCATGTTAATGTAATTTTTCCTTTTAATTTTTTTTTTGGATATAGGTCATGACTGTTCAATACGTTTATGGAATCTAGAAAGTAAGACGTGTATCCAAGAATTCACAGCTCATCGAAAAAAGTTTGAAGAATCGATTCATGATGTAGCTTTCCACCCATCCAAATGCTATATAGCCAGTGCTGGAGCTGACGCACTGGCTAAAGTCTTTGTATGACGCAATGCATCATCTTCACCTTCTAGCTGTTTATAAGTAATCAGCTGCACAAAAGAGATACAGAAGACGAGGGCCAGAATCATCTCGTCCTGCCCTTTTGTTCTGCTGAAGGAGCACAGAGAACATTTGTTGAAGTATAGTTTTGCAATTCATATACTGTTTTCTAAAACTAAGGTTTGTTCAGGTTGCTGCAAGCTCAGCTGAATCTGTGAGCCTGAGGTCTGTTTCAAATTTCCCCCCAATAGGCGCCTTTATTTCTGAGGTTGTTCTAATTCGCTAGGCAGGCCTGAGCGAATACAAGTTTAGCTTGTCCCTGTTGAGTAAGTAGGGCATGCTACAATGGATAATTTAAAAGCTTGATAGCTGGGACTGAATAGAAGAAAACGGGAAACTTAGACCAAGTTCTCCCCTGAGAAATCTTGTTAAACACATTAAGTAGTCAAAATAGTAATCTTTATCATATCTGCCATATTAACCCCTTTGTGTATAATGACCAGGCAGTGTTAAACTCAGTTTTTAATTTGACTCTCCTTTCAGCTGTTCACATAAAGCACCTGGCAAAGCATTTTACCTGTTAGAGGGAGAAAAATGCAATAATATGTTAAATATATTATTATTCAGAAATGCTAAACAAATAGTTTGCAAGCAGATTTCTATATTGTATTACAGTTTTGAAAATAGATTTGGTATCATTCTAAAGTTTAGCTATCAAGCACTCACCATTGTGAAGAATAGTTGATGGACTCTGCTTTTACTAACAGATTTAACTTATTCAGGTTTGAAATTCTGTTTATTTTTAAGGGTAAACAGGGCATATCTCTTTAATAATTTCTATTTTAAAATTCACTTTATTCATGTGACATTTATAGTACCAGAGTGATTATTTCATACCAATGAAATCTTACTTTTCAGTGACTGAAAAGATAGAATTTATTTGCTAATAATCATTTATCAACACCCACCTAATCATGCTTCAGATGATCTGTGCTCTTTCTTCTTTGTCACGTTCAAGTTATCTGACATCTACCAAGAACAGTTCATAATTATTAATAGTCCAAAGAGTATGGTTAACTTCACGCAGCTGCTTTTGCAGAAGCACTAATAAAAACAAATATTTTGTACCCTAGAAGTCCTCTATTAATCCCTGTAAGAATCTCCTGGAAACCTGGATGAAAGAGTTTAATGCCAAATATTGGCTAAAAAGTTCTGTCTTTCTCTCTCCCTATTCCTCCCCCATTGTTTCATTGAGATATACATGTTTTAATGGGCAGTGTATCAGTATTGTTTCTGGGGAAATCCACACCTTAAAAGGCTAGGCTTCCCCAGCCCAACTTACCTGTGACCCACCTACATGTGGTCAGCTTTTGGGATTCTGAGGACCCCGCTATCTAGACCTAGTCTCCTGTCATACAGACATTATTTCTATAGTGGTTTATGTCTCTCTTACTCTTTGTCCCAGATGACAGAGACCAATCTAGAAATTGGAAATAAATTACTAACGTCCAACTTTCCACCAAAAAATATATAAATAGGCTCTTAGATTTTAAAAATATTAAATCTATAGATATTTTAACCAATTAAAACAATTTCTACATATTCCATTCCCCACATTTTCCATCGTCATAACAATGATGCTTCTCATGACACGTACATCTACTCCTTGAAAAAGTATTCTGGTGGTGGTGTGGCTAATGATTGACAAATATTTCTGTAAAATTTCTGCCTGTTTGCCTCTAGAATTCTGCATTATACAGGCAAATTTTCTTTAAAGACCTGTGCTAAATTTGCCTGATTTTCATACAGATATGCTGTAGTAATACAGCTACCTTTTCATTTCATCTTTGTGCTTTGGTTAACAAGCAGGCTCAAGAGACTGCTTTGTGTAATTAAATGAATTGACCTAAACATGAGCTATCAGGTGAATACTTAATATTTCCATGCAGATACAGAATTCCATATTGCGTTCAGTAAATTTCTTTTGGTTCTTCACAGTGAAGAAAGAATGTTTCTAACCTAACATTTGTAGAAGGATACTGGAAAATTCCTTCCAGGAAGGAAGGAAGGAAGATGCCATTACTTGGTGTATTTATGATGGATGACCACAAAGCTATTGTTCTACCAGTTATTGTTTTAATTACCTTCTAAGATCTTCAGTTACTGCTTTATTAACGTCACTGAAATTCTAAAAACCAGGACATTCTTCCCCCGTTCATTTTATGCTTCATGGTTGAAATTTTTCTGTCAGTGAGTGGAAAATAACCATGAGATACATAGACTGTAGCGCAAATGGAACTGTTGAAAGTTCCTTAGAAAGCCAGTGCTGTGGCATTGGAGACTACGGAGAGAGTCTTCTCTACCAGCACTGCATGATCTCAGCCTAGAAATGAGCCAAAGCTGTCTTCCAACCAGAGTAGCATATACATGTGTCTGACTTTTCCCCTAGCCTGTTGAACATTCAATGAAAATTCACAGAATGAACAAATTCAATGTTTAAACAGCCATTGAAATGCTTTCATAGTGCTTCATTTGTAAATGTTTTGTTTGAAATGTATTGGAATAGTATGAAAATTAGCGGGAGGTTTGGATCCCTGCCTTATTTTCATATGCTGTGGATACATCTCTGGGAGCTTGCAGCACCCTTCTCAAAACTCAACTGTCATATGGAGCTCATTTGCTACTCAAACCATAGACAGATTATTTAACAAAAGTAATACAATGACCTTAAGTATTTTTCTATTGAACAAGTTTAACAACTTTTGCCATTAAACAAATACTTAGTTATGCAAAGTATTTCGCTTTTATAATCATTTTAGTTATGACTAAAAGGGGGGAAATTGAGCTGCATAACTGATGATGAACTTTGTGAGAAATTTTTTTTTAAATCTGACTTTCATTCCTTCAGTATTCTTGCTATAAATTTCTTTTGGAGATAATGATGAAGATTTATTTGAAAATGTCTAAAATGTATGTATATTTTATAAATATATATTATATATATTGTAAGAATATATATAATATATAAACTATATATATATATATATATATATAAACCATAGGTGCATTTTACTGTTTTGTATTTTCATTTTTGGAGGTAGTATACACAGCAGATAATGATGAGTATGATGAGTGTTGTGCTGTTTGCTTTTGCAGTATAATATATAGTTCTAAGTGTTTAAATTACTGTATATACAATATTCATTATAGGCTAGCATGCTTGTTTTAAAGACTGTCATTCTAGTGTATTAAAATCTGAATGTAAGAAAACCTGGCTATTCAAATGTGAATTGAAAAATATTTTATTCTCAGTACTGAACTATTTCCATTGAACATTCAGACTTTTTAACAAAAACAAATATCATCAAGAAGGCAATAGCTAGAAAATGAGAGGTGCCTTTAAAAAAAAAAAAATGCAGCCTTACAGTGAGGATGAAGATTGAGTTTGGGGAGGGGGTGGGAGGGGGGGCACAGAGAGAGAGAGAGAGTTAGTGTGTGTGTGTGCATGCATGTGTGTGTGTGTGTGTGTGTTTACCAATCTGTGAAGGTCCTGATTTGTGACCATCAATGTCTTTTTAATGTATCTGCTCAACTTCTAGGACTTCAGGGGACATTTCATGCGCTTTGTGCTCTTCTGAGCACCATATATACTTTCCAAGAATTTTGAATGTGAATTCCTAGAAATTTCAGTAGAGAAAACAATAGCTATTCTTTAATTATAGTAAAGTTCAGGTAGAAGGAGAAATTATTTGTTCACCAAAATTATGGGATCTCATTAATGTTGGCTAAGTAAATGTAATTTTTTAAAGGCTCACTTTTTAATACTTCATATATTTCCCTCTTACAAAACAGCATGTCATGAAGTTCTTATGTGGTAAAGATTCAACTAGTAAATATTTTTAGGTTAAATACCTGAACTAGTTAAAATTCCACCTAAGAATAGTCTTAAAATATTTAAATAGCATCTCTCATATCTACCTCTTTGTCATTGCTGCCATTTTAACTGAAGCAAATCTTTATGACATCTGAAATGATGGTTGGATGCAATTAAAAAAAAATCTATGTTGGTGCTTTTCTCAGGCTTTGTCATTTAAGTTATATTGTATTAAGATGTCACAAATCAGACTGAAAGGCTTAGAATTAATTTTGTTTTTCTTTGAAAGAATTGCTTAAAATTAACCATCAATGTTTTTAGTGAGTGGAGATAATGAGTCTTTGGTTGGTGTATGTCTGTGTAATGTTTTCAACCAATAGCCAAATAATTATTGAACTTACATGAAAAAGAGTTCTAAGTATAATTTTATTTAGATTACTTTATTCTTTGAAAGTGACTACAAGACTATTAAGTACATAATCATTCATTTTATTTACTCAGAAGTTGCCTCTCCATTACTGTTAACTTGTTTAGTAATTTATATAATTGCAGTACTTTTAAGTGTTGGACACTGGGATTCAGGTTGTACAAAGTAGTAGCTGACAAAAAATATGTATATTTTTGTGAAATGTATCAAGCCCTAAAGTTCATTTTAGAGAAAGGCCCAGAAAAACATATCTGTGTTTAAAAACAAAGGACAGGTCATTCGTCAATTTGAATCATTTTTACTTTTGCCACTACAAACTTTTTAATTGGCAATATCCATCATCCAACTGGATATTCATGTCAGTGTAAGGGATGCCAGGTTGACAAAGTATTTAACAGATCCTTTCAGTTTTTGTTTTGTTTTTTTAATTCTAAAAAAAACAAATGTTAGGCCAAACAGATCCCTAGATCCCACTCATTGATTCTGGCGGTATTCCTAAAGTGGTGCTTAGGGGGTCAGAATTTTCTGGATCTTTGCTAATCCAAGCTTTAGATTTAATTTAACCAGGACCACATGCTTGTCATCTCTCTGATGCAAATTTTCAAAATCATTTTAATTTAGATTCTAATGTCTGCCTGGGTTTTTAACAGGCTGTGAACCAGTGAGTGCCTTGTTAATGTAGAATGATTTTTTCCCCCCTGGGTGGGTGTTAGTTAGCTCCTCTCTGAAAATGTCTCAGAGAATGGTATTTTAATTGACTTGTAGAGAGCTGCTAAATTTGTTATTATCAGCAATCAGAAAGTCTTTGGTCTACCACACATCTCCCTCCCTACTATCTCTTCATTGTTTGGCTGAAGTTTGCCTCTTGTGAGAAAACAATACAACTCCCCTTCTCCACACGCTTTTTTTCCAGCCCAGATTAATAGGTATCCCCTACCCTCATCCCAACTCTATGATCTAATACCTGTTTTTAGGAGGAACCACTTCTTTTTAATATTGAAATCTGCTGGTTACTTTATGTTTTCTCAAGTTCAGTTGACTAGAGCTGACCACAGGGTGTCATCAATTCAGATTCCTAAATAACCCTTTCTCTCCACACCCAGTCCTCCAGCTGGTGAGCCCTGGGCCAGATTGTTTGATCTTCAGGTATTTTAAATTTTAGTTACATCAATTAATGTAAATTAATCCAAATGCTAATTTTTGTGGTGCAAGAAGTTTCTTATGTAAATTCAGGGTATGGATAAGCTAATTAAGATATCCATCTTTGGTGGCTCTAAGTGTATTATTTGTTTTTAAATAAAGTGTACAAATATAGATAACATGCTATAGGTGTCTCATGAATTGGAATATTTGTCAGATTTGGGATCTAGCTGTGGCTTTACAGTAATCAGTTAAATTAACATAGTCTGATTTGGGGCTTTTGGGGGAGGAGTTGTAGAGGGGTGCAGAGAAATAAAAGGATATTAGACAGTATACGTGAGTCCAAAATTAATGAACCAGTCTTAATTACTGATTGTGAGGAAGGAGGAGAAGTTTACAGAGAATTTGGGCCTCTGAAAAGCCAAATTAAAATAGCTTCTAGGATTGGGTCAGTGATACTTTCAGAGACACATATGTTTAATGAATAGGTTTTATGTTTTTCAAATGTTCAGTTTAAATGGCTTTTAAAATTTATACACATATATAAATACAATGTTTTTATTTTTTCTTTGTTTCACTACTTAACAGACACACACAAGCCTTCCACACTCCCTGCCCCTTCAAATCAACATTATTTTTCAAGGCCTTTGGCCTGCCCAGAACTCACAGTCTTTTTGTTCCAATCAGGATCCACAATACAATATGAAATTTAAAAGGCATCTCTTCTGATATCCTTGAAACTATACACCATTGTTTGGTGTTCTGTATGCTGGTATACTAATGAGTATTATATCCTTTGGTATGTACACACATTTTCAGTAGTGTTGGAAACACCTCTTTTATCTTTTTAATGAGAACTGAGACATGATTAGCTTGAGTAATTTTGGAGTAATCTATCTCAGGAGGTCATTAAGACTCCAAAAATTATTCATGGATTGATGAACCTCCTGGGGTCAGCCTAAGATTGCCAGGTAGTATTCTGACCTCCTCTGGGTTTCCCAAGATCACTGATGTTTTGCAGGGTCCCAGCATTGTCCTGGCACATAAAATATTCCCAGAACACCTTGGGAGTCAAGCATACCTTTTAACCTAAACATTATAATCATGGAGCATCCCTCCGCCTGTTACTTCTCAGGATGACCAGAACACTCCAGTTCTCTAAGGAAGCACTGACATACGGCTCTGAAAATTGGAATCCGTTTTCTGAAACACAAATTTTAACTCAGTAAGTTTTGTATACCAAACGATTCAAAACCCACCAAACATAAAATGACTCGCTTCTAAGTATCACTCAAACCCTACAAAACCTAACCCTTTCCTTATTCCTAATTGATATTTCACTAAAGGTAATGGTAGTTTCAGTTAGATTGGAAGTCATTATTTGGGTGAGCAAAGTCTGCAATAACCTACTGATAGGAAGGACCTATTTCATAGAAAAGTATCTTGTCCTTGGTGATTTAGCCATTCACCTTACATGAAGAGTGGTCCAGATGCCAGCTCCACATTGACTTTTTCTGTGTACCTCTTTAGGTAATTAACCCAGTGATGTAAAGGAGAGCCCACAGTAAAACATCTGTTAAACAGCACTTGGAGTACTATAGTGTTATTAATTTATGTGCTATAATTTCTTATGCCATCATAAAATCTAGTGTATGTACCAGGTTCCCAATCAATTGCCTCAAACAAAAGATTTTTAAAAATTCTAATAGCATCAAATTAAGGGTAATGGTAGAGAAACCCATCATCCACAATTAAGTATGCCCAAACTGAAAACTTTAAGAAAAAAAGCACATGGAAAGCAACATTTTACATTAATCATGAGTTGTAGAAATAAACAGCTTGTGGTTTGTATATGTGCTGAAATGTTAAAGTATGCTGGCATCCAACTACTTCCCTTTGGAAATGGGACCAAGACAGTAATTTTTCATGCATTAACAAAATTAACTTAGAGCAAAAGTCATTTTATCAGAAACAGTTTATTTTGGGGGCTGGATAACTTGGGTGAGAGTGTGGGGAAAGAAGTACCTTACCAAAAAGGAGAAGCAACTGACCCTGTGGCCTGAGCCACATTGTCTTCCATTTCAACTTCAATGGGCTGGCAGTATACCACTTCTGACCTCAAAGAATGAATGGTTCCAATTCTGGCTTGTCATTGGTCCTTGTTATCTAAATTAAATATTTTTAGGAAATATATCAAAAGTATCCTAGAGCCCCGTGGCAAAGTGTCAGAGGAAATAGTTTTCATTATATTTTAGGAAGCTGTAAAAACATAAGCCCAAGTATTTTGTGTCATCTGCATATGTCAGGATGAAGACCAGGCATGTAAGAAATATCCTAAAGTAGCCAAGTGATAATCTCATGAAAAAATATGAGACTCGTTTTTACAGAGTGAGTTCTCTTTTGAATGGTTTTGACTATGCTTTTAAAAACATTTTTAAAATGTACTTAGATCTTTTTCGATAGCCCACGCATTTCAGAATATACTCTTGATAGAATAATATCACTCAGTATGATTTTTAGAAAAAGAAAAACTCGGTGGTCTCATATCTTTTGACAGTTGTTTGTGAAATAACTCCCCCACAACCTTCCCAGTACTCAACTGCTATGTAAGAATGCTTTCTTATGTGGTAAATGTCTCAGTATTTTGCTGCCTGGTATTTGTTCAGTTTCCTTGTATATCTCAGGGTCAGAAGGAATCAGGCTTTCTCCCAACTCGGAAACATTCAGACTTACTTTTTTTTTGGTCAGCCTTTTAACAAGCAAGACAATGAACTCCTTTTGTCAGAATCGATTTGATTTAAAAAAAAAAAAAAAAAGACTGTGCTCCTTATTTCTCATTGCTGTAGAATACTTAGGAATACACATCTACTAATTACAATTAAAAAATAAGAGAATCTTTAGAAACATCATTGCTTTCTGGAGGTAGAAATTTTGAACTTGAAGATTGTAGTTCCAGGCAATTTTGTGCCCCTGAGGTGTCCAATTGATAATATAGCTTGCCTCTGCTAATAAATACACAAAAGTTTTGTTTCCTGTGATTTTCAGAAATTATTTTTGGAATACAAAGATTAATAAGGAATATGTGATGTTTATCTCCTGCATTTCAAAATCTTCTGGATTTTTTTTGAGGCATGAGGAGCAGGTAATGAGATTTTTTTTCTGAATATCTTGATTCTCTCCCTTAACCCAGATTTTGCATATTATGCATTGCTCATTTGTCACCTACAAAAATAAAGGTTAATGATTATTTGTTTGCTTTTGTCTATATAAGCTCCCTAAGGCACAGACCATGTTCATTTTTCTTATGTTCCTCTTAGCACTGTGCCTGGTGCCTTGCCATATAAAAGGTACCCTATAAATATTTGTTGGCTGAGTAATCAGAGAGCCCATTTCAAAATCTAAATTATCCAAATCATCAAAGACCAAAAAAAAAAAAAAAATCTCTTGACAGTTGATGCTCAAATGCATTTGGTTCTGTGGAGCTTATCCTGAGATTGAGGTCTGCACCTTGACTGGAGAGGAATTTGGACTTTACCTCACAGGTAGCAACAAAATGCCTGAGTAGCAACGTCTTTATACTGCACAGTTCCAGTCCTGCCTGCATGAAAACTGAGCAGAGCATGTTGGGGACAGGAAGGTGTCCCTAAACCCTGTTGATGACCTCCCATCTATCCCCGGACCCCCATATCTCCTCTGCTCATCCCCTGTTCCCCTCTGGCCTCTGATGAGTTGAAAGGGAGCTTTCCTAGCCTGGAACCTGAGCCTGCCTTGATTATCCTGGGCTCAGAACAGGTCCACTTCCACACTCTTTCCTTGCAACCTACAGATGGCCCTACTGACTGCTTTTGTCCAGGAGAAAGAGGAACCTCCCAGTGGGATCTTGTCAGGAAAGGCATCCCTCTGGGGAGCTTTCTTTGGAGAGGAAAATTCTGGGACAAAGTTCCTCAGGATGCTCTCAGGCTGGTTTTTGTCTTGAAGATTTTATAATAATTATACCAATGTTTATTAACTCTCCTAGGAACATCTCTGTCTTTGGTTTTCTGACAGCACTCCAGCAGGGCCCAGGGCTTTAGCTGAACAGTGCAATTGTTTTAGGAATAAAAAAGTCAACAAGTTAGAGACCAACTATTTATATTTAATATTCAAATGACTTTAAATCATTAAAAGAATCAGCAAATTACATATGAAATATTCAACGAATAATCTCAACATTAAACATACCATGTAAGAACTGTCATTAAAATTACTAAAAAGATGATTCCTTTAAGATCAGTTCAACACAGAAGAAAGCAGGAATTTGGCCTGGACATAGGACATTTATTGTCTGTTAGATTTTAGACAAGTCAGCTCTTCTAAATTGGCTTCTCATCTATGAAATGGGGGTAATAGATCTGCCTAATTAGGTTGATTTGAGATAACGGATGTAAAACACCTAATAAAATAAGCATCCAGCAAATGACTTGTTCACTTTCTGAATACAGACTTCTGGTCATGTAGTTCTGTCACACTCCTGATAGCTTCTAGAACATCAGGGTTTTAGGAGAAATAGGTTAAAATGAACATCAAGAGTAGCAGAAGACTACTTTCCTTAATATTTGAGTGCCAGCTATATGCCACACAGTTCTAGTTGCTGGCAGTCAGCAGTAAACAAAAACTTCACCTCATGCAGCACATTCCAGGTGGGGGAACAAGTGAAATATACGGAATATTAGTGATAAGTGCAGAGGAAAAAAAAGTAGAGCAGGGAAGGGGGATGATTTGATGTTTTTCAGGTTAAGAAAGTGACACAAATGAATTTAAACGCAAAAAATTAACAATAAATATATAAAGATTCATAATGGCAAAACGAATCATGTCCCATCATACCCCTTCATTCCTACCTCCCTGATATGTATCTTTCTAATTATTCATACAAATGTGTATACCCAGCTATTACATATGGGGTTTTATTCTACATATTATACTGCACTTGCTTTTTCTAATATAATGTGTATCATGAGCACCTTACAAATTTTTAAAGGTCTCTCAAATTTCTCAGTAAACACATACAGTCTAACATTAATGAGAAGATATTTTGGTGGGCAGTTTGCTTTAAATAAATGGGATCATGTACGTTCTCTGCATCTCACATTTCTCATTTAACAATATAGGATGAGAATTTCTCTAAGTCTATCATAGCTCTTATTTCCTTTTTATTATTACAATAAACATTCCTGTGTATGTGTTTGTCACCATGATGGTTTTACGTCTGCGGAATAGATTCCCTGGAGTAGGACTGCTGCATTGAGGAGTATGTATATTTAAATTTTAAAATAAATATTGACAGATTGTTTCCAAAAGTGGCCGGAACAGTTCGTATTTCCATCAGTAAATGTATAAAAACACTTTTCCCTTAATACTCATGGCAATAACTATTGTAACATTAAAAAATACATAGAAAAAAGAAAAAAATCCTGGTGGATGTAGTGATTTTTCAGTGTTATTTTAATTTCCATTTTCCTGACTACTATAAATGTAGACATCTTTTCAAATGTTTTGGTCATCTGGATTGCACTCAGAACTGAATTATCTATTCAAAGTTCTGTAGGTTAGAACTCCAGGGAAACTCAACTGGGCTGTCTGTTCAAGGCCCAACAAGGCTGAAATGAAAGTGTCTTCCAGGGTGGGTACTCAACTGAAGCTCTGAGGAGGAATTCACTTCCAGCCTCATTAAAGTGAGAGGATGGAGGTCCCTGTCTCCTAGCTGACTGTCAAATCTGATCCTTTAGAGGTTGCTCCGTGGTCCTTGCACGTGGTCCCTTCCACCTTCAAAGCTTGCCAGGGTGCATCAAATTCTTTTTATACTTTGACTCTACTTCTACCAGCCAGAGAAAACTGCTTTTAAAGGGCTCTTGTGACTAGTTTAAGCACACCCAGATATGTTAAGGTCAACTGATTAGTAGCTTTAATTACATCTGCCAAGTCCCTCTGCCCTGCAATGTAGCATCACCCATGGAAGTAACATGAGGGGCAGAGTTCATGGGGGCCATCTTGGAATTCTGCCTACCATGAATATTCATAGTTATACCTTTATATACATTTTTAAATTTTTCTTATTTTTGGTCCATATGTTTGTACGTTTGTCTTTTTAGTTAACTAGTTTGTGAAAGCATTTTGTATGTTGTTTAATATATGTTCAGATTTTCTTCTCTTGGATGCAAACATTTTTTTCCAACTCTTGTAAGTTGTCTATTGACCACATTCATAAGTACTTTTTCCAAATAAAACTTTGCCTTTTGAATTTCACTTGAGTGAATTGCATATTTGCATTTTAAAATGTTTATTTTGTCATTTTATTAAAATTTTGCCCATGTTCCACTGTGTTTTTTAAAATTTGCAGGTGCTCTTTTTATACTACATGTAAACCCTTTTTCTTACTATTTGCCAGTGTTTTTCTCCAAAACTATATTATTTTTGTTGACCATGTTTATAATACCTTTTCTCATTTAAAACTTTATATTAGGGCTGGGCAGGGTGGCTCACGCCTGTAATTTCAGCACGTTGGAAGGCTGAGGCAGGAGTATCGCTTGAGCCCAGGAGTTTGAGACTGGCATGGGCAACATAGTGAGACCTCGTTTCTACATACAATTTTTAAAATACTAGCTGAGCATGGTGGCACACACCCATAATTCCAGTTACCCCGGAGGCTGAGGTAGGAGAATGGCTTGAGCCCAGCAGGTGGAGTCAAGATCGCTCCACTGCACTCCAGCCTGGGCGACAGTGAGACCATGTCCCCAAAAAAAACAAACCCGAAAAACTTTTTATTAGTAGATCTTCAAGTATATATAAAATATAGGCATTTGTGACTATAAGCTTTTGGAAGTATTCTTTATTGATTAAGAAGGTTTCCATTCCTGGGTGGCATGTATAGGCCACTAGAATGGCTTCTACATTTTTTGTTTTTTGGTTTTGGTTTTCTACATTTATGTCTTTACTCCATTTGTATGTGTGTGTGTGTGTGTGTGTAGAATGCAAACAGTCCAACTAAATTTCTTCCAAGTGGGTTGCCAGTGTAGCACTCTATTAAACAAACTACCTTTTCCCAATGAATTGAAACACCAGCATTATCATATATTAAATTTATATATTTAATGAGGTTTATTTCTCAATATGCCATGCTGTTTCACTTACAATTCTCCTTTCATATGACAATATCATATGGATTCAGTTATTGGTGGCCTTATAATATGGTCAGGAGAGCTTTTCCCCTTCCCAAGCCCCTGCCCACTGTTCTTTTTACTGCCTTTGTTGGCTATCCTCAGCATTTGAAGTTTGTAATAATTTAATCCAATTAGGAGTTAAAATTACATTAAATTTACATATTAATTTGGGGAAGTTTGACCCACAATACTGTCTTCCCATCTGAGAACATCATATCATTTTCTGTTTGGATCTTATTTTTATCTTTAGTAAGATTTGAGAGTTTAAGTTCTTTGCCTTTAAAAAATTTTTAATATATTCTTATTTTGGTCACTATTGTGACCATTTTCATTTATAAGAGCTTATTACAAATAAAGAGAGGAGCCGGGTGCATGGCTCATGCCTGTAATCCCAGCACATTGGGAGGCTGAGGTAGGAGGATTGCTTGAGCCCAGGAGTTCCAGACCAGCCTGGGCAAAATAGCAAAACCCCATCTCTTAAAAAAAAAAAAAAAATTAAGAAAATACATTTTAAAATACACAGAGAAAATCTGTTTTTGTATGCTTATATACAGCAAACATTGTAAATGCTTACTAAATCTCATGAATTATAGCAGTTTTTCACTAGAGTCTCGAGATTTTTAGAAATACAATTGGGACATTCACAAAAATAATTTGATCTTGTCTTTTTCAATGTTTGACTGATTCTTTTCTGAAATTTTTATTGTCTAGAAACTCCAGTGTGGTGTTGAGTCATAATGGTAAAAGTAGGCCTCCCTGTCTATTATTAACTTTAGTGGAAATGGTTTTGGTATTTAGTTATTTAGAGTATTTTACTTGTTATTTGGTAAATAATCTCTATTTTATTTAAATAGGTTCTTTCCTGTTTTCCCAGGAGATCTTATTTAAAGAATGGCTGCTGAATTTCATCAAATGCCTTCTTAGCATCTTTTGATGTGATCATGAGTTACTCTTCTTTAAGCTGTTGACTAACCAATTGTGTGTATGAAGTTGACATTAAAACATGCTTGCCTCCTTGAAATAAACCCTATTTGGTCATATATGTTGTTGTTTTCATATAAGTCCTTGTTTCAGTTGCTAGTCTTTTATTTGGAGCTTTAGCATGCATATTCATAGATTAGTCTTACTGTTTTATTTAAGGGTCTCTACTTTCAACTTTTCTTTATTCCTTCATTTTAAGTGTGTTTCCTGTAAGCTGCCTATTTCTAGGTCTTCCAGGAAAGAAACTGGCTGGTAGTTTCTTTCAGTGGATATATTGGGTGTTCACTGATTTTGTTTTATTATGTTCATTATTTTACTTCATTGTTTCTTTTCGTTTTTGCTGGATTGATGAAGTCATTATTCACTTCCTGTCTTTCTCATGTTAATGTGAGATTTCTACTGTGCGTTTCTCTTTCAAAATTATCTTCATTCATAATCAGATATCTTCCTGCTACTCTATGAAAAAACAGAATCACTCTAATCTTCACTAACCCCCTACCAACCTGAAACAAAAAAATGTGATTTTTAGAATACCTTCACTTCCTGTGCCTCTCCAAAATAAGTGATGCTTAAAGATGCTGTTACTTTCCCTTTCCCCATTCTTTGTCTGCGTCTTTGGTTTTGCTGTTATAATTTAATTTCTATACTTTTAGACTACTTAAATTTCCATTTCAGGGTCTTATATCAATAATGTTAGTATTTTCCTCACATATTTCCAGATGGTCTGTCATTATTTTGATAGAGAAGCAGTCACATCAGTGTTTCTTAAGCATTTTGGCATTTTAAGTGGGACAATTCTTTGTCATGTAGAACTACCTCTCATGCATTTTGTGTCATGTAGAACTGCCTCCCCTCCCCTCCCCTGGCCTCCCCTTGCCAGATGAGGACACAGCAAGAAGGGAGCTATCTGTAAGCCATAAAGAGAGCCTCACCAGAACTCAACCATGGTGGCATCTTGATCTTGGACTTCTAGCCTTCAGACTGAGAAATAAAATTTGTTTATTTAAGTCACCCAGTCTCTCATATTTTGTTATGGAAGCCCAAGCTGACTGTATACAGACAGCAAAGGAAATCTTCCCAGAGGCCCTCCAACAGACTTCCCACATATCTCATTGGCTAGAACATTGGCCGCCTCTACATTTAAGGGATGTTGAGAAAAAGTATCTCACTTTTCTGCCTCTATAGGAAATAACAAATTCCAGCCAACAAACTGTCTCTGCCACAACTGTCTTTAGTCCTTCATTCCTATTTTGCAATTTCCCTGTTAAAATAATTAATTGGGAGCCATTAGGCTGAGACACCTCCAGCACCTTGGGTTCTCATGTAAGCACAATGTACACAGTAAAATGAAACTTAACCAATCAGAAACTGCCAACTAACCTCTAATTAGGGACTGTCCACTTTAACCAAGCAGTTATTTTCCTCATCTTGCTTCCTTGAATACTGTATTAGTCACGGTTCTTTTAGAGGGACAGAACTAGTAAGATATATATATATATATGTGTGTGTATATATATATTATATATATATGGGAGTTTATTAAGTATTAACTCTTACACTCACAAGGTCTCACAATAGGCCATCTGCCAGCTCAGGAGCAAGGAAAGCCAGTCCAAGTTCCAAAACTTGGAGTCTGATGTTTGAGGGCAGGAAGCATTCAGAATGGTTGAAAGATGTAGGCCGGGAAGCTAGGCCCATTTTGTCACTTCACATTTTTCTGCCTGTTTTATATTCGCTGGTGGCTGATTAGATGGTGCCCACCTGATTAAGGGTGGGTCTGCCTTTCCCTGCCCCTGACTCAAATGTTCATCTCCTTTGGCAACACCCTCTCAGACACACCCAGGATCAATATTGCATCCTTAATCCAATCAAGTAGACACTCAATATTAACCATCACAAACAGCTTATACCTTTTTACCTCCTCAGTGGAGTGCTGAACTGCTTGCAATCTGGTGATGCCTGATTTATGAATTGCTGAATGCTCAAACTCATTAAAATTTTGATGCACCTAAGTTCATCTTTTAATATCTCCCCCATCCTGATTATAAAAAGTAATAAATGTAATTTGTAGACCAAGTCCTAATATCCTGACTCTTGAAAACAGTGCTTTACCTACAGAATGGAAGAAAAATTTTGCAATCTATCCATCTGAGAAAGGTCTAGTATCTGGAATCTACAAGTAACTTAAACAAATTTACAAGAAAAAAAACAACCCCATCAAAAAGTGGGCAAAAGATATGAACAGACACTTCTCAAAAGAAGACATTTATGCAACCAACAGACATAAAAAAAAGATAATCACTGGTCATTAGAGAAAAGCAAATGAAAACCACAATGAGATACCATCTCGCTCCAGTCAGAATGGCGATTATTAAAAAGTCAGGAAACAATAGATGCTGGAAAGGATATGGAGAAATAGGAACGCTTTTACACTGTTGGTGGGAGTGTAAACTGGTTCAATCATTGTGGAAGACACTGTGGCAATTCCTCAAGGATTTAGAACCAGAAAGAAATACAATTTGACCCAGCAATCCCATTACTGGGTATATACCCAAAGGATTATAAGTCATTCTACTATAAAGACACATGCACACATAGGTTTATTGCAGCACTATTTACAATAGCAAAGACTTGGAACCAACCCAAATGCCCATCAATGATAGATTAGATAAAGAAAAAGTGGCGCATATACACCATGGAATATTATGCAGCCATAAAAAAGAATGAGATCATGTCCTTTGCAGGGACATGGATGAAGCTGGAAGCCATCATTCTCAGCAAACTAACATGGAACAGAAAACCAAACACTGCATGTTCTCACTCATAAGTGGGAGTTGAACAATGAGAACACATGGACACAGGGAGGGGTACAACAAACGCTGGGGCCTGTCGGGGTTGGGGGAAGGGGAGGGATAGCATTAGGACAAACACCTAATGCATGAGGGGCTTAAAACCTAGATGACAGGTTGATAGGTGTGGCAAACCACCATGGCTCATGTATACCTATGTAACGAACCTGCACATTGTGCACGTGTATCTTGGAACTTAAAGTGAAATTTTAAAAAAAATATGGTATATATATACACCATGGAACACTACTCGCCATAAAAAGGAATGAAATAACGGCATTGCCAGGAGACTGGATGGAATTAGAGATCATTTTCTAAGTGAAGTAACTCATTTCACTTAGAATGGAAAACCAAACATCGTATGTTCTCACTCATAAGTGGGAGCTAAGCTATGAGGACACAAAGGCATAAGAATGATACAATGGACTTTTGGGGACTCCGGGGACTCAGCGGAAAGGGTGGGAGGGGGGTGAGGGATAAAAGACTACACATTGGGTACAGTGTATACTGCTCCGGTGATGGGTGAACCAAAATCTCGGAAATCACCACTAAAGAACTTGTTCATGTAACCAAACTCCACCTGTTCCCCAAAAATCTATTGAAATAAAAAAAAATTTAAGGAAAAAAAAATAATAAAAAACAGTGGCTAAAGTCACCTTCCAAATGCGACATCTGCTTCCTTCATGGTACATCACAATCATTCTAATCTTGTCAATTTTCGGCTTGGAATTCACTCACTACTATTTGAAGAATGATCAAACATCAAGCTCTGGTTAATAGACTTCCTGTTATGCAAATTCTGAAGAACTCTACCTTCCTGCTTATATCCCTGAGTATGTCCCTAAGGTTGTATTTAAATTTTACTTCAGATGATTCTTCCCGTAATCTTTCTCCTCCAAGTGGATTATCTTTCACAACCTAGAAGAGGATGGGTCACCTTCCTGAAGATGTTGAAAGTACTTAAGAAACGTCATGGCCGTGCGCAGCGGCTCACGCTTGTAATCCCAGCACTTTGGGAGGCCGAGGCGGGCGGATCACCTGAGGTCAGGAGCTCGAGACCAGCTTGACCAACATGGCGAAACCGCGTCTCTACTAAAAATACAAAAATTAGCTGGGCGTTGTGGCATATGCCTGTAATCCCAGCTACTCGGGAGGCTGAGGGAGGAGAATCGCTTGAACACAGGAGGCGTAGGTTGTGGTGAGCTGAGATGGCGCCATTGCACTCCAGCCTGGGCAACAACAGCAAAACTCCATCTCAAAAAAAAAAAAAAAAAAAAAAAAAGTCATAAAAATAAGCTTCTTTGGGCTGACCAATATAAAAATTCCCACATCTTGTATGAAAAGTGGAATTATTTTGCTCTTAAAGACCAAATTCTGTTTCTAAGCAATATGGAGTAACAAGGACTAGAATGATCTTCCTCTCTTAAAACCAAATTCTGTTTCTAAGCAATATGGAGTAACAAGGACTAGAATGATCTTCCTCTCTTAAACAATTTTTCATAAAAGAGAGAAAACAGAACAATAGAAGCAGGTTTCAGGCATTGAAAAACAGGTAGCACAAGACAATAGCCCCTGTGAGAGAGGAAACTAATTTCCCAGTCTACTGCTCAGAGAGAGTGTTCATGATTCAGTGCAGGAAGGGACAACCCAGGCAGACTATAGAGGTTTCTGTGAGTTGAGAATACAGAGTTGGGAGTTTGCAAAGGCCAAAGTAACTAGCGTTTGCAGGGAAGAATACCACAAGAGAGTTCTGGAGATCTGAACTGAACTCTACCCTGTCTTCAGCTGAGTACTGATAAGTACAAGATGTGAGCAACCTATCAGAGGCTGGGGAAAGAGTTACCCAAAAGGCGCAGGAAGAACAGTATCCTTATGTTGCATAGGGCTGAGAATAGTTAATGTTTCCACCAGCCGCAGAGAAAAATCTCATATAACGTGAGGCATAATGGTTAAAAATTTCCCAAATATCACAAAAACTATAAATTTACAGATCCAAGACATTCAGTGAACCCCAAACAAACACAAGAAAAAAAGGAAGAAAGAAAAAATTACATAAAAACACATCATAATAATCAAATTGCTTAAAGCCAGTGAATAAGAGAAAAATTTAAAAACAAAGGAAAACAAACATGTACAGAAGGAAAAAGATAAAAATCATGTCAGGCTTCTCCTCAGAAGCAATGCAAACCAGAAGACAGTGGAGGCACATCTTTAAAGTACTGAATAGAAAAAACAAAACTATCAACTTAAAATTCTACACCCAATAAAAATATCCTGTGGAAACAAAGGCAAAATAAAGAGCTTTTCAGAAATACAAGAACTGAAAATATTCATCACTATAGATGTTTTAAAGGAAGTCCTTCAGGCAGAAGAAAAGTTATACCAGATAGAAATCTGGATCTCCACAAAGAGATGAAGAGCTGTGGGAATGGTAAATATCTGGATAAATAAAAATTAAATTTTCTTACTCTTAAAATCACTTTAAAGGATAATTGACTCTTTAAGGCAAAACTAATAAAAATGTATAGAAGTTTACAAAATGTAGAAGTAAAATATATGACAACAACATAAGGGCTGGACAGAGGAGAAATGGAAGTATACTGTTGTGAAGATCTTATACTACACGTAGACTATAACAAGTTATAGATGTTACTCCTTTTTTTTTTTTTTTTTGAGATGGAGTCTCGCTCTGTTGCCCAGGCTGGAGTGCAGTGGTGCCATCTTGGCTCACTGCAAGCTCCAACTCCGGGTTCACACCATTCTCCTGCCTCAGCCTCCCTAAATACCTGGGACTACAGGTGCTCGCCACCACATCTGGCTAATTTGTTTTTTTGTATTTTTAGTAGAGATAGGGTTTCACCGTGTTAGACAGGATGGTCTCGATTTCCTGACCTCGTGATCCACCCACCTTGGGCTACCAAAGTGCTGGGATTACAGGCGTGAGCCACTGCGCCTGGCCACAAGTTATAGATGTATACTCTTAAACATAAGTAACCATGTTATTATTATTATTATTATTATTATTATTTTTTTTTTTTTGAGATGAAGTCTCACTCTGTTGTCCAGGCTAGAGTGCAGTAGCATGATCTAGGGTCACCGCAATCTCTGCCTCCTGGGTTCAAGCGATTCTCATGCCTCAGCCTCCCAAGTAGCTGGAATTTACAGATGCATGCCAACACACCCAGCTAATTTTTGTATTTTTAGTAGAGATGGGGTTTCACCATGTTGGTTAGGCTGGTCTCGAGATCCTGAACTTGTGATCCACCCACCTTGGCCTCCCAAAGTGCTGGGATTACGGGTATGAGCCACTGCTCCTGGCCACCTATACTTTTTTAAAGTGGTAACTTATTGGCTGGACTGCTAAAAGTATACAAATTAGCCAGGCTTGGTGGTGCACACCTGTAATCCTAGCTACTCAGGAGGCTGAGGCAGGAGAATCACTTGAATCTGGGAGTTGGAGGTTCCAGTGAGTCGAGATTGCACCACTGCACTCCAGCCTGGGCGACAGGGCAAGACTCTGTCTCAAAAAATAAAAAATAAAATAAAGTTTCAGTGGCTGTATTAATATCACACAAAATAAATTTTAGAGAAAAGAATACTACCAAGGATAAAAATATTTATTTCAAAATAGAGGTCAATTCATCAAGAGAACATAACAATCCCAAAAATTTATGTGTCTAATAACAGAGACTTCAAATTCATGTAGAAAATCTGACAGAAGTGAAGAGAGAAATAAACTCATAATTACAGTTGGAGATTTCAACATCCCTCTCTCAATAATTTATAGGATAAATAGGAAATCAGTCAGGATGTAGAAAACTTGAATCAACACTACCAACTGACTTGACCTAATTGATATATATAGACTACTCCATGCAACAACAGCAGAATACACATTTCTCCCCAATGCCAAGAATAATTACCGTGATAGATCATATTTTAGGCTATAAAAAAGCCTTAATAATTTAAAAACCATTTAAATCATAAAAGGTATGTTCTCTGACCACAGTGAAACTAAATCAGAAGTCAATAAAATAAAGTTATCTGGAAAATTCCCAAATATTTAAAGCTAACTAACCAACTTCTAAACAAACTAAGGGTCAAATAAAAATCAAAAGGGAAATTTAAAAGTATTTTGAACTGAACAAAAATGAAAACACAACATGCCAAAATTTGCAAGATGCAGCTAAAGCAATGCTTAAGAGAAATTTCTAACTCCCATATAACTCTAAATTCTAAACTTCTCTCAATTCAATGACCTCAGTTTCCACTTAGAGAAGTTATAAAAAGAAAGGTAAAAATAAAATAAAGTAAACAGGACAAAGACAATGATAAAGAACAGAAGTCACTATATTATAAAATAGGGAAACAAAAGAACAAATCAATGAAAATATAAGCTGTTTTTTTTGAAAAGATAAATAAAATTTATAGACATATAGCCAGACCTATCAGGAGTAAAATGAGAAAATACACAAATTAATAAATCAGATTTGAGAAAGAGAACATCATTACATATTTTAGAGACATTAAAAGGATTATAGAAAATCTTATAAACAACTTTATGCCAATAAATTCAACTTAGATGAAATGGACACATCCTTAAAAGACAAAGCTCACTAAAGAAGAAATAGATAATCTGAATAGCCCTATAGCTATTAAAGAAATAGAACTCTTTATTTAAAACCTTCCTGTGAAGAAAACTCCAGACCCAGATAGTTCATTGAGGAATTGTACCAAAGAACGACTAGTACTAATTCTATACAAACTCTTCTTTAAAATTGAAGGGGGAACATTCCCTAACTTATTCTATGTGGCCTACATTTATTACCATCATACCAAAACAAGAAAAAGTCATTGCAAGACAACTATAGGTCAATATCCCTCATGAACATAGATATAAAAATATTTAATAAAATTTAGCAAATCAAATCAAACAATATATAAAAAGGATGATACAGCATGACTAAGTGAAGTTTATCCTTGTAAGGGTGTTTCAACATTTGAAAATCAATGTTATTCACCACATCAACAGACTATGGTAGAAAAACCGAATGCTTATCTTAAAAGATGCAGAAGAGGATAGTATAATCTAGACACAGAGTATGAGTATTTTCATGAATATATGTGGTTCAGATAAAAGTGAGAGTGAATATCCCACACTCAGGCTGCTAGGTGCTAAGAATATGGAGAAATACAAGTTATTGTCAGCTTGACCTCAGTCACCACCTCCCATTTCTGTAAATGGGACTTATCAATAAGTTATTCCTGGAATTTGTTATAGGCTCTCTCCTTTCTGACACATCAGATTGTGTAGCAGTCGCTTGTCTGATTTTTAAGAAGGCTTTCTACTGCTTAGATACACGCTCCTGAAGTCTGTTCTGCAGGCTCTCCAGACAAGCTCCTGCCAGAATAGGTCAAGGAATGGACTTATAATGCCGCATTTCACGCAGGAAAAATTTTAAAAGAAGTCTGTGGTTAATGAGAAATGCCTAGTTCCTACAAGCTGATGGTGTTGTTTCCAAAAACAAGTAACGTCTAGTGTGGTTCTTCAGTGAGAAAAGAGTACAAGATTTCTTGCCTCTTCCAAGAAAGTTATTCTAATCAAGTCATTTGAGAAGTTTCTATAAATACTGTTTTGAAAGTTCTAAAACAGTATTCTTTAATTAATTCTGTATTCCTGACTTCACATTTTAGACATCCTTATTTCATTTTCACTCCGTTATTCTGAATTTATAAATTTGAACTGTCTTCTTAACTTCACCTGATTTTGTTCCATGACTTTTAGCTCATTAGTGTCATGTGTTTTCTTCTATGAGGAGCAAACCTTAAAAAATTGGTGTTACTTTTTCTTCAAAATATCAGTGTACAATTTTGTTGTATTTACTTAAATAATTTTTCAGAGACAGACTTGGTTTGGAACCTGACATTTAACAGATGTGTTTCTGAATCCAAGATAACCTTTAAAAAAACAAAAACAAACAAAAACAGAGGTGTGGCCCTGGGACAAGTTATTTAACCTCTGTAAGTCTCAGCTTTATCCTTTATGAAGTCATGCCTGGAATTCTGCTCTTAATTATATATTTAAAACAAAAAATAATCAGTATGTCGAAGAGATATCTGCACTCCTGTGTTTATTGCAGCACTATGCACGATGGCCAAGATATGGAATCAAACTAAGTGTCCATCAACAAATGAATGGATAAAGAAAATGTGGTACATATATGCAATGGAGTACTATTCAGCCATGGAAAAGAATGAAATTCTGTCATTTGCAGCAACGTGGATGAGCTTGAAGGACAGTATAGTAAATGAAATAAGCCAGGCACCGAAAGGTAAATACTGTATGTCCTCATTCATATGTGGAAGCTAAAAAAAAAGTTAATCTCATAAAAGTAGAGCATAGAATAGTGGTCACTAGAGGAAAAGAAGGAGCAGGGGCAAGAGGGCATAGCCAGAGATTGGCTACTGGATACAAAAGTACACTAGCTATAGGGTTTTTTTGTTTGTTTGTTTTCGTTTTTTTGGGACAGAGTCTCGCTCTGTCGCCCAGGCTGGAGTGCAGTGGCACAATCTCTGCTCACTGCAAGCTCTGCCTCCCGGGTTCACGCCATTCTCCTGCCTCAGCCTCCCAAGTAGCTGGGACTACAGGCACCCGCCACCACCCCAGGCTAATGTTTTTTGTGTTTTTAGTAGAGACAGGGTTTCACCGTGTTAGCCAGGATGGTCTCGATCTCCTGCCCTCGTGATCCGCCCGCCTCGGCCTCCCAAAGTGCTGGGATTATGGGCATGAGCCACTCCCGGCCAGCTATAGGTTTATTATAATAAACAATAGGTTATTACATATTTTCAAATAGCTAGAAGAGTGGATTTTGAATGTTCTCAACATAAAGAAATGATAAACATTTGAGAAGATGACTTGATCATTATGCGTTATACACATGTACTGAAACATCACACTATACCTCATAAATATGTATAATTATTATGTGTCAATTAAAAAAATAATAAAATGGTGCCAGAAGTTTCACTGTGGGAGTTAATCGGGATAACAGATGCGAAGGCAGCCAAGATGGTGCCAGGCACAGAAAACCTCCTTAGGAAGAAACCCACTCAATTCTCTTTCTCCCATCCCAACCCTCTGCAAACCTTGGGCAGTTGTTAACAGTGTCCATCCTGAAGCGAGAAACTTTACTCTGAGGAATTCTCGACTTGGTAACCAAATGCAACACATTACAAAGAACTCTTGGTTTAGAACCATACATAACCTGAATGTTTCCAGGGGACTTATTTAGAAACCTCCTTAGAAAAGAATCAAACTCAAGGAAAACTAATTTTACCCATTCCTAATTTTTTCCAGTAAATAAAGAGATCTGTTCAAGAGAATTTATAGGCAATGCCACATTCAGGAAAAAAAGCAAAGAAAGCTCCCTTTTAGTTCTCCAAATGTGCTTCTTTAAGATGCTGTCTTGCTCCTTTAACCTTAAAGATGAGTAACTCAGCCCAGGCATGGTGGCTCACACCTGTAATTCCAGCACTTTGGGAGGCTGAGGCAGGCAGATCACGAGGTCAGGAGATCGAGACCATTCTGGCTATCACAGTGAACCCTCGTCTCTACTAAAAAATACAAAATATTAGCCAGGTGTGGTGGCACGCACCTGTAGTCCCAGCTACTCAGGAGGCTGAGGCAGGAGAATCGCTTGAACCCGGGAGGCGGAGGTTGCAGTGAGCTGAGATCATGCCCCTGCATTCCAGCCTGTGTGGCAGAGTGAGACGCTGTCTCAAAAAAAAAAAAAAAAAAAAAAAAAAAACCCAACAAAAAAACAAAGATGAGTAAATCAGCCAGGTATGGTGGCTCATGCCTGTAATTCCAGCATTTTGGGAGGCTGAGGTGGGAGGATCACTTGAGCCCAGTAGTTCAAGACCAGCTTAGGCAACAAAGTGAGACCATGTCTCCACAAAAAAGTTTTAAAAAAAAGCTTGGCATGGTGGCACATGACTGTGGTCCCACCCAGCCACTTGCTAGGCTGAGGTGGGAGGATCACCTGAGCCCAGGAGGTCAAGGCTGCAGTGAGCCATGATTGTGCCATTGCACTCCAGCCTGGGCAACATAGCGAGACCCTGTCTCAAAAAAAAAAAAAGTAGGGTAAATGCCAACTGTGAGAACTGACCCTGCCCTATCAGTCTCCCATGACAGACATGGATAATTGATTTTAGCATCTCTTTCTTTAAGAGAACCCTAAAGATTCACAATCTTTCTTCTTGTGGTTCTTCAGGCAATCATGACATCTCGACCCGCCAAGGCAAAACCTGCATATTATCCCAGCCCGTGGGCTTTTAGGGAACCATCCCGAGTGTGGTGAAGGCAGTGTAATTGCAAACATTCACAGATCTGAAGGAAGAATTCTTCGTTCTGCTCTTTGCTTCTTAGTGAGAAACAGTTCCCTGGTCACTGGCAGATGATCTGCAGCTGGGGTACGATTCGGCATTGTTATGGATGTGTAGGGGGAGGGGTGTTCAGAAGTCTCCTGGGAGACAATGTGGTATGGAGGGCATCTTCCTAGGGCATCTCAGGAAACAGTTGCTGTCAAGCAGCCCCTAATAAACAGTGATTACTGCTGCAGTGGGCTTGCCACGCTGCCACAGGTTTGGCAGTTAAAGACATGATAGACCCAAATGGATTCAGACGGTGTATTACTTACGTAGTCAGCAAAAGCAAGATCAGCATGATGCTAGCTCCCTCATCCCACAGGACAGCACAAAAACAAGGAGCCAGGTGATGGACGTCATGTGTGGTGGGATACCAATTCTAGAGGGCAATGAATGATTTTTTTTTTTTTTTTTTTTTTTTTTTGAGAGAGGGTCTTGCTCTGTGGCTCAGGCTGGAGTGCAGTGGCGTGATCAATGAACACATTTTAAAGCCTGCAGCTGGGGCGGGCGCGGTGGCTTATGCCTGTAATCCTAGCACTTGCAGAGGCCGAGGCGGGCCGACTGCCTGAGCTCAGGAGTTCGAGACCAGCCTGGGCAACACAGTAAAACCACGTCTCTACTAAAATACAAAAATTAGCCGGGCATGGCGGCATGTGCCTGTACTCCCAGCTACTCAGGAGGCTGAGGCAGGAGAATTGCTGAAATCCGGGAGGCAGAGGTTGCAGTGAGCCGAGATGGTGCCACTGCACTCTAGCCTGGGCAACAGAGCAGGACTCTGTCTCAAAAGAAAAAAAAGCCTGCAGCTGTACTCTAAAGAGGAGCGAGGAGCGAGGTATAAAGTCCTAGCCTTCACTGAAACCAGGAAAGCTAAAAACAAAGTGCTTTGGAGAAATCTCCTACAAGATAGAGAGAAAGATGGATGACAGCGGCATTGGGACAGCTCCCCACAAACTACATGTCTCGCCATGTTCCTGGGATGATATCACGGTATTCCAACAAGACTTAGGTCCCACTGCAGTGGAGCCTGGTCCACGTGGCCTACGTGGAGGCATGCAAGGATGCCAGGGTACCGGGCCGGAGCCATTTCCCTAGAGCTGCCACCTGACTGTGCTCTGTGGAAGGAAATGGACATGGGAAAGCTTTTTACCATGGAGTCTGGATTGGAGGGTGCCTCATCGTCCTACACTGGCTTGCACCCAAGGAAACTCTCCTGAGACAGAACTACAGTTTGGTCAAGAAAAATTTCTCAGATCGACTTGTTTTTAAAATGCTTAGTTTTTAAAAATATTCAGAGTCACTTGAAATTCAAAACAATTCATTAATGAAATGACTTTTTAAAAAAATTAAAAGTGAGGTTTCCACATTAAGGACTCCTGCTCTTTCTTTTCACCCCTCAGCTGCCCAGAACATGCATAGTCTCTGCCCCTTATTCTGTATGAAACCATTTTTAGAGCCTGGAGTAACTCTTGAGCTGGCGAGCAACCCTTATGTAATGATCAGGGAAATAAGACAAGGGACACGGAGGGCAAAAGGCAACTGACAACTTCTAAGTAACTTTCCAGTCTGCCACTGGAATGCCATGGACCTGGGACTCCCTGTTGTAGGGTGAAAAACAGGGTGAAAATATGGGCACAAAATGTGTAAAGCTGAAAAGATGGTTCTGTATTATGTGACTGGAAAGATGGCCGCTGGGGGAAGAGGGAAACAGGGCTGAGAGAAAAGTGGCTGATGAAGCCAGGGAGGAAAAAGCAGACAGGGCAAGGTGGCTATTCTGTACTGAAGACAGCACTGAATCCAGGGTCAGGAGACCCAGGTTCATGGCCCAGCTCTCCATCCTACCTGCTGTGTGACCTCGGGCAACTCCTTAATCTCTCTGTGTCTCACTGTTCTCATTGGAAAATTGAATAGTAATTGAGGCTGTAATTAATTATGAAAATATGTTTGGCACATGGCGGACTTCCCATTATGTTTGATTGTCTTTCAAGACCAATCTCTCCCAAAAGAAGTATGGAAGAAGGATGGTTTTGAAATATGTATTTATTCAACAACATGAATTTTGTGTGTATTCAACGACAAAGTGTATACAGTTGCTAGTTCAGTTCATGGCACATTGGGACTTCATAACTGAGATCAATGATTGGTTTTACTATTGTCACCAAAATTTCCCTAGGCCTTTCAGCCTGTCTGTCCGTGCAAACGAAGTTACATGGACAATAACTACTCAGTGATGTTGGCTTGTCTTCACTGGCATACTGCAGGACCAAGTATTTAGGGGGTTCTCTGAGGGATGCCCCTAATCTGCTCATGAACAAGCCTGCAGGCCCCTCTGGGACAGTCTTGGCTGCTGTCCGTGTGGGCAAATCCCTGCTGAGGCTGACACAACTCCACTAGTATTTTGCTTCCAGAGATCTTCGCTGACTGTCCAGGATTAGAAAGTCTCCAGGATGAAAGGTTGATTTTCCACCTTAGGAGAATGCCCCCTGTCTGAAGGTAGAACAGGTATGTGGGTGTTCCAGGTCTTGCATTTAGGTCATAGAGCTGGAAAGGTCCCCTGCAGTTTCCACACTGCAGTTGTCATCCAGTTCAATGAGGGTGTTTTCTTAGAAGAAAACAAATTACACTGACTCTTTGCCCTTTAAGAAGCTCCGTCTGCTCATTTGTTTTGCTTGGTGTGTGTCTTAGACAGTCATTACTAAGTTTGCAACCTTTTGATTTGTCCCTGTTCCCTCTTTGGCTTTAAAACACTGCATAACCCTCCTATTGAGGTTGGAAAGAAACTCCCTTTTACTATGATTTCAAGGAGAACTTGTAGAGTTACTAACGTCATTAAAAAAATCATTATCATGGGATCAGGGTACAGGTTTAAGAATGCCTTGGGGATGTCAGACCAACAACAATTCAATTGGTCTTGGGTCTTGTTCTGGCGTTTGCACAGTTTCTATGGCTTACGAACCCTCCCAGTTTCTGTGCCCTGGACAGTCATGTATGAGCTCTTTGTTGAGAACCCAGATTCCAGTTTGCCGTTAACCTGAATACACCCTGCTCACCTCAACCAAGTGTGAGGCTGGAGTTGTCGCAGAAAGCAGCTATTCAGTGGGGATTGTGTTTTTAATAGCAGGATCTCAGCTGCCAAGCTGGATAGAGTATTTGCTTACTTGGGCAGCTTATTGCCCGCAGGACCTGTTTGTGTAAGAGGGATGGCAGGGAT
This sequence comes from Pan paniscus, assembly GCF_029289425.2. Taxonomy (NCBI): domain Eukaryota; kingdom Metazoa; phylum Chordata; class Mammalia; order Primates; family Hominidae; genus Pan; species Pan paniscus. Next base: position 89,659,182 of record NC_073261.2, read on the forward strand.
AAAGTTCAGCTCAGTATTTTTCAATTAAAGGACATTAAACAAAAAGCAAAGACTTCCTTGAAACTGTGGTCTTTGAACCTTATTGGTTTTCCATGTGGATGGTTATTTATATAGGACATTTCTCCTCAGTTAAGCCTTTATACTAGAAACAGAAGTGGATCCCAGAAGCATCACATCTGCCGCCCTGGCAGTCTGAATAGCTCTTCAGCAGTTAATGGTGTATAACAAGTAACATCTTGTAGTCATTGCAGGCAAGAGAAGTGAAAGGGAGTCTTAGAGAGGAGGTCATTGGCTTTCTATGGTTAAGCTAAGCAAAACAAAGGAAGACTATAGAGCTGGAAGACCATCACTCAGCCTGCGTTTGGCCTTCCAGACTCAGAAACTTGATGACATGCATTCATTGGCATTCAAAGCAACTTGATGCTTCAAGGAACTTCAAAAGGTTGTGGGTGATCACATAGAAGAATGTGGGTGCTCACCTCCTTTCAGCCACGTCAGCTTGGATTGCTGGGTGGCCTTGCTGAAGGGCCTGCATTGTGGGCTCAGCCCCTAAGTGGAGGGAAGTTTCACTCTATTCCTTCTCTCCAGAGTTGTTCACCTACTTCCAGATGAAGACCACCCTGGAGGAGGGTGGAGTGAGAGGGTTCCTGGCTCTCCTGTCCTGCTCCTGTCCCTCGTCCTGTTCCTGAGGCTCTGCTGTCTTCCTGATCCTAGAGTTCATGAATTATTCCAGTTATCTTCAAACAATTGCCTTTTTGCCTGAGCTACTACAAATTGAGTTTCTGTTTCTTGCAGCCCAGAGAACCTTAACCACCACAGCGTTAGGTGGCCTGGCTCCTGCCTCTCTAGCTTCATTTCCTGGCCCCTTGCCTTAAGTTCCACACTGTCATTCTCTCTGGGCCCGACACTGTTTCATATCTCCTTGCCTTTGCTTCTATCGTTCGCTCTGCTGGACCACCTTTTCCACTTTTCTTTGCCTGGTAGAAATGGACTCTTCCCAGAAAACCTAGCCCAGGAAGCTTTCCCAAGCTTGCTTGTCACCTATCACATTAGTCACCTCTCACCAGTCACATTATCTGTTTATTTGTGTCTCTCTCATACTAGCCTATAGGTTCTTCGGGTAGGAGCAAGTCATATTCCTCTTCGTATCTCAGTGCCCACCTCAATGCCTGGCACATAATAGACAGCTAAAACATGTTTGTTGAATAAAACTCAGAAAAATAAACAAACAAAAAAAAAGAGTTTGCATTTCTGGCTGGGCACGGTGTCTCACGCCTGTAATCCTAGCACTCTGGGAGGCTGAGGTGGGTGGATCACTTGAGGTCAGGAGTTTGAGACTAGCCTGGCCAAGCCCATCTCTACTAATAATACAAAACAAAATTAGCTGGGTATGGTGATGTACGCTTGTAACCCTAGCTACTTGGGAGGCTGAGGCATGAGAATCACTTGAACCCAGGAGGCAGAGGTTGCAGCGAGCTGAGATGGTGCCATTGCACTCCAGCCTGGGTGACAGAGTGAAACTGTGTATTAAAAAAAAAAAAAAATAGAGTTTGCCTTTCTGCAGAAGAAATGAGAACAGACGGTGAGGAATAGAGTTACCCCATGGGTAGATACCCAAAGAAGATTCTGGTCCTAGAAAAACCATGACTGTAGTATATAATGAATAGGAGGGCATTGGGAAGGGTGGTGTAGTCTGGATGGAATAAGAGCCTCTCTTTCTCTTGCCATCATATTCTGTTTCTTTCCTGCTGAAATGTCTGCCTCGCATTCTACCAGTACCAATGTATCTGTGGTTGGTGCCATCAGGTGACTTAGGGTCAAAGTTTTCATTTTCTGGATCCCATGTCCTTAATGATGTGTATAGGTTGTGTCTCCTCGTGAGAAGGGATCAAGTTTCTGGAGAATAGGTGGGTCAGGGTTCTGTATCCAGAGAGCCTAAATCTATTTGGAACCAGGGAAGGCCCCAAAAAGGAAGTAGCATTTGGACTGAGACTTGAAGAATGAGTCAGAGTTTATCAAGCTAATAGGGGAGTCCAAAGTCTTCAATCATCTACAGGGACTGTGGACTTCAGCTGCAAATCACCCACTTTAAATGAGGGCAGGATGGCTGTCCAGAGAATCAGGATGAGTGATGGGAGAAAGTGGAGTTTGCATTGAATATTTAACAGACTCTGTTCACATTGTACATTTCATAGACTTTGGGAGTACATTTTTTGGAATTATATGTATATTTTAAATTGAGACACTTAATAGATAACTCCCTATGCAGCCACTTGGGTTATTTTTTGGGGCCACTGTTGTAAGGAGCCAAGTGGCTGCTGAGTAGTTGGAGCCTGGATTCAGGTTGCCTGAGCTTCCTTTTCAGATCTGCCTCATATCAGTGATAAGACCTTGGGCAAGTTACTGATGTCTCCATGCCTCAGTTGCAGGATGTGTTCAGTGACAATAAGAAGAGTATCTCTGCTATGGTTGGAATGCATCCCCCAAAGTTTATGCATTGGAAACTTAATTCCCAATGCAGCTGTGTTGAGAGGTAGGATCTTTGAGAGGTGATTAGATCAGGAGGGCATTGCCCTCATAAATGGATTAATGACGTCACGGGAGTGGGTTTGTTATGGCAGGAGTAGATTCCTGATAAAAGGATGAATTCAGCCTCCTTTCTCTCTCCTGTTCTCTCTCACCATTCTAGTCTTAGGTATTCTGTTATAGCAGCATAAAATGGACTAAGGCAATCTTTCTCAGCAAATCATAGGGATAAGTGAGTTAATACATATGAAGTCCTTAGAACAGGGCCCAGCATATGACAAACACTCACTGTCAGGCATTATCCCAACTTTATTTCTCATGAGATTGTTTGCAATTGCCAGTCATGCACTTTGTGCATAATTCCATGATAGCAATTGTATGATTTTAATTATTCATTTGTGTGTGGTTTCTCACTGGACTGTGAATTCCTCAAAGGCATTACTTGCATAAATGTCTCTTTTCAAGGTAATTGAATTTGTGCTTTCAAGCATATTTCCTACTTACCACATTTATATATTGGTAATCTAAGGGAGGATCTTTTCTTAGGATTTTGATCGGAAAACATTATTGTTTGTAAATTCATTTTGTAAGCTGGAATATCCTTGGACACAGAAGCATTATCTTGTCGATAAACCCATGCTGGCCCCTTGAGACTGCTGCTGGGAGGCTTTTGCTTTATGGAGGTTTTGTCCTGTTCAAAATGTTTAAAGAGCCCAGAGAAACCAGTAGCCTCTGAACACTGTCAGTTTGGCCAGAAAGTTTTTTAGCAGAGCCTTATTGCAAAACTTTGAGCCTCAGTAAAGAAAAGTCTGCCAGAGGGCCTTAACTCCTGAGAAATGGGAAAATTAAGTCAAGTGAAGTTTAGATGTGATATGCACAGAGCAGCTGGACTGATGGCCCTTGTGTGCTTGTGTTGGTTGAGTTTGAGGGGAAAGGGCTTGGAAGAGATTTTTCTATTGAGACCACGGAATGAAGGATGGAGTTGCCTTAGGAGACTGGCTCCAGAGTCTGCAGGACCCAGAGAGCTTTGCAAAGGCCAGTCGAGAGCCCAGGAGTGTGCAGAGCCAAGTTGGGTGGGGATGGGGATGGGGTGGGGGTCTCTGACCCCGACAAAAGTGGTCACATGAGCCAGTAGGTCAGCAGACAGATCCAAATTCTGGTTCTGTCCCTCCATATCTGCACAACCTTCTTGTGGCCTGGGTTTCCTCTTTTGCAATTTGAGGGATTGACATAGATTGTCTCTAAGGCTCTGTTTCTAGTGTTAAGATTTTAGGCCTGCCTCAGCAACATTAGGCACAGTTTAGGTTGCGGGAGGTGACAGTCATTTCCAAGCCTCTCACTCATCCAACATCCCCAGAACTTTTATCCCCAAACTGCTCTGTGCAAACTCTGATTTGACCTACCCCACTCCCCAGCCAGCCTTCCCCCTGGGACTCAGGGAGCTCCTCTCTGCTGTCAGCAAGCTCCCAGAAGCCTCAGCCCCTTCACCTTCCTGGCCTGCTTCTCTGAAACCAGGTTGTCTCTTGCAAACTCCCAAGTGGAGGCTGTTTTTTATCTCTCACCCCATGTATTTCGGGTCTGGAATGGGGGATAGGTCTGCCCTTTGCTCCACTGCCCCTTCCTCACTCTCCCCTTCCTAGTCCTCCTTCAAAGTCTCAGCTCCCTTGAAGGTCTCGCCTCAGATTGTATTCAGCCCCTCAAACTCATCACTGTTGCCTTCTACGAATCTCTGAGTCACTTCCTCTCATTTGCAGAAGGTGCCAGAGCCTGGCTATATTCTCTCCATCCCGACTCCCGTCATTGTCTTTGGTGACTGGAACATCCATACCGACAATTCTGATGACACCATAGCCTTTGAGTGTCTCACTCCCTATGACCTTTGTCCCCGCCCCCATAGCATACACTCAATATTTGTTGACAATGCGTAGACAACAGACTCATTGGAAGAGGTGCCAGTTATCCTCAAATTTATAATGCCTATAACTAGGGTGACCATATCATTTATTTTCCTAACTGAGACAGGTTTGTGAGTGAAAGAGGACACCAAAATAATTAAAATTATATTACTTTTGGAAATATTTACTTATTGATGACAAATTGGTTTTTATATTAAGGCCCCTATAAAATAACTAGATTCAAAAACCATTTTCCAAAATAAAATATTTCTTTAAAAAATCCAAATAACTTGTATGTGTACATGGAAGCAATGTTGAAAAACTCCTTTATGGGGTTTGTCTTCACATGCAAAGATGTAGGCGGAATAATCGTTCTTAGTCCTTCTTTAAGTTTTTAAAATTAGCTTTTTTTTTTTTTTTTTTTGACGGAGTCTCAAACTCACTCTGCTCACTCTGTCACCCAGGTCACCCAGGCTGGAGTGCAGTGGCACCATCTCGGCTCATGCAACCTCCACCTCCCAGATTCAAGCGATTCTCCTTCCTCAGCCTTTCAAGCAGCTGAGACTACAGACATGCACCACCATGCCCAGCTAATTTTGTATTTTGAGTAGAGACGGGGTTTCACTATGTTGGTCAGGCTGCTCTTGAACTCCTGATCTCCTGTGATCCACCTGTCTTGGCCTCCCAAAGTGCTGGGATTACAGGCATGAGCCACCATGCCCAGCCTAAATTAGCTTCTTAGCTGAGTCTGGCATGAATAGAGTGTCACCAGTACCTTTCTGAAGAATTTCCTTTAAAAAAAACCCAGATTTATATTTTGAAGTTTTTGGACAAAATTGTAATTGCATTCAAAGTAAATTTTATGGCAAATAAATCTGAAATTGTTGACACCTTTAATTGTTTCTTCTCTGTGGACCACAATATTTTCAATTGACAATATACTCTCTCTTCAGCTATTAAGAAATATGGTAAGCTCAGTATAAATTCTGCTGACTGAATGATATCCTCGATTCTAATTTTTTATGTAAATATTTTGTCCCAAATATTGACACAATTACTGTTTCTGTTCCCACTCAGAGTAGTATTCTTCACAATATATTTTTATAAAACATAACCTATCAACTAAGTCATCTCTATTTATAATTCTTTTGGACATTTCCCAATTACACATATATTTCACATGCTGATAGGTGAGTCTTTGGAGAAGCTGGAAGTAAAAAGTGAAGTGCAACCAAACTCATCCCAGCTTATTTTAATGCAGCTAGCAATAATATTTGGTTAACAAATGAGAAATCCAAGAGAAATGCTCAACTGGATGGACCCAGGGCAGCAGGTAAAAATGGGGCCTCTTTGAGGAAATGTAACACTAACTCCTCAAGGGTAGCTCAGTGCTTCTAGATCACGGCAGCAGATACAAATCACCAGAGAGCTCTTAAAACGTGCCAATGTTCAAGCTCCAATCCCAGGGACTCAGATTTCACTGGTACTGCGGTGGAGCCTGGGAACCAGCACTGTAGTCTCCTAAGTGAGTCTAATGCACAGCCTACTACACCACTTTTGGTTTTGGAGACAGAGTCTCACTCTGTCGCCCAGGCTGGAGTGCAGTGGCACAATCTCAGCTCACTGCAACCTTTACCTACTGGGTTCAAGCAATTCTTGTGTCTCAGCCTCCCGAGTAGCTGGGACTACAGGTTGGTGCCACCATGCTAATTTTTGTATTTTTAGTAGAGACGAGGTTTCACCATGTTGGCCAGGCTGTTCTCGAACTCCTCACCTCAGGCGATCCATCTGCCTCAGCCTCTGAAAGTGCTGGGATTACAAACGTGAGCCCCCGCGCCAGGTCTACTGCCCCACTTTTAAGCAAGATCAGCTTGGTCCTCAAGAGCCGGCTGCTCCTAAAGCATCATGTGGCAAGTATTCATCAACTCAGACAACAGCGAGGGAGGCACATCAGGAGAAGCAACACCACTGTACATTGTCTCTGCACCTCTGCAGGTGTGTTGTTACCTTAGGCCAGTTGTGAGCCCAGAGAAGGTGCTCTGGGAACTGAGGAGAGCAAATGGTGGCCCTGCCACGAACCTTGTGTACACAAGACACAGTCAGAAACATTGCATGTCATCCTTCTAAACATTTAATTCAGCAATTCCTACATTGTCATGACAAAAATGAAACTTGCTGAGGGTTACAGAGTTCTAATCAGAAATAACAACTTAAAAATCTCACAAAAGCTCTACGTAAGCCTGTCGTAAGGGCTGCACTGTATTCCCAACATTTATTTTGAAAACAATTGTCAAAATGTAAAATCTCCAGCACCCTCAACATGATGTAGCCTTTTGGCTCATTCTATACGTTTGTGATCATCTTTGTAACTCCAAGTTTTGGAATATGAAAAAGCATGATGGCAAAGAATAATAACAAGACGTTTGTTTCTCCATGCCCTGCCCAAGACTTGATGCACCGTGCGTGCCCCATTAAGCGCTGGGGTGGTCCAACACGTCAGTCAGTAAAGCAGCACTTGCTGGTGCTCTGCCTGCTCTGAATTCAGTTCCGAGGCTGTGAGTTGAACTCTGTACAAATGTTCTGGATGATCCTGGGGACATACTGGTAGAGGTTGTCAAACTCGTCCACAAAGAAGGAGTGGTCTCTGGCGGGGTGAGTGGCAATGACTTCTAGCTCCTCTTGGGCAGCCCAGGCAACGCCTATCGCATAGGTGATCACTCCTGTGGGGACAAAGGTTAGATGAACAAATGTCCCCAAGTAAAGGTGCTGCTAAAGAATCTCTCTCTTCTTGTGGCCCTGTTGGCACAGCCAAATCCAAAATCAGAAATATGCCCAAACAAAACAAAACCAAAAATACCCTACAGGCCTCTAGGTTTCCAGAATAAAGACTAAGTATGGCCATTCATTCATTCACTCAATAAATGCCTTTGAGCATACACTCTATGCCAACAGTAACAACGTTTATATAATTGTTATCTCAGGAGTTTATAGTATTTTAGGAAAAAATGAACAAAATGGAGTAAATAACATGGTAAGAATTTCATGTTTGGGAATAGAAGAGGGGAAGATATTTTGGGACAAGTGAAACTTTTGGGGCCATGCAGATCAGGATACATGACACATGCCTGCTCTACCAGTGGGAAGAGCCAAGCCAAATCTGAGAGAGCCTTAAATGCCATCAAAAGCTGGTTCAAGATCTTTTAAACTAAAACGGTGGAATGGAATCACTTTAGGCTTGAGGGTGACTTTACAAACCATTGAATCCAACCTCATTTCCAGTGCAGGAACCCTTGCCAAAGGTGCCAGAGAGATGGTCCCCAGCATCTGTTTCAACATTGTGATGAAGAAAGGCTTCCAAGATAAAGAAGGGGGTGTCCAACACTGTTGGGTGCTACAGGGCAGTCATGTAAGATGAACATGAAAAAGTGCTCAATGGGTTTTTGTTTGTTTGTTTGAGACAGAATCTCACTCTGTCACCCAGACTAGAGTGCAATGGTGTGATCTCCACTCACTGCAACCTCCGCTTCCCAGGTTCAAGAGATTTTTGTGCCTCAGCCTCCCGAGTAGCTAGGATTACGGCATGTGCTACTGCACCTGGCTAATTTTTGTACTTTTAGTAGAGACAGGGTTTCACCATGTTAGCCAGGCTGGTCTCGAACTCCTGACCTCAAGTGATCCTCCTGCCTCGGCCTCCCAAAGTGCTGGGATTACAGGCATGAGCCACCGCGCCTGGCCTCATTGGATTTTTAAAAAAGCAAAAACAGGCTGGGTGCGGTGGCGTATGCCTGTAATCCCAGCACTTTGGGAGGCTGAGGTGGGTGGATCACGAGGTCACAAAAAATCCTATATATATATATTTTTTTTTGCAAAAAATTAGCCAGGGGTGGTGGCACATGCCTGTAGTCCCAGCTACTCGGGAGGCTGAGACAGGAGAATCACTTGAACCTCAGAGGCATAAGGTTGCAGTGAGCCGAGATGGCACTGCTGCACTCCAGCCTGGGTGACAGAGCGAGACTCCATCTCAAAAAAAAAAAAAAAAAAAAAAGAAGAAGAAAAAACAAAACCAAGACACTGGTAGTTTCGTGAGAACAGTTTCAGGGAAGAAGATGCCGAAGAAACCAAATGAACTACTGTGAGTTGAGACTGAAAAAGAAGTGAGCATGTGGGGTCAGCATCTCCTTTCCTGAAGTCTGGCTGTGAAAGGGAGTCAGTAGGTGGTAACTGGAGCAGAACATGGAGTCACAGAGAATGTTTTATTTATAGGGAGGGAGGAACTTGAGCATGTCTAGGTGCAAATGGGAAGGAGTAAAATAAGACTGCAGGTGTTGGATTGCAGTGGGGAGAAGATGACCCAGGGAGGAGAGGACGGGATTCAGAGACAAGGCATCCATTCTTAGTGGGAAAACTGGGAGACTGCCTGGGGTGGTGGGTCTTGATTTGGGTTGTGGGCAGCTGGTCAGCAGGTCCTTGACCTTACTCTACAATAGCCTATTCTCGCGCCACCTTCAGGCTGGTCTGAGTAGGGTAAGCAAAATGGCCATGAAACAGAGGGCAGAGCCTGGATGTAGCCTTCCTGCCCTGGCACCTCCCCCCGAGTCCCCCACAGTGTTGTCACTATTTCTAGCATCTTCTGGGTGCCTGGGAGAGCCGTGCATACCTCACGTGGCTCTGACCTAAGCTGCTTTTTGATTGTGGCCCATTAAATTGCATTTAAGCTGCCAGTCCCCTTTCTCCCTCCTCCAGTTTCTTTTCTCGGAATATTGTCTAGATTGGAAGGAGCCAGCTTTGGGCTTTAAAGTGCTGCCAGGTGTCAGTGAGAGCAGCTTTGCTGCAGAGCTGGGTTTAGACAGTCTAAGCCCTCCTTCCCGCTCAAAGATGGAGAGGTTGCCCTTAAAAAACTACGCAAACAGTATTAGAAATTTAGCTCTCCGGGCCGGGCGTGGTGGCTCACACCTGTAATCCCAGCACTTTGGGAGGCTGAGGTGGGTGGATCACCTGAGGTTAGGAGTTCAAGACCAGCCTAGCCAACATGGTGAAACCCCGTCTCCACTAAAAATACAAAAAAAATTAGCTGGGTGTGGTGGCAGGTTCCTGTAATTCCAGCTACTCGGGAGACTGAGGCAGGAGAATCGCTTGAACCCAGGAGGTGGAGGTTGCAATGAGCCAAGATTGTGCCATTGCACTTCAGCCTGGGCAACCAGAGCGAAACTCCATCTCAAAAGAAAAAAAAAAAAGAAAGAAAGAAAAAAAAGAAAAGAAATTTAGTTTTCCAGATCCCAAGTCCACTCTTGTTGTAGAGAATCTCCTACTGGCAATTCTAACAGATGGTCACCCAGCCTTGACTTGGATACTCCCAGGAACACAATGCTCATTACATTTGCAGACAAATCTCAGTGTTAAGCTGAGTAAGAATCTGCCTCCAGGTAATTTGCATATTTTGGTCCTAGTTCATTAAGGCTGCGCTGACAGCACCTCAGCCATTTCCCTCAGTCTTCATTTTTTCTGATGAGTAGGCCAAGGATACCCTCTGGTTGAGGCCCAAAAGACATACATCTAGAAAAATAAGTGATGATGCAGCTGAGCACAAACTGGGGACAGATGTTAGGAGAAAGCAGGAGAGCCTTGGGCTTGCCGTCAAAGCTGGCCCATCTGGCTCTGCCCATTCAATCTAGGAGTTTGGGCCAGTTGCTTCTGAGCCTTAATCCGTCTTCACTCTGCTGATATGAGCCTGGTGGACCTTGTGATTGTTGGCATGCAGGCCATCAGCCATCCCACCATTATGAGGGTGCCCTACAGGCTCCATAAACGGTAAGTCACCAGGAAGACTCTGCCTGAACCCCGTCTCCGGCTACTTTGGATTCTAGAAACCAGCATTGTTGATTCATTAAGGCTTGTTTTAGGAAGAAATGAAAGTAGCTTTCAACCATTCAGAAAATCCTGCCAAATAACTGAAATTAAATGTAGGCACAGAAGCCAGGTGCAGTGGCTCATGCCTGTGATCCCAGCACTTTGGGAAGCTGAGGTAGGTGGATGGCTATAGGTCAGGAGTTCAAGAAAAGCCTGGCCAACGTGGTGAAATTCCGTCTCTACCAAAAATACAAAAATTAGCTGGGCGTGGTGGTGTGTGCCTGTAATCCCAGCTACTTGGGAGGCTGAGCCAGAAGAATCGCTTGAATCCGGGAGGCAGAGGTTGCAGTGAGTAGAGATCGTGCTACTGCACTCCAGTCTGGGTGACAGAGCAAGACACTGCCTCAGGAAAAAAAAAAAAAATTTAGGCACTGAAGAAGAAATAACAACCACAGCACTGAGTGAGTTGTGTATATTCACATTTGTCTACAGGGCATTGGTGTTCATTGACTACTTGGTTTACTTTTATTAGTAGTAGTAGTATTATTATCACTTGGGGTTTTCTCCAGGCTGTTTATGTTCTTGATAACTTATGACACTTTTTGGATCAGTGATTATACATAAATTCTGCAATAAAGGCATAAATGTGGCTGATTTTCTAAACATTTACAGACATATTTTGCTCATTTTTCATATTTTAAAATTTTGTTGCCCTCTTAGAAATTTTTATGTGGACATAGCTCTTTGAACATTTTATTTTTTTGAGACGGAGTTTTGCTCTTGTTGCCCAGGCTGGAGTGCAATGGTGCGATCTCGGCTCACCAGCAAACTCCACCTCTGGGGTTCAAGCAATTCTCCTGCCTCAGCCTCCTGAGTAGCTGGGATTACAGGTGTGTGCCTCCTTGCCTGGCCAATTTTGTATTTTTAGTAGCGACGGGGTTTCTGCATGTTGATCAGGCTAGTCTCGAACTCCCAACCTCAGGTGATCCGCCCGCCTCAGCCTCCCAAAGTGCTGGGATTACAGGCGTGAGCCATTGTGCCTGGCCCTTTTTTTTTTTTTTTTTTTTTTTTTTTTGAGACAGGATCTTGCTCTGTTGCCCAGGCTGGAGTGTGGTGGTGCAATCATAGATCACTGCAGCCTCCAACCCCAGGGCTCAAGTAATCCTCCCACCTCAGCCTGCCGAGTAGCTGGGATAATAGGCGTGCACCACCATGCCTGGTCTCTTTAAATATTTTGAATCGAAATTCCTTTCAGGTTTCCCTGAAGCCCCACGAATCTGGTTAACAGTTGCTTACAGAAAAAGTACTTGTCTTTAAAAACATTATTTTTCCTTAAAAGGTACCAATACATGGCTAGGCATGGTGACTCACTACTGTAATTCTGGCACTTTGGGAGGCCAAGGCAGGAGGATCACCTGTCAGGAGTTCGAGACCATCATGACCAACATGGCGAAATCCCATCTCTACTAAAAATACAAAAATTAGCCGGGTGTGGTGGCACATGCCTGTAATCCCAGCTACTTGGGAGGCTGAGGCAGGAGAATTGCTTCAACCTGGGAGGCAGAGGTTGCAGTGATTGGAGATGGCACCGTTGCACTACAGCCTGGACGACTGAGTGAGATTCTGTCTCAAAATAAATAAATAAAGAAAGAAAAGTTACTAACACAATTTGGTGGTCTAAGTACCAGTACAATTTGACATATTCAATAGAGATGGAGGTTTGGTGTTTTTAATAGAGGTAAAGTGATGAGTCAAATTCCGTTTTAATGTATCATGCTCTTGTGGGAAATGCCTCAGGGTGCAGGATGTAAAGGAAAGGGTTAATGCGCCCAGTCATCCACAGGCCATGGGTTTGTAATGACACTTAGGAGACCACCTTGCTGCCCCATCCTTGTTCCTTCTCCCTACTCAGAGGGGCTTGCAGTGTTTCTACCCCTAATGCCCTCCCTGCGGCTTTGAACATTTTTATTAAGTCGCAGAAAAAACCAATGCATAAAAAGACAATAACTTCCTTGTCCCACTGGCCCACCAAGCCCCAGAAAGCAGCCTCAGCACCAGGCTGCTTGGCCAGCCCAGCTTACCCTTCAGATGGGCAGCCATGGCTGGGATCCGGACGTCGTCGTAGGACCTCCCGTCGGTGATGAGGATCATTAACTTCCTCTTGTTGGGCTTGGACTTCTTGAAGAGCTGCTCCAGGGCGAAGTTGATGGCAGCCCCCGTGCTGGTGCCACCACTCCAGTAGCCCACCCTCTTGATGGCGTTGAGGATGTCAGGCTTGCTGCTGTACTTGTCGAACCCAAACTCCAGCCGCTGTTCGTAGGTGTACTGCACGGCCCCGATGCGCGTGTCCGTGTCGGAAATCTCAAACTCTTTGGTAAGGTTGGTCACAAACTGGAGGACGGTGCGGAAGTTGCCCGTCCCCACACTGCTGGAGCCGTCGATGACGAAGCCAATGTCAGCCGAGTTCAAGCAGGTCTTGCTGCAGGCCAGGCGGTCAGTGTCGCAGACCCGCTTCACCAGAGGCTGTAGGGTCTTGTGGAGGCCAAACCAGCTCTGCACGTGGAGCGAGTAGAAGCCGTTTGTTCTGCACACGGCCTAGAAGACAGAGGGGAGGGACCCACGCCACGTCAGGGTCAAATCCTCCAGTGTCACCATTAGGCTTGATCCCCCAGGCAGGTGAAGAAGCAAGCAGGCCCTTGTTTTCTGCACTAGCCCTCCTACCGTGTTCTTCCATCTCGGTTCACCCAGCAGCCACTCACTGAGGCGAAGCCCCCGGGTTATCGCTGGACTCAGTCCTACTCCCTCAGCTGAGTCCCTGCCTGCGTTAGTGGAAAGCTGTCTGCTAAGCAAATTCATAGGGAGATATTAAATCTCTGGTGTCAGCTTCACATTTATGCTTCTCCAGGCTCCTCCTTTGTACTGGCAGCCAGCCATAAGATTGGCATTCGTGGGTACCATGGCATGAGAGGACTAAAGAAAGCTTTTATTCCAGTTGGGAAAAGAGATGACATACACAAGAAATCGCTATGGAAATGTCTCCAGAGCAGCCCTGTTCCAGGCGGGAAGGGATCCCACAGTTGCTGAATGACCACATGTTAGGGGTCCCATCAGATGCTCTTGGAATGATTCTCTCATTAAATCCCCACACTCACCCTACAAGGTGGAATCATAACCCCCTGCCACAAAGGAACAAACCAAGCTATGAGGGGACTTCCCTGAGTCCCTGAGATTGGAACACAAATCAATTCACCTTCAGAACCAGACAACTCTGCCTCCAGGCAAATGAATATTTATTTACCAGTGCCTAAGCTTATTCCAGAAAAAAATAAGGCAGCTGCAAATACACCTTAAGCAAACTGATTGTTGCGCTCCCGGAAGCGGCTGGTATAATGTTCCCAAGGCGTGGTGTTTCTTCCTTACCCCTGCCTCTGGGTCACAGAAAGAGTCAGACCAGACAACTACCCTTGTATAATTAAAAGATTATTTTAGAACAAGAGATGGCTTCAAACTTTCCTGGAAAATATTTTTCAAAAATTGATTTGTAAAAACCTAAATGGAGTTCACAAAACTTTCCATGGAGCTCATGACATGTGAGGTAAGTGCTGAGCTTGAGCTGAATTCTGGCCAACAGATGGAGGGAGGGATTTCCACCAGGCAGTGAAGTCACAGCAGGAGACAGAGGCGGAGCTGGGTGTGGATGGGAGACCAGCTGACCGGAACACAGGGCTGTGGGGGGTCATAATAGATGGGCCAGGAGAGTAGGTTGGGACTGCACCCCAGAAGGCCTTGAGAGCAATGGGTAGCAATGAAGGATTTGGAGCAAGGACCCCACAGGACTGAGGGAACCCATCAGAAATGTGAGTTGGGCTTCATTGTGAAATCTAAACTAGCCTGGGGAGCACCAGGAGGGAGAAGGGCCAGATGGAGGGTACCAGCTTGAACTGGGGAGGGGGCGTCAGGCGAGGGAAAGAGGAGGGAGAGGGATCTGTGATGTGGGAGCTGATGAGGAGTTCTGGGGAGACACTGCTCTCTGGGATGGGTGTGTGGTCATTCATGTAAAGTCCAGAGGAGGAAACAGTTCAGCGGGAAGGATGATGAACTTGGCTTGTTACAGGTGGGATTTAAGGTTCTGATAGAACATCAGGTGGAGAAAAGTCAGTCAGCTGAAAATGGATGGCTACAGAGCTCAAGAGATGAAGGTAGGGCCGGGCGCAGTGGCCCAAGCCTGTAATCCCAGCACTTTGGGAGGCTGAAGCGGGAGGATCAAGAGGTCAGGAGATCGAGACCATCCTGGCTAACATGGTGAAACCCCATCTCTACTAAAAATAAAAAAATAAAATAAAATAAAAAAACTAGCTGGGCGTGGTGGTGTGTGCCTGTAGTCCCAGCTATTTGGGAGGCTGAGGCAGGAGAATTGCTTGAAGCTGGGAGGCGGAGACTGCAGTGAGCCGAGATCGCGCCACTGCATTCCAGCCTGGGCGACAGAGTGAGACTCCGTCTGAAAAAAAAAAAAAAAGAGATAAAGGCGGAAGCAGTGACCCTGGGAGGGATCCTGCAGGAGAGGGCCTCTTAAACAGGAGGCTGTAGACCTGGGGAGGTCAACATTGAGGGTAGAAAAAAGGCAAGAGGCAGTGAAATAAGAGCCATACAGCATCCTGGAAGTCCAGGGAGAAGGGCATTTCAAGGAGCAGGAAGTGGTCATCAGTTTGATGTGGTGCAGGAGGTTGAGCCCTGCTGGCTGTAGACACATAGAATATTAAAGCTGGAAGGGCCTCAAAGACAAACCTGTCCAAGGCTCGCTTTCTATTTTAAAGCTGGAGCCTTTTCTTTGGAGGAAGGTTTATGTGGTGTTCCACTGTACAAAGGGAACAGCTTTGGTGTAGTGAGTGAGGGAGGCCTTGCTCCACATCTCCTGCTGGGCATCTCCACAGAACCCAGGAGGAGCATCTGAAAACGCGATCTCACTGCTGTGGTTCAGTGCCTCCTTTCTCTGGTTTATCAGGTTGATGAATCGGCAATGTGTGTATACAGGAGAAAGTGTGTGTGTGTGTGCGTGTGTGTGTGTGTGTGTGTGAGAGAGAGAGAGAGAGAGAGAGAGAGAGTATGTTCGCTTGCATGCATGTGTGAAGGCTCCTGGGGCTGCCTGGGTGAGACCCCCCTGGGGCTGTGGAAGGAGCAAGGGAGAACCTAGCTGAGAATTCGAGTACACTGCTCCTCCACAGCTGCTGGTGGGTGTGGGGTTTTGCTTTGAGAGGGTAATTGCAGGTTTCGGATTGACCAGTCCCTCCCTGGAGGCCTTACTGCCTAGAAATGAGCTTCATGCACATTTAAAGGCATGGGAAAACCACTGCAACGGCGTTACAATTTTTCAGAGTGCAGAAAATCCTGATGTTGGGTAGGTCTCCGGGCAGTCATCTACCTTGTTTGCAAAGTTGGGCTCCACCACATACTGCTTCTCATTTTCAGCAGCACCTTCAATGGTGATGAAGAAAATGTTGATTCCTGACTCTCTCGCAAGTCTTGAAGCCTCCTCCACTTTGTCCGTGGGCCAGCCATCCACCAACACTACCACCACATTGGGAGCGCCGCTTCTGTTTCCATTGGCTTTGGAAAAGAAGTTCTTGGTCACAAAGGAGATGGCCCGACCTGGAAGAAAAAGAAAATTCATGCTTGGAGTGATCCTGCTGATTATAAATACAGGAAGAGATCACAGCAGCACAAAGAGGTCCAGAAAAACACACTCATTCCCTCCCTAGTTTTTTTTTTTTTTTTTCCTTTGAGACAGGGTCTTGCTCTGTTGCCCAGGCTGGAATGAAGTGGTTTGATCACAGATCACTACAGCCTCAACCTCCCGAGTTTAATCAACCCTCCCACCTCAGCCTCCTGAGTAGAAGGGACTACAGGCGTGTGCCACTGTACCTGGTTAATTTTGTGTTTTTTTTGTAGAGACGAGGTTTTGCCATGCTGCCTAGGCTGGTCTCAAACTCATGGGCTCAAGTGATCCACCCACCTTAGCCTGCCAAAGTGCTGAGATTACAGGCATGAGCCACTGCACCCGGCCTGTTTCTTTTTTAAAATCACTTCAACTATTTTTATGTGTACAATTCAGTGGCATTAAGTACATTCACAATGTGCAGCCGTTACCACTGTCCATTTTGGTTTCATTTCAAGCCTTCAACTTCTAATTGTCTCCGCTTTGAAGAAAGTTTTAGGGACAGCAAGCAGGTGAGAAAGACTTTTTTTTTTTTCCCTGAGACAGATTCTCACTCTGTTGCCAGGCTGGAGTGCAGTGGCACAATCTCGACTCACTGCAACCTCCACCTCCCAGGTTCAAGTGATTCTCCTGCCTCAGCCTGCCAAGTAGCTGGGACTACAGGCATGCACCACCACACCCAGCTAATTTTTGTATTTTTAGTAGAGATGGGGTTTCACCATGTTGGCCAGGATGGTCTCGATCTCTTGATCTTGTGATCTGCCCGCCTCAGCCTCCCAAAGTGCTGGGATTACAGGTTTGAACCACCGTGCCCGGCCAAAGACTTTCATGCGAACAAAAGTGCCCCTTTTCTGCTGGACCCACACTAAGCCCCTAAGCCAGCCCCATGTTGTTTCCAAGAGTGTAGGGTGGGAGGAGTTGACCTGGAGTGACAGTAGCCTCTTCTTGGCCCCCTGCAGCCTGGGGTGAGCCTGAGGCTCCTGCTGGCTGTACAGAGCTGTGTTCTGGGGTCAGGAGTGTTTTTCCTCCAGTTCCAGGCCAAGGGCACAGGTCTGGTTGGGCAGAGAAGAGTTGCACCCACTGGGAACTGACAGACTGTGTTCTAGCCCTGGCTGTGCTACCTGCTAGCTGTGTGGCCCTGAGTAGGTCACCCTACATCTCTGGGCCTAGCTTTCCATAACAGCAATCTACTTCAGCTGAGTGCAGCAGCCATGAAGTGCTACAAAGCCTCCTGCCATGACTTTTCCAAGTGCATATTTCACACTGAGAAGGGCTTCAGGAAATTTTCAGAGTCAACTAGACAATGACCAATTGTCTCAGTTTGCCAGGACTTTCCCAGTTTTAGTACTGAAAGCCCCAGGTTCTTCTGGGAAAACTGGGATGACTGTTCACCCTAGAGTCAGCATGGCTGTATAGAGTAGGCAGAGCTCTTAACCTGGGCTCTGTGAACCCCAGGGCACTTGAAATTATACACAGTATTTTGTGTATATAAGTATCTGTCTGGATAGAAGGGCCATAGCTTTCACGGAATTCTCAAAGGAGTCCTCAATCTCCATAAAAGTTAAGAAGCACCTTCTTTAGACTTTAGGATTAGTAGTATTATACTCAATGCATTTCTGATTTTGGCCAGCATCCTGTCTCCACTAGCTGGTATTATCTTACCTGTCAAATGAAACATCAAATGGTTACATATACAGATGCTGCAGAAATGTCTTGGAAAACCCATGTGATCTGGCTGCACAGAACCCAGTTGCTAAGGAAAAACCTTGGCTGCTAAGAATTGCTTTTATAGCCAATGGACAATTTTTCCCAAAGCACAAAGCACCCGGAAGTCCTCTCTGGCCTAATATTAGGCACCTATAGGGCAGAGCACAAGATGCCATGAGAAGATCCCCTCAACCCCACCTAACCTTATACCTGGAGGCCATGGTGTATAGTGCTCAACACACATTCCATCCACCTTCCAGTGGGTCTTGAAAATAGAGGCTGGAAATCAGAAAACTACATTTTCCAGACTCCCTTGCAGCTAGGGATTTAGCTTTGTTTTAGTTCCATGAATTGATGCACTTACATGAGATTTAGAAGATAAAAGTGAGGCAGAGGCTGTACTTTTGTTTATATTTCTGCTGACAAATATCTTTAGTATCTGACTTCTCTGGGATACTGTCCGCAGAGGTGCTTGGGGTTGGTTGCTAGCTGCAGTGGTTTGGGGCGGCAGGGTGTGGAGATCCATGTTGTGGGTGTGAATGGCACAGGGAGGGCGTGGTTCTGGAGCTGGCAGCTCTAGAAGAAGCTTCCTGATCTCCTGATCATGCTGGCTTCCTGGACAAAGCAGGTTTCTGAAGAGGTTGCCATGGCAAAATTCAGAAAGTGATTTCCTAATCTTGGAAGAAGGAGCAGCTCCCTTGGAGGTCCTACTTCTGCAGGAAGCCTTCAGACATCATCTCTTAAAGCTCAGCCTACAGTCTGCTTCTTCAGTTCTTACAGTGATTCTCCAAACTACTTAATAGCCTGAAATAAATCCCTTTCTGTTGGAATCAGTTGAATGGATTCTGTCCTCAGAACCCAAATTCTGGACAATACAGAGGCAAAGTCAGAACATGTCATCCACTGAAAAACGTATGCTGATTGGATTGAGACCCATCGCTAACCTCGCCAAGGAACGAGAGTGCCTTCTGACGTTTGTCTCCACTGGGATTTTACTAATGTAAGCATTAAGTTATAAACAAACCAGAAATCAACTCTGTCATGTGTGTGATGAAGGTAATACTGCTTTGGGGGCATGGAGAGTGACTTGGCTAGTGTTTATTTAGCATTGTTCAAAGGTGAAAAGCTCTGTATGTGTTAGATACTAATGTTCTGGTCACTACAGAGACATACACTGAAGTGGGAAGGGAAATCATTAATCAGATTTACTGTAACTCTGAGGATGCTCCCTCAAAGACAGCTCAATTCCCTGCATGTACTCTAAGCCAAGCAACTGTGGCTCATGTCTCCATTTCTTTGGATTTTGATGACAGAAACACTTTCCCCAAGAGGTGGACAGTCTCCCTCCAGTGCCCCCAAAGCCAATCTTTCATTTACAAATGAATACACTGACATGGGCTCTTTGACAGTCTTTGAGCTTGGTTAGTGTGAAACTGTTTCCTAATGGCCAATCACCTCTGGATAAACATAAAATGGAATTTCTGGACATGCCCCACTGAGGACTAGACTTTGGATTTCTGGTGAGACCCCAAAGGCTCAGATATCACAGAAGACCTAGCTTGAAACAGAGAACATGTTTCTCTTTGCACAATCATCACTACAACGGTAGTTGATTGGAACAAGATTCTCAAGGGGCACTGAGGGGCTTCCTTAACTGGTCACAAAATTTAATGAAACAAGTGATGACTTGTAGGCCAACAAAAAAATAGTCAGGACAGCAGACTTGATTGCCCTGAAGAATGCTACCCCTTCTTGCAAACCAAGCATGCTGGGACTGTACAGTGTGTGTGTGTTAAAGATTCTTGCCCTCTGAAGCCATGATAACTTTAGAAAAGATATAGATGTTGCAGGAGTAATTTCTTTGTCTTTT
Source organism: Pan paniscus (assembly GCF_029289425.2). Classification (NCBI taxonomy): domain Eukaryota; kingdom Metazoa; phylum Chordata; class Mammalia; order Primates; family Hominidae; genus Pan; species Pan paniscus. The sequence continues at coordinate 89,678,740 of NC_073261.2, forward strand.
TTTTTTTTTTTTTTGAGATGGAGTCTCGCTCTGCCACCCAGGCTGGAGTGCAGTGGCGCCTTCTTGGCTCACTGCAACCTCAGCCTCCCAAGTAGCTGGGATTATAGGCACCCGCCACCACACCCAGCTAATTTTTGTATTTTTAGTAGAAAGAGGGTTTAACCATGCTGGCCAGGCTGATCTTGAATTCCTGACCTCAAGTGATCTGCTAGCTTCAGCCTCCCAAAGTGCTGGGATAACAGGTGTGAACCACCACGCCTGACCAGAAGTTATTTCTTGACGGATTATTATTATTTTTTCCTTTTATATAGAATGGTTAGAAGACAATCACGTAGAAAGAGAACGATGGTAGCAAGATAGTATAATTTGAATCCGGATCACATACCTACATTAGAAAGTCCTCCTCTCTGGGTAATTTTCTCTATGGCTGTCTTCAGATCTCGAGAATTCGTGTGTGTCTTGAGGTTAAAGTGAGTAGCAGGGTTGTCTCTGAAGAGTCAGAACAAGAAATACAAATTAGCTGGAAAGTTAATACCTTTGGAGGAAGGCAGAGATCATGGTTGATTCTTTTATATACAAATAGAAGCTGCTTCAAAGCCTTCTGCTATGGCTTGTAAAATGTCCCATTGTGGACTGGTGTGTGTAGAGAAAAGGAGGCTATTTCAAGGCTCAGAAGGCGTGTGTTGACTGTGCCATTTCCTGGCTGTGTGATCTTGAGGAGACAACTTCTCTGGGCTTCAGATTCCTCATGTAGATGAAAACATCGTTATAACACCCATATTGCTAATGAACGGGACTGTTGTCAAGTGGGATTTTGCAAATGTCAGGATCCCATCTGTGGAGTGCTCAGCGTTCTCAGCCTACCCCAGACCCCCCTCTCCAGAAAGAGAATCTCAGCTGTCAGCCACTCTCTGGGTTACCCTTAGCACTGGAATTGCACGTGAATAGTGGTACCAAGGAGACCTCTCTCTGTTTCTCATCCTGCAACCGGCTGACACTACTCAAACTCATCTAGAAGGTCAACATCTATTTTGCTGAAGACTGAAAAAGATTAACTGGGGAGGAGTTGGAGTGAATTCAGTGGAAAAACACAATAAGAATCCCTCTCTAGAAATGAATCCCCACGAAGCGGCGGAGTGGAGGGTGTGGAGGCGTGCAGGAGGGCGGGTGTGTGTGCATCGCACCCAAGATGAGGTGTGAGATCACATCTCACAAAGCGCTGACACTCAGCCACAGGCAGTGCTGACTTCGTGGGCGTGAGACCTGCGCAGTCACACAGGGCGCCACGCTCCAGAAGAGCCTCAGTCAGAAAGGCCCAGGCTTGGCATAGTGCTCTGCTGCTGCCGTCCTGAAATTCTTCATCATTTTTGAACAAGCTGCCCTGCACATTATGTAGTCAGTCCAGGCTAGAGGTTACTGTTTTCTTTTTTCTTTCTTTTTTTTTTAACATGGAGTCTCACTCTGTCACCCAGGCTGGAGTGCAGTGGCGCGATCTCAGCTCACTGTAACCTCTGCCGCCCAGGTTGAAGCAATTCTCCTGCCTCAGCCTCCCGAGTAGCTGGGATTACAGGCACCTGCCACCACGCCTGGCTAATTTTTGTATTTTTAGTAGAGACAGGGTTTCACCATCTTGGCCAGGCTGGTCTTGAACTCCTGACCTCGTGATCCACCTGCCTTGGCCTCCCAGAGTGCTAGGATTACAGGCATGAGCCACCGTGCCCGGCCATTTTTTTTTTTTTGAGACGGAGTCTCGCTGTGTCTCCAGGCTGTAGTGCACTGGCACGATCTTGGCTCACTGCAATCTCCACCTCCCGGGTTCAAGTGATTCTCCTGCCTCAGTCTCCCAAGTAGCTGGGACTACCGGTGCGTGTCACCACACCCAGCTAATTTTTGTATTTTTAGTAGAGATGGGGTTTTGCCATGTTGGCCAGGGTGGTCTCCAACTCCTCACCTCAGGTGATCTGCCTGCCTCGGCCTCCCAAAGTGCTGGAATTACAGGCATGAGCCACCAAGCCTGGCCATAGAGGCTACTAAGTTTTCAAGAAGGAGAAGACTTTTTTTTTTTTTTTTCAGAGACACGGTTTCATTCTGTTGCTCAACCTGGAGTGCAGTGGCCCCATCTTGGCTCACTGCAGCCTCAACTTCCTGGGCTCAAGCAATCCTCCCACCTCAGCCTCCCAAGTAGGTGAGACCACAGTTGCATGCCACCACACCCGGCAAATTTTTTCATTTTTTGTAAAGACAAGGTCTTGCTATGTTGCCCCTGGCTGGTCTTAAACGTGTGGACTCGGGCAGCTTATTGTCCTGTTTTGGCCTCCCAAAGTGCCAAGATTACAGATGTGAGCCACCATGCCTGGCCAAGAAAACTTTTTAAAGTAGCCTTTCTACAAACACCAGAAATGGATCCAGGAAGAAGCGGTTGTGGGCAGTTTCAGGTGGGAACCTCAAGGATGCTGACTATGGGTGGATTCTTAGTGAGTCCATGCGGACCGGGACAAGTGGTGCAGTCACAAGGAAACCAGTCAGCAGGACCTGGGAGAGAGGAGAAAGTGTCTGCCTCCCCGCTTCCTTTCCTCCATCCCTGTTTTCCAAACTGCTCTCTGTCTCAAAATGATCTATGCTATCCCCAGAGGGTGGCTTATTTACAAGGCAAGGGATGAAAAACAGAAAGAGTGGACACCTTCAGGGAAGACAGGGAATTTAAAACAAGCTTAACCAAAGTGGGGCACTGGGGAAAAACCCAAATAGATGAAATTTCACCAGAAGAAAACCAGGTTCTATGGTTGGGACTAAACAGAAACAAACAACAACACAGCAATCAGCAGAATGGGGAAATGCGGGTGTTGAGGTGGGCGTGACCTTCCTATCAACCTACAGTGTGAAGTGTCTTGATCTGAGGCTAAAGTCACAAATTCAGGGAGGAGGAGTCACACAGTGGAGGAGCACTGTGGCTTTCACTCTGTATTCTTCCCCTCGGGTTCTAGGGCTTATGGGTTCATTTTTTAAAAATTTTATCTATTTATTTTTTTCGAGATGGAGTCTTGCTCTGTTGCCCAGGCTGGAGTGCAGTGGCTTGATTTTGGTTCACTGCAACCTCTGCCTCCAGGGTTTAGGCAATTCTCCTGCCTCAGCCTCTGGAGTAGCTGGGATTACAGGCACCTTTCACCATGCCTGGCTAATTTTTTTTTGTATTTTTAATAGAGACGGGGTTTCACTATGTTGGCCAGGCTGGTCTCGAACTCCTGACCTCGTGATCCATCTGCCTTGGCCTCCCAAAGTGCTGGGATTACAGGCCTGAGCCACTGCACCTGGCTGGGTTTATATTTTTACAAAGCAATTTCAGTAAATGCTATGTACACTTTTACTTATACAGCCCATCAGCCACCATCCCTCAGGTCCTGGCCATTCCTCTACATACACTCATTCGCTTTTATTCCCTACCCTGTATGTCTACTGTAACACCGGGAGTCTTGGCACCCATGCTTCTGGCTGCCCCTAAGAATCCCTGTGTTGGTCTCTGTAGTGTTAGTTGTGTGGCCATCTGCTAGAGGAACCTTCAGTCCTCAGTTCTGCCCGCAAAATTCCCCTGCTTGGAAATCATCAGAAATTCCCATTGCTAAACTTGGTATTTTGGCTTTCAAAGCATCCATAATTTAATTTCCAACTATCATGTTAAGGCTGTTCTCTTTCTTATTCTCTCTTTCACTCTCTTTTTTAGGATATTCCATGTTCTAGTCAAAATGAACTGTTCACCCTTTCCCACTTTTCTAGCTTTGTGCATTTGCTCACTTCTTCCCTCATCTGGAAAGCCCCAGTCGTGCCCACCCTCCAAGCTCAGCGACCCATCTCCCTTACCCCCAGCCCCAGCTGACAATCTCTCTGCCTGACTCAGCTTTCTCTAACCAACACCTTGCATAATATGTGGCGCCTACAGGCACTCAATTAACAGCATTAACATTTCTTTGTTCTATTTCTGTGCATCTCTAAACCTCTAAACTTTGGTGTTCCCTAGGGTGCTAGCCCCATCATGCATCTCTTCTTGGCTTATGCACATCCCTGGGAGATTTCATCAACTCCCAGGACTCACAGACCATTCATGTGCCAAAAGCTGTCTGTGCACTGGTTGGTCCCCTTTCTTGAACCTCACATATACATAAAATGGCTTCCATACAGCTTCCTCTGGAAGGCACCTCAGGTTAGATATTTCCAAACCTGAAGTCATTTATCTTCCAAGCCTGATCCACCCAACCACCCATCTCCCCATCTGCCTTCCTCTCTGACTCACTCAGTCATCCAGCAGTGTGTGTTCCTGACACTCTCCTCATCAAATACCACGTCCTGTCAGACCTACCTCTAAATATCTCTCACATTTCTCCCATCCTTTCCGTCCCCAAGTTTGGGCTTTCATCTCTTTCCTGAATATTGCCAGTTTCCTACCTGGTCCTAACCAGGGCAGCTTCTGCAGTGGATGTTTTATCCAGTTGGCTCTAAGTGTTTCACAGAAACAGATTAACTAAGAAGTTATAATGCCTCTTCCAAGAAGTCTAATTGTGTACAGTATTTGTCATTTTGGGATCTTCACCTTAAGAGAGCCCCCAAACTGTATAAGCTTCAGAGTCCTTAAAGTCTGGATCTTCCCCTAGTGACCAAGGGTTATCAACATTTTCAGAGCCAAAAAAAAAAATTGGTTGAAACAAAAAAACATATTGGCTACAAAATGAAAAATTGCAAAATTGACACTGACAATAATAAATATGTAATTGTCCATCAAACATAATGTTATTTGTACATTTTTTACATTAGTTATAATGTAAAACATTAATAGTAAAATTTTTAATTTATAAAAACTGAATTACATTTGAAAATGATTTGTGGGCTAGATTTTCTCACTTTGCACAATTTCCTGAGGGTGTCTGGTGACTGTCAAGAAATAGTAGCCAATCATAAATTAAACATTGCTCATCGACAAATAATTTAAAAAGCAAAAATATAAAGGTTCCTTTCAAAAGTTTTTACAGGCCAGGTATGCTGGTTCACGCCTGTAATCCTAGCACTTTGAGAGGCCAAGACAGGAGGATCCTTTGAGCCCAGGAGTTGGAGACCAGCCTGGGCAAACAAACACAAACAACAACAAAAAAAACTAAAAAAAAAAAAGTTTTTACAGAAAAAAAGTATTTAATGTTGAACCTCTTCACTTAGTCATTTTCATGATATTCTTAATATTGATCATTAAGGTGCTGGGTTGATGTTGATCACTTTATAGAGCAATTGTCGATTCCCTGTCTCTTTCCCATACCACATACACAGCTGAGTCTTGTTAGTTTTGGCAGTTACATTCTATAAATTTGCAGTTGCCATGAGCACTGAATTAGCAAGTACTGAGCCATTCCTTCCAATGGAAATACAAGTTTTGGTTCCTGTGAGCCTCTGGTCACAACATTTTCATCAACAGAACAATATATAACCTTGTTTTACATGTGTTTTTCTTTGAAGACATTGAATTTAATATATGCTTCTTACAAATAGTTAATTATATGCAGTATATCTTTATAATAAGATATTAGCTGAGAAGGGTTTACCATTTTCCTGAATTTGGATAACATGACCTTAAATTTCTTTGGCTTTTAGCCTTACAACTATGCTGCCCACTATGTTTTTTTTTTTTTTTTTTTTAATCAGTCATCATCTCATGAATTCGTAAGTTTAGGCTCTTTTCCATAGCTTCATCACACCCTTTAGATATTATTTCAGTACTTTCTGGAGTGGACTCATATACAGACTAGCAAATTTCCTCTTCTTTTTCTGAATGCACCAAATTATTGATTCATTAACATTGAGCTCACAACCAATAGCATTGTCACTCATGTCTGAACAAAGCTAATTGAACACACTTGTTTTCTCTGCAAGCCACAACCCAGCTTCTTGCACTTAAGAAAGCTAGCTAGCATTTCAGCACTACATTTGGAGTCCATTTTAAATAGCAAAATCACCAAAGACAAGCACAAAAATGTAAAAAATGTGGCACTAAAAAAAGACTGCAAAAAGGACACTTGAAGAGAGTTGAAACAAGAAGGCAGAGTGGGCTGGGTGCCTGTAATCCCAGCACTTTGGGAGGCCAAGGCAGGCGGATCACCTGAGGTCAGGAGTTCGAGACCAGCTTGATCAATATGATGAAACCCAGTCTCTACTAAAAATACAAAAAAATTAGCCGGGCGTGGTGGCATGTGCCTGTAATCCCAGCTACTCGGGAGGCTGAGACAGGAGAATCGCTTGAACCTGGGAGGTGGAGGTTGCAGTAAGCTGAGATTGCACCAGGGCAACAAGATCCAGCCTGGGCAACAAGAGCGAAACTCCGTCTCAAAATAAAATATAAAATAAAATAAAATAAAATAATAAAATAAAATAAAATAATAAAATAAAATAATAAAATAAAATAAAATGAAGGCAGAGTGTTGTCTTGTTTGACCTTAGCTGGGAAGATGTGCATCAGGTGACTCCATTTTTTTTCTCCACCTCTACACATGTCCAAAAAATGACTGCAAATGTTCCTGGAATTACAAGTTTGAGGTTACAAATAAATTTAAAGTTTAAGGAGTAGGCAAATTTGCAAATACAGAATCCAGAGATCATGAGATTTGACTGCAACCTACTTGAGAACAAGCACTTTCTCCTAGCTTCCAATCCCTAGTGCTTAGCATCCAGGAGGTACTAAATAGGTAATTGTGAAATAAACAAATGGAAGAAAGGAAGCTCAAACATCCTCTCCTCTCTCGGTTCATCCCCAGTGGAGGTGAACACTCTACTTCTGAGCTCCACACTGACCACCCCTTGCTTCTATTACATCCCAGATGATGAATCCATCTTCAGAGGCATACAGATGAGCTACTCATATAATGAATGAATAGGTGCTTCTAATTTTTTTAACGGTATTTCTTTTAAAAATATTGCCTCCCTGGATGGATTGTGAGGTCCTAAAGAACAGAACCTCTACCACAGTTATTTATTTAAACAGATTGAAAGGTTGGATCAGAGGACCTCTGAAACCCTTTCTGATTGCTAAAATTATAATTAGGGGCAAAGGCATGGAAGTCATCTACCAAGGGAATTAAAGTAAAATGTAATCAAACCACTTAGATGAATTTTTCATCAGATCCTCTGCAAATGACCAAGGGCGCAGTACATGGCAAACACTTAAGAAATATTTGTTAAATTTCACTCTAATCATAATAATGAATAAGAAATCATTAATCTGCAGTCCGTGGCAGGTCTCAGGACCACAGTATATGTGTCCTTTTCCGAGATACATAGGCTGATGGCCTGATTAACTCTAGCCTGGTTACTCTTCAGACTTGGAGACTGTTTTAAAAGTTCAAAGAGGTAAGCCACTAAATTTTTATGCAAGCAATCTTTTAACTTGTAATTTTATTACAGGTTCTTATTAAATGCAAACACAAAATTTTTTTTCTAGGGAATATCAAAGATTTCCTTTGAAAATAAGAGAAGAAAACATAGAGGTTGATAGCTCACAGAGAAAATTTAGATTGTTCTGTGTTTGGAGGAAGACCTAGGATTAATGAAGAGGAATGACAGGGAGCCAGAAGTTGGCCATGCCTAAAAAGAAGGAATTTGTGTAATAGTAAATGGCTACGCTGCAAGGGTTTAAGAAGCAAACACCTGTCAGAAATGGGCACAGGTGTTTGATTCCTAGGAAGGCTTGAGGGCTAGGGACAGGGAAATTGGATGGATCATCAGTGTTTCCAGACCTACCTGATGATAAAACTCACCTAAGGCACTTACTAAACTATATAGGTTACCGTTCCTCTCCTTGAAAGAAAATCCATGGGGCTGGGAGATCCAGGTGATTCTTATTCTCAGGAAAGTTTGTAAAGCTCTGGATTCTAGAAGGCTTCTGAGGCCCTTTCAGTCCTAAAGTACCTATTCTGTTTAAGCCCCAGGGTCTACTGGTTTACCCCATGACACTCTGAGTCACACAGAATGAGCCTCTCAAATGGATTTTTGTGCCAGTAGAGAAATATTAACTAATCATAATTCCCTCCAACAAGAACTTTTCTAAACTATTTTCTCAAACAAGCCATCAACTTAAGGTTACAATCAAATAACATAACTATTTAGCCTTTTAATTGTTTTACTAGCTAATATGTGATGCTTTACGGACTTAGTCAATGAGATGGACCATGCCTGTAAGATCAGGAGGATGTTTCAGGTCACACGACAGTGGCTGCAGACTTGTCCCTTGAGGGTATTACCTGGTTCAGATGGAAAATCATTCTGCCCCCATCCCTTCAGACAGCTATGAGCTCTGCTAGAGCAGCTATTACCAGCCCAGGGTGCAGTGGCCTGGGCCAATCTGCTCAGGAACTTTGCACAACTAGCCCTCGATGAATGGGAACTGGTCTTTTCCACATTTCCCAGCATCAGAGAAGGAGGAGCATGGTCTTAATAATCAAATTTCGTTTTTAAGTGAGTGGGGTTTTTTTTTTCTGCAATAACTATGAGAATTCCACTCATCTACCAAAAAGGGTAGAAAATTGAGCTGCATGAACCTCTTCCTGCTGGAGTAAATGTGAATCACGTGCAATATGCTGATCTGAGAGCCACTCCTGAACAAACTGGCTCACCAGCTGCTAATCTGCAACCACATCACAGGGCTCAGTGAGTGCTGGGGAAGTGGGGCATCTTGGCAACAGAGCTTCCCAAGCTCAGATGTGCATCTGATCACCTGGGGATCTTGTTAAAATGTAGAGTCTGACTCTGTAGAACCCGAGTGAGGTCTGAGGTTCTGCATTTCTAACAGCCTCCCAGATGATACTGTGGATCACACTTTGAGTAGCAATGTCTTAGAGGATGCTTTAGTCATAATAATAATAATAAAAATCAGCAATGGGGCTTCCAGTGATAAAACGAAGGGAGGAAAATAAATAAGTCTAGAGAAGGGAAATGAAAGGCAGAGAAAAAGGGAGGAGGGTGGAGCTCCCCCAGCCCTCTGGACTGGTCACTGTGGGGGTCAGGGGTCACTGGGGGACTGGGCTTCACTGGAGGACAGCACAGGCCCATGAGAATATTCCGGTCTTCACTCTGGTTGCACCACAGAATCAGCTGGGGAACTCTAAAAAATAATGATACCTGGGCTCTACACTCAGACAATCTGATTTAACTGATGTGAAGTTTGGTCTGGGCATCTGGAGTTTTAGGACCTCCCAGGTGGTTCTATTGGGCATCAGGGTGCCCATCTGCTTCTCTGGGGGGAGACTGATCTCAGGGACCCCAGATAAACCCAGTGGATGTGTGAGGAGAGCTGAAAGGGGAGGGGTGGAAGTCAAGCGCAGTCGTTTGTATGTACCTCCAGGAGCCCTGCATGACAGGGAAAAAAAAGCATGGGAGGAAGAAGAAAAACCTCAGAATCTTATGATTCTTGGGCATATTGTATTCACAGTTCACTTGGTCTTGAGACTCTGTGTTCCTGAGGAGTGCGGCTTGTGGGCCTTACCTGCCTGTCTCTCAGAGAGGAGAGAAGTGGCATGGTGGGGTCTTTGCAAGGGGCACTAGGCTCTGGAAAATCAGGCCAGGCAGGTGACAGGGAGCTGTTCTGAGATCTTGAGAATTACAGATTAAAATACCAAGCTCTGGGTCTCATCCCCTTGCCAGATTCTGGTTTGATAGGTCTGAGGCAGGACCCAGGCATCAGCATTTTAAAAAGCTCCCCAGGTAATGCCAACGTGAAGTCAAGGCCCAGACAGCCCCTTCCTGCTCTGAAGTCTGAGGGTGGGTGCTGTAATTCACCTCTGCCAGCCCCCATCCCAGCTGCATTTCATGCCCCGGCCCCTCCCACTCCCTTTTTTTTTGGCTGCAGACTCAGAGAATGAGACAGAGTGGTCCTCATTGCCAGTTGTATTAGCTTCCTATTGCTGTTGTAACAAATGATCATAAACTTGGGGGCTTAAACAACACACACTTAGTTGAGAGTTCCGGAGGTCCCAAGTCCGACGTGGGTCTCCATGGCTGAAACTAAGGTGTGGCCAGAGCTGTGCCCCTCTCTAGACGCTCCAGGGAGAATCTGTTTCCTGGTGTTTCCCAGCTTCTAGAGGATGCCTGCACTTCTTGCTCATGTCCCTTTCCTCCATCTTCAAAGCTAGCAATGTCACATCTCTCTGACTATGTTTCCATCGTCACACCTCCCTTTGAATGACAATAGCTGGGAAAGCTTCTCCACTTCTAAGGACACGTGTGGCTACACTGCAACATCCCTATAATCCAGGAGAACCCCCCCATCTCAGAGTTGTTAACTTTAATCACATCTGCAAAGTCCCTTCTGCTGTGTGAGGTAAAACATTCACGGTTTCCAGGGATTTGGACATTGACAACTTCGGGGTCATTATTTTGCCTGACATACCAGACACGGCATTTTGCTTCTTCCCCTCAACTCTGACTGTCCTGCACTTGGTGGCTCAGCCGACCTATGGAAGCTGCTCTGCCCAGCTGAATGCATGACCACGAGTCTTCAGTCCACGGGCTGAGGTTGGGTGGGCTGAGAAGTGAGAAGACTAAGGAGATGCGGCCAATTCAGAGCCACTCACTAAACCACAGGACAGCTATTATAGACTCATGAGCAAGGAAAAGTCTATTTGATTTTCAAATGAAGAAAAAACCAACAGTTCCCTTCATCCCACAACTGTTTCCAATTTTGATATCCTAGGGTTGATTACAAAGAACGTGTGCAATTATGTTCCATTTATACTGAGATGGGGGCCTGAAATGAAAGTGTAGTGAAGGTCTGGAGGACATTTAGCACCTGTGGGTCTGGGATGCAGCTCAAATGCAAGGTGTTTGGCCACGTTACTAGAGTTCACCTAATGGCTTGCCCTGGCTGTTCTTTCATTGACTCTTTCCGTGTTCCTGTTGGTATTAGGTGCAATTATAAGCCTTTTGGTTGTATAATTTGAACTTAGAATTCATGTGCAAGACAGGGGCTTGATCCTTGGCCTTTTGTCCACACACGATGTCTCAGTCTTTAGGAGGTGAAAAGTAGCAATTATCAGACTCTTTCCTGGCAGATGAGCGAAATCTCTGCTTTCAAGACAGTTTTGTTTGACATTTTAGGGATTAACTCAAGACTAATATTTGTCCTCTGCCCCAGTCATGCATTTAGCTGTGTGTTCTTGGGAAAGTCAGTCAACCTCTCTGACTCTGTATCAAAAGCTGCCTCTATTCCTGGAGGCGTGTGATGAGTGTGGTAGGAATGCTGTGGTTGCTGACAGGTTAATATGATTGTGGGTTATGGGCCCTGCAGGTGGAGAACATGGGAGAGGGTGCTTGCCCAGTTCCATGGTGGTTAAAACTTCTGTTGGGCCCAGACCAGAGGTAGGATCTCAGCCAGTGCAAAGTGAAGTTATGAAGGAGCAGAAACCAAGAGCCCGGCAGAGGATGCTGGTCAGCTGAGAGAAGATCAGAATGGAGAGGCAGAGAGGTGTAGAGATGCAGGCAGAGGAGGGGAAGGGGATGGCCAATGTCTCATCAGTCCTGTGAACACTTTCCTTTCCATGAATCTCCCTTCACCTGGGCTACCTGGAGTGGTTTTCTGTTCCGTGTACCCAAAATGTCTTTGAGTAGGAGACTGAGGAGTCAAGATGTGTTGCATTTTGTAAATGAGACCATTTTTATAGGTCTTATATTTTTCTTTACCTTTTTCCCAGTTAATATTTAGTATGAGTCTTTTAACTTCTAAATTTGTCTTTCAAGTTCTAAATTTATGTCTAAATTCTGACTCAGCTCTCCTAAGGAAACCCAAGGAAGGAATCTTCCAGGAAGCTGTGTGGACCAGGGGCAGTGGTAACAGAGGGGAGAAGGGAGGGAAGGAGCAGTTCTGAGCTCCGGAGTCCTCCTCCCTTGGCCAGGTCCTTCTCAACTTGAGTCTCTCCTTCCAGTGCTAGTTCTTGATGAGGCGGTCATTTGTTTATAGGGCCTCATTTCCTCACTACAACACAAAGAGGTAGAATCAGGTGCTCTCAAGGCCTCAGCCTGTGATTCCAAGAGTGCAGGGATGATTTTAAGGGGGAGCAAAGAGGGCGTTAGAATCTGGTGAGAACCCAAATCACCAGGATGCCCCACTTCCTTCCTCTGTGTGCTCTCATGCATACAGTGGGGATTGAAGGGGACCATCCAGGAGAGGAAGCTGGGCAAGTGAAACCAATAGCAGTTTCTGCTGAATAAATGTGTCTCCCCCTCAGCCTCATCATACCCTTCTCGGGCCGCCCTCTCATTTGTTTTGTTTCCCACGCTCCACGGATGGTTGTATCACCGCTGTGCAACACATCAATTCGTCACTGATCACCCCACCTCCTCGGGACCCTGAGACTGAAAGGAAGGGAAAGGCAGTTATCTGGTCTGTTAGTCCCACATTCATTTATTGGATGTCTTCTGAATACAGAGCTGGTCACTGAATTACAGGACGCCAGGGCTGGCAGAGCCCTAATAAATCATCTAGTCTGACCCTCTTGCTATGCAGATGGCAGCACTTACAAGGAGAGGTTAAGTGACTGGCTTAAGGTCACACAGAGGAGCTAAGGCCCGAATTCAGATCAACTGTCAGCGGTTCATTGCGCTTTCCACTCCACCCTGCTGCTGGAGGAGGGCGAAGATGATAGATTAGCTTATGTGAGCATAAAACAGTGGAAAACACACACATTTCCCTAAGTGCTCCAAATTAATAAGAACCCCGTGAAAAAGGCAGACACAAGGGATTTTTTTAGATAGTAAAACTGAAAAGCATGGGGGTAAACTCTTGCTTGTGAATGGCGATCACATTAGGAGTATGTGGGGAAAATGTTTTGGGGGAAGGTGTCTTTATTCTTCTTCCTTCCCTGCAACATTTGTTCTCTAATCCATGCTCTCATCAGCAACACTATTCTCATGCCATTTTTCTTTTCCCTGACATATTTATCATCTTATTTTCATATTATACTATAAAGCTTGGTATATACAAGCTTTTAAAGCAGCTATTTTTAATGCAAGATAACACAGCAAGCTTTGAGCCTCCCAGTAAAATTAACTAAGGACATTTGGCATTAAAACGCGTATGTTTCCTCTCTAGTAAAACCTGTCATCCTTTGGCTATCTGTAAAAAGTAACATAGGAATGAAAATGGGTTGGCATTTTGAAACCAAAAAATACCCCCTAAAACTGCACTTTTCTTATTTCAACTCAAAAACTTCAAGATAGATCACCTGAGCTTGAGAGGTGACATTTGCAGCAATGGGTTATTTTTATCTAATTGAGTGTGACTACATACAAGTGCCAGTTAACTCATCTATTAATTTTTCCTGACAGGAATAGAAGGTAGTATCAAATGTGTTATCGGAATTAAATTCTAAAAACACAAATGTAGGTTCTTATGAAAATAAAGCATTTTATTTATTTCTCTTGACAACTCAAAAATAAATATTGATCTCTTTGATAGAACAACCTTGGTTAAAATAAAACCTCTGAAGGCACTGGAGACCCCGCGGGTGTTGTCAGGTATGGATAGTTTTTCTTTTCAGGAGGGTGAGTAAGCTGTGACCGCACTTCTAAGCAATAGGCACCAAAGGTTATGATGGTTTCCACTTCCATCACCCCTTCCACACCCACTGGTCCTTTGTAGAAGGCATGATACCCATCCTGCCCTCAATGATTCTTGGTCAAAAGGCTACCTATTTAAGATGTGTGTATAAATTTAAGATTATGCAAGCTTGTTCTTTTGATTGTTTATTATCAGTATCTGTGTATCTGTTTCAGTGAGAAACCTATTCATATCTGAAATAAGAGTGATTTATTACCGCCAAATGAAAGATTGAGACTGGATGTCAACATGAGCCCTCCATTTCTACCCTAAGTATAATAATAGAGCAGGTTGGCGAAAGTCATCTAGGTGCTCAGCTGACTGATGGGGGCCGTCTCTCTTCCCACCCATTCTTCTCCATTGCCTGGTGAGTTTTTCCAGTACCAGTGCAGGGGCCTAAGGTTATTTGGAGAAAAGAGAAGATACAACCTAAAGCACCATGTTCTCTAGGCGTCTAACCTATAGGTGGATAGGTTGTAGCACAGGGTGGAGTCCCTCAAACAAGTGCTGTAATAGGGTTGAAACCAGATCCAACCTTCATGATCTACAGATGAGGAAACTGACAATCAGAGAGGTGAAGGCCTAGCCCAAGGCCACACAGCTGGTTATTGGCTAAGTTAACACTCACACGCATCTCTCCTGTTTGCCAGACAAATAAATATTCTTGAGTGCAAATGCCATCTACTTACAAGTGTTTTTTAATCTGTCCCTTCCTTCAGGAAGTCTCAGATTTCTTAAAGGCATCTGGATTCCTTCAGTTTTTTTCATTTACATTTGCATTAGGGAAGAGAACAAATCTGTGCTCAAGGACATGTTGGTAATATTTGTGGCATAAAATTAAGCACGTGGCATAAAATTAAGCACATGGCATGACTTCCTTTCTGGATTCAGAACATTAACTGCACTTACCCATACTGGACAACACCCATCAGTGGACCGGCAGGGCCAATGTCAAGAGCTTGGGCAACATCAGCCAGGAGCTGCTTCTGGATTCGGAATCGCCGTTTGCCAATGCTGGTGCTCCCATCAATTAAAAACGACAAGTCAATTTTGCAGTCTGCGGAACGGAAAAAGACTCTATTATTCTCATGATCTCTCACTGCATTTACCTGGGCATCCTCTTGTTCTTCTTTCTCCATCAGAGCCCCCTGAGAAATGATAAGAAAGGGAAAAAGAGGTAGGAAGATGCAGGATATATTTATTTACATCCCACAGGGGTTTCCCTGAGCACCGGGGTCTTGGACACTTAGGCTAGTCCTTATTTCCATAACTGTTTAAAACTCTATGTATCTGCCACAGTTATGGGTTTCAGAAGCAGCGACGTCCTAGCCAAGCTTGGGAAGGCTGTCAATGGTTTCCTAGGCTAAGATCTTGTAAGTGCAGACTCCCCGTTGTGAGAATTCATCAAGACTGAGTCTCAAGAGCGTGTGGCTTTTTGCTCTCATCCTAACTTTTTAGAAACAAGTGTTGGATTTTTATAAGGTGTGAGAGATCTGCAAGGCCAGCACTGAGGGAGGGCAGGAATTATAGAATAAGAAATTGATATCAATCTTCTCCTTCATTTCCCTGGGCAAGGGAACCAAAGAAATTATCTACATAGTATAGGATGTCAGCCCTTGTTCGTAGCTATCTGAGATTTTTTTTCTTTCTTTCTTTTAGTTGTGATGAGGACTAGGATAGTTATTCTGGCTTAGGATCTCTGGATTTCTGTGGATATATGAAGGTTATAAGAGAGGTAAAGGGATGGATAGGCTGCAAGCTCTTTTCACCCTCTCAAACATCAAAAGGAACTAGTGAAAAGCCACACAGGCTAATGGAAATTAGTGTTTCCTTTGCTGTAGACAGGAATGATATCATCTCAGTATAAAACTGACTATTCAGTGCTGACCAGAGGTTCTTATTGGGAGCTATAGATCCCTTTGATTAGTAAAAAGTGAAAAATAAATTATTTAACAGTTGCAATTTAGAAGACAAAAATGTTTCAAAACAGAGCTCCATATAGGAAAAAAAAAAAGAGTGAGTAAAGTTGGAAATTTCTAGGCTGGTGTATCCGAGAGGACACTGGGGCACTGCCCATTGTGGGTGGGGAGCAGCGGCCAGACAGGCCTGCACCTCTCTAATCTGCACACAACCACCCATGTTCTCCACGGTGCATTGTTGCCACAGAGCTGGAGTCTTCCCATTCTTCAGGAGGAGAAGCTCTGTAGGTGGAGAGGGTTGTTGCTGGTTTTAAAAAATTGTTTTAAAGATGAAAGCAATAAATGAACATGAGTTGACAAAGTTTTGAGCAGAAGAATTGATGAGAAATATTTATTGCTGAGTGCTACTGCAGAACTGTGATTAGGAGAAAAGTTATACCTGAGAATGTGTTTTATTATCTTGCAGTGTTGCATGGCAATCAAAACCAGGGAAGTAGGAGATGAGAGGGACCCGTCTGGGACTGGCTGACTTCACTCCATCTAGAATCAGGGCACCTGTTTGTACCTTGGCTCAGTAGCAAATCTCAAAAGAAAAGCTTTTACCTCCTGTCTGCCTGGGTGTTCAGTGCCTACCAATTCATCCTTTTCAACTGGCTTCCCTTGTCCTTTGCTGTCCCCAAACTGCCTATACCCAAGCATGATCTTGAGATGAAGAATGAAAGAGGCAAATAAAGTCCAGAAGCAGAGTTTAAAAATGCCACTAAAACCTGGGGTAAAGGAAAGGAGAAGCAGCATGTGATTCTCATATGCAGCTTATCATGTTGTGGATTCCCAAGCAAGGCCAACTCATTTTTTTTTTTCTGGCGGGGCTTGCAGTGTGAATTGTTGCCAGCAGGTGGCAGTGGAGTTCTTCAGGGCTTGCCGCCTACTAGCACCTACAGTTTGCTAGACTCTCAGGCCCCACCCAAACCTATAGAGACAGATGTGCATTTTAACAAGATCCCCAGGTGATTCCTGTGCACAGTAAAGTTGGAGAAGTAATCCTGAGGTGGAGTTTCCCTTCCAGATGTCAGCAGATTAGTTCAATATGCCTTTTGGAATAAAGTATTTTTGGGAACAAGTGTTAATTAGAGTAAGGGCCAGAGGGGATTTTCTTTTTACATGAATAAAGTACATGGATATTGTAGCATCTACTTTGATTCCTCACAGGCAGTTTTTCTCCTTATTTCTTACATCTGGAATTGTTTTCAGGATTAACGTATTCATCTTATAGTTAGGTCTTAAGAAGGTGAGCTGTTTCTCTATTTGCTTAATTCTCTTTACTCACTAGCCTGATGGCTGATACCACGGTTCCCTTTGCTCCTCTTTTAAATGACAATGGTTCCAGCTCAGGGCATGTTTTGACTGAGACCCATGACTTTCTTATATAGAGGTGAAAATATTCTGATCTGAAGATGCCAACATCAATGCTAACAGGTAGAATTGGGTTATACAATGTTCAGTGTGAGCAATTTATTATGGCTAAAGAAGAGATCAGAGGTTGAAAGTCAAGGAAGAGAAAGTAAGATATAGTATCTATGGGAATCACTCTACCAATGTATTTAATTGCTGTAGTTTCCTTCAACATGGTACCATTTTATAGACTAATGCTTTGTGTTGTCCAATACATCAGGCCAGTGTTTCTTAACTCTGGATACATACCAGAGTCATGTACATATCAGGATTGCTAATGCAGCTTCAACAAATGAAGACTCATGGGATTCACTCTGTAAAGTTCTTCTCAAGGGTAAATGTGCAAAGGAATCAATCACTGTAGAACCAGCAGATCTGTGTTTCTAACAAGCTCCCTGGTGATGCTGATGCTGATTCTACTGGTCTCCAGACCACACTTTGGGTAGCAAGGTCTAGGGAGAACCTGATACAGTAGGTATGAGGCAGGAGGGTGGGCATCTTTAATAATGTCTTCAGGTGATTCTCATATGCAGCAAGGTTGAGCCTCACTGTCCATTGGTGGCTGACTAGTAGTGACTTCCTAGCGGAATATGCAGGTGCTTTCTTTCCATACCTTGCAGGCTACTACTATGTCTTTCTCATTTTCCTTGTTTTTCTCTGGTTCTTCCTTTCTGATATCCTCAGGTGGTTTCTCCTCCACCTAGTGTTGTTCTCCAGGCTTAAGTCTTCTGTATCTTCTTACTTTACTGTGTCTCCCTAAGTCACATTTTCTGTTCTCATAGCCTCGGTTTCGAACCATAGCTCATCGTCTTACAACTCTAAATTTCTGATTGGGCTGTTCCTTCTGAATGTCAGACCTGGGTAGTCTTCTCTCTACCAGATCAAATGTCTCGAAGAAAATGATAGACATAAACCTGCTTCATCCCCAGTGTTCCTCATTGTAGTACCATTTACCTAGTCGCTCAACTCATCTTTAACTTCTCCCTCTCTCGAACCTCCACCTTCCATCTTATAGATTCTCCCTTCTCTGTATCTCTTGAATATGCCCATTTATCTTCATTTCCACTTCCAACTCCGAGTTCTGGCCACCATCATTTGCACTAGACCATTGCCCCTGCTAACCTGCCCGTCTCCTCCTTTCATCCTTCCTTGTCTTTCCGTTCCATCCCATTCTTCACCCTGTTGCCATAGTGATGTTAAAACATTTTGATCCTCTCCCCCTCATGCACATAGACAGTTTATATCCTTCAAAAGCTTCCCTTTCCCCTTAGAACAAGGTGTCAGAAGAGAGGAGATAAATAGATCCACGGTAGGAGAGAGGCAGTTTTGAGTGGGAGTGAGTGGGAAGAGAGGAGAGAGCAGTTCAGATGTCAAAGACACCGTGGGTTTCTAGTTGTCAATTAACTTACTTGGATCTCCCAGGGATACTGGCTCCAAAGACTGTGTGCTCAATTCTTCTTTTGGAACAAGTCCTGGAAAGAGCAGTAAAACTTTTGGTGACTTACAAGGAAAGGAAGCAGCTGGCCTTACCCCATGGGAGGGGACATAATGGATATTCACACCCAGCTTGGGGGCTTGGCTTAAAGCTAACTGTGCTTTTTTTCACATTACCCCCATCCTGAGAAAAATAATAAATTAATATTTACTTACAGCCTATCAAAAACATAGTACTCTGCTGGGGGATTTGAAATCAGGAGACTTGAGTTCCGTTCTTGTTAATTTATTCTTTATTCTGAGCCTTAGTTTTGTTATCTGAAAGCGTTAAGCACTTGGCCATTGTAAATTATGTCTCTGTAAAATTCTGAAAATCTTGAGCCACAGAATGTGTCTTGCTCGAATAAACCTCCACCGTGCCAAGATCATGTAGGTCTTCAGTCAACATTTGGTGATTGAGACAATGAACGAAGATGAGTAAGGCACAAGAAGGACAATCTAATGAGGATTGGATGTGGACTGGAGGAAGACAGTTTATTTAAAAGTAACTCAAATAAGAAGGCTTAAAATGCAACTCCTCCCTCCCAGGTGTTTGAGACTAGAAGTAGAGATTCAAAAAGGTTTCATGCTCTCAGAAGCTGTGTGTGTGTGTGAGTTGCATTTCAGCCTTGGGGAAGGGGGTGTCTTTAGAGCCATTTACATGGGAGCCAAGTTCATAAATATACCATTTAAAGAAATAAAGACAATGAAAGCGAATCCTTTTAGGCTTGGTAACACGAATGGGCTTCCCAGGCAGAGCACGCTTGCAGCACTGGAAGTGAGTCTCCCCGTTTTCAGGATGCCCGGAAGTTCCGGGATTCCCCGGAGTGGAGGAAGGTGCGGGGGTCTTTGCTCGCGCTTGGCTGCAGTGAGCTTTCTACTGGCTTGTTATTTTTTCCAGTTTGCAAAGCACATGATTTCATCCTTCCGTTAAAGGTCAGCTAGCTCATCCCACTTCCTCACATCATTTTAAACATTCACTTTGGGTGGCTAACGGCATTTCTCAGCCAGGAGCCTGTCGTGGAAACGCCCCAAGACTCTGCGTTGGAGGAAGGGGAGAAGTACAAGTCCAGAGGCGGAGTCCTCTCCTTCACCTCCTTCTTCCCCTACCAGTACAATCTTCCCTCCCATGAAGAGCTGGAAGGTCTTGTGTGTTGGAGTTTCAAATATTTAATGCAGTACGCAGCAAACAACACCCATTCTTGTGAAGGGAAAACCTGAAAGCCATTTTGCAAAGGAGGAGGTGGAGTTGGAGGAAGTTAAAGTGTGCTGCCAGATGGAGTCAGGGTCCAAACCCATTTTGAGGGTGGGAAACTAGCTCCCTTCTGGCGTTTTGTCTTCACGTTTCCTCTCTCCCTTTTGTTATCCAGTATTGCTCCTTACCCCAGGCCTCCCCTAGGGAGGGAGTTTCAATGTGCCCTTTGTAGGACCCTTAAATCAGAGGCGGGAGCCATTAGAAATCCTAGGCTAGTGGAGCTCGGCCGCTATGCCAGCTGGATTATTAGACTCTTAGTTCTGCTATCCTGCGCATCTTGATCCACGCGTGGCTGAGAGGTTGGGCTGTATAGTTACCTTCATCTAAAAGGACCGATCCAGGTTTCCATGAGTCCATCTCTCCTGATTTTCAAAATTGAAAAGAAACAAACTTGTTACTTAAACCAAACCAGCAGAAACTCTTGAGTGAATTGCCGGGATGATAAGGTTTCCCAATTGTGTCTGAAAGTTCAATAAAGGAATAGAGGGCCAGAATTTTGGATGAAGCAACCTGAAATCTGTATGATTTTTTAAAATCTGAAGCTCTTAAAGTCAAAGGCGTAAACATCTTTACCAATTTCTTTTTCATTATGCACCAAGAATCTTGGAATAATGGGAATCCTTGGATTCAAAAGGAACTAAAAATTCATCCACTCCAAACCACCTCCCAATCTGTTTTTGCAACATCCCTGGCCTGTGAGTGGCTGGCTAGTGCTTGATACCTCCAGTGACAGGGGATTCATTACATATTCAACCAAAGTAGTAGATTCCTTCTTGCATTGTTGAGACTGAATCTTTTGCCCTAAATCCTTTCCCATCTATCCATACATCCACACTTATTAAGCACTCACTATATGCCTAATATCGTTCTAGGTACATTTGTCCCACCTGTTTGAATTTCCTTCCTTGGAACTACACTGAACAAATATGGCCCCTTCAGGGATCAGGCAATCCGCTTATTTCCCGAGATTCTGCTTCTCACTGTGTGACTCAAGCAGAATAAAGGAAAGTAGCACCTGGACCTGTATGCAGTAAGATGTTTAATGGCCTTCACCACAAACTGGTGCTAATGAAGTAGAAGGGGTGGAGGGGAGGAGGAGAGTCTTACTCAATAATCTCTGATCTTTTTTGGAAAATCATGGCTGAGAGGGGCTCAGGGACAGCACAAATGTGTCAGGAAGCCTTATAACACACAAATGGCTATTTCCCTTTCTTTCTGCCCCTCTCCCTCCTTTCCTCTCTTTTCCATGTCTCCCCTCCCTCCCTCCATCCCACCCTCCCTCCTTCTCTATTTTAGCTCAGAAAGTTGAGAGCATGATCAACTGTTTTATTTCTTAAAGGCTATCAGCTTTTCTGCCAGCTGAAATTACTAACACACTGAAAAAAGGGTGATATTTTTCTTTATGTGATGAAGATGCCAGACAGTTTTGAAAGGCAATCTGTTACTGCACATTCTGGTTTAATGGTGAGACCTGAGTTTAATCTAGTTCAGTCATTAACCAGGTGTGTGACCTTGAGCTAGTCACATACCCTTTGTGAGCCTTAATTTCTTTGTAAGTAATATAAGCAGATTGGGCAAGATAGTCTCCGCATTCAAGATATTTATGACATGCTTCAACATTCTGATCAAGAACATTCTGCTTCTTTAGCCTTATTACTTTATCGCCACCTACTGGTGAAAATATGCGCTTTACCCTTTTCCTAAAAAAATGTGCTGCTGGCTTCCCTCACTTTTTGCCCAAGGCTTGCTTGCTTTCTCTTTCCTTCTTCCGATGCACTCTTGAATGTCAGGAAGATTAGGATGCTGGGTGCTCTATTACTTTATCAAGAGATAAACAGTCCCCCAACATCAGGGATTTCCAAGCGTCTTGCTCCTGTCCTAGAAGCCTGTCCTTATATTCATGCCAGTTTCGGTTTGTTTGGGACAAGTTTGAACCAAATTACATTCATCCAAAAGCCAAAGGCTGAAAAATATTTGGACAGCTGAGACTTGGTGTTTTTTGGACTCAGTAGTAATGAGAAGTAAATTTGTGAGAACATTTGTATTCTGGCGTCAAGGAGGAACAGGGTGGTATCAAGAAAAGACATCAGAAGCCCATCCTGGGTCAACCAAAGACCAACTGGGAGCCTGGGGGGCTCACTTACTTTCTTTCCAGGTTTGCCTCCAGTTTTTTGCAGTGTAGGGTTGTCATAAAGACTTTCCCTACACTGTCACATGGAGGAGACTTGAAGGAGGTAAATGTGTATAAAATCACTCTGAAAAGTGTAAGTCACTCTTAGAAAACCAGGGAATTATTTTTGTGTTTTTGTGACAATTCTTGCTTGGTCATCTCATAGATACAGTCAGGTCTAAAAGAAGTGTTGGTTCTAATACTGCATGTTCTCACTTACAAGTGGGAGCTGAATGATGAGAACACATGGTGGGGAACAGCACGTGCTGGGGCCTGTTGGAGGGTTGGGAGGTGGGAGGAGGGAGAGCATCAGGAAGAATAGCTAATGGATGCTGGGTTTAATACCTAGGTGATGGGATGATCTGTATAGAAAACCACCATGGCACCCATTTACTTATGTAACAAACCTGCACCTTTGGCACATGTACCCCTGAGCTTAGAATACAAGTTGGAAATTAAAAAAACAAAGGTGTATTGGTTCTGAATGATTTCTGGGGTAAAAATGTAGAAGCCATTGGTGTTTATGGAGAGCTTGCTTAGTGTCAGGCACTGACTGAGCACTTTCTACGTATTAAGTCACAATCATCCAGTGAGTTAGGTGCAGCTATGATCCCATTTTACAGGTGAGGAAACTCATGCACAGGGAGCGGCAGAACAGAACTTTAAGCCCATGCGGGCAGGCTCCAAAGCCTACCCCTAACCACCATCTGTTTATCACAAACGAGGAGTCATCATCGCTTCAGCACCTCGGGGTACTTGGTTAGGGCACTGAAGAGCTGGGCCTGGCCCAGCCACCTGCAACTCATGCTAATGTAGTCAAGTCTTCAAAAGGGCCCAGAAGGATGCCTGCTCCTAAGACTGTGGTGCGATCTTGGTGCTGGTTCCAGCTCCTTCTGTTCCATCTAGAAGTCACCAACACAGGACCCAAGCAAGAGCTGCAAACATGGCCCTTTGGACTCTCAAATTTTATAAGACAGAAGCCCGAGTGTCCCTTCAGCTCCCTCGTTTCTTCCCGGTGACTCCCCTGGGGTGTAGTTTTTAGGAGGAAGTGGCTCTGAAAGGCAGCAGGCATCTGGACCAGCAGAATTTCTAGGCTTCCCTTCCCTTCACCTGGCTTCATGTCCCAAGGGCTGCACTTTCCCTGGAGGGCTGCTTCTTGCTGTACTGAAGTGGGGAGCACTAAGAGGGTGGGCTGTTGCAGCTGTGCCCAAGGTGTCGCCATGCTGGTAGCGCATCACACAAGGACTCTCAGAGAAGGCTGAGGACAGTCTGGGGTCCTGGGCGTAAGCCATCATGCCAACAAAGCGTCGACAGTCCCAGGTTTATAAATGGGCTACCATCCAAGGCTCGGTGTGGGGTATTTTTTGGGAAACCTGGCAGCCTTTTCTCTTGGAAACATTAACTCCACGGTTAGGTTTCCAGACCAGTGAAGCTTCTTTGACTCAAACACAGCTCATGGTACCAAGAAGCCAACCAGCATAAGGATGGTTCTGAGGAAAAGCCACCAGGTTTTAACTTGAATTATCAGGAGCCCACCAGCCCTGCCTCCTCCATACAGCAGGAGTAGCCTGCCCCAACTCCCAGAACCGTGGTAGGAGGGGTAAAGGCTGGCAGTGGGGGACGCAGTGTGTAGGAGGCAGTGGTGTTGCTGATGACTCTGGAGTAGGAGAGTGTGGGGCCTGTGAAGGCAAAAGCCCCAGCAGCATAATTCTAGAATTTGAAAATATTTGATTCGTGTTTGTAGCTCTAATGCACAGGACAGTATCTGACATATAGTATGCTCAGTACATTTTTTAAAAATTAAATAACAGATCCCCTTCATATGAGAGCTTCAGCTTAAATGGGGGGTGCATGAATTTATATCTGTGGGTGAAAGCATAGTGGGAGAGAGTGGCAGGAATCACTCATGGGTGACACCTGGTGTCCTGTAGAAAGGAGGATGACGGATCATCAGGTCCACATGTAATTGCTTGTGTCTGGGTTGATCTAAACACAAAGGAGGTGTTTAGTGCGGATCGCAGGATTCGGTTGCCCCGTGTGATATATTTTTATCAGTAAAGGGAATGGAGACAGGTGGCACGTTTATCCATTTTTCAGATGACACAAAGATTACAAGGATGTTAACACACTAAATGACAGAACTAATACTCAGGAAGATTGCAGCCGACTAAACGAAGGAAGGATTTAATAGAAATATGTGATTTTCCAGTGTGGGCTTCAAAAACTCGATTGTGTCTAGACAGGATTGAGGTGACCTGCTTCTACAGAGGTATATGATAAAAAATCCCAGCGACTTTAGGTATTGCAAGCTCAGTAGGAGATGAGCCAGTGGTGAGACAAGGCTTACCCCAAATGGAAGTTGGGATGTTTTAGTGGGAGCAGAGTATTGAGGACTAGAGAGGCAATTGCCTGGCACACTACCCTGGCAGCACTGTGTTCTGCTCGGGGTGCCCTGGTGTATGAATTATTAATAGTCTACAGCATAGTTAGAGGGTGTACTGCCAAGTCCAGCAAAGACCTATTGGAGGGATTAAAGAGATATCCTGGAAAAGATGAGATATAAAAAAAGACATGAAGTCTAGCTTCATGTATTTGAAAGGCTCTCAAATTTAAGGCACTCTCAAAGGTTCTCAGCCTTTTTATGCTCTCAAAAATTGTCAAAGACCCCAAAGACCTTTAGTTTGTACGAGTTATATCTATTAATTTTTATCATTTAGAAATTACAACTATGCACTTTCTCATTTGAAACAGAATACTGACAATTTATTTAACTATTAATTTACTTTATTTTTACTTATTTTATTTTATTATTTAATTTTAATTTTAATTTTAATTTTTTTGAGACAGAGTCTCACTCTGTCACCCAGGCTGGAGTGCAGTGGCGTGATCTCAGCTCACTGCAAGCTCCGCCTCCTGGGTTCATGCCATTCTCCTGCCTCAGCCTCCCAAGTAGCTTGGACTACAGGCGCCCACCACCACGCCTGGCTAATTTTTTGTGTTTTTAGTGGAGACGGAGTTTCACCATGTTAGCCAGGATGGTCTTGATCTCCTGACCTCGTGATCTGCCCTCCTCGGCCTCCCAAAGTGCTGGGATACAGGCGTGAGCCACTGCGCCAGGCCATTTTATTTTTTTTGAGACGGAGTCTCACTCTGTGACCTAGGTTGGAGTGCAGTGGCGCCATCTCAGCTTACTGCACCCTCCGCCTCCCAGGTTTAAGTGATTCTCCTGCCTCAGCCTCCCGAGTAACTGGGATTACAGGCGCGCACCACCGGCTCATTGTTGTATTTTTAATAGAGACGGGGTCTCACTATGTTGGCCAAACTGGTCTCGAACTCTTGAGCTCAAATGATCCACCTGCCTTGGCCTCCCAAACTGCTGGGATTACAGGCGTGAACCACCGCACCCGGCCTAACTATTAATTTACTTCAAAGTGACAATAGAATTATTATATTTTAATGTAAGCATTAATTTTTACCGAAAAATAACTGTTTTCTAAAACCAAGGGTTCAGTGAGAAGAGTGACAAATGTCTCCAATGTCTATCATAATAGAAGATAGCTGGAGTCTGTTATCAGCTCCTGCAGTCAGTTGTGATATGTTGTTGTTGTTGAAATATGTGGAGAAAATCTGTCCTCACAACAACATGTAGTCAGAGAAGGGAAGATGTCACAGAATCTCTGAAAGCGGGGTCTTTGGACCACACTTTGAGAACCACTGGTTTAGACAAATTAGTAATGAGGAGCTGAAGTTCTGGATAGTTACGTCTAATAGTGCCACCCACCAAATGAAGGGGCTGGGAATTCCCTACCACTTGAAGTTATTCGATATAGGGTAAAGGCCTCTGTCTGGCACACCATAAGTGATTCATTTTTAGGTGAGAAGTTAGACCAGATGTACTTTATACAATTCTTTCCAATTCCATAATCTGACGATTTTATAGCTGAGGAACTGGGCAGCTTGCCTTGTATACATGACTGCATCTGAGATGAGAGTTGGTCGAAGGATATCTAAGAACTCCAAATGTTCTTACCTGCCTTTACTCAGGGTATGCAAATGGCTTCCTTCCCCTGTAGGAGCCATAATGGAGCTTCATAACTAGTCTAGGTCTGAGCACCTAGAGGGTGTTGGGGGAGTCCTTTAAGTCAGGAACACTCTGAGAGTTCATGGGAGACACTCAGAGCAAAGTTGCAGGGATGATGGTGAGGAGAGAAGCCGCAGAAATTGGGTAGGATTTGAAGGTAAAGGAACATCTAGGAACATCTGTGTGGGTTGAGACAGAGTGGCATTATTGGGAGCATAAAGGAGAATGGAGAAGAAACAGAGAATCCCAGAGCTATAGAACTGGAGGATGGTAAACTCAGAAAACGGGAATGAGGCCAAATACATTCAGCAGAATACAGCATTGAAACAAACCCAACATTGTCAGGCAGTAAAAAATTGAAGATGCAAATCAGGTAATGTGCCTCCTTGCCAACCATCCCCCATGCCATATCCAAACCATGTGCTGTGTCTGGGTATTTGTGCTTTATCCTGGAGGACTGTCTGAGGATGGGCCTGGTAGGTGCAGAGAGGCAAAGAGGCTGCTTAGTGAGGGAACCTCTTGAGGAGACATAAAGTAATGACAGCCCTTGGATGTCTTCGTTGACAAAGATTTTCTCTTTGATGCACTGAGAACAGATCAATCAAAGAGACATTTTCTCGAGGTTAAAATATCTTAGCATGCTCCCAAACTCTGGTGACCTGAAGTTGAGCTGCAGAGGCCAGGAACAAGTGTGTGGGGAGGCCCTCATGTTTGCAAAGTGCCACAGAGCAAATTCCTAGGGAGCAGAGATGGTAAGCAGTGGGCAGCTTACCCAGGCTGACATCCGCTCCAACAGGTTTCTGGAAGGCAGCTCCTGAAGGATCTTGCCTTTGGATACCTGAGGGGATTATACAGGGTCAGCCGATTTACACACAACCAGCAGGCTGCTTTCTTTCCTTATTTTGCCCCCGGTGAAAATTACCTTAGTTCAGATTTTCCTTGGAAGTCGGCCGAGCTCTCTGTGCCTGGCTGTACTTCTGGGGGTTGCAGAGGAGGCAAAAATCTTGGCCAAGGGGACAGGAGGAAACAGTGCTCCATGGATTGGGCTCCTGTAGAGTCCCACGAGTCTGTAGAGGCCTAAGATGGCCTTGGAGTCCTTGCCCTGGCCAGTGTTCTCATTCTCAAGCCTTTTTGTCCAGGACAACAGCATGTGCATTGGCAAAGGTGCAATTGTGAAGCTCATAGAAGCTGCTCGCCCTGACCAGAGGAGCCCATTGGGCCCCTGTTCCTATCCAGTAGCAAGCAAAACAGAACCTACAGTTTCTAAGAACATGTGGAGAGTGGACGAATATCCCCCAGCAGGGAGAAGACCTGCTTCTGATCCTAGTTACCTGTGGCTTCAGAGGGAATGGTATACTTCCACCAAGTCTATCAGCTCATAGACCGGGCTGTGCGTAGAGTTTGTGGAGACCATCAAACCCTGCTAGATTTTCCTTTCTAATCTCTGCAGGCCTTAACAGTGCTGCAGAGAAGAGAATTTGCTGGATTCCTAGTTCTTCGGCCAAACCATACAGAAATGAAGACAGCCAGGGGCATTTCAGAATTCATAGGTGAACTCCCGGGGAGAGAGAATGTGTTTCTGTCCCCCGTGGCATAGAATTACTTAGGCAAAAAAGAGAGAAAAAAATCCTCTTTCCTGGGAGATGATACAAATTTCCCTTCGTGTTTTACCGTAGTTCCTCAAAAATAAGCCCCAGAGAGTGTCCCTTTTCAGGTCTGTAAGAGCCCGGTTACTGAATCCTGAGACATTCCTATCACAACCTCTACAGACTCGCTTCAAGGGAACAGAGAGTGGGACAGGGCTTTGCTTACTTAACCACTTCTTTACATGTTTTCTTAGAAGTTGGGCCCTTGAGTGGCATCTTCTGTTGGCCTAAGTGGTTTAATAGTCCTTGTCCAAATCTAAATTAAATGGCAAAGATGTGGAGAGGAACTGCATGTAAACAAGCTTAACTTTCATCAGTGGCTGGAAAGGGAGTTTAAGGTCTTACCTGGATCAGCTCCGGGCCTGTTTTGGCTGCTTGTGTAGGTGGCAGTGGACCAGAGATCTGTAAGGACATTTGACTGGTCAGAGCATGAATTTTATTTAATTAATTAATTAATTTATTTATTTTTGAGTCGGAGTCTCGCTGTATGCCCAGAGCTGGAGTGCAGTGGCGCGATCTCAGCTCACTGCAACCTCCGGGTTCAAGCGATTCTCCCACCTCAGCCTCCCGAGTAGCTGGGATTACAGGTGCGTACCACTAGGCTCAACTAATTTTTTACATTTTTAGTAGAGATGGGGTTTCACCATGTTGGCCAGGCTGGTCTTGAACTCCTGACCTCAAGTGATCTGCCTGCCTCAGCCTCCCAAGGCATGAGCCACCACGCCCGGCCAATAAATTTTAACCTGACTGTTTTCATTCTTTCTATGATCCAACCTAGCAAGACATTACCAAGGTCGGAAACAAGGTGAAGCTCTATATTTGGGCAGTCCAAACCTGCCTTGGAAGAGGAATTCAAATGAAAAAAAAAAAAAAAAGAGTATTTAACCTAAAACACCAACTAAAAACTACAGGTAATAATAACCTTCGTATTTCACAACTATCAAAGTATCTATCTTTTAGTCAAATGCCATATTTCTTTACACTTCATTATTCTTACAATAATTCTCAACTGTGCCACTCATGGGGAGGTTGAAGTAATCCTTCAGTAGAAATGTCACTTAACATTCAGCAATTTGCTTAAGCTGCGTTAACATGGTATTGATGCAAATAGCATTAGCTTTTCATCATTTTTAGAGGTACACAATGGGTTATCCTTAATTACTCTGTGAGCGAAGGAAACACACTTCAACATTCATTATTTATTGAGCAATTTCTCTAAAGCAAGGTTTTAAAAGGGAGAAGGGAGATAAAGCATTCTGTTAAGAGAAATGCAAAGCCTTTGGAAGGGAAAGAGGCACGTAAAACCCAGCTGACGGAAATAACCAAATGTCATGAAGGGGAAGAGCAAGAGGGCATGGAAAAAAATATCAATTTGTCTTAGAACTGGAGTTATCCAAAATCAGCTTTTGACTCTTTTTGTCTATGTTCTAATTATTTGGCACAATTTCAAAGTAGGTTTCTTTGTTTGTTTGTTTATTTTTTGTTTTCAGTCAGGCTCTCACTCTGTCCCCCAGGCTGGGGTACAGTGGTGTGATCATAGCTCACTGCAGCCTTGAACTCCTGGGCTCAAGTGATCCTCCTGCCTCAGCCTCCTGAGTAGCTGAGACTACAAGTGCACATCACCATGCTCTGCTAAGTTTTTGTTTTGTTTTGTTTTTGAGATGGAGTTTCGCTCTTGTTGCCCAGGCTGGAGTGCAATGGCATGATCTCGGCTCCCCACAACCTCCGCCTTCCAGGTTCAAGTGATCTCCTGCCTCAGCCTCCCGAGTAGCTGGGATTACAAGCATGTGCCACCATGCCCGGCTAATTTTGTATTTTTATTAGAGACGGGTTTTCTCCATGTCGGTCAGGCTGGTCTTGAACTCCTGACCTCAGGTGATCTGCCTGCCTTAGCCTCCCGAAGTGTTGGGATTACAGGCGTGAGCCACGGAAGCTTTTTTTTATTTTTGTAGAGTCAGGGGTCTTGCTCTGTTGCCCAGGCTGGTATTGAACTCCTGGCCTCAAGTGATCCTCCTGCCTCGGCCTCCCAAAGTGTTGGAATTAGGGAGGCATGAGCCACCACGCCCAGCCTCAAAGCAGCCTTATTTTCTGTTTAATTATGCAGATAACATAGGCTTACTGTAAAAATAAGATGATATACTATGCATAGTAAGCAATCACCTTTTATCCTCTAGCCAGCAGTTACTGGTATACAATTCTGGCATACAGAGTTGTATCCCTTTTTCTGTGGGATGTACATGCTCTCATGTACAACACACGTTGCAAAAATGAGATTGGTTCCCATGCTGTTTTGTAGCCTGCTTCTTTGACTGAATGATCTGCCCCAGGCCAATTCTCTTGTGGCACTAAGCGCACATATTTCTCAACATTTTACTACCTGTATAGTAACTTCTTTAACCATTCTTCTAGTGATAAACAATTAAATTATCTCCTTTAAAAAATTATGAACAGCATCTGTTCTCACCCCGGGTTGATAATTACCTTAGGATACATTCCTGGAAGTGTGAATTCTGGGTCATTTCTCCACACTCTCATCCAAACTGTGTATTATCGATTTCCAATGAGAGTTGCTGAGAAATGATATTTTGTTGTTTAATTTGTACTTACTTGATTCCTGGTGAAGCTGAACATCTTTTTTTTTTTTTTCTTTTGAGACGAAGTCTCACTCTATTACCCAGGCTGGAGTGCAGTGGCACGACCTCGGCTCACTGCAACTTCTGCTGCCCGGGTTCAGGCGATTCTCCTGGCTCAGCCTCCTGAGTAGCCGGTATTACAGGTGCACACCACTGCATCTGGCTAATTTTTGTATTTTTAGTAGAGATGGGGTTTCACCATCTTGGCCAGACTGGTCGAACTTCTGACCTCGTGATCCGCCCACCTTGGCCTCCCAAAGTGCTGAGATTACAGGCGTGAGCCACCGGGCCCGGCAAAGCCGAACATTTTTATAACAATTTTTTTTTTTTTTATTGGCCATTTGTAGTTCTTCTACTGTGGCTTGCCTGGTTATGACCTTTCCCCATCTTTCTTTTGGAATATTTGTCTTTTTCTTACTATTTGTAAGACTGGATTTTAAGAAAAGCCTTCTCCAAATACCTTAAGGAAGATAAGCCTTCACTGGTGAGATGAGTGTTGGTAAGGGAAACTGTATGTGGAAGGAATGAGCTGTGATAGATGCTGGCCTCTCTTCCTGCCTCAAATTTCACTTTCTCTCGCTTAGCGGTCCTTGGTCAGAAGGTGGAGCCCAGGGTAGAGAGGTGTAGGATCTCTGTCATCGCTATTCCCTGCCACTAGGCGGCGCTCTTCTCCCCTCCCTGGTCTACCCTTGGTTGTGGACAAGTTCAATGCTAGCTCAGCTGAGGCAACCATGGCATGTCTTGAAATGAACCTGATTAAGAAAACAAAGGAAGACACAGCCACTCCACCTCCTTAGCCTGTGGTAGATTCACCCAGACCTGTAGCTGAACCTGGAGGGATTTTCTGTCTTTTCCAGAACTCTTTCCTAAGCATATCTATAGATCTGGCTCTCCCAGCTTCCCCCTCTGTCCCTGGGGATGCCATTGTCCTTGGCCTTTCCCATGAAGAACAGCCTCCTTCCTGCACCTGTAGGAAGTCTCTATTGCTCTGGCTTTCGGCTCCCTTACCCCCAGCCTTGACTCACTCCCTTCTGTCTTGCTGGTGTGCACATTTATGGGTCAGTTAAGGGGCCATGATGCGGCTTTGGTGTCCAGCCCCACCTTCCACCTGCATCAGCTCCTCTGCATGGGATGGAAGAACCCCTGTCTCTTCCTGCTATGTACTTTCCGCTCTCCCTTGAGCCCTCTCCAAGTTCCCATGTCTTGTATCAGAGGCAGATCTTGATCCCATTGTGGAGTACAAATGACTCACAGACCCCAAACACAGGTAGCTCCTGTTTTGGCTACATACTCTTCAGGTGTCCTAAGCCGAAGCGACTTGCTGCAGGGATCTTGATGGGATGTGTTCATCGATGTAGCCCAGATTTAGAACAGTGCCTGACACATAGTGGGCATTCCATAAAACGTTTGTTGAATGAATAAGTGAATTAGGTTTTGCTTGAACACCCTGTCCACAACCAGTTCTGGAACCTTTTGCCTACAGCCACATATATAAGAGGAAAAATCTTTAATAAGTGCAATAACAGCAGCTCACTTGTCTATCACAGTATAAGGAGATTTGCTTTCCAATTTTCAGCCCATTTGAAGGAAAAACATGACTTATCTAAATATTATTTAATATAGTTGGACTGAAATATCACAGCAAATATCTATAGCCTTAAGATACGCATTCATGCAAGTCAATTGGCTGCCTAGTGCTGGGGAGGAGGGGTTGGGGAAATGATGAGTAACTGTTTATGGGCACGGGATTTCTTTTGGGGGATGAAAATGTTCTAGAATTGATTGTGGTGATGGTCACACAACCCTATGAATATATGAAAAACCATTGATTTGTACTTTACATGAGTGATTTGTATGGTTTCTGGAAAGTCTCTCATGAATACTTTTATTTTAAGAAGACATAAGCAATTAAATATTAATTTTCACTTCTTTCTAGGCCTTCAGAAACTCCTTTGAATAGGCAATACAACTTTTAAAAAGCTCTCCCCCCTTCCCCAGTTTGGTTCCTATCCTAGCCATTGTGGTGCATGCTTCATGGCTTGCTTGCTCCGAGCGTTTGTCTAGCAGTCTGTGGATCACCATAGAAGTGGGTGCTGGACAAGGATGAAGAAGGAACACTGATGGGCCAGGAGGCTGTTGTCCAAAGCTCCTGTTCCCAAGCCAGGAATAAAGAAGCTTTGCCAGGTTAGGAGCCACTACTGCAAATTTCTTAGGTTTTCCACCAGCAGAGCCCAACTTGCAACAGATTTCCAAGCTCCCAGCGTAGCCAAATAAATATGCCACATGTTTAATTATATGTGTTATGTAAGAATTTAAAGTCCTCTAAGGAGAAAACAGGAGCAAACAACTAACTCAGATACTCAAAAATCTTTGAAAGAATCAAGGCATCTGAAGTCAAGAGCCTGAAATTTTAGAAAGGAGAACTTCTGGCTACAGAACCCCTCTTAACCCTTGCCATCCAGCATCCTTCCTGTTTCTCTTTTGCTGTCAAGTATTGTGCACCTGTGTTAATATTATCCTGAGTTAAACAGGAACAGAATGGTGGAGGAGTGTTTGATGTATTTCAGAACACCAAAAATTCTTTTTGCGGTATTCTTATTTTGGGACTTTATATCATAGCTTCTTCAAAGAGTCATCCATAAAATAGCATAATAATAATTCTTATTTCAAAAAGTTATTGGGAAGATTAAATAAGAAAATACATGCAGTATACCTGGTAAATGAGATATATGTACTACATGCATTCTGTTATTTATTATTAATTCAAGAAGAAGTTGGCTGTGCTGAGCACCTTTTAATTTTGCCATACTAATCATGCCAAGATGTGCTCTGCCTGGGCCTGGGGTGTTCATTTTTGGCAGGGATGCTCCCCTGCAAGGAAGAGGAGAGCCAGGCTGCTAGAGTTTGAATTCCAGTTCTGCCACTTCCCAGCTGTGTAGGCTGGAACCAGTTTCCTCACTGCCTTACTCCTTGGTTTCCTCATCAATACAATGGATTATTGAAATTGGAAGTCATAAATCTACTTCATAGGGTTGTTATGGAGGATTCAATAGGCTAATATTTGTAAGGTGTTCAGAAGATGGGCTAGCACATTCAAAGTGCTGATTTGCATTTTTATTTATTTATTTATTGAAACGGAGTCTCTTTCTGTCACCCAGGGTGGAGTGCAGTGGTGCGATCTCAGCTCACTGGAACCTCTGCCTCCCAGGTTCAAGCGACTCTCCAGCTTCAGCCTCCCAAGTAGCTGGGACTATAGGCACATGCCACCACACCTGGCTAATATTTGCATTTTTAGTACAGATGGGGTTTCACCATGTTGGCCAGGCTGGTCTTGAACTCCAGGCCTCAAGTGATCTGCTTGCCTCGGCCTCCCAAAGTGCTGGGATTACAGGCGTGAGCCACCGTGCCCAGCCTGATATGCATTTTTTAAATAAGAAGATGGATAGGTAGGTAGCTGGCCTCTGCTATGGGAGTGGAGAGGGGGAAGGGTCATGCTACGTGGCAGTAGTGACTGGAAGCTGGAGGCGAGCCTGAAAAGAACAAGTCCAGAGCACTTCCTCCTGGAAGGAAAAAGTGGCACCAGGTGGGAAATATTCAGAAAACATTGCTAAGACAATAGTGGAACTCCAGCTGCAGAAGTTTTCGGCCCCTTGCTAGAAAAGTTCTGGAAGTGAGATAGATGCTTATTAACTTAGGATGGTGTAGATATAAGTCTGTGCAGAAATGAGATCAGATGATCAGATGGGCTCCTTAGGCCCTATTTGATGTAGTACGAGATGAAGTCCATAAACTGGACCTTGATAAAACCTTCAACATGATTTGAGCAATGGGTAAAAGTAGTAAGACAAAAAACCATCAGAAAAGGAACAAAAACATTAGCTGACTTTTCCTAAAGGGATTCTTTTGGTTTTGTTTGCTTTTAATATTTGAAGACTTCCAAGTCTGTACCATTTGTCACTTAAAAACCAGTAACAACAACAATAAACCCCAACAATGTTTACATAGAAATCTACCATCCCTTCAACTGAGCTTTTGGAGAAATGAAGATTTTGCAATGGGAAAGTATTCTATCTTCAGAAGTACGGTGACAGCAGTCTTATTTTTGAATCTACATCCTCCCTTGAATCTAGGAGGAGGACACAATCACATACCCCTGGCCCAGTTCTCCAGTGCTCCCCATTCACCCAGCCCAGTAGATGCTCAGACAGAGCTGTTACTCTAAAAGCCCAATTTCCCATTTCCCTAGCACAAAGCAACACATGGTCTACCTACTGACCCATCTCCTGGCTCCTGTGGCCCACTGATTGTGGTCTGGGGATGCTGGTGGTAGAAGCAGCAGAAGGGGATGGCCTTGGCAAGGTGGTGGGGGTGGCCACAGCTACAGTGACAGCCAGAAGCTGCATCAGAGTGACCGGCTGTGCAGTTGTCCCTGGAATAGGTGGCCTCTGATAGGCTTTTGTGGTCTCACCTGTAAGAAAATGGAATTATACCAGGGCCCACAAAATAACCTGTACACTCTTATAGAACTAGAAATAAAATAAATGTTGATTGAACACTAGCTATGAGCACAGAGCTGTACTAGCCACGGCGAAGGGTGAAACCCAGGTAATAGCCACATTCTTGCCTGAAAGAATGTATGCTCTCAGAGCAATCACTCAATCAACCAAAGATTCAATAGCAATAAAATAAATGACAGGTCAAAACTATAGCAACATAGAACATAGACAAGGCAGAACATGATTAATTGCTGAATTACTTTGCCTGGCACCACTAGCAATGGTTTATGTACATATTTTTTTGTTTTTGATTTTTGCTGATTTGATTAGCATTGGCCTTGGAATAGAAGACAGAAAGGTGCATTTGGGACTTTCACTATGACTTAGTCTTAGAGAATGCGTTTCAGATGCTCTGGTTTAGGTTGGTTCATGACTAGTCAACTCCTCTGGGCCCCAGTTTCCTAATCTGTAAAATGGGGTAATAGAACTAACTGGATGGTAAGAATCATCCAGATTCTACATTTTTTTTCTTTTTTGAGACAGGATCTTGCTCTGTCACCCAGGCGGCAGTGCAGTGGCACAATTATAGCTCACTGTAGCCTCGAACTTCTGGGGTACAGTGATCCTCCCACCTAACCTCCCAAGTAGCTGGGACTACAGGTGCAAGACACCATACCTGCCTAATTAAAAAAATTTTTTTTTGTAGAGAAAGCATCTTCCTGTTTTGCCTAGGCTGATCTTGAACACGTGGCCTCAAACAATTCTTCCATCTCAGCCTCCCAAAGCTCTGGGATTACAGGTGCAAGCCACGTGCTCGGCCTAGATTCTACTTCTAAATGGTGCTCTTCATCCACGTGTGATGATTTAGATCACTTCTCTCCTTTTAAACACTGCTGTAGTTGGCTCCCTATAAAGCAAGTCTCAGTTTGTTAGTGCTCTGAGAATATCTCTGAAGGTTTAGAGCAAGGGGACAAGTGGCTACCCACTGGGCATTGGGGTTTGTCTTGAGAACTGTGGGTTCTCAGGGAGACACAGAATGGCCCCCAGAGTGAACAGCTCCTCGGTCCTGGGAAGGAACAACTCACTGTTGCTTGTGCCTGCTGGGCCCCATTGGGGCATGCCAGCTTCTGTCCCTGTGTACCTGTATCGACTGCTAGGGCTGCTGTAACAAACTACCACAAACTGGGTGGCTTAAAATGACAGAAATTTATTCTCTCACAGTTCTGGAAGCCAGAAGTCAGACATCAGCATCACTGGGTCAAACTCAAGGTGTCAGCAACACTGAGCTTTCTCAGGAGGCTACAGGGTAGACTCTGTGTCTTGCCTCTTCTGGTTTCTGCTGACTTCTGGCATTCCTTGGCTTGTGGCCATGCCCCTTTAGTTTTCAAGGCCAGCATCCTCAGTTGTTTCTCTGCTCCGTCGTCATATGACCTCTGATATGGTTTGGCTCCGTGTCCACCCAAATGTCATCTCAAATTGTAATCCCCATAATCCCCACCTGTCAAGGGAGGGACAAGGTGGAAGGTGATTGGATCATGGGGGCGGTGTCCCTCATGCTGTTTTCGTGATAGTGAGTGAGTTCTCACAAGCTCTGATGGTTTTATAAGGCAGTTTTTCCTCTCTCTCTCTCTCACCTGCTGCCATGTAAGACATGCCTGCTTCCCCTTCTGCCATGATTGTATGTTTCCTGAGGCTTCCCCAGCCATGTGGAACTGTGAGTCAACTAAATCTCCTTTGTTTGTAAATTACCCAGTCTTGGGTAGTGTCTTTCTAGCAGTGTGAGAACGAACTAATACAACCTCCTCCTCTATGGATGTGAAATAATCTCCCTCTGCCTTCCTTTTACAAAGATGCCAGTGATTGCATTTAGAGCCCACCTGGGGAATCCAGAATAACCGCCCCGTCACGATCTCAGGATCCTTAATTTAATCACATTAGCAAAGCCTCCCCACATTTTTTCCATATAAGGAAACATTCAATGGTTCCAGGGATTAGGACATGGATATCTTTTCCAGGGTGTTTTTCAGCCTACCACAGCATCCTAGCTCTGGCCTTAACTCTGCTTGGGGTTGATACATTTTTGTTACACAGCACAGCAGACCAAGAAGATAGCATCCGAAATAAGAAGGTGCTTCTGTCTTGGTGGGAACCATCCACCTTCCCCTTTGACATTGTATAACATCCAGGAAAATAGTGCCAGAATCATAGTCCTGGACAAGTGATGCAAACAAATGTGTGGTGGGGTGTTTAGACCCACAGCCAACACCAGCACCTGCTCATTTCCCCACCCTGACTCTGCCGTCTTTTGCAGGAATCACAGCACTGACTTAAGACAGCAGGTCAGCAAACAGTGTTCCTGGAATCGGGTTGGAATTCAGCCATTCGGTCTGCTCTTGCAGGCATTAGCTGATCAAGGTAGGAAACCGATCTTTCAATTGCCTTGTTTCTTGCTAAGTTGGTCACCTTTAAATTTGCCTGTAGCCTGTGTCAGACAAATCACTAAAGAGCTCACAGCAGCCTCCTTCAAGCCATCCTCAGGCAAAAGTGAATCTGCCTGATTTATGACATTTTCATTATTTTAAAGAGTTTGAGCTTTCATAACAAGTACTAGGGAAGTTTCTAATTTCTCCAAAGTACTTCTCCGTCTTACCCTCTGGTAATGCTACCAGGCATTATTGCCTCTTTAGGGAGATGCAGGCCTGGGTTTGACCTACTTCATCTAGGGAAAAGCCATTTAACAAATCCACTTGTATATTTTATGAAATAGGATGTAATTAATAATTTGGAAAGAAACATACATAAACTGACAATCTATTTTACTTGTAAATGATTCATGAAACTGCAATGTACTAAAAATAAAACTTCTACTTGCAAATAGTGAACACTTTTTGCCACCTAAAACTTATTATATATTGAAAATCGGAATTATCTTTTTGTCACAGCATTGGCTAATCCCAAGGCTGCTGACTATCCCAGTCTGCCTTTGCTAAAATTGATTTGCTAAAGAAAGGCTGAAGATCCTGAGGGCAGTCTTTGTATCACTTGCTCATAATGCAGATGCTTTCAAGTGTATCATAAATTCAACTAACAGCCATGGGCTTCCACGGGCTTCCGTGGGCTGTTGTTTTTGCCTGCTCTCCTTCATGGATTAGAACTGTCTTTAAGAGGGAAGATAGACGCCTGTAATCCTAGCACTTTGGGGGGCCGAGACGGGTGGATCACTTGAGGTCAGAAGTCTGAGACCAGCCTGACCAACATGGAGAAACTCTGTCTCTACTAAAAATACAAAATTAGCCAGAGGTGGTGGCACATCCCTGTAATCCTAGTTACTCCAGAGGCTGAGGCAGGAGAATGGCTTGAACCCGGGAGGCGGAGGTTGTGGAGAGCCGAGATCGAGCCATTGCACTCCAGCCTGGGCAACAAGAGCAAAACTTCATCTCAAAAAAAAAAAAAAAAAAAAGGGAAGATAGAGAAAAATTACTCCTCCTATCCCAATTGCTCCCAATTCCTCACTGAACATAATACCCTTGATTTGATCCAAGGTGAATTCTTCATGGAACCAAGTTCTTTTTGAGCCATTTGAAAAAAAACTAGTAAAATAGTTTCTTCCTGCAATCTCAGCTACATAAAGGTTTGATCTTTTTTCAAAGATTTTTATGGGAAAGCATTTCAAAACTTCCCTTAAACTCTACACATATTCCTCATTTGGGTGTGGTCGGAAGAGCTCCAGGCAGCCACCTTCTCAAACGTAGCAGGTGGTGCCACACCGCTCCCCACACCTGGCTCATCGTTAGAACCACACTGGAGGTGTTAAAATGCAGGTTCCAGGGCCCTGGTCGCGGAGATTCTGACTCACTGGACCCAGGGTGGGCCGTGGAATTCTGATTTGAGAACCACAGTGGGGGACTCAGCAGACAGCCAGGGAAGGCAGAAGAGGTTTTTCCCATGCTAGCTCAGTAGCCTCTAACAAAGATTTACTTTCCCTTTTCTTGCTGTGATACTAGGAATGTGCCTTCCTAGCTTTTTTAAAAAAACTTCTACAAAGCAACACTTCCCTGTTTTTATTTAGCTCAAGGCTCTAGCCAAAAAGCAGCTGCCTGCCTAATGGTTGCTAAATGCCAGGGCAGTTGGGGCGCGGTGGTGGTGGAACAGTATTTAAACCTCAGGGAACGCCTGTTCTCAGTGTGAGCCGCACAGGGCAAATCAAAGTGCCTTCTATTTTTTGAGGGGGATAATTTCCCATGGTAGAAGGTTGTCATGCTTTTGGGGGTCATCCTAGCCTGATTAGCCTGTTAATTCATATTCTCAGAGAGATGGGACACATTTTTTAGGGTCATGCGGAGACCTGAACAGCTGCTCAGCCTTCATCTCTTCTGCTTCCCCAATGACTAAAGGAATTCTATCGTTTAAGGAAGACCAAGGGGACCACTCCTTTAATTGTACTCATTGAAATTTTTTATTTGAATTCGTGAAAACTTATTGCTAAGTAAGACTAAGGACTTAGGACTTGGGGACTAAGACTTTACAGAGAGAGGCTCTTCTATCCCCAAGAATCCCTTTTATGTTGGAATGCTGGTAGTTTAGCTCAGGGTCTTGCACGTAGGAGATGCTCACTCAATGTAAACATTGAATGAATGAATAAAATGAAGGAGTAAATAATTTTTCCGACTCTGACCATCATAGATCATCTAGTAACAAGGAGATGATAGTAATGCCTAGTGATACTGTCATCAAAAGTTTAAATGGTTTGGTAAAGGGGACAAGTGACATCAGCAATGCTTGGCTCTTGCTAGTTTATAAATTTCACGAAAAGCTCCCTTGGCTACCCACACTCATTGTGGATGTCAATGACTCAGGCATCTGGAACAAGTGCTTGCTGGGGGTGAATGGTGCTTGGGGTAAATAGGTAGTTTTAGAAATTGTCTCTGCTGCGGAGAACGTACAAACCAAGTAGACTTTTATTATCCGAGTTATTATTTGGCTATAGTTTCTCTGCCCTACACTCTTTTCCCTGCAACTTTCCCTGCTTTAAGGTGATACCGAGTTTGCATACTTTTTGGGCTGCTTAGAACTATGGCCTTGGGTGAGTTACTAAACCTCTCTCAAGGTCAGCTTCCTTATCTGAAAAGGGAAGATACTGGCACTCTACCTCGGGGTTACTGTAGTGCAGGTGTGTGGCACAGAGAAAGTACTGGACAGACGACTACAGTCACAGAAGATTATGTGGCCCTCCCTGCTGTCCAGATACAGCCCAAAGCTGAAGCCAGAAGGGCACACGTACTCCTTTCTTTTTTCTTTTTTTTTTAGATGGAGTCTCGTTCTGTCACCCAGGCTGGAGTGCAGTGCCGTGATCTTGGCTCACTGCAACCTCCACCTCCCGGGTTCAAGCGATTCTCCTGCCTCAGCCTCCCGAGTAGCTGGGACTACAGGCGCGTGTCACCACGCCCGGCTAATTTTTTGTATTTTTAGTAGAGATGGAGTTTCACCATGTTAGCCAGGATGGTCTCCATCTCCTGACCTCGCGATCCGCCTGCCTCGGCCTCCCAAAGTGCTGGGATTACAGGTGTGAGCCACTGCGCCCGGCCACAAGTACCCCTTTCCAAAACAGGAGAGATGCCACTGAACTTCCCACGGGTGAGGCCATTCCAGTAGAACCTGCACGACACCCCCGACACCCCCATCCCAGGCCAGTGGACAGAAGGAAAGGACCCGAAAAACAGGAGGGGTCAGAAGCCACCTTTTAGAGGGTGCTGTGTTCAGAGTCAGAAGATATTTCCTCCCTTCCTTCACACTTTGTCGTACCCAAGCCAAATGAAGGTGCTTTAAGAGAGTCATTCGTCAAGATTGTGGGGACCTGCCAGGAGGGCAGGTGGGCATCTTATTTCCCACCAATCTTTCTGCAGATCCATCACATGTGTGCAATACAGCAACAGAGCTTGCAGAGTTTTG
The DNA here is from genome assembly GCF_029289425.2 of Pan paniscus. Taxonomy (NCBI): domain Eukaryota; kingdom Metazoa; phylum Chordata; class Mammalia; order Primates; family Hominidae; genus Pan; species Pan paniscus. The sequence continues at coordinate 89,719,429 of NC_073261.2, forward strand.
GGGGTGTATTCTGGGAGTCTAGAAGTGCTCTTCCACTCATGGTAAAAATAGGGGGTGCTTGACATGTGGTCCCTGAAGTTGGGGGCTTTATGTGAACCTGGGGACTGTTTCTGCCCTAGGGATCTCTGAGAGGGGGAGGGGTGCAGCTGGAGTGGCTCGTGCCAGCAGGGCTCATGCAGCAAAATGCGAGGAGGGAGGTGACCTCACCCCATCCCAGTTCTCAGACCTGAGGGTGCCAAAGAGAAGCCTGGCTGTTCCCATGGCTCTGTGGGAAGGGGCTGCCCCAGGGGGCTGCTGGAACCAGGCATCCGTATCTACCTTGGAGAAAGGAGTGAGGGGCACAGATTTCTGGCCCAACAAGAGGGTGCCAGGATGAAACTAAACACTGTCTCCTTGCCTTCGATATCTACACACATCACCTACCCAGGAATCAGTCTTTCCTCTGGCTCTGCAGAGCCACAGGGCCAGATGAAACAACAGAGATGCCAGCCACTTAAGGAGACCTGTCACCCATTCTTCGTCTCTGTGCCCAGGTCAAAAGAGGACAAGCGATATCTCAGAAATGGCCCACGAGGCACCAGACCCACTGCCAGTTCACGGGTGGAGGTGGGGAACAGCTCTATCCTTGAAACTAAACAAACAGGACTAGACCACTGGATCCATTAAAAAGTAATTAAAGATAGAGCTGGAGCAGTAATTAAGAGAAAAGACAAAAAAAATTCCTTATTTGTATGCTAAGTCTCCTCAAATCAGGAAATCAGCGATCTATATACATACTATTAGCATAAGAAAATCTAGAATGGGCCAGGAACAGTGGCTCATGCCTGTAATCCTAGCATTTTGGAAGGCCGAGGCGGGAGGATCATGAGGTCAAGAGATCGAGACCATCCTGGCCAACATGGTGAAACCCCGTCTCTATTAAAAATACAAATATTAGCCAGGCGTGGTGGCAGGCGCCTGTAGTCACAGCTACTCGGGAGGCTGAGGCAGGAGAATCGCTTGAACCTGGGAGGCAGGGGTTGTAGGGAGCTGAGATCGCACCACTGCACTCCAGCCTGGCAACAGAGTGAAACTCTGTCTCGAAAAAAGAAAAAAAAAAAAGAGAAAGAAAATATAGAATGGTGGTTTAGAGAGGGGTTTCTGTTTGATGGAAGTTAATTTAGTTAACTTCTCTGTGCTGCATTTTCCTCAGCCAGAGTAATAGTATAGGCCAATGGTGGTCTACGGTGATTAAACACAATGATCAGGTAAAATTCTTGGAATGATGCCTGGCATACAGCAAATGCTCAATAAATGCTAAGTTCTACTGCTATTCTTAAACCATGTTCACCTTAAGTACATGAATAGAACCTGAACTATCAGGCTCATAATGTATTAGCTAGCCTATCAAGTTTCTGGAAGCAATGCAAAATCCCGTTATAAAGCGACTCACAGTTTCTCTTTGTGTGGGAAATCAAAACACCTCTGGAGATACAATAATGCATAGTACAGTTCTTGATTTAACACAGAAACCTGGAAAAAGGTCTTTTCTTGGCCTGAGGTCTACCGATACTCCCTTTTGTGGTTCACATGAAAGCTGAGTTGGCACAACCTTGTAGACAGTGTATTTTTGGCCTGGGTTATTTGGATGAGCAGCTTGCTGTTATCACATAAACCACCTCGTTCTCTTTGCTTCTCTTCATTTCATACCTAAGTAGATACAGCTTTTTCCTTTTAGCTGCCAGGAAACATTTCCGGACAGAATGTCATGTCATTTTCTAAAGTAACAGTACATTAAAACTCAAGGCAACAGTCAATCTGAATGAAAATGACACAAATATAGAGACACAATCTCGGAATTGCAAAAACAAAAAATAAAGCTTTCATTCTTCAGCCCCAGCCATGATCTCATTGATTTCTGTGCCCATGTTCCTGGCATCTGTTAAAATATTGCCAGAGCCAGTGGAGCTTGACCGGTTAAGATGTTAATTTCTCCGCTATCTCCCAAAACACGTCGCGTGTTCATGGACTCAGAAGGTTTAGATTCAATCACACGTGAGCACTTGCCTGCTTGGGCAGCTGGACTTTTCGATGATGAGTATGTAAGAGCTGATGGGTAGGTTACACCCTTTTTGGGTTTACTTTCTGCAAAAAAGAAAAAAAAAACGAGATTTATTTCTAGAGCTAGAGGTTTTAGATGGTTCTGTACTAAGTTGATTCTCTCCTTTCAATTTATCTCTCTTCAGTTCAATAAAATCAGTCTCCCTCATGCTGAATAGTTGATTACAATGAGAATGTCAAGTGGCATTTTGTTTTCCTGTATAGCTTGTGTCTTATTACTATTAGAATGGAAGCAACCAACTCTCCATGATTCAGAGTTGCTTAACATCAGCAATCCTTCTTTCACCCGTGAAGATGTGACATGGAAGTGAAGGTTTTTATCTGTGTGGCTTCGAATGTTTAATTGTATCAGTAGGTGAACGGGAAAGCCCTCCACATGCTCTCCTTTGAGATGATGGAGTGCTCCGGTCATAGGCTCACTTTCACAGACCCTGTGGGATTCATTTGAATTTCATAGCAGTAGTAAAACCTAAAAGTAGGTAAATATAGGTCAACCTTGAAAATAACCATGATAACCATGTGTTGCTCACCCAGGGGGAGACACGGTAGCTAGCAGGCAAGGAGGAGGAATGGTAACGTCTATTAGGGAAAAAAATAAGCATAAAAAAATTGCCAAAGTCTTCTTCTGACCATAAAAGGACGCCTGAAATTCCACCATATGGTCTTTGTTCCACAAGTAAAGTGAGAATGCCACTGGAATACAGTAAGCCCCCTGAAGGCAAGTCATTTTTCTGACTTGGTAACGGTTGAATTTTCAGAGCTCAAAGCAATTTGTTCCTGGCGTGAAGCAGTTGCTCAAGAAGTATTTATTCAGTGGGGGAATATCTTAAAGCTTAGATCTCTGTTAAAATTAAAATACCTTGGTAGGGGTACTACCTGTTAGCCAATATTACATCTAGTAATGAAAGCATTTCTTCTCCCATCTGGAGGGAATACTTTTACAGGATGTGAAGATGGTAAGCAGTGTGGCACAGAGAACCTAGGTGGGTGGAGGAGGATCTAGGGCACTATCTTGCCAACCATCCTGCTGGCACAGGGATCGTAGGGTCATGAAGCAGAAAGAATAGCAGGGTCTAGGTAAGAACCTAGGATTAGGAGTAAGACAATCTAGGTTTCCGTTTCTATTTTACCTTTAATTAACTGCCCCAACCTTTGAGGCTCTTGTGTTTTCTTTCACAAAACAGGAATAATGACATGGCCCTGCTTACTACACAAGATTGTAGACATCTAATGGAAAAAACGTTAAAATGTTTTGGAACTATGTATCTCCATAGAGATGCAAAAATTTATTCTGGTGTTACCTATAAATGCCACGTGTTTGGGCTTACTTGCATTACTTTACCTCATTAGAATCACCTGGGGAACAGGATTGGCCTTTCCAAGTCCTCCACCAATGTCAAGGCCTGCTCCAAATGACAATGATTGAGGTTATTTTAGGCCCAGAGAGGGCCCCATGGCTGTGGGCCACACTTTATCTGCAGAAAGCGAGGAAGAGACATCTTCTCTCTCTATTTATTGATCTAAAACGTGATTTTTTTGTGTGTGTTTCTATTCAGAAGGAAAAGGAGCATGAGCTCAGTTCCCTGAAATGTGGATCAAAGAATAAAAGGGAAGTATTAGGGGGTCCCTCACTGACATTTCATATCCCTGGACTGTGTAAAGATCATGCGGGCCGTAAACGTACATCTCCTCTTTTGCTCCCCCTCTTAGCTCACCAAAGTGAATTAGTTAAGGAGCTCAGGGGCATATGAAAATTAGAAATAAAAACCTAGAGAAAGATCATGGTGGCACCTGAGCCTTCAGAAGAGGATTCGGACATCATGCAGTTAAACTTGATGGCCATGAACCTCTGAATAATGGGAAGCATTCCTTGGCTGCCAGTCAGTTATCAATGCTTATGCTGCAGTGAGCTCCTAACTCATCCATTCAAGAGAGGCTTCCAAGCCATTGCAGAAGCACAAATGTTTATTATCATTGGCAAAAAGTATTTTCGGTTAACTGTCACTAGGTCGAATGAGGGGAGATGGAAGTCGAGATTTATAGGGAATAATATCAGCAGATTGATTTTCACTTAAAAAGCCCAAAACATCTCTACTGCCATATAATTAATTTTTCTTTTAAACCTCTGTTGAGATTCTTGGATTGCAGACTGAGCACTTAAGGCTGAAATGCTCTTATTCAGCCAGGATCTACTTGGTGAACACCTATGCGGAGATTATATTTCTCTCTGTCTCAACATATTTGTATTCGAGACATTAGCATTTTTATATGGCTCCCATTGTGAATTTTTTGTTACAAGGCAAAAACCCCACAGTACTGCGGTTGATACTCTTCCACTATCTGACAAAGAAACCAGTCTAATTTGAACTGTGGGCGTGTAGAATTTGGCAGGCAAAAGGAAACAAGGATTGCTCAAGTTGAGAAGAATAGTAAAAGGTCTGTTTGTTGTCCTGCTAACGACTCTAATCAGTGGAGGACGGTAGGGGCTTGAGGCATGGGGTGCCTAGCAGTGCTAGAAAACCACCCGGATTGGAAGACCTACTGTTTTATGAAACATTTCTCTCTTCCCTGTTCAGCTAGTTTTCTATAAGTGGCTCCTTCTCAGGACAGTCCCAAGGCGCCTAATTTTGTTGGGAGGCCAGGAAGTTGGCTACAATCTAGTTTAAAATCCCATGGAACCGCCTTAGAGAAAATGGGAGATTCAGGTTTAGAGTAGGGTAAGTATAAGGTGAGTATAGAACACTGTTAGGCCGGGCGTGGTGGCTCATGCCTGTAATCCCAGCACTTTGGGAGGCCAAGGCGGGCGGGTCACCTGAGGTCAGGAGTTCGAGACCAGCCTGACAAACACAGAGAAACCCCGTCTGCACTAAAAATACAAAAATTAGCCAGGCATGGTGGCACATGCCTGTAATCCCAGCTACTCGGGAGGCTGAGGCAGGAAAATCGCTTGAACCCAGGAGGCAGAGGTTGCGGTGAGCCGAGATCGTGTCATTACGCTCCAACCTGGGCAACAAGATTGAAACTCCGTCTCAAAAAAAAAACAAAAAAAAAACACTGTGTTGTCCTCAAGCACTACCGTGAACATGTCAAAAGCCTGAAGGGCTCCCACTGGGCAATCTCAGAAAATATGAGCACCAAAAAGAAAAATAAAGATAATAGATGATAACATTATATTATATTTTTAAAAACAATCTATGAATCCATAGTCCACTTAAAAATAATAGGTGCAGAGGGGGAAAGCAACTCTTCTTTATATAAGAACACTAGCTAACAAATGTGGAAGGAATGACAGAATTAGAAAAAATTATAATTTTGCAATTACTAATGTAATACTTGTTACAGTGAGGATCAGCAATGGATGTTAAAATCACTGGGTGAAATTTGTTGGGGAACAAGCTACTCGAGCATGTTAAAGCATTACCCTACAGATGCTTACTAATTACGAGGTATCTTTGCCATGGAGAGATATGGTAAAATATCCAATGAATCAAACTTAGCATCACCAACAATGGAACAGACTGCCATTATATGCCTCTTGATATGGCCATTGTGTATGACACAATGGATTTGCTGTGACAATACCTATCTATCCACTTAAAAGAAATCTCAAGGAATAAGGTTCTAGACATGAGGCACATTTGGCATAACTAAAGGACTGGTTTAAAAACCCAAGCTATTAAATGTGATTAATGTAATTAAAAATCTGATTGGACTTACAGATAACTGCAGTGTAATTAAAACAAGCATGTGGAGCCTTTTAGTATTTTCAGATATGACTTTGTGGTGATTTATCATGTAATTCTAATTTATTGTATCATGATTCTAATTATCAGAAAAACGAATGCTTCAGATTTTTATGAAATGAGGTGGGCCATAAACAAAAACCAACAGCACAATGAAAAGAGCACATTTCATCTTGTGGTAGGTTTAGCAGCGTTTCTCCAGTGTGTGGTCATACCTAAGACGATAAAGGATTCTCTCCATCGTGGTAGGGATAACGATTGGACACCGTTGGAATAACTCCCTTTGTAACCAGACTGTCCAGCAACCTTCCGAACAAGTATTTTCCCTCCTGAATTATCAAGCACACCACTATGAAGAGAAAAAATAATTTTTCAGGAAAGAACAGAAATATTTTTTGACGTGATCAACAGGCTAGAAAACCAGTCGCCATCTTTATTTACACATAGGAAAGCAGCAAGGTTAAGCAAAGTTTACCTTGACATGAAGCCCAACCCACAAGAATGGTGCCTCCACCAGCAGACCCAGCATCTGAGCTCCCAGGGTCAATGTCCTTCTCTTTCTTCTTACAGGAGCTGATTGTTCTGTCAGGGATTTCTTTTTGCCACCATGCCTCAAATTTCTTTTCCTTGGTTTTCTCATTCCCACTAGCTCTTTTAAGTAAAGCCTCTTTCTTGACAGTTTCCAATTTGGTTTTGTGGTGGCACAGAATGAATTTAGTTATTCCAAAGGGTGATATAAAATGATGAAAAGTAAACACTCCTTTTTTTTTTGGATCAGGGAGGAAAGGTGTGCAGCTAAGTTAAACTCATTAAAAAAGCATCCCCCAAAGATGGAAAATTGTTTCTTTAAATTTCTGGGATTTTGCCAGGTTTTAGATCCTGATGGGACGGTGACTGACATATGAATGTCTTTCCTTTGATGTTAGGCAGGGTCTCCATCTGGTTGCTAGATTGCACTTTTACGTTGTCATTTCTTGCCCCAGAGTCGAACATGCATGGCTCCTTTGGGTATCCTTAATTTATGGCACCGGGAGATGTAGATTTCTCCCCATCAACACCCTTCCTTCCCTCCAGGAGTGAAAGTTGCCATTTCCTGCCCTCCCACCTTCCTGATGAGTCAACAACGTGCAACCCTCAACCTCCCAGTGGCATAGAAGGAAAGAAAGTGCTAATACTACTCAACATGTAAAGCACTTAATTGCTTTAAAACTGTTCTCAACGTGTGGTGTCCCACTGGGTTCTCCCAGCAAACCTGAGTTGTGGAGTGGAAGGAATGCTATTATTGCCATTCATTCCATAGAAACAGGCTGTGTGAGGTTGCATGACTCACCTGGGATTTTCTAACTAGTAAATTGCAAGAGGGATTTAAACCCAGGTTGAACTCACCTTAAGTCCTCAGTTTGTCCCTCTTGCTCCCATCTACCTCTCAAGAGTTCAAAAGCACAGGCACCTCCCTAAGCCAACTCCTCCTCACTCGCTCTCTTCTCTCCGGGCTCCCTGTGATTGAGTTCCCTCACATCTCCCGATGGCAGGCAGGCTGGTTTCAGCCATTCCCACTCCCACGGCTCTGACGATGCTGCTGTTTCACCCCAGAAGACCTGATTCCCTCTGCCTGACCAGGCCTGTGCTGCTGTCAAAGGGCAGTGAGTTCCCAATTTCTCCTTCCCCACAGAGATTCTGACATGACTTTGCTACCTCCTTCCCTCCTTAGAATCTTGTTCTCACAACTTAAACTCTGATTTTGTTCCGTCTTGTACTACTTCCTAAAAATTTCTGGAGTTTATTTTGTCTCTCAACAAAATGGAAATATTTCTTATGGAAAGGATAGCATTTTATGTTTCCACATGAGAAGGTGCCGCGGACACCTGCTTTTGAGAGCCAATTTTTTTTTCTTCAACTTTTATTTTAAGTTCAGGGGTACATGTGCCAGATGTGCAGGTTTGTTACATAAGTAAACACGTGCCATGGTGTTTTTGCTGCACAGATCATCCCATCACCTGGGTATTCGGCCCAGCATCCATTAGTTATTCTTCCTGATGCTCTCCCTCCCCCACCCCCAACTCTGACAGGCCCCAGTGTGTGTTGCTCCCAACTCATGTGTCCGTGTGTTCTCATCAGCAGCTCCCACGTATAAGTGAGAACATGCGGTGTTTGGTTTTCTGTTCTTGTGTTAGTTTGCTGAGGATAATGGTTTCCAATTTAATCCATGTCCCTGCCAAGGACATGATCTCATTCCTTTTATGGCTGCATAGTATTCCATGGTGTATATGTACCATATTTTCTTTATCCAGTCTATCATCGATGGGCATTTAGGTTGATTCCATGTTTTTGCTATTGTGAATAGTGCTGCAATGAACATATGTATGCATGTATCTTTATAATAGAATGATTTGTATTCCTTTGGGTATGTACCCCGTAATGGGATTGCTGGGTCAAATGGTATTTCTGCTTCTATGTCTTTGAAGGATTGCCACACTGTTTTCCACAATGGTTGAACTAATTCACACTCTGTGAGAGCCAATTGTTATGCTTTCAGGATTGGGTGAGCTGGCAAAGAAGCAGGATGCACAGGAGGCTTGACCAATGTAGGAGACACTGGAGGAGGAGGGAGAGAGTCTGAAAAAAGCTGTGGTTCCACTTACGAGGCAGATGGGGGCTCAGAGCCATGGTAATTCGGAAAATTTATGTAAATACCACCTCATCATTTGTATCACTCAGATGTAGGCACTTCATAGATATTCTCTGGAAAAGCAAACCCAGTTCCACTTCCTTGCATTCCTCAGGTGCCCTGCATGGTGCTGAGCATGGCCTTGATGTTCACCTCCTCCCTGATTGCAGTGCCAGGGAACTGGGATAACTGAGGGTCAGTCCCTTGGCTCAGAGAGAAGGGATAGTTCACCACTAGGGCCAGGTGTCGAATGGCTGCTGTTCTGAGGGTGGGCACTGGTCAGAGATCAGCGTGAAGAGTGTCCTGCATGGAGCTGGTCTTTTCATTGCACCTTCTCAGAGAAATCTCTCCTCTCCCCTGCACTTGGCCATGCTTTAAACATAGGAGTTAGTTTAGGATAAGCCTGAGCCAAAATATGGTGCCTCAAATATGTTCATTATCCCTTTGGTTTGAAGAAATTAAGGGAATTTCTTGTACTAAGACCTCTGATCATGATATAGAATATGAACATTAAACCCTTTAGTGCAAATTAATCTGAGTTTCTAAACCAAAGTATACTGTCTCCATTCTCCCACTTCTGACTGTTGGGACTCTGGCAGGACAATGGTTATAGATCCCCAATATACTTTCTGCTCATGTTCTCTACATCTTAAATCCTGCCTTCTGAAAACAGATTTGCACTGTTTGTGAAAAAAAAAACAGATAGCTTCCAAAATTCCTATCTGTTTCCCCTTAAGACTTTTATTTATCTTCCCTTTGAATAGTGGTACCTCTTTCCAAATAGATTTTCCACTATATCAGTCACTAGTCTGGGAAGTCACAGTGGCACTCAATTGCTCAAGCAGCAAATCTTGCTTTTTGCAAAACAAGCGAATCAAGCTCTTCTCTTCTGCCCTTCTCCCCTCATTTATATTTTTCCCACCAAGTTCCTACACTCTAACCCAAAAGCTGGAATTATAGAGCCTTGGTCCTGTCAATGCCCTTCTTATTTTCTCCACAGGGCGCCTCCTTCTACCATAAAGCATTTCCCAACTTTCACTACTGTAAAGTCTACACCTTGCTTGAGTCCTCACTTTGTACGCTAAGTAGTGCTGGGACTCCCCAGTTCTTATGTCAATGTATCACCTGGGCTCCGGGCTGGAAGTAAGGGGGCATGAGTTTTAATCCTCAATGTGGATCTAACTAGGAATTTATTTATTTATTTTGAGATAGGGTCTCACTCTGTTACCCAGGCTGGAGTGCAGTGGCGAGATCTCAGCTCACTGCAACCTCCGCCTTCCAGGTTTAAGCGATTCTTGTGCCTCAGCCTCCTGAGTAGCTGGGATTATAGGCACCCACCACCACACCCAGCTGATTTTCATATTTTTAGTAGAGATGGGGTTTCACCACGTTGGCCAGGCTGGTCTTGAACTCCTGACCTCAGGTGATCTGCCAGCCTTGGCCTCCCAAAGTGTTGGGATTACAAGCGTGAGCCACCACACCCAGCTAAATTTTTTTGTATTTAGTAGAGATGGGGTTTTGCCATGTTGGCCTGGCTGGTCTTGAACTCCTGACCTCAGGTGATCTTCCCGCCTTGGCCTCCCAAAGTGTTGGGATTACGGGCATGAGCCACCACGCTTAGCCCTAACTAGGAATTTAATTAGCTTTTTGATACCTCGGTTTCTTATATAACAAATGAGGATGCTAACAATAACCTCATGAGGGTGATGAGATGCTGCTAGAAGGAGAGAATCACAGTGCAAAAGATTACATGTTATTTTTTTTTCTTCTTTTTTTTTTTTTTGAGACAGAGTCTTGTTCTGTCACCCAGGCTGGAGTGCAATAGTATGATCTTGGCTCACCGCAACCTCCGCCTCCCAGGTTCAAGCGATTCTCCTGCCTCAGCCTCCCGAGTAGCTGGGATTACATGTGTGCACCGCCATGCCCAGCTAATTTTTGTATTTTTAGTAGAGACGGAGTTTCACCATGTTGGCCAGGCTGGTCTCGAATTCCTGACCTCGTGATCCGCCCATCTTGGCCTCCCAAAGTGCTGGGATTACAGGCGTGAGCCACTGCACCTAGTGATTACATGTTATTTTAATGTCATCTTTGGCGAGGTCAAATTTACTCTTGTGGCTGTATACTGCCTCGGAAGTGTGAAAGTGCAAGAGAGACCCAGCAAGTGCCAGAGGAAGCAAGAACGAATCATCTAGGATCAAAATTGAAAAAAATACAAGCAACCTTAAGACAGGCTCACCCTTTGCAGCAGATGTCACTTTCTACACAGACACTGGAGTGTGTACAAAGACACAGACTGGAGAGGGCTGATGGTGCTGTGGGCTGGAAGTATGTGTGGGAGGCATGCATGGGTGTGCAAACACGTGTGTGTAGATCTGTATAACTTTTCCCTTTTAGTATGAAATTGATTTCAGGGTGAAAGCAAAATATTTTTATTTCATAGTCTGAAGTTATGAAATAGCATTCAGTGATTTTTATTCCATAGTCTGGAGTTATGGAACAGCTTTTTGTGTTGTTTTTCTTTAATGTTTTACTACTTATCCTTAATAGAGCTTTTGTAATCCCATTCCCTTTGAAAAACCAGTTCACTCCTCGTCCCTCTGCAGTAATGGGGAAAAGATTACTATAGCCAATGAAATCTACTAGTAATTCTTAAACTTTATTTTATGCATAGTTTTTGTCTTACTGCTCTCTCAAATTTCAGAGAGTCTACTAACTAGACACCTTGAAATAGAATGAATTTTATATATTTTCTCTCCCTTGCAGAGGTACAACTGAACAATCAACCCACTTATGTGCAAAAAAGGAAAAGGAAAAAGACACCAGAAATCTGAATAATTCAGAAACTTTATCCAGCATCCAGTAGCCAAGTATCGACTCCCGAGTCACATCTCAAAGCTGTCCTGGGCAGCAGTTAGGAGTACAGGTGCTGCAGTCAGCTGGACTTGGGTTTGAGTCCCCACTATGATACTTTTTAATAGTATGGCTTTAGAAAAGTGATTCAACCTACCTTCATCTTTAAGATGTGCATAAGAGTAGTAGAAACTGCACAGAGGAATTATTGTCAGGATTAAATAAGATAAAGAAGGTAAAGTGCTTGGCACATACAGGCTAGTCTTAATTCCAAAGATATTAAGTAAGCATGCATTTATCTATGTTTTGACTGTAAACTTAAGCAAGAGTGGTATGAGGATTCTGTTACGGTATCTTCATTTAGGTAGTGACTTAATCCAAAGCATGCCATGCCTCCTGTCTTCCTTCCTGCATCCCAGACCAACAGCTGACCAAGTGGTATTACCTGTCACCCTTCTCCACTTTCCCCATCCCCATTTTTCTCCAACCCATCACCATAGCTGTGATATTTCTTCCTCCAAACTTTTGGGCCTTCCTTGGTAACATCTCCATAATTTCCTTACTCAGCACATACAGGTAGAAAAAAATGAGTTTATATCATCAAGAACTTTGGATTCCTTGTCATGAACATGAAAGAGTAAAATTCTCTTCCTCTCCCCATCAAAGTTTAAAGAGAAGTCAGTTGTCCTTTTTTATGGAGTGCTATGATGAAAGATGCAGGACCATGCGTGACTTCCAAGTCATCCCTCCACAGTAAGGTCGACGGAGAAAACACAGGATGCTCAGTTAAGTTTGTACGTTTTTCAGGGAGGGCGTCAAGATGATTGACTACACAGCTGGGAAGTGCTTCTCTCACAGAAAAACCAAATATCAAGTAAACCAGCACACTTTGAACAGATGTTTTGAGAGAAAACACTGAAAGTCAATAGAGAGGCAATGCAGACACAGAGGTGAAAAAAGGAGGAAGCTAGCAACCTTGCACGAAGTTGCTGAGTGCCAGGACCAGCTCAGTCCTGAACAGGACCTGACGAAGATGTTAGTGAAGAAACTGTGGGGCAAAGAAGCTCAACGAGATTCAGAAGATAGTTGAAACCCAATCCAAGGAAGCCAATAAAATGATCCAAGACTTGAAGGACTACATAGCCATTTTAAGAAAGAACCAAACTGAACTTCTGGGATTGAAAAATTTACTACAGGAATTTCATAATACATTTGGAAGCGTTAACAACAGAGTAGATCAAGCTGAGGAAAGAATCTCCAAGCTTGAAGACCAGTTCTTTGAATCAATGCAGTCAGATAAAAATAAAGAAAAAAGAATTTAAGAAATGAAGAAAACCTCTGAGAAATACAGACTTACGTAAAGTGACCAACCAAAGGAGGCTGTGACTCACTGGCCTTCCTGAGAGAGAAGGAGAGTAAGCAACTTAGAAAAGATATTTGAGGATATATAGTTCATGAAAATTCCCCCAGTCTCACCGGAGAGGTCAACATACAAATTCAAGAAATTCAGCAAATCTCTGTGAGTGAGATGCTATGCAAGATGACCATTCTGAAGGTAGATAGTCACCTGATTCTCCAAGGTCAAAGTGAAAGAAAAAAGTCTTAAAGGTAATCAAAGGGTCAGACCACCTACAAAGGGAACCCCATCAGGCTAACAGTGGACTTCTCAGCAGAAAGTTTACAAGCCAGAAGAGATTGGGAGCCTATTCTCAGCATCCTTAAAGAAAAGAAATCCCAACAAAAATTTCATATTCTGCCAAACTAAGCTTCATAAGCAAAGGAGAAATAAAACACTTTTCAGATAAGCAAATGCTAAGGGAATTCATTGCCACTAGATGAGCCTTACAAGAGGGCCTTAAGGGAGTTCTAAACATGGAAATGAAAGAACGATACCTGCTACCACAAAAACACACTTAAGTTCATAGCCCAGAGACCCTATAAAGCAACTACACAACCAAGTCTACAAAACAACCAGCTGACAACATTATGATCAGGTCGAAACCTCATATATCAATATTAACCTTGAATGTAAATGGTCTAAATGCTCCAATTAAAAGGCACAGTGTGGCAAGTTGGATTAAGAAACAAGACCCAGCCATCTACTGTCTTCAAGAGACCATCTCACACGTAATAACACCCATAGGCTCAAAGTAAAGGGATGAAGAAAGATCTACAGAGGTCACTATTCTTGTATCAGATTTTAAACCAACAACAGTAAACAGACAAAGAAGGGTATTACATAATGATAAAGAGTTTAATTCAACAAGAAAACTATCCTAAATATATACAGACCCAATATTGGAGGACCCAGATTCATAAAACAAGTACTTCTAGTCCCATGGAAAGGCTTAGACAGCCACACGATAATAGTAGGGGACTTCAACACTCCACTGACAGTGTTGGATCCTTGAGACAGAAAATTGACAAAGAAATTCTGGACTTAAACTCAACATTTGATCAGTTGGCTCTAATAGACATCTACAGAATACTCCACCAAACAACCACAGATATACATTCTTCTCATCTGCACGTAGAACATACTCTATGATTGACCACATGTTTAACTATAAAGCAAGTCTCAATAAAATAAAAAAATTTGAAATCACACCAATCATACTCTTGGAACACAGTGCAATAAAAATAAAAATCAATACCAAGAAGATCTCTCAAAGCCACACAATTATATGGAAATTAAACAAACTACTCCTGAATGACTTTTGGGTAAACAATGAAATTAAAGCAGAAATAAAAAACTATTGAAATTAATGAAAATAGAGACACAACATACCAAAATCTCTGGGTTGCAGTGAAAGCGTTTTGAGTGGAAATTTTATAGTACAAAATGCCTATATCAAGAAGTTCTAAATATCTCATATTAACAATCTAATATCACACCTTAGAGGAAATATAAAAATAAGAACACACTAACATAAAAGCCAGTGGGAGAAAAGAAATAACTAAAATTAGAGCAGAACTGAATGAAATTGAATTGTGAAAATCCATATAAAACATCAGTGAAACCAAAAATTTGTTTTTTGAAAGGATAAACAAGATTGATAGACCACTTTATATCCCAGGAATAAAGTAGGCTTTATTCCTGGGATGCAAGGTTGGTTCAACCTATGCAAATCAATAAAAATGATTTACCATATAAACAGAATTAAAAACAAAAACCATATGATCATCTCAATAGACACAGAAAAAGCTTTTGATAAGATCCAATATCCTTTCATGATAAAAACTCTCAACTGACTAGATATTATAGGAACATAACCTCAAAATAATAAGAGCTATCTATGACAAATCCACAACCAACATCATACTGAATGGGCAAAAGCTGGAAGCATTCCCTTTGAGAACTGGAACAAGACAAGGATGTTCACTCTCACCACTCCTATTTCACATAGTACTAGAAGTCCTAGCCAAAGCAACCAGGCAAGAGAAATACACAAAAGGAATTTAAATAGGAAAAGAAGAAGTTAAACTCTCTCTCCTCACTGACGATATGACTCTATACCTAGAAAACCCTAAAGACTCCACCAAAAGGCTCCTTGAGCTGATAAATGATTTCAGTAAAGTTTCCGAATACAAAACCGATATATAAAAATCAGTAGCATTTCTGTATATAATGTTCAAGCTGAGAGCCAAATCAGAACACAATCCCATTTACAGTAGCCACAAGAAGAAGAAAATGCTTAGGAATACATCTAACTGAGGAGGTGAAAGATCTCCACAAGGAGAATTGTAAAACACTCCCGGAAGAAGTCAGAGATGACATGAACAAATGGAAAAATATTCCATGCTCATGGAGTGGATGAATCAATATTGTTAAAATGACCATACTGCCCAAAGCAATGTACAGATCCAACATTATTTTTATCAAACTGCCAATGAATTTTTTCACAGAATTAGAAAAAACTATTCTAAAATTCATATGGAACAATAAAAGAGCCTGAAGAGCCAAAATAATTCTAAGCAAAAAGAAAAAAGCTGGAGGTATCACATTATCAGACTTAATACTACAAGGCTACAGCAACCAAAACAACATGGTGTCAGTACAAAAACCAGACATGTAGACGATGGAAAAGAATAGAAAACTCAGGAATAAAGCCATACACCTGCAACTATCTGATTGTCCACAAAGTTGACACAAATAAGCAATAGGGAAAGGATTCCCTATTCAATAAATAGTGCTGGGGATAACTGGCTATCCATATGCAAAAGAATGAAACTGGATCCCTCCCTATCAACATATACAAAAATTAACTCAAGATGGATTAAAGACTTACATGTAAGACTTCAAACTATAAAAATCCTAGAAGAAAACCTAGGAAATACCCTTCTCGACATTGGTCTTGGCAAAGAATTTATGTCTAAGTCCTCAAAAGCAATTGCAACAAAAACAAAAATTGATGAGCAGGATCTAATTAAACTAAAGAGCTCTGCACAGCAAAGGAACCTATCAGTGGAGTAAATAGAAAACCTATAGAAAGAGAGAAAATATTTGCAAACTATGCATCCAACAAAGGTCTAATATCCAGAATCTATAAGGGACTTAATCAAACAATCAAAAAACAACCGCATTAAAAAGTGCGCAAAGGACACGAACAGACATTTCTCAAAAGAAAACATACAAGCAGCCAACAAACATATGAAAAAATACTCATCATCACTAATCATCAGAGAAATGCAAGTCAAAACCACAATGAGATACCATCTTACACCAGTCAGAATGGCTTTTGTTAAAAAGCCAAAAAATAATAGATGTTGGTGGGCTGCAGAGAAAAGGGAATGCTTATACATTGTTGGTGGGAATGTAAATTAGTTCAGCCAATGTGGAGAGCAGTTTGGAGATTTCTCAAAGAACTAATGAACAACCATTTGACTAGCAATCCCATTGCTGACTATATATACCCATTGCAGGGTATATACCAAAAGGAAAATAAATCCTTCCACCAAAAAGATACATGCACCAGTGTGTTCGTTGCAGCACTATTCACAATAGCAAAGACAATGGAACCAACTAAGGTGTCTATCAGTGATGGATTGGATAAAGAAAATGTGGTACATATACACCATGGAATACTATGCAGCCATAAAAAAGAACAAATTTTGTCCTTTGCAGCAACATGCATGCAGCTGGAGGCCATTATCCTAAGTGAACTAATGCAGAGACAGAACACCAAATATTGCACGTTCTCACTTATAAGTGGGAGCTAAGTATGGAGTACTCATGGATGCAAAGATGGGAACAACAGATACTGGGGAATACAAGAAGGGGGAAGGAGGGCGGTGAAGCCTGAAAAGCTACCTATTTAATACTATGCTCACTTCCTGGGTGATGGGTTCATTTGTACTCCAAACCCCAGCATCATGTAATATGCCTTTGTAACAAACCTGCACATGTACTCCTGGAATCTAAAATAAGAGTTGAAAAAAAAATAAAAAAAGAGCAATGTCTCAGTGACCTGTGGGATAATTTGAAGTAGTGTTAACATAAAGTTTCAGAAGGAGAGGCTGGGGCCAGGGCAAACAAGAATATTTGGAGACAATTGCTTAAAATCCCCAAATTTGATGAACTATTTAAGCTCTATGACACTCAATCGGGATAACAAAGAAAACTCCACAAGAGCACATTATAACCACATCTTTGAGAACAAATGATCAAGAGAAAATCTTAAAAGTAACCAAAGGAGAATGACACATTATGTATAGAGGAACAACGATAAAAAATGAATACAGACTTGTCATCTGAAACTATGCAAGGAGACAATGAAGCATAATAAAGTGCTGAATGAAAGAAGAAAAAAACAACTGTTGGCTAGATTTCTATATCCAGTAAAAGCACTTTTTAAGTGAAGATTAAAAAAGATTTTGAGCTAAAAAATATTTGTATATTTTTGCTTGCTAAATATGGCAACCTTGCATGGGGGCTCCCCCCCGATTTCTAGTTAGTTATTAAGTAGCTCAGAACCACTCACCTGTGTACGGCAGCGCCACACACACTGGAGTAGGATGCATATACGTCAGTGCCATAAACATGGTATTTGGGGTCTTGGCATCCTGCTGGACATTTCACAATGAACTCAGGATTGATGATCTTTCCGGCTTTGACATCGCAGTTGATCTGAGGCACAGCTGGGAATACAAAATGAGGTCAAAATTACACCTTGTGCTATTAGTTTATCTGTGGGGTGACTCTGTTAGGTCTTAACTATTGACTTAATCTCTAAAAGCCAGAGCCTGGGCTGACTCTACATCCCCTCCCTATAATGAAAGCAAAGATGTAATTAAGACATTTCCCAGACCAAAAGAACCACAATGACCGTTCATTGCCTTTAACCTCTTGAGAACAAAAGCAAAAGGCTGATTCCTGTGCTTATTGAAATAATCAATTAACAAAGCAGAGATCTCTGAGAAAAGACCACCCATCTCCAGTGGCAGAAATGTTATCTTGAGTCAATGGCAGGAGAGTACTGGTCTTTCAGATGCTCTGTAGCTAACCCAGCCTTACAAAAGGAAGGAAAAGTATTCCAGGAAGGGCATACGGTGGGAGCATTGGAGTTAGGAATGACCTGGACAAGGTTGGCTTGCTGGGTAGGGACTCCATTATGGGGCCTGGTGGGAGGATGGTAGATTGGTAGGGATGGACCAAATTAAGAAGGCTTACATGCTTGTGTTCTATGTAGGATGTGGGAGGCAATGAAAGACTTCTGGACAGGGAAGACAGGTCAAAAACATGATATTTTGTCTTGGTCCTAGAGGATCCTCTAGGCTTAGATCTGAAGTCATAATGGGAGAGATCTTTTCTTATCTGCCTGAACGCTTGATAGAAAGCTGGGAACTCTCTGGCTGAGCATCCAGGGGAAGCTCATTCATTCTTTCCTCCCTCTGTTTTGGCTTTGCTATTGCTACTGCCAGCCTCACATCATCCAGTAGGCAAGTTTGCTGAAGCTGAAAGGTTGCCTGAGGATGAGGTGGAGTAGATGCTCTATTGACTGTATCCAAGAAGGGGTAGGACTGCAATTTCCCTGCAAAGATTTTTCCTCAATAACTCCAGAAGGAAAAGGTCCAAGGTCCCCTAGAGGACACTTTACTTGTGCCTTTTGATCTGGGAATATATTCAGTTCTGGCCCCCATTCTTCAGAGGGAACTTTAAAACATGAGCACAGTCCAAAGAGGCAGCAGGCTTGGGAATGGTCTGGAAATTACCAAATGAAAGGGATGGTTTGTAGAAATGGGTCATTTGGGCATGAGGAAGCAAGAATTGGAGGCAATGATAGTTATCTTCACAAGTAGGATTGTTGTGTGCTGTGATGCCAGAGGGTGAGCTAGAACTTAAAGAACAGACTTTCTATAGAGGCAAATTTTGCCAAGAAGAACTTTCTAGGAACTGAAATTGTCCGTGAAGGACTGAGCTGCCCCAGGAAGCAGTGAGTGGGGTGTTGGTAGAAGTATGCAAGTGGAGACTGAACAGTTACAGAGAGGATTTCTACATTGGGTGAGAAGTAGAATAAAACCTCTCCCAATGCTAAGAGTCTGTAATTCACAGACTCTTGGATCCAGGAGCTCTGCCAGGCCACCCACCCTCTAACTGGGTTCCTGAGATGGTCTCAGAGTTGCTAATGGCTTCCAGCTGTATCCAAAAAGCATATTCTTTTTTAACCCTTGTGTACCTGAATGAGGAGAATTGCATTTCATTCAGGCTGGAGAGAGAACTGAAGTTTTCTGCTCTTTTCTTAAACACCCATCCCAGACAATCTTTGCTACTCAGGGCTGGGCCAACAGGGAACTTCTCCTGGGAACCGAGGGGTTGAGTTTGATCACAGGCTTAAGCAATTAGTGGTTTACATTAAGAAGTAGAACGCTGTGCTTCAAACAGTTTTGTGGTTTCATTCTCCGCATCAAAGGTTGCCTCCTCACTGGCTATTTTCTTTTTACCTTTCATTCTTTTAAACTCTGATACTCAAGGCTGCATTTACTATTATGAGTCTCAGAGTATTTTTTAAAGGCACATTTTGGGATGAAGACGCCAGTGTGGTCTCTCTTCAAATTAGTGAATTGTTTGATTCCTGGATGTAACTGTGTGTTCAACTCTCCTCTTTTCCCCAGATCACTTCCTCACTCCCAAATTCATCCCCCGCTTAGAGGTAAAGAAAATGAAAGATTTCTTCTTTGTTCTTAATTTTTTGAAATAGGAAGTGACAAGCTGTGTGCATTAAGATTAAATTTTGATGTGACTCTGGCACTGTGAGATTTTGAATGTCCTGTCAGACCAACTAAATATTTTGGGGTTGCGTAAACGAGTCTCTATCTGGAAGCTTATTTCATGAGTATTAGACAATGATCAAACCTGTTGAAAGACTTCTGGGTGCACATATTACATGCAGTAGGATTTTCCATGAAATAATTGGTTTAAAAGATAAGGGAAAATGTCACATTTTACTTCCTGCTAATCAATTTTCCCTCCTTTCTTTAAGGGGGCATTTGTTTTTTGTTTGCTTGTTTATTTTGTCTTTTTTTTTCCCCTTACAAATGTCAGGGAAGTACCTTAAATAAGATCTGCTTTATGTGCACCTAACCAGATTAGCAAAATTCGTGGATTCACTCATTAATTTGTCGCACGGGGGAAAAAAATGAAATCAGGCACATGTGTTCATGCACTTTGAAAAAACAGGGAGCCACGGCAAAGTGTGGCTAAAGGTAAAAAATTTGTTAAATTTGTACAGAAAATTAAGCTGGAGAGAGTGAACTAGTTAAATTTTGCACAGTGATTGCCAAAATTATTAAAAAGTGTAATGTCTATGTTCAGCCAGGAAAAAGCAGGCATTTGCATCTTTCTGGCAGCTCTTCTTTAAGTATATGGAAACTATGGTTTGTTTCTCTACAATATTTTCCCAGTTATTTGTGAGGTAGTCTGTTTTCTTGTAACAGTCAAAGAATCTTCCACCGCTCCACTTAAGGCCCAGATGAAACGAATGTTGGCCTTTCCTCTGAAGGTCTTTGAACTATTCAGTGCTTGCAGCTTAGGTTTTCCTTTCTTCCTCTTTCTTTGGTTGTTAAGGTTTATTCATATCTCCCTTCCCCCTTCTCTGAGTTTGATCCTAAAAGTGCAGAAAATCAGATTTCCTTAAGAAGATAAGCTAAAATTAAGGCAGCTCAAGAAGTATCAGTTTTAGGTCTAAAGGAAGCAGGAAGACATTTGGCAAATGCCAGGTCAGAGGGGAATGCTGTGTCCCCACAGCTAACCTCAGGTGAAAAATTATTTGTAAGTTCTAAAAAGAACTTATTCTGGAACATTTGAAGAAAGCAAGACAAAAGCCTCTTCTATTCCTTCCTGACTGGACAGTTGCTAGCGTCCGTGAGGGAAAGTCCACACCAAAGTCACAGAGAGCCGTGGGGAGCCCAGACCTCTTGAGTGGTACCTTTGCACAGAAACCTGTTGCTTGGCCACCTGCTTTGCTTCTCCCTTTGTGACCCCACCCACCCACTGTCTCATATGATTCCTTAGGATAATCTTGCCTTCTCATAGACACTCTCACTTTCGTATCAGAAATCACATTAGAGCATCTCAGTATCTGCCAAGGGTTCCTTCCCAAAGACCCTTGGAACTAGCCACAGGGAAAAGAGAACCACTTGCAAACCAGATCGAATTGTAGGATTACCTTTAGGTCACTGAGGTTCATGTGTCTGCTGTAGTGATCTCACAAGGGTTCCTGGGCAAAAGGTCTCATCTCAGAACAGAAAACTGGTACTATTTGAGTCAA
Source organism: Pan paniscus (assembly GCF_029289425.2). NCBI lineage: Eukaryota > Metazoa > Chordata > Mammalia > Primates > Hominidae > Pan > Pan paniscus. Next base: position 89,740,557 of record NC_073261.2, read on the forward strand.
TTTTTAGTACAAAATTGGAATCTGAGAGGAAGAACTGCAAATATTTCTGCTGTTGGTTGGGTCTCCTGCCTAGGCTAATAACAGTGATTATTAGATGATGTCACATACAACAAGCCGATTATGTAGTAGGCCAAATCAAACTGTAGATTCCTTATTTTGCCACTCATCTTTTCAGTAATCCCAGGCAAGCCACATTGCTTCTGGAGAACAAGTTTCCCTATCAACAAGCAATCATCGTAAGCTTGCCTCATGCCTGTTAATAAGGAAGAATTATTATTTTTTTTAATGAAGAAGAATTATAACATAAAAAATCACTTATGTATGAAAACTTTTAATATTAAACTTAATTTTGTTGCACTGTGATATTCAACTAGAGTAAAATCCTGTTTTTAAGAGAATTATGCAAAAAGTCCTCAGTTTAATGAAATAAAAATATCATTAATTTGAAGATGAATGCATTGTTCTCCTTGCTCCTGACATCTAGGTCACTTTAATTCTTCCTTTGAAGCACCTTCTTTTGCAAAGCATTCTTATCCATTTTTCTTAAACAGTCTTTGATCACATTGAATCTTTGCTCAAAAACCACCACTAGGTTTTTGCTGCCATTAGGAAAAATTCCAAAATCCTTAAGGCCTTTCCATAGTTTCTTCCATGGAACGTCTGGGCTTGCCAATACTTGCCAATAAAGTCTTTACTTTCTAAATGCATGTTGTCTTGCACACTTAGCTTGAATCATTTCTCACCTCTGAAACCCTTTTTCCTTTCATCTGTTTGAATGTTACTATCTTTTAGGTCCCAGTTCCAGTTAACATCTTCATTCATCTCCTAGAATATAAAATTCATGAGGGCAGGGACTTTTGTCTGTTTTGTTCACTGCTGTTCAAGAGAATGTCTGCTGAGTGAATAAATGAATGGATGGAGTGATTGGATGACAGAGGGTAACTGGCCTGTGGCAACACAGTTTTGGGGCAGCTGCAGAAGTTTGTGTCTCTAAAAATACATATTTTAGTTTACAAAGGACCCTAATATAGGTTCTTTCATTTGGTCCTTACAAAACCCTAAAAGGCATTAGTCTTCATTTTTCAGAGAGGCAAGTTAATTTGTTCAATTAACAATTGAACAATTGTTCAGATATCAAGTGGCAGAACTAAGACCTGAACTCAGGCCTATAAACCCAAAGCTTTGCCTGGTTGCCGCTTCCGTGACTGAAGGGAAGAAGTTAAACTGCAGCTTCTCTAGTCTAATCTTACAGGCTTTTCTGAACTTGAAGATTGCTGACAACCACTAGTGGGTGAATGCAGTATATATCTTACAAATAGGTTGTGTGTATGCGTGTGTGTGTGTGTTTATGTGAATACATGCATGCATCTGTGCATTTACCCCAAATACCTGCAAAGTAACTCTTCTAGCGTAATTTTCCATTGTATTGTTTTCCCGTTATTTCTGAGAATTGCCAGGGTAGAGTCTACTCAACTGAAAATCTGTAACACAGACAGTCTCTGCCTTCTTTCTCACCCATATCAGAAGAAGGGCTAGAAAGTTAATCCTCTTCCTTTTTCATGGTCTGAGAAAGGGCCCACATACCAATCTGTGTGGAGAACCCACTGGTGTTGGCGCCAGGTGTCTAAGAAGCAAGAAACACTGGGGATTACTTACAAGTTGCTACACATAAACCTACCCAAGAAGCTGTGTGCATGCTATACCAAATCTTACAACCACGGAGTTGTATTTCTCTTCATCAGTGTCCAATGCATTAAGTAACTAAGTCCCAGAACAATGACCTCTTCATGCCCAAGGCAGTAGGTTCAGGAATCATCTACTCTTTCAAGGTTGATTGCAAAAATCTTTCCATGCCTTACAAGGTATTAAGATTAACTCATTGGAGAGAACTATGTGAACTACATGTTGTACGCTTCACCCCAAATTAAGTGTATTTCAACAGACTCCAAAGTAAATGGGAATATTTCAGAATGTAGCTCTACTGCCTGTGGAGAATATCGTGTTTATCTCACTGATTGTTGTCTTCATCATGTAAATTTCCTGCTTAGAAAACTCTCAGGAGTCCCCGCCCTCTAGTGAATGACAAAGAAAAAAAGCTTCTCAGATTGGCGTTGCCTGGTGGGTCCTAATCCACCTTGCAGCTGCATTTCTGTGACTCCTCAGTGCTTAAACCCAACCGTGCCTTTCACTGCTTCCTGACCTCATCCTCCACTTGTTTCCCATGGTATGTGGGCTTAGTCCACCTAGAAAGCCCTTTCCCAACCTCTGCCTGTAAAAATTCACTTATTTTTCAGGTCTTATCTTGAATGTTCTTTCATAAGACCAATAGGAGTCCTATGGTAGACTCCTTGTTTGTTATTCTCCTATAGAATTTACCACATTTTGCTTTATTTTATAGTAGCTTTTGTTGTTGTTCATTTGTCCATGCATCAAACAATTACCTAATGAGCACTAATTGGATCTTCATGGTACTTTTGGTCTTGCTGGGAAGATAGACTGTATAAAAAAAGCTCTTAGAGTAATACGTGGTAAATACAGACAGTCCCTGATTTACAATGGTTTGACTTCAGATTTTTCAACTTTATGAAAGGTTTTTCAGGGTATTAAATGCATTTGTGACTTACTATGGACTTATGAAAACACAACCCCATTGTAAGTCAAGGAGCATCAGTACTTGACGGAGAAAGTGCAGTGCATACAGGAGGCATCTAACCTACTTCTGAGTGTGTGTTGGGGATAGGGATTGGGTCCAGCAAGGCTTTCCTTTACATACTTTTGTTTCATCTTATACAAGATTGATGCTTACTGAGGACACAGACTTTGCAGGATGGGCAGCCAGTAACACGTTGCATGGAATCATCAATGGCTCCCATCTGCATAATGTGATCTCACCTGACACCACTTTGGACTAAGGCCATTGCTTCTGGGGCTCTTCTGCAGCTTCATTATGTGTGAAAAGCCATTGATGAGATTTTACAACTTAAAAGCTTTTCTCCCTCTAGCACAGACACTTTGCCAGGCAGGAATTGTTCTAGAGTCTGGTGGACATAATTTATGTGAAAATATATGATGTATTTATTACAGTATGGACTGAAAGTCTCATAAGTTAAAGAGTAGGCCTTTTTTGAATGAGTAACCTACACATAAATGAAATTAATCCTTAAAATGTATAAGGTATTATGACTGCCTTAGGAAAAGTGTCTTGTGAACACACCTAAGCCCTTCAGTCTTTATTTGTAGCCTTAAACAATCAAGAAAAATGCAGCCACACTTTGGTAATCTGTTAGAAACTGCTTGAGTAGGTTTATGCTGACTAAACCTACCACTAAGGTGCCTCTGGCTAAGGTTAGATCTATGGCTCTAAGTCTTATCAGGAAAATGAGAGCCTTGAAAATGTCACCTCTAAAAATAAAGTGATAAAACTCTCATTACTGCAGTAAGGTAAACTTTACCTTGGATTAAACAGCCCGTTAATTTATTAAGTCATTAACTTACGTTTCTTCCCATTGCATTTTTTCCCTCTTACTATTCTAAGAAGGTAGACAGGCTCATGTTTTCCCACCTCTGCTTCTCAAGGTTGCAGGAGAGAGGGCAGTGTGTCGCAAAGACAACACTCTCTCCAGGCTTTGAGAAGTAGACTCTCCAAATTCCCCTTGTTTCAGGGGATTGGGCTTGTTCAGCCCAAAGAGTGATGGAGACACAATGATCTTCTAAGACTGGGAAGGTGGGAGTGGCCAAATAGGTTCCAGTAAAGGAAATGTCCCTTGCCCTAGCAGCTGCTTTGAGAAGCACCCACCTCAGGGCAGCATCTGGTGTGATGCACCTTGGGGTGGAGATTTAGGTACAGGGCTTCCCCACCTCTGCCAACATCCCATCATCCAGGAAACAGTGGGGTTGCCCACCTTCTAGAGATAACATGGACTTGGACACTGAGTAGCTGAGGGGACCACCCCAAATCTTCTAGACTGCACAAGCCCGCTCTGCTGGAGCAGAGAGGGAGGAAGCCTTTGTAATTAAGGAATTTGAATTCCACCCCCTACCCCAGCAATTGGCAGTTTGGAGTCAGACTTAATTTGATTTAGAAAATAATGTGATAAGCCAAATATGGTGGGATAAAATTGTATCCAATACAACTGAGCACATAAAAGCAAAATATTAGCTTGGAATGAATGGGCCTATGGGTTTGTGGAGTAGAGCTGTGAGAATCCATCCAATTGCTTTTTTATATCTTTGTTTTTCTTCTTTGTAAGACCCCCATGCCAGATTATTTTCTTTTTTCTTTTTCTTTTTTTTTTGAGACAGAGTCTTGCTCTGTTGCCCCGGCTGGAGAACAGTGGTGCAGTCTTGGCTCACTGCAACCTCTGCCTCCCAGGTTCAAGCAATTCTGCCTCAGCCTCCCAAGTAGCTGGGATTACAGGCGCCTGCCACCACGCCCGGCAAATTTTTATATTTTTAGTAGAGACGGGGTTTCATCATGTTGGCCAGGCTGGTCTCGAACTCCTGACCTCAGGCGATCCACCCGCCTCGGCCTCCCAAAGTGCTGGGATTATAGGTGTGCCCAGCCTGCCAGATTATTTTCAACATGCTCTTCAGTATTACCTTCTTGGTCCAAAGGACCCCTCCACTAGTGGTGCTAAGTAACATCCATGGGGGGCACTGGAGCCCATGGACAGACCAAAGAAATGCAAAGAAGGAAAAAGGGGTGAGAAGACAAAGAAGTGACAAAGAAGGGAAAGTAGAGAGGAGAGAAAGAGATAACTACCAAAATCAGTGGGAACCCCATGAGTAGGCAGAATAGATGTACTGGAATGGCAGGCGTTTTCAAGCCAAGTCCAAGGAAGACAGTTATGCTCTTCTCCTTCTCCCATTTTTCCCATACGTCTTCTACTTCACTTTCTACTTGGTCAGCCTTTGATTATGCAACACCCTTATCTGCTACCAGGCAACAGACACCTCATTCTTTAGTCCCACCCAGCTTGAGAGGAGGCCACTGGGGAAACATCAGGGGTTGAATCTAACCCAGACCTGAGTTTCAAATCTGGCCCTGCCAACTAGTGTCACCGTGCCTCAGGCACTAGATCCTCAAGAGTCTAGGAGAGTGCCCCCTGTCTAGGAGGGGTCAGGATATTAATCACTGACCAACACTACCAAACTACCTTCTCCTTGTTATTTCACTCAAGACTTCTGGGTTGTGAAGATTGTGAGTCTTGAAAAAACACTGGTGAAAACTGAGAGCTTCTAAAAGAGAGGTTAGAGGGCACTAAAGGGAACCTACCTAAAATGATTTCACATTCATATTTGTACGACGCCTTTGTCTTGGTCCTCTCTCTAGTCCACCGGTTATCACATTTTACAAGTTCTCAGAATCACCTGGAGAGCTGGTTAAAGCACAGATTGCTGGGCCCACCCCTGTAGTTTTTGACTCAGGATGTCTGGGCTGGGTGAGACAAAAGGTCCCGGATGATGCTGATGCTGCCGGTCCAGGAGCCACACATTGAGAACCACTGACCTAGTCCAATCTCACATTAAAGCTAAAGTGATTTGTTTAAAGCCCTGCTTTTATCATTTCACTTTCTGCTTAAAACTCTTCAATAGCATCCTGTAAGATATATTTTGAGGTATCGACGCTAACGGTTAGATGATCAAGCTTTTTTTATTTAGTGAAGAGGAGAGAGCCACTGCCCCCCACCACCCTGTCCTCTTAGGATGTTTTCTAAAAGACGTAAGACATAAGAGGCCAGACTTTTGATTTTACAATGCGAGGGCTCCGGCCTTCTGTAAGGATCTGTAAGCCCTTACCTCCAGAACGGCAAGAGAAATTGTAATTGTCTGTCTTCCAACTTACTATATAAAGTTGTATGAAATTCTGTCCAGACTTTGTACACACTTTCATACGATCTGTATATGCATGTAAATCTGCAATGCTTACTCACAAGTTGTGTTCTCTCTCTTCTCTCTTCATAACTTCAAATATTGCTACAAAGGAGTTGTTGTTAATGTTGGCAGGATTGTTTCATTTCCCTAACACAACCTTCCTTAACACTTTACTATTCTCTGAGGACCATGCTCCTTTTATAGGGGTGGACCCCTGCCAGGCTCGCCTGATGCAATTAGATTCTCTCTCCCAGGAATTTGGGATCAGGACTGAGAGACATGGTCTGGAGAGAGAGAGACAGACAGCAAGAGAGAGAAAGAGAGAGATGCACAGAGAGAAGAAGCAGGGGTGCCGGTTCCTGAGGACTTTCCATCTGCAGTCCAACCGGAGGGAACTGGAGGGAGTTACAGCTGTATTTCCTGCCTTGGGTTCTGTGAGCTACCCCACGTCCTGCCCAAATCCCCCTTTTTGCTTAAGCAGATTGGCCGTGGAGTTCTGCTAATTGCAACCAAAATAACCCACATGAAGACACTTCCCATTGCCCTCTCGAAGAAGTCCAGATCCCCTGAACATGGCAGTAAAACTCTTCACCATCTGGTGTCTCTTTGCTTTTCATCTTTTTCCTCAACACATTCACCTTCTATTCTCTATATCTGTATGTTGAACTACTTTTTAGCTTTTTCTACCCTTCAGGCCTTGGGCATGATGTGTTCTTTCTGCTTATTACACTTTTCTCCTTGTCTTTGCCTGGCCAATCCCTATTTGGCCTTCAGAATCTGTGTGTGTCATTTCCTCCAGGAAGCCCTCCCAGATACACAACTTCTTTTCCTAACTCTCTGAGTACCTTTAGCTCCTCTTGTCCTAGCACTTATGTGGACATTATCATTGCCTGTTGACTTGTCTTTCTTCCACCTTCGATTGTGAGCTCTGTGAGGGCATAGATTGAGTCTGGATTGCTGTTGTTTCTGGGTGTCTAACAGTGCCTGGTACTTGGCCAGCACCCAATAAATACTTATCAAATGAATGAATAATGTGCCTTCCTTGCCATCAGTCACCTCCCCCAGCAGCAGACTGACAGTGTTGAATAGAAAAAAAAAGAAAGAAAATGACTTTGGCCTCAAGCTATAGACTATGATTTGGAAATACTCTGGAGATCAAGAATCAGATATCTCCGTGGTTTGGGAATATCCAATTACCTTCATTGTATCTTTTTTTCCCTATTTAATAATTGTGCCAGAGTTTCTAATTAGAGAAAAGACCTCATGCATTTGCTGATTCCAATGTGCTGCATCACTAGGGAGATTTTGAGAATAAGGCTAGAATTTAGCATATCAGAAATTCAATCCATTTGAGATCTCTCAAAGAGGTTTGCCCTTGGGTCATTTAGCACAGACTTTCATAGTCACTGCAAACTGTTGTCATGGTAATCATGGAACCTTTCGTGATTTTTGTATATGAGTTAATGAAGATACTGGAAACAGCCCAAAGGAATTCATACTTGGGCGTGCATTTGTCTCCATATTAACCTAATCATTGTTTTGAACACACATCTGCCCCAGGGCTGGTCCTCTTGGCTCTTGGTCCTGACAGAAATAAATAAACAACTGATTCCTTTTTAGTATTTCTGCCTAGGAGGCTGTGGATGGTTGCCCTTTTGGTCTCATTTCAACAGGAAATCTCACATGGAAGGTTTAAAAGAGCAGAAGAAAAAAGGAGGCTGTGTGAAGCAAATCTTTCTTTTATTTCAAATGATTAATGTGGTTGATTTCAAGGTACCTAAATTTAATGCCTATAAGAAAGTTTCAGTTGTGGAGAGCACAGAATGTTGACTGCATCTAAAGCCTTTTTTATGGTTCTTTATAAACACACTTTAACTTAAGCTTCCATCAAGACTACAAATTTGGATACAGATATCCCAGTGTGTTTACAATATTTGAGTGTGAGTTTTCCATCTGTGTCTTCTTTTGTGAGTGATTTCCCAATATCAATTCTTCTCTTTTTCCATAGTAATAATAGCCCTTACTTTTAGCAAGGGACGTGGATGTTTAAAATCAAGACATGGCCGGTTGCGGTGGCTCACGCCTGTAATCCCAGCACTTTGTGAGGCCAAGGCAGGTGGATCATGAGGTCAGGAGATCGAGACCATCCTGGCCAACATGGTGAAACCCCATCTCTACTAAAATTACAAAAAATTAGCCGGGTGTGGTGGCGGGCACCTGTAGTCCCAGCTACTTGGGAGGCTGAAGCAGAAGAATCACTTGAACCCGGGAGGTGGAGGTCGCAGTTAGCCGAGATTGCACCACTGCACTCCAGCCTGGCGACAGAGTGAGACTCCGTCTCAAAAAAAAATAAATAAATAAAAATCAAGACATTTCCCACTCTGCCTTACTACTGGCCAATAATACTTTAAGAGAGGGGTTCTACTGAACTTTCTGGATGTAGCTTTAAAGGGAGCTATTGAGAGCTGTAGGAGGCAGCCAAATGCCTAGGCAGATAGGGGTGGGTCCCTGGTGAAACCCCACCTCCAAGCAGAAGACAGTTTAAATCCTGAAAGCCAAGCTACAAGTTAAATCCTCAGACTGGATTGAGAACCTGTCTTCCTGTTTGGTGCACTTTCCTCTGATGGATCCCCACCCTTCACCTATTTTACATATACCTACCCTTTTCCTAATTGGTTTTCTACACTGTCATGCCCACCTTTGAGTGGTGTCTTTGCTGTAACCTTTTTTGCATACTCGCAAGCCAATCAGCACGTACTCCCCATTCTGAGTCCGTAAAAGTCCTCAGACTCAGCCACATTAGGGACTTTCACGCCTTTGGGTAGGGGAACCACCCCTCATGTCCCCTCTCTGCTGAGAGCTGCTCCCTCACTCAATAAAATTCGTCTCAGCCCTCCTCACCCTTCAATGTCCAGCTTATCCTCATTCTTCTTGGGCATGGTACAAGAGCTCAGGAACTGCTGAACATGAGTATAAGCTATAACACAGGTGAGCTGGGGCATGCCAATGTGGCTGAGCAAGGCCCAGGTGAGGCATCACCGGCTGGGGTTCCCTGGCTTGCAAAATGACTGAGAAGAAAAATCCTGCATCCCTATTATGTGCCCTTCGTCATCCCTTCCTACTGACTGGAATGTGGACATGATGGATGGAGCTGGGGCAGCCATTTTGGGCAATGAATTGGGAGGCACATGGAAAATGGCAGAATTAGAAGACAGAAGTCTGGGTCCCTGGAGATTGTGGAACTTCCATAAAAGCCAAGACCAGGAGAGAGAAAGAAACTGCAGTCTTAAGTAAGCATCTATTATTCCAGATTTTCTTTTTTTTTCCCTGTTTTTTTTTTTTTTTTCACACAGTCTCACTCTGTGGCCCAGGCTGGAGTTCAGTGGTATGATCTGGGCTCACTGCAATCTGCATCTCCCAGGTTCAAGTGATTCTCGTGCCTCAGCCTCCCTAATGGCTGGGATTACAGGCATGTGCCATCAGGCCTGGCTAATTTTTGAATTTTTAATCGAGACACCATGTTGGCCAGGCTGGTCTCGAACTCCTGACTTCAAGTGATCCGCCCGCCTCAGCCTCTCAAAGTGCTGGGATTACAGGCATGAGCCACCGTCCCTGGCCTTATTCCAGATTTTCTGTCATCTAATCTTAACTGATACACCACTCAAAAGTGAAATTTATTTTTTCTCCTTCCACTGATTGGGTGTGAAATTGCATGGGCTTTTTTGCGAGATTTGCCTTCTGCTCCCAGGGTCTGTTGGAAGGTGGGCAGTTTTGCTAGACCTTTGCATTAGCCAAAATAAGTTTTCTGGTATGGGGAATTGAGACAACATTTCAATGTCAGGGCTAAGCTTTTTCCGCTTAGCCATAGAGACATACTGTTGCCTGGTCTTTGGATGTGCATTTTGAGTTTTCCTAGTGCAGGGGAACTACATATCTTTTACCCTAAAGTCAGGGCTCCTATCTCAAAGACTTTTTGGAATGTGGTAGGGGATAAGACTTATCACTAATTAATCTGAGTGGAAATTAATTGACATAGAGACAAAAACCAAACCAAAACAAAAATTATCTAAAACAAGTATAATAACCCTCCATGTGGGAGAAACAAGCATTATGCCAGCAAGGAATTGTGATTTTACTTACTGAACTTGGGCCTTTTAATCTTCTTTGCCGTTTCTTTGTTTGAATGTACTCCAGTCACCAGCAAAACTACATAAAGAAAATTTTTAAAAATTTAATCAATATTATTTTACTTAAATTCTTTCTCTTTTGACTCATACTTGCTTCGATCATCCACAAAATATTCTCCATGGCAGAACTAATTTTCCCTCTTACAGTCATGCATCACTTAATGATGGGGCTACTCTCTGAAAAATGTGTCAACAGGTGATTTCATCATTGTGCCGATATTGTAGAGTGTACTTGCACAAACCTAGATGGTCTACTACAAACCTAGGCTGTATGATATGGTGTATTGCCTCTTAGGTCAAAAACCTGTACAGCATGTTACTGTACTGAATACTGTAAACAATTGTTAACAACTGATAAATATTTATGTATCGAAATATATCTAAACATAAAAAAGGTATAGTAAAAATACAGTATAAAAGATAAAAAGTGGTACACCTTTAGAGGACACTTAGCATGAACGGAGCTTGCAGGACTGGAAGTTGCTCTAGGTGAGTCAGTGAGTGAGGGGTGAGTGAGTGTGAAGGCCTAGGATATTACTGTACAAAGCCGTAGATTTTATAACCACTGTATATGTCATCTACACTAAATTTATAAAAAATATTTTTTCTTTAATTTAATATTAATCTTAGCTTACTGTATCTTTTTCACCTTATAAACTTTTAAATTTTTTAACTGTTTGACTCTTTTGTAATAACGCTTAGCTTAAAACACACACATTTTACAGCTGTACAAAAATATTGTCTTTCCTTATATCCTTATTCCATAAGCTTTTTTCTATTTTTGAGATTTTTAAATTTTTTACTTTTAAAATCTTTTGGTTAAATGTTATAACTTTTCTTTAAGTAAGTAAAAGGAGTATACTCTAAAATAATGATAAAAATGTAGGATAGAAAATACAGGCTGGACGTGGTGGCTCACGCCTGTAATCCCAGCACTTTGGGAGGCAGGGGTGGGTGGATCGCCTGAGGTCAGGAGTTTGAGACGAGTGTGGCCAACATGGTGAAACCCTGTCTGTACTAAAAATAAAAAAATATTAGCTGGGAGTGGCGGCACACGCCTGTAATTCCAGCTACTTGGGAGGCTGAGGCAGGAGAATCGCTTGAACCCAGGAGGCAGAAATTGCAGTGAGCCGAGATCACGCCACTGCACCCCAGCCTGGGCGACAGAGTGAGACTTCATCTCAAAAAAAAGAAAACACACACGCCAGCAACATAGCTGTTACTTGTTATCAAGTAATCATTATCAAGTATTATGTACTGTACATGACGGTATGTGCTATACATTTATTTGGCAGCTGGTGGCTCGGTAGGCTTGTTTACACAACATCACCACACACATGTGAGTAATGTGTTATACTACATCAGTGGCTACAATGTCACTAGGCAATAGGAATTTTTCATCTCCATTACAATCTTACAGGCGGCTGTTGACTGAGACATTGTTATGAAGTGGATGACTGTATTAAGATTGGAGAAATGAGATGTCTAGTTTGTATACTTTTCTCAGTCCCTGCTGAAAGGTCCCTTGAAAGGCACCTCTTGGATACTTGTCCTTTTTTTTGCTGTGTTTAAATTTGACCACACCAACCTGACAAATCTCCATTTTCCAGAGGAAGGAATGTGGGTCTGGAGAAGTCCACTAATTTGTCTCATCCCATGAATTAATGATGGAGGTGGGATGAGCACCCTGGCCCTTCCTGTACTCTGTCTTCCCTTCCACAGCAGGTTTCCAGATGGCCAATTTCCAAATAGCCAGAGAACTGCATGTGCATGTGTGTGCATCTATGTGTGTGCACGCTATATTTGTGTGCACCTATTGTGTGCACCCATGTGTGTGTGCATATGAGTGTGCCTGAGGGAAGGCTGAATGCAGGGAACATAAAAGCCTCAGAAGAGAGGCTGTCTGGGAAAGAAAGGCACGGAGAAAGGGGCTAGGGAGAAGAAGGAGACTCATCACAATGTCTGAGAAGTGACCTGAGTATTCCCTCCTAGTTCCCTGGCAGCCCTGGTTCTGTGTCCCATCGAGGCAACTGCAGATAGTTGAACTTCCTCCTTAGAAACAGGAGCAGAACCTCCAATAGCATTTGGACACCACTCTCCTTCAAGTATATCAATAGGTGAAGAAGGGAGAATTCTGTATCCTTTCTAATTTAAAGTCTGGTTCCTTTTCAAGCACATAAAATGAAATAGAGCTTTCTCAGACCTCGTGATGAGTCTCTCCTTCTTCTCCCCACCCCCTTTCTCCTTGCCTTTCTTTCCCAGACAGCCTCTCTTCTGAGGTTTTTTTTTGTTTTGTTTTTTGTTTTTTGTTTTTTTTTTTGAGACAGAGTCCCACTCTGTTGCCCATGCTGGAGTGCAGTAGTGTGATTTCGGCCCACTGCAAACTCCGCCTCCCGGGTTCAAGTGATTCTCCTACCTCAGCCTTCTGAGTAGCTGGGATTACAGGCGCCCGTCACCACACCTGGCTAATTTTTGTATTTTTAGTAGAGATGGGGTTTTCGCCATGTTGGCCAGGCTAGTCTCGAACTCCTGACCTCAGGTGATCCACCTGCCTCGGCATGGGCCACCACACCCGGCCTGAGGCTTTTTATATATTCTCTCCATTCATTAAAAAGTGAATGTTGGCTGTTTTTATTATTGAAAAAAATCATGTTCTTTGTAGAAAAACGTAAACAACACAAATGTGGATGAATACAAAAGTATAATATTTTCCAGTCTTTTTCTATATGTATACAGGTATTCATATGAATACCTTTAAACAAACATTTGATCCCTCATGTTTTTTACAATGTTTAATAACTTATTTCTACTTAATGATCTATATCGACATTTTTTCATGTCATTAAATGTTCTTTCTACAGTAATTTTAATTGCCTTCAAAGTATTGCACTATATGGATGTATCATAACTTAACCAAACTTTAATATAAATAGTGTAATCTTTGCATCGATCCATTATTTCCTTAAAATAAATTTCCAAATAGAATTTCTTGTCTGAAATGTATGCTCACTTAAAATTTTGATACATATTGTGAAAATTTCTGATAGCATTTTTTTTTTTTTTTTTTTGAGACAGAGTCTCGCTCTGTCACCCAGGCTGGATTGTAGTAGTGCAATCTCGACTCACTGCAACCTCCACCTCCTGTTCAAGCGATTCTCCTGACCCAGCTTCCTGAATAGCTGGGATTATAGGTGGACACCAACACGCCTGGCTAATTTTTGTATATTACCAGAGACGGGGTTTCACCATGTTGGCCAGGCTGGTCTTGAACTCCTGACCTCAGGCGATCCTCCTGCCTCGGCCTCTCAAAGTGCTGGGATTACAGGCGTGAGCCACTGTGCCCGGCGGGTGTGTTTGTTTTTAACTGAACACAGATCATCAATTTAGGTATAAATGGACTTAGGAGTTCTTGGATTGGCAATTATTTTTGAAGAAAAACGTGGCAATGCCACCAAGTGTTTAAAAAAACTTTTTATTTATCTTATGATTATTCAGCTACTATGGTCTCAGTGTTTGTTTACCCACCCCCCCACCCCCCAACTAGAGTTCCTACATTGACATCCTAACCCCCAGTGTGATGATATTAGAAGGTGGAGCCTTTGGGAGGTCACAGGTCTTGACAGTGAGCCCTCATGATGGGATAAGTGCCCTTATAAAAGGGGCCCCAGAGAGCTAGTTTGCCTCTTCTGTCATGTGAGGACACAGCAAAAAGATGCCTCTCTAGGAACCAGGAAGCTGACCCTGACCAGACTCTGAATCCATCAGCACCCTGATCTTGGACTCCCCAGCCTCCACAACGGTTAGAAATAAACTTCTGTTTTTCTAAGCCACTCAGTCTATAGCAGTTTTGTATAGCAGACTGCATGAACTAAGACACTAGCTAACCTGTGCCAATGATGTGGCCATTGAATTATCTCCAATTTTGACTGTTAGCACTAGTTGAGGCCTGAGTAATTGACGTACCGTATCCTAGGAGAACAGAAACATGAAAGAGAACTGAGTGAGAACCAGAAGTCTAGCCAGGCAGAATGAAGGCAGACTTTTTTAGGTGTATTTACTTCTGGGGTTTGAGTGGGTGTGAGTGTCCCGGAGGTCTAATTTTTATAGTAGCCTCTTGTCAATTAACTGTGCAAAGACCATGTTTTCACTTAATGCTCAAAAATAAATATCTATAATCCTATAATATTTTTAAAACAAGCACTAAATACATACATAGAAAGAAAATGAGCAAGGAGAGGGAGTAAGTGAAATAATAAATTTGGGTATCAATTTTTGTGGAAAACCAAAAACTGTTCTTGGCCTCTGTGCCTGAGGCAAGTGGCTTATAAGTCCTGGTATCATTAGGACTATAAATATTTTAGTAAGAACACCCCATCGTTTGCTTTTGGTTGCCCAAGACCTTTTAAGCTGAAAACATGCATAGCTGGGTTCAGTTGAACAGCAGTAATTAATAAAGTCATTATCTTCGATGGCACAAATAGGCCCTCCCCTCAGCTTCTGTGCTTATAATTAAAGCTCCTCAGAAACCATTCCTCCAGGGGACGGCTGGTCTGCAAATGTGCTTGTGCCCTGGAGAAAGTCTTCACTCCTCCCCAGCAATCCCCTCTTGCTACATTGGAAATGGTAAATTGCATGTTGAAGTTGGGGAAGAGAAAAATCAGTCTTGTGTTCGTTTTCCTAGGACGCCTAGCAGAGCACCAGAATGGATGGCTGATGCCCACTTCAAAGTGCAAAGCCGCAGACAGGTCTGAGAGCCAGTCCCTGGGTGAGAGTAGTTGGCAATGGAGGCCATGCATGTCAAGAAAACTTGAAGAGAGTTAAGTCTGGAACCCCAAATTCCAAGGCAATCATGCAGCAATGCTTCTCAGCAATGCTTCTCAGTCCTTAAAAATCCAGTGTTCTCTGGCCAACATGGTGAAACCCCGTCTCTACTAAAAATACAAAAATTAGCCAGGCGTGGTGGCTGGCGCCTGTAATCCCAGCTACTCGGGAGGCTGAGGTAGGAGAATCACTTGAAACCAGAAGGTGGAGGTTGCAATGAGCCGAGATCGCACCACTGCACTCCAGCCTGGGCAACAAGAGTGAAATTCTGTGGGAAAAAAAAAAAAATTCCTGTGTTTCAGTTTTGAATAACATAAATAATCCCTCCCCTCCCCTCCCCTCTCTTTTCTTTTCTTTTCTTTCTTTTCTTTTCTTATCTTGCCCAGGCTAGAATGCAGTGGTATGATCACAGCGTACTGCTACCTTGAACTCCTGGGCTCAAGGGATCCTCCTGCCTCAACCTCCCAGATAGTTGGGCTTACAGACGTGTGCCACCGTGCCTGGCTACTTTTTTATTTTTTATAGAGACAGAGCCTCACTATGTTACCCAGGCTGTCTTTTCTTTCTTTAGTAGTGCCTGAAATGTTGAAGCATATTAAATACTAAAATTTCTCTTTCAGAAAAAAATTTCTCCCACTTCACTTTCTCCCTCTCTGATGTGACAAAAAGGACAGTTAAAATATTGATTTTTAAAATTTATTGTTTAATGCATAGAGAAAATATAAATGAATAAGCTTGAAACTATGTTTAATCTTTTTAATGTTAAAAATGCAAGCTAAAGCAAAATGAGGGGGTGTTTTCCTGTATCATGCTAGTAAATATGGAACATAAAATTATATTTAATCCTGGCAGGGATTTGAGATTAGGGCTTCCCTGAACACTGTTGGTGAAGTATAAGCAGGCAGGGCCATTCCGGAAAGCAATTTCAAGAGCCTTAAAAACTTTTATATTGTTTGACCTAGAAAACAAACTCCTAGGAATATATCCCAAGTTATAATCAGAAGTATAGACAAAGATTTATGTAAAAAAATGCTCATTAGAGCATTATTTCTAATGGATCTGGAAATAATAAAATGTTGAAAACACGCCAACAATAGGAAATCCTAGGCATTTATTACAAATGGTGTGTAGTAGAATATTAAATTACCTGTGAAGTGTTCAGCTCTAACCTTAAGAATGACTCTGACAAGGTTAAAATATATGCAGATAAATAACTGGAACAAATATACTAACATGTTAATAATGGAGGAATTATTATTTCCATTTTATGTTTTCTGTATTTTCCCCTTTTACATTTGTATTTAATATAAAATATATATTTTATATAGACATAATTTATATAATTAGAATCTTATATAAATGATAAATTGATATAATTACAAAAAACAATTATTTTTTAATCTGGTCATACTGAAATCATATAGATTTATAATAATGAAAATTGCTTTCTAAAATTATTGGCATGATTAATCTGTGCTCATGTTTTCCAGTTTTCCTGTCAGTAATGAATTGTAATCAGAATCCACATTATGTTCAAGAAAAGACATGAAATACCAGAACATCTAATCAATAATCAAATCAGTAGGTACTTACTGAATATTTGTGTACCTAAAACTTTTATAAACATGCCTCATTCTAGCCCATAAACTTCCTGTTAGATCTTTTTGGAGACCCTCTGTTTGCTAACATAGATAGTATCCACAATGCCTTCTTGAAAACCAATTTATAAAGCAGATCCTTTAAACATAGTTCAGGTTTCCCTGATGCTTTAATATAGGATTATATACTCAATGAAACATTTAGCATCAAATAAATCAGAACTTCATAGCAAAGCCATGACAGCTTATTCTCTACAATCACATAAATCATAAAATTATGCTTCAAATCATAGGATATTTAAAGCTAGGAGGAGCTTTGGAGGTCATCCTTTATTTTATAGAAAGGAAACCAGAGCCAGTTTTAACCCCTTGGCTAATGCTGCAGTCGTTTGGGGGAAGAAGTTGGAACCAGAATGCGAGTTTGCTGGCTACAGTGTCAGCCTCTTTACTCCACTTGCTCCCTGTCAGTACACACGTGGATGATAAACAATACTCCAATGACAAAGAGCAGTATAAAACTCTGCTCTATCATGCATTGAAACATATCTAAAGCAAGCATGCTACCTCTTAAATATATTAATTAAACACATTAAACACTTAATTGACATTAATTTAGAGAGCTTTTGAGGGATCCTTGGATGGCTCGAATACCTTAAAAATCCAGCGTCCTTAAGGACAATTATTTGTTTAGAAATATTTATTGAGTGCCTATGATATGTGGTGAGCACTAGAGATACAACACTGAGCACGACACAGCTCCCACCCTTAGTGAGTTAACAGATTTTGGAGACCCAGAAAAATGACAAGGTCAATATCTTGCAGCTATGGTGAGAATAAACACAGGACACCAAGGAAGTGCTTAGGAAGATGGCCCAACCTAAAGGGGGTGGAGGGAAGCTTCCTGGAGGATAGCATGGTTGGTGGGAGGAAGTGAGAGGAAGAGCATTCCAGGAAGGGGAACGGCATGTTCAAAGGCTTGTAGGTGAGAAATGATGCATTCCCCAGGGAAATCAGAAGTTCAGTGCCAGAGTGGGGGCTACGGTGAGTGACAAGAGCAGGGGAGGAGAGCAAGAGCCATATCAGGAAGGCTCCACAAGCAAGGCACTCGAAGAAACTTGCGCTGCATCCTAAAGGCAAAGGGAAAACACTGAGTTTGCATGGAGAGCAAGAGTGGAAGTCAGATGTGGGCTTTAAGAGATTAATAGGGGTATGGTAGAAAATGAGGTAAAGGCGTAAGGATTTGGGGCAGGGAAGCCATCACAGCACCCAGAGGAGGGGTAGGGGGACTTAAGCAAATGGCCCTGAGGTGGAGACATGTGAGCAGAGGAGAGAGATGGCAGGGAGGCAGACACATGAGGACCTGGAGAGGGGACTATGTGAACACAAGCCTCCTTGTTTTTCATTAATAGAGTGATTTATTATTCCCCCCAGCTTCATTAAGGTATAATTGACAAAAATCGTCTATATTTATGATGTTTTGATATATGTGTACGTTGTGAAATGATTAAATCAAGCTAATTAACATAGCCATCACCTCACATACTTAACAATTTTTATGTGTGTGGTGAGTACATTTTAACTCTACTCTCTTAGCAAATTTCAAGTAAACAATGCGGTTTTATAAGCTGTAGTCACTGTGCTGTACATTAGATCACCAGAACATATTCATCTTATAACTGAAAGTTTGTACCTTTTTTTTTTTTGAGATGGAGTCTCGCTGTTGTTGCCCGGGCTGGAGTGTAAAGGTGCAATGTCAGGTCACTGCAAGCTCTGCCTCCTGGGTTCCAGCAATTCTCTTGCCTCAGCCTCCCAAGTAGCTTAGATTACATGTGCCCGCTACCATACCTGGCTAATTTTTATATTTTTAGTAGAGATGGGGATTTTGCCATGTTGGCCAGGCTGATCTCGAACTCCTGACCTCAGGTGATCCACCCACCTTGGCCTCCCAAAGTGCTGGGATTACAGGCATGAGCCACCACTTCTGGCCTGAAAGTCTGTACTCTTTGACCAGCATCTCCCTATTTCCCTGGCTCCCCAGCCCCTGGAAACCATTGTTCTACTTTCTGCTTCCATCAGTTTGGCTTTTGTAGATTCGATACAGTATGTAAATGAAATCATACAGTATTTGTCTTTCTGTGCCTGGTTTATTTCACTTAGTATAACATCCTTTGGTACACTTACATTGTAAATGACAGGATTTCTTTTTTTTAAGGCAGAATAATATTCCATTGTATATGTACAGTGTGAGCTAAGGGCCCAATTACATTCTTCTGCGTGTGGATATATTATTTTCCCAATAACACTTATTGAAGAGATTGTTCTTTCCCCATTGTGTGTTCTTGTCACCTTTGTTAAAAATCAGTTAACTATAAATGTGTGGGTTTCTTTCTGGGCTCTTTATTTTGTTTCATGGGTTTATATGTCTGGTTTTATGCCAGTACCATGCTGTTTTGATTACTATAGCTTTGTAGTGTATTCGGATGTTGGGTATTTGATGCCTCCACCTTTGTTCTTTTTGCTCAGGATTGCTTTGGCCTTTTGGAATCTTTTCTGTTTCCATATGAATTTAGAATTTTTTTTCCAAATTTCTGTGAAAAATGCCTTCGGAATTTCAATAGGGATTCTACTGAGGATTGCATTGAAGAATCTGTAGCTTGCTTTGGATAGTATAGGCATTTTAACAATATTAATTCTTCCAATCCATGAACATGGAATATCTTTCCATTTATGTACGTCTTCTTTAATTTTCTGCATCTTTTTGTGTGTGTGTGTGAGTCAGGGCCTCACTCTGTCACCCACGCTGGAGTGCAGTGGCATGATCATGGCTCACTATAGCCTCAATCTCCCTGAGCTCAGGTGATCTTCCCACCTCAGACTCCCCAGTAGCTAGGACTACAGTCACATGCCACCACACCTGGATAATTTTTAAAATTTATTGGTAGATACAGGGTTTCTCCATGCTTTGCAAGCTGGTCTCAAACTCCTGGGCTCAAGTGATCTGCCCACTTCAGCCACGCAAGGTGCTGGGATTACAGGTGTGAGCCACTGTGCCTGGCCTCATCAATGTTTTATAATTTTCAATGCACAGATCTTTCACTTCTATGGTTAAATTTATTCCTAAGTAGTTTTTTTTGATACTATCATAAGTGAGATTGTTTCTTTTTCAGATAGTTCATTGTTAGTGTATAAAAGTGCTACAGATTTTTGTATGTTGATTTTGTATTCTATAACTTTACTGAATTCATTTATTAGTTCTAACAGGTTTTTGGTGGAGTCTTTAGGGCTTTCTGTATATAATATGTTATCTGCAGAGGAAATTTTCTTTTTCACTTTGAATGTCTTTATTTCCTTTCCTTGTCTAATTGCTCTGGGTAGGACTTCCAGTACGATGCTGAACAGAAGTAGCAAGAGTAGGCATCCTTGTCTCATTTCTGATCTTAGAGGAAAAGCTTTTAGGTTTTCACCATTGATTATGATATTAGCTGTGGCCCTGTCATACCTGGCCTTTATTGTGTTGAGGTATAGGAGTCTCCTTTTTCTACTTTGATTTCTTGCTATCTGAATAAGCAAGCCAGAAGGGCAAGGGCAGGCTGAGAAAGGCAGGGGACAAAAGACAGCCAGATCTTCCTTTCTTGGTTCTGTGATGCTGGGAACATGCAGAAGGTGAAATGGCCTCAGTTTGTTTGTTTGTTTTATTTGTTCGACTAAACCCTATTCCTAACCTCTTGTCCCACCCTCAACCCATTCTTAAGTTAGAAACCTACTAACTTGTATGTTAGAATGAAAAGAGAGGTAGCCTCCCAAAGGGGCAAGGTAGAAATGAAGGACCTTGTGCTTTCAAGTTGTAGTTCCCCAGTGTGCTAGCCCATTTTTTTGTTTGCTAAAGCAAGCCAGGCATATACAGCCATTGTAGAGGCAGTGTTGGGATGGTTGACCCCTGGAACTTGCCCAGTCTCTGAGGATAATAGCAGTGGTTGGGGGAGGGCTCCTGGTCCAGGTACCTAGAAGTTCCTCAGGGCTTCTCATGGCCATCTGACAGGAGCCAGGGAATAGTGCCGCTGGCTCCTGAGAGTGCCTGCTATCCTTGAGGACCTATCCAAAGTGAAGAGAGGGCATTGTTTGTGGCCTTTTCTTTGGCTCCAGGAGAAAGTAGCTTACCTGAGAGACAAGTAGCTTGGACAGAGCTGCCCTAGGTCTCTGGCAGCCATGTTACATAGGGTTGGGTGATTAATAGCTCAAACATATAATTTGCAGGAAGCTCTGAGAAGATGAGTGACTTGACAAAATTGGCAAGTTGATGGTGGAGTCAGGACTAGAACCCATATCCTCCTTTTGACTCCTGGTCCAATACTCCTTCCACCATGCCTGGAGCCCCCTTGCCTTCCCAGCTGTATTACCTTCTTTTCTTCCAGTCCCCAGTTCTGCCAGGTACACACCCTCTGAACAGACCTTAAGCACTCTCATTATATTATGAGTTGAATTATGTGCCCTCAAATTTATATGTTGAAGACCTAAGCCCCCATATCTTAGAATGTGACCTTATTTGGAAATGGGCTCATTGCAGATATAATGTTAAGTTAGGATGAGGTCATACTGGAGTAGGGTGTGCCTCTAATCCAATATGACTGATGTCATTATAAAAAGGGAAAATGTGCAGACAGACACAGCTACAGGGAGAATACCATGTGAAGATGAAGGCAGCGATCAGGGTGATACATGTACAGGCCAAAGAAACCCAAAGATTGCCAGCAAACAGCCAGAAGCTAGGGGAGAGACATGGAACAGATTCCTCCCTTGCAGCCCTCTGAAAGAACCAACCCTCTTGACACTGATTTTGGACTTCTAGTCTCCAGACGGTGGAGGGAATGGGTTTTCGTTGTCCTAATCCACCCAGATTGTGGTGTTTTGTTACAGCAGCCCTGGCAAACTAACAGGCTGTCTGAAAGGCTTCTGTGCTCCTTCCTGGCAGTAGTTTCACAATGCTCCACAGGGTTACTCTACCTGATAAGGCACAGTGGGGCCATGCTTAATGGAAGATTACTCTTGGGCTTGGCCCTGAACCCCTCAGCACTTCAGCTGAGCACTTCTAGTTGACCTACTGCTCTTCAAGGGCCTATCCAAGATTGTGCACTCTGGTGATAATGGATTCTTTTTAAAAAAATCATCTCTGGGCCGGGTGCGGTGGCTCATGCCTGTAATCCCAGCACTTTGGGAGACTGAGGCGGGAGGATCACAAGGTCAGGAGATCGAGACCATCCTGGCTAACACGGTGAAACCCTGTCTCACACGGTGAAACCCCATCTCTACTAAACACAAACACACACACACACACACACACACACACATATTAGCCGGGTGTGATGGTGGGAGCCTGTAGTCCCAGGCTGAGGCAGGAGAATGGGGTGAACCCGGGAGACAGAGCTTGCAGTGAGCCGAGATTGTGCCACTGCACTCCAGCCTGGGCGACAGAGTGAGACTCCGTCTCAAAAAAAAAAAAAAAAAAAAAAAAATCATCTCTGGCCGGGCGTGGTGGCTCACGCCTGTAATCCCAGCACTTTGGGAGGCTGAGGTGGGCGGATCACGAGGTCAGGAGTTCAAGACCAGCCTGGCCAGCATGGTGAAACCCCGTCTCTACTAAAAATGCAAAAATTAACCAGGCATGGTGGCGTGCACTTGTAATCCCAGCTACTTGGGAGGCTGAGGTGGGAGAATCGCTTGACCCTGGGAGGCAGAGGTTGCAGTGAGCCAAGATCACTCCACTGCCTTCCAGCCTGAGTAAGAGAGTGAGACTCTATCTCAAAAAAAAAAAAAAAAAAAAAAAAAAAAAGAATCATCTCTAAAAGCGTGAGTTGCTAATGCTATAGGTAGAGCCATGTCAGCGGCAAGAATTTTTGTTCATTTGTTTGCAAAGTTAAGAAATAAGAAGATCCTTAGATTTACAATCTGCAAATATGCTGTATCTGAAATACTTGCTGATTGCTGAGGAATACACAAGCTAGGTGTGTGTATGTGTGTGTGCAATAGGTAATATACCAAGACATATATGTAATATATATACAGTATTTGATTTACATAAAAACACATACACATGCATCCTGAATTTGATCTTTGCTTAACATTCTTACTTAAAACATCTCTTCAAAATGTTTCTTATAAAATGATACACTGTATTGCTTATATGCTCTGTCTTGGTTTAAAACTTTTCTTGGCTAGATTCTTTGGATCTTAGGAAAATTTTAAAAGGGTATCCAGATACACATATAAAAGTACTTACCAAGGAACATTTCAATAACAGATGCCTTCATAGTGAGAACAACAGTCCTCATAAATATCAGAATGACACCCTGGAGAGAAAGAAACAATAACATCATCATATTTCAGCCAGGGGTTCTGATTTGGATGCACAGAGTGTGTGGGGATGGACTGCATCATTTTGCATTGCCCTCTGGAGTCTTACGATTCCAGGCTATAGATTTCCATAAGCAGCACATAGAGATGTCAGTGGCTGGCCTTGCTGGTACCCAGAGATGCTATTCTCAGTTAGAAAGCCCATTCTGGCCACCAGCCTCCAATTCTTCAAATATCTGATGTTTATTTAGAACTGAAGAGGAAATAACTCTACAATTTTGAGAATATGTCCAAGTAGTCTTCTAATTAGGATGAAAGCCACATTTATGGCATTCAGAAAACATATTTAGATTACAATGATTAATACTTCACTATTCATTCGATAAATATTTATTAAACTCCTATTATATGGCTAAGTTTTGTTAGAAAGTGCTAAAAATTGAATTAAAAAACAATTCTCACCCTTGAAAGACTTACAGTTTAATATAGGTGGAAAAACATAAGTGGACACAAATAACCATGTTAAATTGCATAAGAGAATGTTAAGGCCTCATAAGAGAGTATAAGGGGAAGTTTGTAGAGCAGTGGTTCTCAAACTTTGCTGCATATTATTTAATAGTATCACCTGGGAGTTTAAAAAAATTCTGATGCCCAAGCTGTACCCCAGACCAATTGAATAAGTCTCTCTTGGGTTGGGGTCTAGTTAATTAAGTTTTTAACAACTTCTCGAGTAAATCCAACGTACATCCAAGTTTGAGAACCAGTGGTTTTGAGTCGGGCTTCTTAAATCTTTTTTTTTTTTTTTTAGACATAGTCTCTCTCTGTCACCCAGCCTGGAGTACAGTGGTGTGATCTCGGCTCACTACAACCTCTGCCTCACAAGTTTAAGCAATTCTGTGCCTCAGCCTCCCAAGTAGCTGGGATTACAGGCATGTGCCACCATGCCTGGCTGAGTTTTGTATTTTTAGTAGAGACTGGGTTTCACCATCTTGGCCATGTGGTCTTGAAGTCCTGACCTTGTGATCCACCTGCCTCCGCCTCCCAAAGTGCTGGAATTACAGGCGTGAGCCCCCGAGCCCAGCTGGCTTCTTAAATCTTAATGTGTATACTCATCACCTGGGGCTCTTGTCGAAGTGCAGGTTCTAATCCAGTAGGTGTGCGGTAGTGCTAGAGATTCCCCAAGGGCCAGAAATTTTAGAAGGAGAGAGACTATGGCAGCCATGGGAATAAGAGAAAGCCTCATAGAGATGGTAGCAACTGGGTCAACTTTGAAGAATGAACAGACTTTGAACATGCAGAAATAGGAGAGAAGTGGCTCCAAGTGGGGGAACAATGCCAACAGAGACCCAGATGCTGGAGAGTGCAATAGATATGAAAATGCTGATGATCTATAAGGGAGTTTCTCATCTTTCTCTTAAGGCTATGACGACACTGTCAAAGGTTTGCTGATACTACTATTAATTGAGTATATTTTGTATTGTTTTGAATCCACACAATACGTCACCATGGTAGGTTTTATGATCCTCATTGAACAGATGAGGAAACTAAGACTTAGAGAAGTTAAATGTCATAACCGTGGTCCAAGGTGGTGAATAGGATTAGAATGGAGGTAAAAGTGGGTGGAGGAATCTGCCCTGGGCACAGGCAATAAGGGAGAAGTTTGTGGAGAATGAAAAGACTTAAAGTTGGTCTGCTTTTTATTATCCTTATGAGCTAGCAATTTTAAACAATGTCAATGGCAGTAAAACACTCCTCCCCTCTGGACAGATGGCTTCCACTATATCCCCCCTCCCTCTAGTGCCATGGTTGTGCAGCCCAAAGCTGGCATTCATAACTCTACCCTCTGCTGTGTTCAGTGGTGTACTGGTTAAAAAAAAACAAGAGATAAAAGCCCTGATCTGCAGAGCTTGTCGATTTCTGTGGTAGCAAATCCTCCTACCACGGCTGATTTTGAAGCCACCAAAGTGACATCACTGAATGGAGATCTAGAAAGAGATAATCACAATCTAGTACTAGCTAGGCCCAGTATAAGCTTCTATCCAATATTTGATACACTGCTATGCATATTTATTAATAAAAAGCAATTATTAGATTATGGGTTGAGATAATATACAAGTACTCAATGCAATTAACTTAAAGTTGTTTAGTATATGAAAGCTTTATTACAAGCAATTAAATTAAGCAGCAAGAGTAACCCCAAACAGAACTGATCACTTTGTTATTTTCCAACAACAATTGCAATGTGTTAAATTTCCCAATTAAGGTAGCTGGCCACTGGTTACGTCTTTAGCTTCAAAATAAAAACAAAATCACATTACAATCTGTTTGGCAACTTGGTGTTTAAGTAGCCAGATTATATTTTGGAAATAGTGTGATAACAGGTACTTTTTTTGTTTTTTATTAACTTGAGAAACTCCAGAACAATTTATGTATCTTCAAGCCTGAGTGTTTAACTTTCCTATTGGATAAATGCAGTATGCCAAGTTGTCCTATTGGACCCACCTATGCAGCCCCATTAATTGGCTGTTACCACTCAACATTGCAGATTTCATCTGAGTTATCCTTGACTTCTCTTTCTCTTTCTCTTACACCCCACATGCTCTCCACCAGCCAATCCTGTTGGCGCTATATTCAAAGTCTATCCAGAAACTGGCCATTTCTCAGCATCTCAGCATTACCAATGCCATCTGTGGTAGGTTCTGGCCTGTGCCACCTAGATTATTGCAATTAACCTCATAACTAGGCAGTTCCCTTCTTCCTTTGTCCTCTGCAGTCCACAGAGCAGCCAGCATGATCCTATTCAAAGTAAATTGGTTCATGGCATTTCTCGGCTGACACTCCACAGTGGCTTCCCATCTTACTCAGAAGAAAAGCCAAAGTCTTTACAAGTGGCTCAAGACCCTGCTTGATTTGGCCTCCGTCGACCCTTCTGTTCTCATTTCTCACGATTCTCCTGCTCAGTTAGTAATCTTCAGCCACACCAGCCTCTTGGCTGTTTCTGGAACACCTCTTACCTCAGGGTCTCTGCACTTGTTGTACTACCTTTTCCTCTGGCTGGATGCCATTCCCCTGGATAAGCACATGACTTGCTCCCTCATTTCTTTCAAATCTTTGCTTAAATGTTACCTGTCATGAGACATTCCCTAGTTATCCAATTTAAAATCACAATCCTCCTCCCACCTCACCCACCACCAATGAATATACCCTATCCCTTTCCTACTGTCTTCTTCTCCATTGACTTATCACTTCCACCACCAAATTTAGCAGTGATTCAATTAACATAAACCAGATAGAGTCTGCAGAGCTTCATTATATGTGGTCTGTTAGGAAGACAACATATACAGACAATGTTGATCTCAAATGGGAAGCTGCAGCAGTCTCCTAACTCACTCTTGCTCATTGCTCCAGGTCACTCTTTCTTTCAGTTGGAAAGGATCAGCTTCCTAAAGCACAGATCTGATTGTGCATTCACCTGTTCAGAATTCTTCTTCATAGTCCACTCATTCTCTACAGAATAAAGCTCAAATTCCTTAGTGAGGCATTACAAACTCTTCATGAAATGGCCTGCCTTCCCTTTCAACACCATCTCACTGCAATTCTCCTGAGTAATCCTCTCTTTTGACCCCAGCACACCTGGGCTTTTGGTCTTTTCTCCACACTCTGCATGTCAGTACCTTGGCTCACATTCACATTATTGTTCTATCTGGACTACTTTACCAACCCTCACCACAAACCCATCCATCTTTCAAGCTTCAGCTCCTGGGCCACCTCTTCTATATAAATCGCCCTGATTTCCTAAAACCAAAATTCATCTTCTTTCATGCATCCATTAATCATTAAAAAATAAAAGTATATGTACTATGTGCCAGGCAGAAACAAGATGAAGGTCCTGGCATCAAGTTGCTTTGAGTCTTCCTGCGGGAGACTGGCATGCATGCATCATAACTAACATTTGCTGAACATATACTAAGTGTCAGTAATATATTAACTCATTTAATCTTCACAACAACCCGATGAGGTAGAGACTATTTCTTGCTTTCATTTTAGAGGTAAGGAATTGGAAGCATGCAAAGGTTACGGACTTTCCAAGGCTAGGAAGAAGAGGAGCTGGATTCAAACATTCTGAGTCCAGAAGCTCTGCATTTCTCCCCTTGCCATAGCTGTTTCATAGTACGTGCACTTACTCCATCTTCATTCTAATTTAATTGACCTGAGTTGACATCGATATTGTTTTATTTATTTATTTTTGAGACGGAGTTTCGCTCTGTCACTCAGGCTGGAGTGCAGTGGTGTGATCTGGGCTCACTGCAGCCTCCACCTCCCGGGTTCAAGCGATTCTCCTGCCTCAACCTCCCAAGTAGCTGGGATTACAGGCGTCCACCACCATACCTGGCTAATTTTTGTATTTTTAGTAGAGATGAGGTTTCACCATGTTGGTCACGCTCGTCTCGAACTTCTGACTTCAGGTGATCTGCCCGCCTCGGCCTCCCAAAGTGCTGGGATTACAGGTGGGAGTCATTGTGCCTGGCCCAATATTGTTTTAAAGCTTTCCAGGTGACTCTACTGTGCAGACAGCATTGGGAACCTCTGCTGCTAGGGGTGCAGTGATGGCAAAAGGGTGGATGGGCACATATGCCTGAAACATGGGGACTGGGAGGGGCTCGAATTTCTTTAATTGGCAGGTTGGAAAACAATGAATGAGTGAACAGGAAAGGACAGGACCCAGCGACAGAGGAGCTTCAGAACTGGGAGTTGTTCAGCCAGGCTGGGAGAGGAATCAGACTGTCAGAGAGGGATGAAGGGCCATGTCAGCCTTGAATGTCATGCCTAAAGAATGTGGAACTGATCCTTTAGGCAACAGGGAGACATGGAGGGCTTAAAAATTACTTTTGCATTCATCATTTTTAATAAGCCCCCTAGAGGCTTACTTGAGCCACTCGCTTGGAAAAAAATCTGCCCTAGCAGACATGTAGGATTTATGTAATGTTGGTGTTTGTCTGATCTACAGTGCTACATTGGGGAGCACCCAACCATACTCTTTGTCCATGAGGTAGAAAGAGCCAGTATCCATCTGGAAACATTTACGAGTTATAAGAGGCTTGTGCTATGTTTCCAAAATGCCAAAAATCCCTTGAGGACAGACATCTCTGAATGGGGAGAGGCCACATCTGCAGCCTTGCTTTCTTCATCTCTGCCTGACCGTAAAGCCTCCTCCGCTTGTCAGCGGATGTGGGTTGATCTGGTGAGGACGGGAAAAGGAAGCTGGCACTAGGTGGGGGGTGTGGAGGTCCTTTACAATGTGGTGGTGGCCTCTATCTGTTCATAAACCTTCATACAGATGTATTCCTCTGGCTGAGGTCTGAAACACTGCATTTCCTGTTGCCACAACACCAGCAGCCACCTTAGGGTCATCACTACAATCCCCCAGGATTCTGTGAAAGAGAGAGAGAGTGCCAGAGGGGACAGTAGTTTTTCTTTCTTTCTTGATTTTTCTTCTCTTCCCAATTCTTCTTTACTTCCCTTTTTTTTTTCCTAAAGAAATTCCGGCAGAAAATGTGAGCCAAGTAGGTAAGGAAGGCAGGGGAAATTTTGTCTTTTCTCAATATGGTGGTTCCTAAGAATGCACAAGGCTATTGAAGATGTACTCTGAGTCAGGCTATGTGGACTGGATGGACACTGTTGGTGGCCTACGCAGAGCATCGTTTTCCCTTTCCTCCTTCCTAACAGAATCCCGATTTGGTAAAGGAAATCAGTGCAGCCCAGCCACTGAGAGGAAGCGGGTCCATCCACAGCTCCCGGGCGGATGCCAATTCGAGGCATAAGGCAAGGATGGTTAAACATCCCCGCTTGCTGGCAATTGCTCCAGGCTTGGGCCCATCAGCACCAGGCCCTTGCCAGGTAATCATACTAGTTACTAGTCCAGGTGGGCTGTGTCCTGGGTTGTAACAGGCAGAATGGAAGGACCTGAAGCCTGTGTTTTTTGGGGAGAGGGTGCCTCTCTTGTTGGAAATGAACAAGGGGGCAGGTTGTTGGGGGTCTGCTGGCTGCCATCTTGTGACCACGAGAAAAGTCCAGCCGAGGAAAATGCTAACTCGAGGGGAGGAGGGCAGCCAGGCAAATCACAGAGAAATGAGTCAGAGCTATGATTTGTCTTGTGCCTGGGGGCTGGGCCTGCCCCTGGACTGTCTGTTATGTGAGATAATACATTTCCCTTTCACTTGGCTGGCAGCTGAAAAATTATTCCTAACTGCTACCTAACTCGCAGTGGCCGTCCATACAGTGGTTTTAACTAGAGAAGGCTATAATAATAGGGGTTTATACCAGAGTCTGCAGAGAGTTTTCTCACTAAACTGTTTTCTCATTTGAACCACCAAAGAGCCCCTTGAGGAGGTGAAATGGACATTATAATTCCTATAATTCAGAGCAGGGAAGTGACTTGGCCAAAGTCACAGAGCCCAGGTCTCCAACTTAATATTGCGCACTTTCTACCCTGCCAACTCCTCACACGGTTGTCACTGTAAGTTTCAAATGATTCTATGATTTGTTCTGTAATGCTATAATAAAATAAAAATGCCACTCTTCATTTGCATAGTACTTTTCACTTTTCAAAGCCTGGTTACATCTACAACTGAAGCAGCTCAATTACTATTGTCAAATGCAGAGATGACAGTCACTGAAATGTAAATGACTCAGCTGGTCAAAAGCTTGTGATCTAGCAAAAAAAGAAACTGAAGCCAATTGAGGTCTCCCCTGGGATTTTGGAATCGGGATTCTGAAAGCTTCAGAAGCTGTGAGCGCCAAGTTGCAGGTCATATGGGGCCCTGAATAAGATGTATAAGAGGACGGCAGAGAGAGATGGAGAGAATAAGTGTGTGGCCCTGGGAGGAGCAGGGGGAGAAGATCCCTTCATTTCTCACCACTTTCCAGGTTCTATTTCCAGTCTGAAGAAGGTCCAGCTGGACTCTGTCTCCTGTGCATGATATTGATGTTTTTGGGCCTTTGACTTGAGCCAGTTTATGTTGGTTTCTGTTTCCTGCAGCTTTAATTAAAACCCTTTTCATATTTATTGTTCTAGTTATGTCCTGTTCCCCTGAAATGATCAGTAGTAAAATGAAAACACTCAAAATGAAAAGGACACATGTGTTTGTCTTTTGGTAGCATCAAAGCAGAAGGTCCCCAGAGAGGCTGCGCCAACCCTGAAGCCAAGCTCTGGGAAGAAGTGTGGCAAGAAATCCTGTGAGCTGTCGCAGCCACTGAGAAGGTCCAGGATAATCAGGAAATAAAAAGTGGAAGTGGGTGACCTTGAAACCATGCTGTCAGAATGTTGCTGTAGAGTTTCCTCATATATTTATGACAGTAGTTCACAACCAGAGGTGATATGGTCCTGCAGGAGACATATAATAGTGTTTGGAGACTTTTTGGGTTGTCACAACTTTGACAAGAGAGGGGGATGCTGCTGGCACCTAGTGGGTGGAGGCCAGAGTAGAGATACTGCTGACCATCCTGCAATGCCCAGGACAGCCTCCACCACAAAGAAGTGCTCAGCCCCACAGGCCAATAGCGCCAGGGCTGAGAAACTGATTTATGAGAATGTTTATTTCTCGATGTATTTATGAGAACGTTATGCTTACTGACATTCCAATCTAGGAACTTCCCATAAATATTCTATGTACTTTTGTGATAACTAGAATGTGTATCCCCTTCTCCAGGATCACCTTTCACCACCAATAGTTAGAGAAAATCCTGCAGCAAAGATGTTTCCTCATGGGCAGTTGGGTGGGGTTTAAGACCTCATCCATGTACACAGCTGATGTATGCCTGTGCCATTAGGTTCATTGATTCATGTGGCATGTTTCTACATGTCAGAAAACCAAAAAGGGAAAGCCTTTTTTGGTCGTGTGTTTCAGACGGTTATTTTGTACTGTGTTAGGAACCTGACATATGGTAATGCTTACCACATCCACAAAGGCTTCGACCAATGGTGATTTCTAGAGACACTGCAAACAGTAATTACATTTCTGAAGTGGTAGTTTAGATCTTATATTGCCAGTGGGAAAAAATACTAGTTTGCAGGCATGCCCCAAATGAGCTCTAAAGAACCCCTTCCAAGAGTTATTTATCCTGTGTAATGGAAAGGGGCACGAAGATCAGTAAATCTAAAGGAAAGAGGCTAGGACCTCAAAAAGACGAGGTGGGCCATGATTGCTCCTCTTAGTTACCCTGGAAACCATGAATGGTTTAAAGATTCTCATGAAGCTTTGGAAGATGAGTTTCTCTCATCACAAAGTTCTTTGCCTAATGTGTTTGACACTGTGGATTAGCCTTGCCTCCTCCCCGTTCTTCCCTTTGGGCTTTGAGGTTTGTAGTTGCCAAAGGGCCGTCTACTGTGAATTTGGAGCTGGGTGTTTGGTTCTGCTCAACTATGATCCCTAGAGCCTGGACTAGCGTGAACACTGTGTGCTTTTTGGTCTGCCTTCAATTCTGAAGCACAGCAAAACATTCTCAGGTCCGGCAAAACTTTCCAGCTGAGATAGGAAGGAAGATGAGGGTACGTCTGCAAGATCCACACCCTCCCCTCTGCTGCTCGGTAGAGAATGGGCTCCTCTCAGATGACAGAGTTCTGAGAGGCAGACATAGAGCTGCCTCTCAGAAGCACATTCTTGAATCCCAGCAACCAGAGACCTGGGTAAAATGGAGGGTGTGGAGGATGGTGTCTGTGGCTCAGGAATTGAGGGCTGTGGAGGATTAAGCCTCAGGAATTTCCAGGGACCAGTAGAAACAGAGTCATTTAGAAGCAGGAGACCCAGCTCTCCAAAGGCAGCCACCAAGTGTCCTACTTCAGAGGGCTTCCTGGGAACAATCCCTGCTCTGAAGGAGCCCTCAGACTCTCCTGCAGGGCCCCCTGACTATTTTGGCCTGGATATATAGCGGCCTGTTAAATGAGATGGGATTGATCCCTTTGCTCTTCTTCCTGGGAAGTTTTAGAAGTGTAGAGTTCATGCCCATAGTAATAACTATCATTTACTACATGTTTCCTATATGCTGCACACGGTACACAGGTGATTTTACTTAATTGTCATGGTGATCCTATTGGGTAAGGACTATTGCGCCCATTCATCAGAGCAGGAAATTGAGACTTAAAGAACTTTAATAAACTGCTCAAGCTGGCCGGGAGTGGTGGCTCATGCCTGTAATCCGAGCACTTTGGGAGGCCGAGGTGGGTGGATTACCTAAGGTCAGGAGTTCGAGACCAGCCTAGCCAACACGGTGAAACCCCAGCTCTACTAAAAATACAAAAATTAGCCAGGCATGGTGGCGTGCACCTGTAATCCCAGCTACTCTTGAGGCTGAGGCAGGAGAATCAATCAAACCCCGGAAGGCAGAAGTTGTAGTGAGCCGAGATCGTACCACTGCACTCCAGCCTGGCGACAGAGCAAGACTCCAAAAAAAAAAAAAAAAAAAAAAACCCCAAACAAACAAACAAAAAAACTTGCCCAAGCTTATAGAATAAATATGTAGCAGAACCAGAATTCTATCCCAAACCTCAAACACTGAACTCCATTTAACATCTAATTTTCCCACTGTACAAGATGATTTTATCTTTGTTTTTAACTTGGTGCCAATATCCCAGGCTTTTTGAGATACTTTGCTGACAATTGTTAAAACACACACTGTAAAGTACATACCTTCTATAATAAAGTGGTCTTAGTTACAAGGTTAAGTGATTTTTCAAGCGTCATATTTGAGCCTGAACTCACTCACAACTCTGTCTCACACACAAACGTTATTTAGGGTAGAATGATGCACCAGGCATATTTTTAAGTGTAACCAGGCATAACACACCCATCTAAGTAAACATTTGAGTGTATTGTAATTGACTGTGTAATGGGATGTTAAAATAAGATGATCCTTTGGTCTTAGTTTCGGTTGAGGCCTCAAGACAATAGGTGCCAACCACTTCCATGTTCCAAAGTGGTCTCTTTGAAGCTCCTCTCACTATTGCCTGAAGTGGGCTGGGTGTGGGGGGGTGGGGGTGTGGGAGCCACCTGCTCCTCTTCTGCATCTAGGTAGGGGAAAGAGGAGGGAAAATGCCTACAACTTGTCTTTAAGAAGTTTTTGCTCTCTGATCTCTGACTCCCTCTCTCAGCTTCTGCAACCTCTTGCAGGGAGAGGTCATCAGCCAGAGATCTTGGTTCTCAATCAGCTCCTTTGAAAAGACAGCTTGGATGCCCAGTAACCCAATTTGAAGTGGCTGAGTAGTTGTGTCTCTGGAGCTGATGTCTGCCTCCGTGGACTTGGTGTCTGTCCCATGATTAAGTCCTCTACAGGAGAGGGGAAGAGCTTGTGGCAATCAGGACTCTCTGTGTGACAGAGTCAGCCTGGGGTTGTTTTAGCTCTGGTCTGAGTCAGGTGCATGGAGGGCTGAGGAGCCTAGGCAGAAAGCAGCCAGACAGAGCTTACCAGTTGCCCAAGGGCTGAGGGAGGAACTGTAAACCCCCAGACAGAACGGATTTATTTCATAACGTCTAGGGAACTACAGGTGAGGAATCCCCAACGCAGTAGGGGAGGGTATCTTCACAGCACCCATAGACATGCCCTATGGGAACAGGAAGCAGCTGTAAACCCCTGTGAAGCTCAGGGAACCTGGATGCTGGCTCACAACAGTACCAACTAGTGAGGCCTGTCCCTGCCTCTCACCTTTCCTCCCTGTACCCACTTCAACTCTGGACATGAAGAGACTACCGTTGGTGGCCAAGGGGAAGAGAGGTAAAGGCGCAAGGCAGAGAAAGAAAATTCAATCATGCCCCCTTTCCACTGCAGAAAGCAAGCCTGGATGTGGAGGATGAGAATTTAAGCTTGAATATCATCTTTATGTTTTTAAGGATCACGTAGTATTACATACATGTTAATGACTGAATTAAGATTGTTTGGGAGTGGAATATGAACAGGGTCTTTTAAAAAAAAAAAAATCCTCTGAGCATGGCCTGACAGATTTCATCCAGAGCAGAGGCAAGAACTGCCCCCTAGTGTGTGAGTGAGCGGTAGGGGGTGTCTGGGGGAAATTGAGGCATGTGAGGATGGCACGCTCTGTGTCTGCTTGTCCAAAGCACACCCTTGGGCTTCCCTTTCCTGCTCCTTCAGCTTGCTGCAGACACACTGGCCTCCCAAGCATGATTCCACTCAGGGCTGTTTCATTTGCTTTTCCCTCTGCCTGGAATGCTCTTCCCTGAGGGACCCACATAGGTTGCCTCCTGGCTTCCTTCATCTCACTGTTTAACATTCACTAAATCATGCAATGCAAATCATCACCCTGACTGCTCTCTGCATCCTACTTTGCTACTTACATTTTTCACAGCCCATTATCACCACCAGGACTCTTACTTTTTTTGTTTATTATGTGCCCCCAGATTGGGAAAATGGAAATGATTTTGTTCACTCTTCTTCCCAAGCACATGGGATTGGGAATAGCACATGGAGGTGGCCCAAAAAATATTTGCTCCTGCTGTTGTTGAATGTTATCTCTCTTCCCCCGAATTCTTTTTGTCTTTTGGAGTGCAGATTTACTCACTATGGTGTATAAACACGGCCGGTCTGGGCAAGTTAACTTGCACCTTTATGTCCAAAGCATGTTTTCTCTGTCTGGAACAAAAAGAAGCCTGGTGGAGGGAATTCACATAGCATTAAGGTGCCAGTGACCTGATCCCTTGGAAACTAGATGTAAGGTTCCCCCGAGGGCATAGGTATATATTTTTTCTTTTTGAATAAGAGAAGAAAGAATGTAGAAACAGAATGCCTTCTCACTATAGCCTGAAGGGCAGTTTTTATGAATTTTACCACACGTCCACACAGAAGTTTAGCCTTTCTCAAACTGAAGGAAAGAATTTGAGAAATGTTTACTAGAGTCTTGTCAATGTAGAGACCCTTATCAGGGAAAGTGATTTGCTGAAGTAGTTTGAGTCATAAGGAAGCATGATTCTTTCTGCGACAAGCTGCTGAGTTAACCTTCCAGTGAAGATAAAGGAAAGGTTTTGGAGACTGGCTACACAGAGGGTTTCAGGATGGAGTCTCCTCAGTGTTCCCTCCACTCGCACCACCTAACTCCCCCTAGTCAGCTTTTCCCCATCCACCCAAAAAGGAGATTATCCAAGAATGACAGAAATAAAAGCCCTCTTCTCCTGACAAAACTTCCCCTGTGAGTTCCTTGCCTCCACGCCTCTCCATTGTTATTACTACGGTGTCTCTACCTGCAAGGAGGTACATTTTTTTTTTTTAAAGAAATTTCACTTGGCTTGATAATTATGTTCTCAGGGATGGCAAAGACTAATCTAGTGCTGTCACAGAAAAACCAGGGCCATGTGTAATTGTTGCCTGGCAGGTTAAGAGTATGACTTTGGAAGTAGACCTCTTGGATTTGAAGCTGAGCTCCATCCCTTACTAGCTGTGTGGCTTCGGACAACTTACACAACTTATCAGTGCCTTCGTTTTTTTCATCTGTATAATGTTGATGGTAAGAGCCCACTTCATATGTTTGCTGTTAGGGTTAAATGAATTGATATATGAAAAGGGCTTGAACAGTGGGTGGCACATAAGAATAGCTCTGTAAGTGTTAGCAGTTATTATTATTATTATTATTTAATTGAGATAGGGTCTTGCTCTGTCGCCCAGGCTGGAGTGCATGATCATAGCTCATTGCAACCTCGAATGCCTGGGCTCAAGTTATCTTCCTGCCTCAGCCTCTTTAGTAGCTGGGACTACAGGCGAGCACAGCCATGCCTGGCTAATTTTTTAATTTTTAGTAGGGACAAGGTCTCACTATGTTGCCTGGGCTGGTCTCAAACTCCTGGCCTCAAGCAATTCTCCTGCCTCAGCCACCCAAAGTGTTGGATTCACAGGTATGAGCCACCACACCTGTCCTATTATTATTGTTGTTGTTGTTGGGGTGATGGTTAATCATTATAACATCGCCACCACCACCGCCACCATCATCATCATCACCACCAACATCTTGCAAAATGCTATGTGTGTTTGAGGGCCAGGATTTTCACTGTCTTCTGCAAACCACAGGGAGATACATTTTAAGACAGTGAGAGGGAGACCTTTTGAGGTTTCTCAGATTATGACCATCACAGAAGTTGCCTCTCTTATTTATTATTTATTGATTGACTAGCTCAGATTCCCTGGATAAAGAGATGGCAACTAGTTTCTAATGATCATATTAATATCACATAATTCCATGAATCTATTTGCTAAATGTATCCGATGAGTTAATGTGTAAAAGTTTGAAGATTATTACAAATGGTATGTTTCACAGCTTATCTGATTTCTTTATTATAGTCACATATAATTTTAAAAAATTAACTAACATTTGGCACTGATCAAACCTCTTTGCCACAGCTCTGTGGGGTAGGCAGTAATAATAGACCCATTTTATAGATGAGAAAACTGAGGCCAAGAGCCTTTAAGTAACTTGCCAATGTTAACACATTGAAAAAGTAACAGAGCTTCCTGCCTAACACCCACATGACCCATAGCACAGGAAGGGCTATTTTTGCCTTGACCTCACATGTAAGGCTTTAAATTAAGGCATTTGACATTCTTTCCGAATGGGGTTATTGACAGTCACAGAAATACAGCAGAAAACTGAAAAAAGTCTTTCATACAACTTGGACCCACAGTCTCCAGTACACTATGTATATGTGTGTGCATATCTATCTATCTATCTATCTATCTATCTATCTATCTATCTATATCTATATCTATAATCTCCTCTAATCATCTTCTGAAGAATATGGAGACATCTATATATATGTGTGTGTGTATATATATATAACCTCCTCTAATTGTCTTGTGAAGAATATAATCATGTCAAATTTCATTTTTGTATACATGTAAGTCTCTGGTTAGGTAAACATGCATATTTAAAATATACCATAATTTTCATAGCACTATTTCGATACTTCTTCATTTAGCAATGTACAGAGAGTCTCAACAATGAAATTTTCCTGGCCACATTTTGACACTGGAGAGGTCCCAGTGCATAGAACCATAGGATTGAGAGGGAAGCTTAGAGACTATCTTGTGTAACTTCTTCATTTCGTATGTGATGAAATAGAGATGGAGACATTGAGTGACCTCTCCAATGCACCACGGCTAAATGCCCTTCTACTGACAGACAGGCCCATTGTGTTCTGTCTTGTCCCCACTGCTGCTGATACTTGGCTCACACCTCCAAGTGTTAGCAAGGAGAGGGGAAGTTGCACATGTGGACACAGCATCATGGGAACATGTTGGGGGCCATGAAGTTTTTATTATATAAATGCTTTCTAAAGTAATCTTTTTTTTAAATATGTGTGGAATAAAAGATTACATTTGTTTTCTTTTCTTTTTTTGAGACCAAGTCTCACTTTGTTGCCCAGGCTGGAGTGTAGTGGCGTGATCTCAGCTCACTGCAACCTCTGCCTCCCAGGTTCAAGTGATTCTCCTGCCTCAGCCTCCCGAGTAGCTGGGATTACAGGCACCCGCCACCATGCCTGGCTAATTTTTGTATTTTTAGTAGAGATGGGGTTTCACCATGTTGGCCAGGCTGGTCTCGAACTCCTGACCTCAGGTGATCCACCCACCTCGGCCTCCCAAAGTGCTGGGATTACAGGTGTGAGCCACTGCGCCAGGCCAAGATTACATTGCTATAGAAGTTTTGACATTTCAAAACTCCTTTGGAGCTGAGAATCACTATTGACCCTTGTGGCCGCCCTGGGAGGGAGGGTGTACAGGCATTGCTATTTCTGTTTTTCAAAGAGGGAAACAAAAGTCAAGAAATGTTATATACATTTTCCAAGGTAATAGGTAGTGGCAGAGCTGTTACTATAATTTAGGACTCCTGGCTTGG
Source organism: Pan paniscus (assembly GCF_029289425.2). NCBI lineage: Eukaryota > Metazoa > Chordata > Mammalia > Primates > Hominidae > Pan > Pan paniscus. The sequence continues at coordinate 89,778,272 of NC_073261.2, forward strand.
CGCATGCATTGAACCATACTGCTTTCCTGTATTCAATGTGTCTTATAGGAATCATAGCTGAGAACCATTCTCAAACCTCATGTATTTTCTCTGAAAGAAACTATTCTTCATGTGATCAGTAACTTGGTGGAAAAGACAGATCTTCTTAACAATATTCATGAATTAAACAGTTTTAGGATAGATATTAAGCATTTCCAATCTTCCTAAGGTATTTTTATTTTTTTTAGTGGTGAGGCATAAGATATATTTAAATGAAGCTTAGTCTGGGAAACCAGCATATTGCAATAAAAAATGCAAGTCCTTGCAATCTTGTAATTCTTTGTCTAAAGCTTTTTGTACAAAAGAGGGTATTTTAATTCAATAAATAAAAGATGGGCACTTCCAGCTCTCCTACCAGCACTAGCTACCATTTGCAGCTAACACACATAGAGAGAAAATACACAAACAAACAGTGTTTGATCCTGCTTTGCTGCAGGGTGTTTTCATCTTTCAAGAGACCAAGGGAAAAACAACCTCAGAACTTTACCACCAAAACTTCCAAATTTATTGCAACACAACGTAACGGCAAAATACTATTTTCTTAGCACACGCAATTTTGAGCAACCACCACGGCCAAGGATGCTTGGTTTTATTTTTACAATAAGTCCAAAGAAAATTTTTAATTCCACTCTTGATTTAGGAATGGCAAAGATGCTGTGGGTTGTTCGGAGAAAACTGTCATGTCTAATTATTCAGTCTTATCCTCTCTCTTTAACCTGTGCTTGAGGCGTTTATTTCATGTTTATACTAGTTGGACACAAATCATACTTAAAAGAGATTTCATATCCTGTCTTCCTGTGAAAAGCTGAGCTACAATGGCAGACTTAACAATGCCAGCCTCTTCTTGGGCTTATCAGTAACAGAAGCATTCAGCCTAAGAAAACACTTTAAGTGTAAACAAGACACAGAATCGCACATCTAGCCACATTCCACTGAAATCTGTCTGAATAGAGAGAAGTAGAGATCCACGCGAAATAGTTTCTCTTTTAAGTTAGCATCAACGTGCCCATTTCTCATACTGCCATTCACAATCTTTATAAGCAATTTGCTATATTGCTATTACATTCCACATATTCCAAGCCAAGTTTTTAAAAAAGCAAGAAAATAGAGACTTAAATTACTTTAAAATTCTACACAAATGTCATACTTTTCAACTTATTTGTAACCATAATTAAATTGGTTTAAAGGAACAGTAAAAATCTTGTTATGATATTAATATCAATGCAGTTTATTTATAATTGATAAATATATATGTATATTACTAGTTGTTTACAAGGATGCCAAGTACCATCCACTTTCATCTCAACTCTCTTGAAACTGAAATTTGTACAGGCTGCTTACTCGGTCAAGCTTTGTATTGTAGTTTCTTGAAGACAAATACATTTCAATGATAATGAATGGAAAGTAACTATATACACAGCTTAGAAATTCATCAGACATACCTTGTTTGAAGAAGGCAATTTTTTTTTCAAAAAATTTTCACCACACAGAATGAATATTCTTTTTCCCTTAGGCTTTTCTGCATCACAAATCCCATCCAAATTATTCTAAGGAAGAAACAGGGAGAGGTCCAAGAACCTTTTCTCTTCTTCTCAGAGGAGCTAATTGAACAGCCCCATCAACCTCTCAGTACTTTGAAAAACACATTTTACACCCCCCCCCCCCCACACATACACACACACACATGCTCACACATACTGCTTCTCACACTGGTTTTAGTGCTGAATTAGGCGGTCCTCTTTCAAATTTCCACTCCCACTGCTTTTTTTTTTTTTTTTGGTAAGGATTTCTAAATATTCTTTTGTAGCCCAAAGCACAAACTTTCAGTAAGCAAATTCTACAATTTGACATTCTAAAAAGTAGAGGAGGACCACTTAGATAAAAATGGAAAGTAAAAGATATGTTTTAAAAATTACTTCAGCAGGGGCAATTCAATTTTTTCTTTCTTTTTCAAAAGCTAGTGAACAGCTGGACTGAACTGCACAAAGAAGGAAAACTGTGCAAACACTCTCAAACTTATTCTACTGGACTCCCACTTTTGAATTGAAAATATGTACTTTTTCCTACATATTAATGCTATTTTTTTGTTTTGTTTTGCTTCAGTCCTTTCTGCGTTTTGGCAAGTTTTATGAAATGACTCAATTATATGCTGGTAGTTACAGGACACAAGATAATCATAGTGGGAAGCAAAACCTGACTCATGTTTCAAAAAAAAATACTGATGAATAATCTCACATGAAATCTGCCAGTTTTAGTTATTTATATATTAGTGTCATCAATGAAATCTAAGAGATTCAGATTCAAAATGTGTATTAACGTATCACAGCATTAAAAAAAAATCAGACCAAAAAAAAGTACATCTGGCAGATCTTGAGATTCCAGTGTCCATCAGTGTGGCAGAGCATCTGTTTTCAAGCACAGAAGGTAGCAAAGAGTCATTCCTCCTCCTGCTGGGGAGTGTGCACTCACGCAGCTAGGGAGGAGAACCTTCTTCCATTCGAGAAGCCTGCTGTCCTCATCTGTTGGCCCTGGAACTGCTCCTTATTTAAGATAATTGTTTGACAGATCTTGTGCTCTAATGCCAAGTTATACATGGGATGGTTGCTGGCACGTCTTCATTGGCTATATAAAATGTGGCCGAGAAGATAGGCTCTCACGGTAAGAAGTCTGTGTTGATTAGGAGTAACTTTGGTCCAGCTCTCTGGTCTAAAGCTCTCAAATGTGACTATGTGAATCTGGGTGGGATTCATCTGCTCAATGCCATTGTGCAGAGATGCATAAGCTTTTTAATGCTGTAAAACATGGTAGCTGAAATTAAATGCCACTTTTTCAGAGGTGAATTAATGAAGAGCCTGATGAAATTCAAAGCTTTTTGATGTATAAAACTTGATAAATGGAATGATTCCCTCAATAGACGAAGTGTAGCAAGCTATCTAGATGGATAGTATGTAATTTCTGCACAGGTCACTGTTAAATAAATACATCACTGTACACTGATCAAGAATCTTGCTCCAATAAAGGAACATGAAGACTAAAAAAAGGGAGATAATGATTTGAATGTTATTTAATCATTTTTACCCTTACTTCTTTTGGTTCTGCAATGAAATTATTTCTCAATCCTCTTTATTCCTCCACTAAATTCTGAGCCCAGTTTCTTTGGTGGTAAGGATGATAATGCTGTAACACTGAGGATCCCCTGTCCTACCATTTGAATTAGGGCAGGTTCAGATGAAATGGCAGCCTAAGCATAATTCATAATCACATTATTCCTAATACTACTACTACTAATGCTGCCGGACTCGGTGGCTCAAGCCTGTAATCCCAGCACTTTGGGAGGCCGAGGCAGGCAGATCACCTAAGGTCAGGAGTTCAAGACCAGCCTGGCCAACATGGTGAAACCCCGTCTCTACCGAAAATACAAAAATTAGCCAGGCGTGTGATGGCGGGTGCCTGTAATCCCAGCTACTCGGGAGGCTGAGGCAGGAGAATCGCTTGAACCTGGGAGGTGGAGGTTGCAGTGAGCCGAGATCACACCACTGCACTCCAGCCTGGTTGACAGAGCAAGACTTGGTCTCAAAAAAAAAAATAATAATAATAATAATAATGCTAGTTGCTATTTATCAAATACTTACTTTTACTAAGGACAGCAACCCTGTACATATATCATTACATTTAATATTTAGAAGAATGTAGAAGGATTAGTAGTATAATCTCCATTCTATAGATAAGAGAACTGAGGCCTAAAGAGATTCAGCAACTTTCCCAGGGTCATGCAGCCAATAAGGCAAGATATTGGATTCAAATCCAAGGCTTCTTGACTCCAAAGCAATGGTGCTCTATTAAGACTTAGAGCTTCTTTTCTTTTACTATAATAGTTTAACTTGTTTTCTTATGGTAAATAAGGCAAAATCAAATATAAATGTATTGAAAAGCATATGAAGAGATGCTCACTTGCAGTGATGAAGAATTTTGGAAATAGTAGTGATGGTTGCACAATATTATGAATGTAATTACTGCTACTGTATTGTACACTTAAAAATGGAAAAAATGGCAAATTTTATTACATTTTTTTTTACCACAGTTAAAAATGGTAAAAAAAGAGCCATTCTCTTTTAAAAAACAATGAAATATCATTTTGTTTTCATCATCTTGGCAAAAATTAGAAATCTGAACAAAGATCATGGCAGACATGTCATAACCATGATGAGCTGCTACTGGTGAAGACAAATGTGGCTATTCTAGAGGAAGATCCAAAAGTACTTGGTTGAATTACCCGTGTACCCCAGGATCCATCCACCTCTTTCTGGGGGTATATTCGTCAGTGAGCTTCTCACACAGGGCCACTAGAAGTCCATTGCCAGAGAATTCATGAGTTAAGTATGGGAGAAGCACACCATGAAGTACTGTTCCGAAGCTGGAAGCAAAGGCCTGGAGCCTTCGTACGTGCTGTCCCCGAAGTATTCTCTCAGATATCTGCGTGGCTCCCATGCTCACCTTCTTAAAATCTAGGCTCATATGTTACCTCTTGAGTGAGCCCTTTCCTGGCTGTCCTGTTTAAAATGGCACCAACATTCCAAGCCTTTCCTTTTCCTTTTCCCTGTTTTATTCTTCTCTCTAGTGCTTATTGTCCTTTAATAATATTTACTACTTGATTTTTTTTTTTTTTTTTTTTTTTTGATACGGAGTCTCGCTCTATCGCCCAGGCTGGAGTGCAGTGGCGCGATCTCGGCTCACTGCAAGCTCCGCCTCCCGGGTTCACGCCATTCTCCTGCCTCAGCCTCCCGCGTAGCTGGGACCACAGGCGCCCGCTACCGCGCCCGGCTAATTTTTTGTGTTTTTAGTAGAGACGGGGTTTCACCGTGTTAGCCAGGATGGTCTCGAGCTCCTGAGCTCGTGATCCGCCCGCCTCGGACTCCCAAAGTGCTGGGATTACAGGTGTGAGCCACTGCGCCCGGCCCTACTACTTGATTTTTAAATCGAGCGTCCCCCTCTAGAAAATAGGATCCAGGAAGGCAGGAGTTTTTATCTGCTTTGATCAGTGATGCATTCCTAGCCGTTGAAGCCAACATATAATAGGGCATACAATAAGTATTAACTAAAAAATGATTGAAAATACATTAGAATGGCTGCCTATGGGAAAATAGGATGGGAATGGAGAATTGGGATAAAATGGAATAAAAAACATTAAGGCAAAAGTCCTGGGGCCTTGCATGGACCACTAGTGATGGTGCCAGGAGTGGAATCAACCCTCCATCCCAGACGTCTGGCAGCAACAAAAACACTTACAACAAAATCAATCAAGGTGGTGGCCTTGGGGAAATCTTTTCTCTTTTTAAAGTAAAACAAGATCACAACTTCCTGGTGAGTGGCCTTGAGCTTGCTACTTGGCATAAACTGAACTATGTTATTTCAAGTTGAGAACAAGAATTGTGATGTTCACTTTTTCCTGCTATTACTACTTAAAATTCTTTTTTACTTATAAATCATCTATGGTTGCTTGAATGCATCAGTTCTTTCTTAAATAACTGTTTATCACCACGTAAACTTAGTATCCCAGTCTTGTATTGTATCCAGTACAAAAACTCGAATCTCTCTTAGAACATTCTCTATTAAAAGTTTTTATTATTGTCATAGACATTGAACTTGATGACTCTTTAGTATACTGCCTCATTTTTTTCTTCATTCCGGAGACAGAATGTGGAGAAATCAATGCATTCTTCATATCACAAATCCATTCTTTTATGTGACTTTTAAAAATTCATTGTGGCAATTTAAGAGTCTAAGTAATGAGATAGTCTTTTCAGACACTCCTGATACTTTTACTGTGTGCAGGTATAAAACACAAGAGTTACACCTTTCATAACACAAGCTCACTTAACTGTCTAAGGCAACATCATCTTTGATGCTGCATCAATATTTCATAGAAATGTGATTTGCCTTGAACGCTTCTACAACAGTTTTGAGACTGTTTTCTCCCTGCACTTTGGCAGATGTTTACTGCAAGCATCCATCAGTTGTTATTTCAGTTTCCTGGACACTGCTGAATATGACTGCTAAGTATACATGTTTGGTGTAGTTTCAATGTGAATGGGAAATTTGCCAGTGTAATTTGTTTTTGTTAAATGTACACTATCACCATCAAAAGAGATTTTGATGAGCAATGTAAAAAAAGCCTCCAAAACTAGAATGAAGAGTTTCTTAAGAATATGTCAGGGAGAAAAACATGATTATTAGATAGGAGTCATTGATTACTAGGTAAAAGGTAGGCTCTGAGAAGAGCAAATGATGAACCTGTAGAATTCATTTTCTTTAGGCTATTTTTTTACAAAAGGATGTCAGAAAGATCACTACTCCCAAATGCTTCCTTGAAAGAAATGAGCTGGAACCACTCTATCAAGTATTAGACAATACCTACAATATTCTAGGCCAAACTAACAAAAAATGAATGTGGGTAAGTCACTGTGATTGTAAGAATATAAAAGAGATTAAAAGACCTAAAGGATGATACTGGGAGCTGGAAGCTATCCTGTAGATCCTACACTACAGAGCGTTGCTGGTCTGGCAGATTAGAAAAATACAAAAGTGCCTTATACAAAAACGAGGGCTCAAAATGGTGGGCATGAGATTATAGGCCTTATATCTCCCTATTATGCCAAATAAGCACATGAAGGCTAAAATAAAAGATTGGTTCACAGAACACTGGTCAGCTGGGGCTCTGCTGATCTAAGCTGTTCTGTGCGACTCTGCTTCCCATTATATGTCTATGGGTTGGCTGGGGAACCTCTGCTCTACATGTGTTTATTTTGTTGTCCATGCTGCTGGGACAGCAGCTATACAGGAGATCTCATGGCAATGGCAAAGTCGCAAGGGGGCAATGGAAAATATGTGAGGTTTCATAAGGCCTAGTCTTAGAATTGGCATACTATTATTTCTGGTCCATTCCAGAGTAAGTTCCATGACCAAGCCCAAAGTCAAGGGGTGGGGAACTAGGCTGCCCATAAAGAAGCTATGGTAAGATTGTGAACGAAGAGGGAATGAAGAATTAGGATGAATAGTTCAACTTACCCCACCATCTCTCCCCTTTCAACCTTTCTGTATCCTTACATTTTAGTTGTATATCTTGTAAATAACATTCAACAGGATTTATAAAAAAAAATTGTCAATCTCTGCATTTTATTGGGTAAATTTAATCTATTTATTTTTATTATGATTACTGATACAGTTGGTTGCATTTATGTACCTTATTTGTATTTTTTATTTACTCTCTTTATTTTCTTCTTCTGTTTCTGCTAGATTAATGAAGTTTTCTATGTTTCCTCCTCTCCCTACCTGCAATGCTGTTTTTGTAATCTACAGATTGTATTTCTAAACTTTTAGTGTCTACCTTTTAAATTTTAATCTATATATGCAACTGTAATTTTTTGAAGTTTAAAGTTATTTATTATTTTTACTCCTCTCTTAAACTTGAAAAGAATCTTAGGCCACTTTAACTAGGTTCTCTGCAACTTGTCCTTTTGTTAATAATTTTAGTGTTACCTTTTTAAAACACAAAATTAGATTGTTATTGCTAATATTATTTTTTTAAAGGGTTTTCACAATTAATATATTGGCATATTTTATCAGTGTGCATTTTTGCCATTGTGTCTTTTTTCCCATGCCTTCCTTATAAATTTAGATTGCCTCTTTATTGAAAACATTCAAGAAAATAAGAAATGATGGGTACTTTAACATAATAAAGTATATATGCCTTAGTCATAAAACCCATCATCTTACTTAATGGGAAAACTCTAGAGGCATTTCCACTAACATCAGGAATTCAACAAGGATAACCACTCTATCTACTACTATTCAACATTGTGTTAAAAATATTAGCCAGTGCAACTTGACAAGAAAAATCCATTAAAGGAAAAAGAATTAGTAAAGAAGGAATAACGTTATCTCTATTTACAGATATGTAAATAGATGTGTGTGTGTGTGTGTGTGTGTGTGTGTGTGTGTCTGTCTGTCTGTCTCTTAGTTCTGCTTATTGAAAAGGCCTAGAATCAATGAAACCTCACTACCAATGAGCACACACAGTATTAAGAGCTTGGTTTCTAATATTCTTTGATACATAGAATCAGAGCTCCTTGAAAAATAGCTGATTCTAGAACTGGGGATGGGAAATTACAAGTGTGCCTGGAACATTTTGGAGCCAAAAAGCAGGAAATGCTCAAAAGATAATGGTAATGCCAAAAGGAAACAGGAGCTAACCTGAAGTAGCTCTCAGCCAAATCTGGGACAATTTGAACAAAGTAAATAATGATATCAATGAATTACAACACAATAAGATAATATTTTATGGGTCTATACTGACACAAATAATAAATAAATAGGGAGAAGGAATAACTTCATTACAAAAGAATTCCAATTAATAAATAAATATTAGTTGGAATAAAGAATAATGAAAGAAATAATAATGGTAGAAGAGAGAATAATAGAAATAGAAAATTATTGTTTGGCAAACAACAAAGTAGTGGGTAAAAAGATGATAAGAAACAGGACATTTATTGGTCTCAAAGTATCTCCCCTAAAAGATATTTGTTAACTAAATACGGAAAAATAGTGTCTTTACAGTGGAGAAACCTGGAGAAACCAAGTGATCACAATTGACAGTGTGAGTAATTAGACAAACTGACATCATGTGCCTCCTTACATGCAGGGAGAAGAATACGACATCATTTCTGTGGTGTTCTTGCCAAAAATACATAACCGACTTTAATTATGAGGAAACACCCGACAAACACAAATGGAGAAACAGTCTCTACATTAACTGGCTAGTACTTTTCAAGAATGTCCAAGTCATGAAAGACAAAGACCCATGGATTATTACAGATTAGAGAAGACTAAGGAGATATTGTGTCCGGAATTGGTGGGTTCTTGGTCTCACTGACTTCAAGAATGAAGCCGCGGATCCTCGCGGTAAGTGTTATAGCTCTTAAGGTGGCGCATCTGGAATTTGTTTCTTCTGATGTTCAGATGTGTTCGGAGTTTCTTCCTTCTGGTGGGTTCGTGGTCTCGCTGGCTCAGGAGTGAAGCTGCAGACCTTTGCGGTGAGTGTTACAGCTCTTAAGGCAGCGTGTCTGGAGTTGTTCGTTCCTCCCGGTGGGCTTGTGGTCTCGCTGGCTTCAGGAGTGAAGCTGCAGATCTTCGCAGTGAGTGTTACCGCTCATAAAAGCAGCGTGGACCCAAAGAGTGAGCAGTAGCAAGATTTATTGCAAAGATTGAAAGAACAAAGCTTCCACACTGTGGAAGGCGACCCAAGCGGGTTGCCACTGCTGGCTCAGGCAGCCTGCTTTTATTCTCTTATCTGGCCCCACCCACATCCTGCTGATTGGTAGAGCCGAGTGGTCAGTTTTGACAGGGTGCTGGTTGGTGTGTTTACAATCCCTGAGCTAGACACAAAGGTTCTCCACGTCCCCACCAGATTAGCTAGATACAGAGTGTGGACACAAAGGTTCTCCAAGGCCCCACCAGAGTAGCTAGATACAGAGTGTCGATTGGTGCATTCACAAACCCTGAGCTAGACACAGTGTGCTGATTGGTGTATTTACAATCCCTGAGCTAGACATAAAGGTTCTCCACGTTCCCACCAGACTCAGGAGCCCAGCTGGCTTCACCCAGTGGATCCTGCACTGGGGCTGCAGGTGGAGCTGCCTGCCAGTCCCTCGCCGTGTGCCTGCACTCCTTAGCCCTTGGGTGGTTGATGGGACTGGGCACCGTGGAGCAGGAGGTGGCGCTCGTCGGGGAGGCTCGGGCCGCACAGGAGCCCATGGAGGGCAGGGGGGGCTCAGGCATGGCAGGCTGCAGGTCCCGAGCCCTGCCCCGCGGGAAGGCAGCTAAGGCCCGGTGAGAAATCGAGCGCAGCGCCGTTGGGCTGGCACTGCTGGGGGACCCAGTACACCCTCCACAGCCGCTAGCCCGGGTGCTAAGCCCCTCATTGCCCGGGACCGGCAGGGCCAGCCGGCTGCTCGGAGTGCGGGGCCCGCCAAGCCCACGCCCACCCGGAACTCCAGCTGGCCCGCAAGCGCCGCGCGCAGCCCTAGTTCCCGCTCGCGCCTCTCCCTCCACACCTCCCTGCAAGCTGAGGGAGCCGGCTCTGGCCTTGGCCAGCCCAGAAAGGGGCTCCCACAGTGCAGCGGTGGGCTGAACGGCTTCTCAAGTGCCGCCAAAGTGGGAGCCCAGGCCTAGGAGGCACAGAGAGAGAGGGAGGGCTGTGAGGACTGCCAGCACGCTGTCACCTCTCAATATGACAATTAGATGCAACATGTGATCTTAGATTTGACCTTGAACCAGAAAAAGGACATTAGTGGGAAACTGATGAAATTTAAATGAGGTCTGTAGACCAGATAATGGTCGTGAATCAGTGCTAATTTTCTGTTTTGATAATTGCATTGTAGTTACATGGAAATATTAATATTTGGGAAGCGGATGAAGAGTGTACAGAAATTCTTTGTATTAATTTTACAACATTTTTGGTAAATTTGAAATTATTTCAATATAAAAAGACAAATTTTTAAAACCAAAAAAGATGGTGTCATGAATGGAAAATTGGATTAGAAATAAGAAACATGTTTTATTAAATATGATATTACATCTGTGTCATGGCTGTATTCATGGCTTTTGGCTCTTTAGCCTCCAACAAGTCACTTGAACACTCAGTTTCTTCATTTGTAAAATGAAAAAATTAACTTGCCTTTTGATTTGGAGTATCAAATTAGATAATCTTGATAAAAGGCTTCCCATGCCTTCTTTATGGATTTAGATTGCTTTCTTATTGAAAACGTTCAAGAAAATAAGAAATGATGGGTACTTTAACGTAATAAAGTATATATGCCTTAGTCCTAAAATCCATCATCTTACTTAATTGGGAAAACTCTAGAGGCATTTCCACTAACATCAGGAATTCAACAAGGATAATCCCTCTATCTGCTACTATTCAACATTGTGTTATAAATATTAGCCAATGCTGATATTAGCCAATGCAATCTTGATAAAGATTAGCCCATGCAATCTTGATAAAATACCCTATGATCCATAAACAGCTATGCAAAATATCATTAATAATAATTATTATATAACTCATTCTAGAGATTAGAGTATTCAGGAACCAGAGTTTTTGTTTTTTTAGAGACAGGGGTCTCACTATGTTGCTCAAGATGGTCTTGAACTCCTGGCCGCAAGTGATTCTCCCACCAGAATCTCCCAAAGTTCTGGGATTACAGGCATAAGCCACACGATTGCTGGCCAAGATCTTTTTCTCAGTGGTTATAGCTACCGTGGAAGAGAAGCGCAGCAAATTTTAAAGTTTCTCATGACATCCAACTACTCTGGCTGATAAATCTAAGTGAATGAGAAGCAAACAGAAGCCAAATCTTGATGGAGAGCAACACAGTGTGATGTATCTGGAGGTAAACCAAATTCCCTGCCTCATGTATAAATGAAGGGCTCATAGTGCCTTTTAAATGACAGAGAAAAAGGGACTGGGTCTCTTTGCAGAAAGGCTCCCAAGAATGCCTGCACAAAGCCTGGGTCACATAGATCAACATGTTTGTCATAATATTTTTGTTTTAAAGTAGAAAGAAATGGCATTTCTTTCTCACCATTTGGAAAGGTGAGTATAGGTGACATAGGCATCTGGGCAGGGGTGGCCAGAGTGGAGGGAGTGATGCCACGGGAGGCTGGCTCTATGGGTTCCCACCAGCAGTACAATGCCCAGAACTTCTGTTTGGAAGGGCAAAGTCTGAGAGCAGACGTGACTGAAATTGCATAAAAGCCATGGAAGAAATCACAAAGGAAAAGATTAGTAGATTTAACGATATTAGCATTAAAACTATAACATGGTTTTAGAAAAACAATGGACACATACACTATGAAAGAGTTATAAAGCAAATGATCCAATGGGAGCACATATTTGTAATAAGCATGACAAATTGTTAATATTTTTAAACTATAAAAATATTTAAAATCAGTAAGAAAACTTCAAAAGCATCACCAAATAGAAAAATATAGGCCAGTGATATGAACAATACACACACACACACACACACACACTCACACACTTTAAGTGGGCAACAAATGTGGAAAAAATCATTTAACCTATGTGGACACTCAGGAAGTATAAATTAAGATGACATTAAAGCATTTATTTTCAGCTCATTGATTTGACACAGATTTTTTAAAAAATTCAATACTATTAAGGGCGAAGATCAACATTCTCATGTATTACTCATAACAAGCGGTAAAAATTGCTACAATCTTTTCAGAAAATAATTTGGCAAGCTGTACCATGAGATGAAAAACAGTTTGACCCAATAATTCCCCTTCTAGGAATGTATCCTAAATAGAAAACCAGAGACGTGTTATGCTGTGTCTAGGCGTAATACAGATAGACAGCATAGTTGATAGGCTGCATCCCCAAGCTGCAGTTTGCCCAGCCAAGAGGGACTGTAAGCCAGAAACCCTGAGCTTGGCTCTTACCTGGGGTAGGAGTGTGGGAGGGGCTTTTCCAGCACCTTGGTCACAGAGCACCCTGTTGGTTGAGCATGACCTATTGTCCTTTCTGTTGTATCCTCTAAGGTGCTGGGTTGTGCCCCAGAACCCCAGTTGTCATTGGCAGAGTGGAAAGCATCTGGAACTCCTAATAGATGGGACAGGAGTGCAAATTCTACTACATGTTACTTGAGTAATTTTGTCTTTCTGTGTCTCTGGCTTCAGAAAACAATCACAATAACTATGATATTAATCATGTTTACTGAGCATTTACTGTATGCCAGGTACAGTTCTAAACATCTGCATGTATGAATTCATTTAATTCTCAAACAACTCTAATGAGTAGTAGTCATTTTGGAAATGAGAAAATGTAGACAGAGAGATAAAGTGACAAGGCTGGCAACACACAGCTAGGAAAATGAAGTCAGGATTTGAATGCAAGTGGCCTGTCCCCTGGCTACGCTGCCTCAGCCCCAGGTTGCTGAGAGGATCAGGACAGATAAAATATGCAAAAGACATGTTTTGAAATCATGAAGCAGGACTTGCCCGTAAGGCCTGTTTATTGCTTGCAAGGTAATAACAAACGACATAAGCTGGAGCATCTGCTTTGGCAGTGTTTGCTTTTGCTCCATAACTTCACACTTAAAAATCAGTTAAAGAAATCCTGACTAGATATAAAAATGACTATTGAAAAATCTCCCTTCCTTTGTTTTTTTTCAAGCCACAGGCTAGTTGAGAACGGACACCTTGCTGAGAAAACTAGGTAACTGAATGGCTTGGGTGATTTTATTTTTCCTATTTTCCAAGTGCTAATTTTAATGTAGACCTGAGAGTCTTTTTTTTTTTTTTTTTTTTTTTTTTTTTTTTAGCAAAAGGAGGTTTTCTGTGGCCTGATGTGTCTAGATCTTTTTCCTTCTGCTTTGCTTATAGGCTGAAGAAGCTTAATTTAATTTGCTAGTAAGGAAAATGTTTTGCTTTCATGAGTTTTGTGATATATTAATGTACAAAAAGATTAATTAGCATAAAAGATTAATTACAAAGCACTTGAACTAAATGAACTCTAATTATGATGAAAGCCAAACATAAGCGCTTCATTAGTAGGACAGTGAAAATGAAAACTGCACAGTGAATAGAGAGTGAAGTTCCCAGCTACGTGACAGGTGAACAAAGGCAGGAATACACTCCATTTCATGAAAGCCCAGAAACCTGTGGTCAGCATCCAGCTAGGAGTCTGGTCACAGTGCAATGGCAATCTTACGCAGTCCAGGATGGGCCTACTTGAATACCAAATCCCCTGATTTAGCAAAATTGTGTTTAGAGATGCTCCTAAGTATGTATTTTAAAACACTGAGCTCAGGAGGTGACTGGACTTGGTGGGTTTTGGGGTATTTATTTACCTCTTTGCTTTCTAACAACTTCATTTCACCCCTTTTCAAGGCCACCTCTTCTTCTGTCTGCAATGACTTTCCCTAGCGGTCTAGCCCCAGTCCTCTTCTCACTCCATGTGCCCTCCTTAGTTTGTTTTATTCAACTTCCATTGTTTTGAGAACTAAGTATATGTTAAATTCTTTCTAATCCTTATCTCTGGACCCTCTTTTAAGTTCCCCTAGCTATTAATGATCACCATCTTCATACCTCTGTTATGGACTTATGTTTATAATACCTCTGTTATGGACTTAGGTTTATGATACCTCTGTTATGGACTTTACGTTTGTGTCCCCTCGAAATTCATATGTTGAAGCCCTAACTCCCACTGTGATGGTATTTTTAGATGGGCCTTTGGGAGGTAATTAGGTTCAGGTGAGGTCATGAGGATAGAGCCCCATGATGGGATTAGTATCCTCATAAGATGAAAGAGAGAGACATCAGAGTTCTTTCTCCATCCCTTCCCCTCCATGAACTCCTGTTTATAGCCACACAGTGAGAAGACAGCCATCTGCAAGCCAGGAAGGGGACCCTCACCAGGAACTGAATCTGCAGGCACCTTGATCTTGGACTTCCCGACCTCCAGAATCATGAGAAATAAATTCCTGTGCTTTAAGCCACTCAGTCTATGGTGTTTTGTTACTGCAGACCAAACTGACTAGTACAATTTTGCAGGCACTTCAAACAAAATGTCCAGGAAGGAGCTATCATCCTTCTGAATTCCCCATCCTGATCTGTGGCAGCCCCAGCCACACAGATCTGCAGGTCAGAATCAGAGTGTTTTTACCTCTCTTGTTCTGGTCTCATTGTTTCTTTTCTTTTTTTCTTATAAATTTTTTAAATTGAGATACAATTCACATTCATAACATTTCATCTTTTTAAAGTGTACAGTTCAATGGTTTTTAGTATTTTCACAGAGTTGTGCATCTATAACCATCATCAGTTCTAGAATATTTTCATGACCCCAGAAGGAGGCTCCATATCCCTTAGCCATTCTTTCAATTCCTCTGGCTGTCAGTGCTAAGCAACCACTAATCAACTTTCTGTCTCTATAGATTTGCTAATTCTAGACATTTCACACAAAAGGCATCATACAATATTTGGTCTTTTGTGATTTGGTTCTTTCATTTAGCATAACATTTTTGAGGTTCATCCTCAAATGTTGTAACATGCACCAGTAGTTTATTTCTTGTTATGGCTAAAAAATATGCCATCATCATCATTTCTTGCCTGGATAATTGTATAAATTCCTGACTTGTTTCTTTGCCCCCAGTCTTATCCCTTCCAGCCCATGCCCCCAACTGTTTCCAGAGGAATCTGTAAGCATAAATCTGAGTATGTCCTGCTTAAAATCTCCCAGTGGCTTTCCACTGTTTGCAGAAGGAGGTCCAAACTCCTTGGCATGCTGTACCACTCCTAGGATGCCTTCACTGGCCTGCCCA
The DNA here is from genome assembly GCF_029289425.2 of Pan paniscus. Lineage (NCBI taxonomy): Eukaryota > Metazoa > Chordata > Mammalia > Primates > Hominidae > Pan > Pan paniscus. The sequence continues at coordinate 89,793,706 of NC_073261.2, forward strand.
GCCTCTTTTCCCACACCATTCTTCTATACTCATGGCGTGGCTCGGGATATCACCTCCTCTGTTCTTTCTGTGTTAACAACTTCCTGTCTTTGCAGGTGCACCTCCTCCGACGGGAGTGTCCTTTCTCCAGACTCAGCCCAGCACACTCCTCTTCGTCCTTCTATACTTATCTGTCATCTTCTCTTTGAGTTTCCATAGGACAATTCTGTTATGGTATGTGTCACTTGCTATAATGATTTATGAATATCTGTGAACTTTAGTGCAGGAGCTAAGTTTTGCTCCTCTCGCTATCCCCAGGCCTTGGTGTAGAGCCTGGAAAACAGCTAAAACTTACTAAATGTTTATTGAATAAATAAATGATTAGAGGTAGAAAGAAGCATAATATTTTAAACATTCATGTTAGTAGTTCACCAAATAATTGACAATTTGAAAATTTCTGTCTGAGCACATGTTTAATAACTGGGGCTACTAAATATCAGACTGTTCTGGGATAAAAAGAAGCAAAGCTGCCATTAACAAGAACAGATATTTTATTGCCTAGGAATGGCTTAATTTACTTATCAAGAATTTACTAGATAACTGCTGACCACTCTATTTCACTTTGACACTAATAGCTCAAGGATCTCAGTAAATAACTGGTTTGTAGAAAGAATCTGCTTTTGAATTTCAATGTGCAAGGTGCCTTTAACCCATACTCAATGAATTTTGATCACGTGATTTTTTTAGTAACTGAAGGCATGATTAATAGATGTAGGTATCAAAGGGCTCCGTTGCCACACACTAAGTTTAAGAAGGCAAAGTAGAATTCCTGCTTCTTAAGAAGTAGGCAGTTGATGCTCACTGAATTGATCAATGAATATGCTATTTCTGATACTAAAGTTAATTCCATGGTTTGTGTTTGATATTTTAGGGAATGTAATAAAAGATCTCAGTTCTGTAGTGTTCATGCTCTCTTTAATTTATAGCAACAATATGAGAAGTTCCTTTTGGAATCCTGAATTGGTGATGGGATTGTAAAGATTAATTGATTTGACAAACAGGTTCACAAGGTATGTGATATCAAAGGCAGATCATGGATTATGTGCTGAAGCACTAAGAAGCGTAAGTGAAGTAGTAGTCTTAAAGCATCAAGAGTTAGTGAAAATCAAGATAAGCAAACTACCCAAATATCTTTTCGCCTTTCCCCTGTGCCTTTCTCCTTCTATTTCTGGAAAATTACTTGAACTAGCTATCTGACTCTTAGAATACAAATTCTGATTAGTAAAACACTATAAATTTCTTTCAGTTGCTCCCCAGAGCAACTCAGTTCTCCCGAATGTTTTCTTGGGTGAATCTGTGAAAGCTGAAGGCTCATAGGCATCAAGAAAGAGAATAAATTTCTATAAGGAACTTTGTTTTCACTGTCCAAGCCAAGGGGCAAACCATCATCCATATTACCAAGACAATTATTGCCTCACCATATAGCATTAGGCCATCTCAAATCCTAGTTCTCTGGCACATGAAAAATAGCAATGACACTTAAAGTCTGAAAAATCTAATCTTCCACATACAAAACACCAAGAAAAGAATTATGAATGAGTACCACTACACACATATTAAAATGGCTAAAATCTAAAGCACCAACACCACCAAGTGCTGGTGAGGATATGGAGCAACAGAAACTCCCATTTATCGCTCGTGGAAATGCAAAATGGCATTGTCACCTTAGAAGACAGTGTGGCAATTTACAAAACTACATATGCTTTTATCATAAGATACAGCAATTATACTCATTGGTATTTACCCAAATGAGTTGAAAGCTTATATCCACTCAAAAACCTGCCACTGATGTTTGTAGCAGTTTTATTCATAATTGCCAAGACTTGAAAGCCACCAAGATGTCCTTCAGTAGGTAAATAAATAAATAACTGTGATACATCCTGAAAATGAAATATTATTCAGAGCTAAAATGAGATGAGCTATCAAGCCATGAGAAGACATGAAGGAAATTTAAATGTATATTACTAAGAGAAAGAAGCAAATCTGAAAAGGCTTCATATTATATTATTTCAACTATATAGCATTCTGGAAAAGGCAAAATTAGGGAGACAGTAAAAAGATCAGTGGTTGCCAGGAATTAGGGAGGAGGGAGAGATGAATTGTCTGGGCACAGAGGATTTTTAGGACACTGAAACTATTCTGTATGATGCTATAATCATGGATATGTTGTCATTATGCATAGCATGTGAAACACCAAGAGTGAACTCTAGTGTAAACTATGGACTTTGAATGATAATGATGTGTCAGTGTAGATTCATCAATTGTAAGAAATGTACCACGCTGGCATAGAATCCTGGAGTAAGAGAGGCTGCTGTGAGTTGGGGGTAGGGCATGGGAGAGGGTATATAGGAACACTGTACTTTCCACTCAATTTAGTTCTGAACCTAAAACTGCTCTAAATAATAAAGTCTATTTAAAAAATAAAGTACTCTTTGGAGGCACTGGAGAGTTACCAAAAGATGACAGACAGTGGAGGGCATACGGCACTTGAAAGAAAGCTGCACTGCATATGAGCTGCATTTATTTGGCTTTTGTCCTGAAAATACTCTCCAGTATGTGCAACCCTTGGAGGATAGAACTCAAGCTGGAAGAGGCTGCATTATAGATTTGAAAAGTCAGAGGTTAGAGTTTGGGGATGTCAGAGCAGCTGGATATTAAGGAAGGAAATGCTATAAAACAGGGTCACAGAGGGTGGGGGGAACCCCAAATCTACATGTAAACACCTCTCAAATGTTTGGCAGATGTTCAACTGTGACTGCGTGCAATGAGATTCCAATAAGCCCCAGAGAAAATAATCAGCTGGAAGACTGAAAAGTTGACCGAAATTTCTGCAGCTGCTTACTGCTGGGAAGACAGAATTGGGAGTTAATGTCCTCTCAAGTTAGAAGGGCTTGGTAAACATCTCAGGCTGCCCATTGAATCCACAGAAGGGACTTGCCTTAGGAGTAAAGACTACATCCCAGGATTAAGAAAACCACCATAAGATTAATGGCAAAGCCTATAAGATGACCCTAACGAAACTTAAACCAAGCCTTTAAGAGACAGGTAATTGGTGTGGTGGCTCATGCCTGTAATCCCAGCACTCTGGGAGGCTGAGGCGGGTGGATCACGAGGTCGGGAGATTGAGACCATCCTGGCTAACACAGTGAAACCCCATCTCTCCTAAAAAATACAAAAAAAATTAGCCAGGCATGGTGGTGGGTGCCTGTAATCCCAGCTACTGAGGAGGCTGAGGCAGGAGAATGGCGTGAACCCAGGAGGTGGAGCTTGCAATGAGCCGAGATTGCGCCACTGCACTCCAGCCTGGTCGACAGAGCAAGACTGCATCTCAAAAAAAAAAAAAAAAAAAAAAAAAAAAAGACAGACAAGTAATTAATTCGTCAATAATTATACTGTTAAAACAAAATGTAATGTTCAGAGGAAAATAATAGAATTTAGAATTTCTAAAATGCATCATACACAGTGTTCTGAATACAATTTTTTAAAAATGCCATACATTGGATGTCACAGGAAAATGTAATCTATAGACAACAAGAAAAAAACAGCCAATAGCAACAGATCAAGAGGCAAGCCAGATCTTGGAATTAACAGACAAGTCCTATAAAATAACTATGATAAATACAGTAAAGAATTTAGAGAAGCATAGAGATATAATGGCAAACAAGGTAAAAATGGCAAAATTGAAAGAAAGAAAAACAATGGAAATCCTAGAACTGAAAAGTACAATATCTGAAATAACAAATTTATTAGATGGGATTAACACAGATTGGACACAACAGGGAAGTAAACATTAATACATCAATAAAAATTATTAAAACTGAAGCCGAGAGGGAATAGACTAAGAAAAAAATGAACAGAGCTTCAATAACCTGTGGGATGGAATCAAGTGGTGCAGCATACATATAAGTGGGGCCCCAAAAGTAGAAGAGAGAAAATAAGGCAGAAAAAATATTTGAAGAAAAACTGGCCAAAGTATTCCAATTTTTACCTTAAAAAAAAAAAAAAACAACAAAACAAAAATTCTCAAACCACAGAATCAGGAGGCTAAGCAAACCCCAAGCAAAATAGAAATAAAGAAAAACACATTTGGGAACAGAATATCAAATTGCTGAAACTCTATCCAGAGGAAAAAAGAAGCATTGTTTATAGGAAAACAATGATAAAAATTATCCCTCATTTTCAACAATAGAAGCCAAGAAACAATGGGATGACATTGTTAAAGTGCTGATAGAAAAGTCCACCTAGAATTTAAATTCAATGAAAACATCACTTAAATACTAAGGTGAAATAAGAATTTTCAGATAAATACAAATGGAGAAAATTTGTCACTAGTATAAAAGAAATGTGTAAGGGTTCTTTAGATGGAAGGAATAAGTTCCAGTGTTCAATAGCATGGTTGGGTGACTATAGTTAATAATAATTTGTTGTATGTTTCAAAATAACTAGAAGATTTGAAATGTTCCCACCACAAATAAATGATAAATGTTTGAGGTGATAGATATCCTATGACTGGACATTCCTATCCAGCCACTGGCTCAAATTTTTACTCCCTTTACAAACAAACTTCTTGAAAGTTGTCCAAATTTGCAGTCTCTACTTTCTCATTCTCTTTTCCACCTCACCTAATGGGGCTTCAGGTTTCATCATACCTCTGTTCCTGCAGAGGTCACCATGCCCTCCAAAAGGCCAGATGTAATGGTCACTTCTCTGTCCACCTCGTGCTTGGCCTTTCAGCTCGTTCGATGTGCCTGCCCACTTCCTTATTTTTGTAACACTCTTCTTGTGGAAACGCTGGTGGCACCCTCTCTGGTTTTGTCCCACCTCACTGGTTACTCCTTCTCCACCTCCTTTGCTGGAATTTCCTTTTTAAGCTTTTCCTCTATTTGTTGATGCCCCCAGCAGAGCTCAGTCCTGGGCCCCTTTCTTATCTGTTTTACTCTCCTCCTGATATCACTGATCCCTACTGTTTTCTTTTCACCTACTTGCCAATAACCTCTATTCTGCATGTGAGGATCTCTAGCCCCAGACACAGGCTTCTGATCCTACTGTCAGGGTGGTTGAGGTGTGGTCTCTTCTCCTGTTCCACAACACTATATATCCTACCTATTTAACAAATTAGGATCTGTCTCTAGACAATACGTTAGAAACCCAGTTTTTTAAAAAAAAATAAAACATTATTTCAAAAGACTATTACTCATTATTAAATGATATTTCTTATGGTAAATTATTTTATCATTTCAACATAGGAAAGGTCATTTCCTGCCACACATAGCCAAATGCATTGCCTTTGTTTCAGGTTCCAGCTTCCTTGGCTCTAAATTTAAAAGTGAACTCAAGTCAACCAGAGTGCAAATTCTCTGTGTGTGGCCTGCCCTCCCTCTTCCCCTAATTTTGTAGTTGGAAACACCTTCCCCTTTGGGCAAAGTGAAGCAAAAATGTAAACCATTTCTATACTATCTTGAACAAATGTACATTTCCTGTCATTGTACTTTGTGGTTAAGAGTGAGCTCTTGAGAGAAAATGGGGAAAAAAATAGAAAAACATCAAAGCACATGCAGAAAACCATAAAAATAGAAAAGAGAGCTATGTGAGAACTTACTGGGGGTGGGGGAAAAAGTAAACGGATCTATTTCATTCTCCTGCCAGCAAAATTTTTAGCATCTCTCAGAATAGTTGGTAAGAATAAAAAATGGGCTTTCTCCATTGAGCTTCCCAGTCTCTGCAGAATTAAGGTTGGTGTTTACTCTCCATCTCTTTGGACAACTGGTTCAGCCTGTAACTGAGCCTCCTTGTCTAGAGGTGATGTGTGACTTATTTCTTCAGCAGTTTGCGTTCACTCACCACAATACAATTACCACTTTGTCTTCCCCTGGGGTGCACTCCTAAGGCTGAAGGATGCTCTCTCCTCCCCATCACCAATCTACTCAAATGGTTGGTTAATACTCTGGAAATTCCTACAGGAGTGTTCATACACAGAAACTACAAACAAATTTGAGAACAGCTGTCATTAAAAATCACCATGGGATTGCTAGAAGGTGCAGGAAGGGAAAGTGGGGAATAGTAGTGCAGTGGAAGTTAATGTTGAGGAGGAGGAGGAAGATTGACGTAGATTTTTAAGAACTCTGGTTTTTATGCCTTCTTGCAGAAAATTTCTCCATTATGCCTATTTCCCAATTGCAGAGGTGGGTTTGTGGGTGAAGAAGTGTGTGTTTAAAGTAAGATTATATGATATGTGTTTTATTGTCTCTGAAACAGCTGGTCCCATCAGTTGAAATTTATCATTCAAGCTTTGTATTTTACAGCCACAATCTGTGAGAAGTTTTAACGGTTGAGTATATACAAAGGTTTATGAATACATCATATAAAGATAAAATCCTCCTTCTTACTGCTCCCAAAGACTTTTTGCAAAGGAGCAGGCAGTTAAAGAAAGAGGTTGTTAAACAATGCAAGTCTTAGGGGCACTAGTAAATTCCTCTGCAAAGCAAATAGTGCAAAGCTGTTTACAATCAGAAAATAATGAATAAAGATTGAAGATGGATAAATAAAAGCTGAAGTAAACAGCAGTTTAAAAAATGAAGAGGGGGAACATTAGGGTGCATCTGAACTTTTTGTAAGCTCTGATCATTTCAGGAAAAATGTCAAACTGCTATTTAGTCAATGAGAGATTTGGATATGCATGGGAATGGTAATTAATGAAACACAGAGTCTTACAACAAGGGTAAATTGGAGTTCAGATCTCTTTTTTTCCCCTCTCTCTCTTTTTACAAATTTATTGAGAAAATTTACATACCATAAAGTTCACTGAAGTGTACAATTCAGTGTTCTTTAGTATATTTCCAGGGTTGTGCAACCATTACCATAATCTAATTTTAGAACAATTTTTATCATTCCCAAAGAAACTCCAGTGCTAATTAATATTCCCTTCCCATTATTTCCTCCTCCTAGCCCCTGGCAACCACTAATCTACTTTCTGTCTCCATGGATTTGCCTATTCTGGCATTTCATACAAATAGAATCATACAATATGTGGTCTTTTATGACTGGATTCTTTCACTAGGCATAGTGTTTACAACATTTATTTATGTTGTAGTGCTATCAGTACTTCATTTCATTTATGTTCAAATAGTATTCTATTGAATGGATATACCACATTTGTTTATCCTGTCATCAGCTGATGGACATTTGGGTTGTTTCTACTTTGGGGCTATTATGAATAATGCTATTATAAACATTATGTACAGGTTTTTGTGTGGACATGTGTTTTCATTTCTCCTGGGTAGATACCCAGGGATAAAATTACTAGGTTGTATGGTAACTATGTTTAACACTGTGAGAAACTGCCAAATTGTTTTCCAAAGTGACTGCACAATTTTATATTTCCACCTGCAATGTGTGAGAGTTCCAATTTCTCTACATCCTCACCAACATTTTTTATTGTTTGTGTTTTTAAAAAAAAATTTAGCCTTCCTAATGAGTGTGAAATGGTGTTTCATTGTGGCTTTGAATAGCATTTCCCTAATGACTAATGAAGTTGAACATCTTTTTATATTCTTATTAGCCGTTTTTTCTGCCTCTCTTGCCACCATAGATTCATTTATTATTCTTTAATCTTCCATCCTTTCTTCTCTCTGGAAATCTAGCACAAAACCTAGATAGGTAGGAACTGCATTGAGAGGCCATTTTTCTGTGCTGCAGCTGTGTCCCAATAAAACTCAAGGACAAATTTATTAATATTGATTCTGAACCATTAAAATTACTAATTTTGGCTACATTCAAGCCAGAAGATTTTTATTAAGTGCTTTGTTCAAACTAGTGGAATATTGTGGATTTACTTACCATTAGGTTTAAAATCTAGTAAGGAATACAAGTTAAGTCCATCAATGAGTATAAAATAAGGAAGAAATAGGTAAATATCATAAGAACGGTATTACAGAGTGCTATCTATGGCTGAAGTGAAAACCTTGAACGTGCGCTTACCCTTTGGCCTAGCAATCCTTTACGAGAAATCTATTTTAAGGAAATCACTACACATTTCCACGAAAGTTTAGATACATGGATATTTACTGGAGCAATATTTCTATTTGTAAAAAAATCAAACAGTTCAATAGGTAGGTAAATAAATTATAATCTTTGCCCAAGTATTATTTCTAATTGTGAAAAATCAAACATTTCAATAGGTACATTAAAAATTATGATAGATCCATATAATAATTATACATTTATTTAAAATGATGCACAAATATGTTTATTGTATAATATGCAGAATGTATGGGAAATCTCCTGTGGCCAGGAAAGAAAAAAAGTCGGGATGGGGATAAAACCAGAGAGGTAAACAGGTGAGCTGGTATTGCCGCTGGCTTGGGGAGAAGGGGTTGGGGAGGGACTCTTAGTTTTAGTAATTTAGGGATTTAGGTTTCAGCATTCACACAGGGCCAGAAGAGAAGACTTAGGGTCTACTAAAGGTAACTGATTCCCCAGCATACAGCCAGAGTCATTACACGGCTACAACCTCAGGAAAAGGAGAGATTAGAAAAAGTTTCACTCAACAGCTGAGGTGCCATGAAACTCTGATGTCTTGGGTTAGTCTCTGAGTAGAAAAAAGAAATCTATTTTGAGAATTTGTAATCAAAGACCTATAACTCATGTAGGGTTGGGGCTCAAATTATGCTACCTTAGTTCAAGAAGACCTCAAAGTAGGAAATTAACAAAAAATTATCTCCCAGCCAAAGGCCCCAGGGCACTTGTCAGAAGAAGATTGCTCAGGTCACCAACCGATCAAGTTTCCTGAAGATGAGCACATAATCCACAATTCAAGGTCAGTTTCTTCTACTTCATATATTTTTTTTCTACAAGATTCTTCATTTTTCAAAAGTCTCAAAAGAAGGTCCACATTCATTCTTATCACTTTCATCTTTAAATGTTGCTTCCTATTTCTTTCTGGCAGCCTGGAAATCCTGCCTTAGTTAAAGTATAAAATCGTGACAAGTACATGTCAGTGAGGATTATTTCTGAGTGGAACTAAATGGGCTCTCTTAATGTGCTGAATAACAACATGCCAAAATGATCCTTCAGATCAGGAAACAGTTAAGCAAATTTTTTTCTGCTTATGTTTCTTTATTGTTGGCATTTTGTGATTTATCTAGTAACCCGTTATCTGTAGTCGTACACGCTCCTATTTTTTTAAATCATCTTCTTTAAACCATTGTCTTCTATTTGACTAATTTCAGAGCACTTTGTCTTTGTAATGCCAGCCAGTGCATCTGTGATTCTTTGCTTTGCAGCATCCACTGCTCTATCTACGCTTTCAGTTTCTCTTTAGTGTTTACAAACGTATAATTTGTCAGCTATCATAGTGCATCTTGCTTTAACCATCATTATTTATTCTTTAAAATGAGTTAGTGCAATTTTATTTATCACTTTTTTCTTTTTTTGGCTTTTAATATCTGTAAGTATCATTTATAACTTGTAAAAAAAGTATTATTATTATTGTTATGATGAGACTACCACTACTATTGAAATCTTTTGCTCTGGGTTTCTGCTGACTTGTACTTCTTCAATGATGGATGGTGTAACATATTTTAACAGAAACTCAATTTTTTTGATGCTTTGTTCATTGATTTAGAAACTCATCTGGCTGGATAGTACTGTTTTTCCTCTTTCATATGATTTTACTTTTAAGTTTTAGTTTAAGCTCGGAGGTGGTGTCCTCCACAGAGTAGTCCTATAGATTGCAACAAGGGGACAAGCAGACAAAACCATGTCTTGTGAAAAAGTGTTTAAGGTTCTGGAGATGATTCACCTAAAAAAGAGAAGACTCAGGAATATTGGGGCAATGAGGGAGTGGGGGAATAAACAAGGAAGGAGTTCTAGCCTTAATATGCAGAGGAAAATGTTAATTAGAACCATGCAACAACCTGATAGATGACATTACAGATGAGGTGTTTTTTTGTCAGTAGGATTTGAAATATCAGGCACAATCTTTAAGTATGGACCCAAGATTTTGCTCCATTTTAGACTTGTAGAATGTGCATTCCACAATAGGAAGAAAAAATATGCATGTGAATTATGATATACACAGTTCTCTTAAAATTTAATTGTTTCAATCATGAGATGAAGCTTGAAAATAAGGTGCCATTATATTTTACAACTCTTTTCCTCCCACATCCTTAGAAGAAGAGATTTTTCTGTGATATCGCCCATGTTCTTTTTATAGTTTTTAATGTACTTACCTTTGGGGCACCATATGTAGAAAAATAAGGCAGTACTTTTGACAAGTAGCCTTTATTTTCTCTTTACTCTTTGGATTAGTCATTAAAGTAACAAGTTAGGAAATGTTAAAAGCATTTTGTTTCTAAGAAATATACATTCTTCTATAAGTATATTTACATACTCATGGATATGATTGGTTCTTTGTTTTTGTTAACACCTAAAGGAATTTAGTTATAGTTTCTAAACTAGAGAAAGTTTATCTTATAAAGAAAACAAAACAGAAGAAAAAATAGCAAAGCCTGGATTAGCTGTCAATTGTCCCACAGTTCCACAATGGGGCACTATTGAGTTTTGCAAGTTGCCCTTTAGAGAAAGGGAACCTTGATACAAATGATCACCTAAAAGGCACTAAGTTGATTTCTCATAAATTAATTATGTAATACGTAGTTTTCTTTAAATGGAAATAACAATTCCTCACTAAAAAGCTGAGTATATATTTGTATAATCTTACTTCAAATATATCACAGTCTTCTTTTAAATGGTATTAATTGGGCCTGAATACTTTGGAGACATGAACAAGCCTATGCTTTCTCTATAGAAATGTAAAAATATGCTAGTAGTATGCTAGATTAGAAATTCTCTTCTAGACTTTGGATTTGTGAATATGGAAAGAATTATTTGAGTATTTAGATTATTTTTAGTCATCTAAAGTCCCATTAATTTGTAGTCCTTTCAAATATACCACTTTGCACTAATATTGAGTTGAGACGATGTCATATATAAATAACCAGCTAATTTGATGACGACAGCAAACTGGTTGTTCAGCATTGTGTAGGCAGATCAGATGAATTATTTATTGGTTCTATTTTCTTTTGAAGTTGTTCTTTGTCATCATTAATGAATGTATAAATGTACAGTATTTAGGTATGCATTTTTCTTACTAATGTTTTTTATTCCTGCTGGATGAAAGAGCTTTTGTGTAAGAGAGCAATTTTGAGAAGAAAGGGAGAAGAAAATGAATGTGTTATGTAAAACATGGTTTTATTTTTCTGTTTTGCTTCGGAGAAGGGAGATGTATCCTCTGGTGGCATCTTGCTCTATCCATTTTTGCCTGTTAGCAGAATTACCCACCTGGTGAGGAGCACATTGGAGAAATACATGGTACATTTAGGTGGGAGGAGTGAACAAATGAGAATCCACTATACTGAGAGACAGTGTAAACATTTCATAAATTCTGTACCCATGATATTAAAAAAAAGCACAATTATTAAGGCCTGAATAGCATCTTCCATGACACATAGTACACCTGATGAGTAAGAAGGCAAAGTCACAGTGTGACCCAACCGATCCATGAGATCTTCAATGAGTCAATGCAATAGGCAAATTTCAGAAGTGGAAATAACAGAATCCACTCTGGTTAGTTTAAGCATGACATGGATTTGTTAGAGAACATTGGGAATCTCATAGAATCTCTGAAGAGAATGTAATTTACCTGGCATACATTTGGTGAGAAGAAACTCAATCACATTTGCTGTGTTCTACTTTCTATTTATTGAAATTCTGTCCTCATTTTGGGTGCAAATCAAGTCTTACTTCCTCCCGGAAACCTCTTCTGGCTCTCCCAGTCCTGACTCATCTTACAGAAGTGTGGTATTTAGAGACGTAAGAGACTTCAGAGACATTCAATCCAACCTTGATCCCAGTGCGACCTGGAGTATCCCAGGAAGAATGTCATTCAGTTTCTGCTTACCTTCACTACAGAAGGACAAAGCTTTGCCTGCCAGCCAGAGGAACCTCCTCAAATGTTAAGTACTTAAAGTTCTTTTCCCAATGGCCTGGAAAAATAATATGTCATTTTTATGTTGTTCCAGATATGCCAGTCTCTGAGTACCATCATGGTTATAGTAGCACCTACCATCTATCTCCCCTCTGGAATGTCCTGAGAGACAGGACATTTCCTTAGTCCTTAGTCGTCACATCCCCAGCACAGTGCCTGGCAATTAATTAATAGCCATTGAAGAAATACTGGTTTCTACATTGATAGTTCTGGGGGCTGGAATGGCTTGTGCTTTCAGCCTCTGCAACATTGTTCTGTTACAAATCTCATCTGAGCACAATGAAACTCTTTCTTAAAGAATATCGCATGCGTATACCAACTAGAGCTCATTTAATGAGTAGAAAGAAAGCCAGAGTTACTTCTTTCAGGGATTTAATAAGCTGAATTGCTAGCACTTTTAAAGGATTAAGGCCAGTGTTTATTCATCCAAACTAGATTTTTTTTTTCTGGAATTAATATCAAGCTCATCTGTCTGTTGTTTCTGTACCATGTTTTGTTCCTTTCTTTGAAGTTCAGGCCTGCATGTCTGTCTGTGGCCTGAGACATTCCTCCCATTGTCTATGATCTTGTAACTCTTACCTGAAGTGGCTTTGATATGACATTGACAGGTTTCTTCTGCACTCTGGTTATTTGAGCCTGCGATCAACTCATTTGGCCTATTACCTCTTCCTTGCCTGTTGAAGGCCATGCGTTCCATTTTGAAAACGAATTCCACTCGCTGAAGAACATGGGACAACAAAGTAGCCTGAGAGGCCTGGCTTCTCCCAGTCATCAAAGAGTTCTGGGTGGAGTCACACTGAGTTCTTTAAATTTTTGTTTCTCCCCCTTTCATCCTCTTCCCTTTCTTTCCTCTACTTCTGTCCTTTAGCCATTTTGGAATTACGGGGGATCTTATGGTCAGGTTTCAGTTGTTAGATGCAGGCATTACATTGAAGCCACGTGCTCTTTGAGAATATCTAAGCATGAAATCTTCCCCGTATTTTCTCAAATTTATTTGAAACTCTGTTAGGCTTGCTATTTAGTTTTTTTTCTGACCATAAAAATTAAATTGGTTTATTAGCAAATATTTAGAAAACACAGAAGAGTACTGAGAATAAAATAAAACAATTTATGTTTCCCTCAGAGGATTCTATTTTGCATTTTGGGGGGTGAGTGTGTGTGTGTGTTTACATTATAACAAGTCCCAAAATATGCTTTGCACCTCTCCTTGTATGTGTGAACTTTTGTCTTTGAGGGTCACAGAATATGAGACAACATAAAAAGTCCCATTTAACATTTCTGGTTTAATGTAAATATGTATAATCTATATATAATACAGTGGGATGACATTTTGAGGTATTAATTGATTTTTTTATTCCCACACTTCCTCATACCCCCATAATCTCCCCTCAGATGGGTCAGGAGACAGGAGGCTTCCTTTGCTTCAAGGAAAGCTGTCATGGTGGAACCAGATGACAAAGCCTGCATACTCTGATTTTCATTTTCAAAAACTACAACCCCGGAGTGAGACTGATGGATCAGGAAAAAAATGTAGTCAACTCACTTCTTTCCATTACCTTTGTCCCTTTCTATTACAAATATGTGGAAATATGACAAAAGTTTTATTAGGACCTATAACAAAAGAAAACTCCCAATTACAACAACAATAACAAAAATTATCAAAAAATAAGCCGGGCATGGTGGTTCATGCCTGTAATCATGCACTTTGGGAGGCTGAGGCAGGCAGATCACCTGAAGTCAGGAGTTCAAGACCAGCCTAGTCTGGCCAACATGGTGAAACCCCATCTCTACTAAAAATACAAAAAAAAAAAAAAGAAAGAAAAATTAGCTGGGCATGGTGGTGCATGCCTGTAATCCCAGCTACTCAGGAGGCTGAGGCAGGAGAATCCCTTGAACCGAGGAGGCAGAGGTTGCAGTCAGCTGAGATCACGCCACTGCACTGCAGCCTGGGCAACAGCGCGAGACTCCATAAAAAAAAAAAAAAAAAAAAAAAAGGACAAACTCCCCCTAAATTATCAAGAAATGAATTTCAAAAGAAATGTACAGGTCTAGCATACAAAAATTAGTATAAAAATGAGTTTACAGAGGGTCATAAAGGAAGACAAGAAGGCAGAAATAAATGTAGAGAGAGATATGTCTTTTGGGTGACAGGAAGGCTTACTACTACCAAGATGCTAATTCTCCCTAAATTAACTTGTAAAGTTCAGGCACTTTCAATCAAAATCTCATCAGGATTACTTGTGGAACTTGACAATATCATCCAAAGATCAAATGGAAGAATAAACATGCAGGAATATTGAGGAAATTCGGAGTTGAGGGGTATGAGAAAACTTGCTCGATGACAAATCAAAACTATTATGAAGCTATACAAAACTGGTGCAGGAATAAAAATCCAGATCAGTGGAATGGAATAGATATCTGAAATAAATTCTAAGGTATATGAAAGTTTTTTTTCCCTAGATTTACTGCAATAATTTCCCAATTTTAAAAATTATAGTCTCCTATCTCTTTTATTAATCCCTTCCTAGGCTTTCTCCTCAAGACACCCAGAGTCATTGCCTAAAAACATAATAGGGTTATATATAAACCTTTGGCTTAAAAGCTTTCAATGGTTTTCCTTGCACTTGGAATTAAATCCATATTCCTACACTGAGTGGCCAGACCTGCTTCTCCTGCTAACCTAACTCACAGCATGCCTCTCCATGCTCAGCAGGTCTCAGCCACGCTGGCCAGTTTCCGTCCTCCATAGAGCCAAGTTCTTTCCCCTACAGAGTGTTTGCATGAGCTGCTCCTTCCACGTGGAGCGCTTTTCCCCGACTCTTTCCTAGGCTGGCTCAATCCTATTATTTGAGCTCCAGCTCCCATTCAATGGAACTTCCTTCAAGCAGTCTGTGAGAGGAAACTGCCCCACATCTACGCTTCATTATTTTCTCTCTGTGGTCATTTGTTTCCTTCACAGCACTTTGCAAGTTGCAATACTTATCTGTTTGCTTATTATGATCTCCTCCTCAGTACTCTATATTCCACGATGGCTGGGACCATTCTCTGCTCATCATTGTCCCTCCGGCATCTAGCACAGAACATGCCATAGCAGTAACTCAGTCAGTGTTTGTGGAGTGAAAGAAGGAATGCATACATACGTGGATAATAAAGTTAGCTCTTTGAATCAGTGGGGAGAAGCTAGGTTATTGAAGAAATGATGTTTGGGCAACAGGGTAGCTCTTTGGAACAACAAAACCCACAAATTCCTTACCTTCTTGCACAAAAACGAATTTATGGTTAATCAAAGTTTTAGTTTAAAATTTTAAAAACATAACATTTTTGTCTCCACCATCTTCATTGAGGTATAGTTGACAATATGGATTATATATATTTAAGTGTACAATGTGATTATCTGATATAGGTGTACGTTGTGTGATGATTACCAGAATTCAATTAACTGACACATCTATCACCACACAGTTACCATTTGTGTGTGTGTCTGTGTGTGGTGATAAGGACACTTAGGATCTACTCTGTTAGCAAATTTCAAGTAGACAATACAATATAATAAACTGTAATCACCATGCTTTACATTACATCCCTAGTACTTATTCACCTTATAACTGAAAGTTTGTATATTTGACCAATATCTTCCCATTTTTTTCCATCTCTAAGCCCCTGGCAACCACTATTCTACTCTCTGCTTCTGTGAGTTCAACTCTTTTAGTTTGTACATATAACTGAGAACATAAAGTACTTATCTTGCTGTATCTTATTTCACTTAACATAATGTCCTCCAGGTTCATCCATGTTGTTGCAAATGGCAGACTTTTCTTCTTTTTATGATTGAATAATATTCGTGTGTGTGTGTAGATACCACATTTCCTTTATCCATTCATTTGTCAATGGTCACTCATGTTGTTTCCATATCTTGGCTATTGTAAATAATGCTACAGTGAACATGATAGTGCAGATATCTCTTAAACATACTGATTTGGGCTGGGTGCAGTGGCTCATGCCCATAAGCCCAGCACTTTGGGAAGCTGAGGCAGGAGGATCACTTGAGGCCAGGAGTTTGAGACCAGTCTGAGCAACATACTGAGATCCTGTCTCTACAAACAATTTTTTTTTAATTAGCTAGGCCTGGTGGCATATACCTGCCAGCTACTCGGGAAGGTGAGGTGGGAAGATCACTTGAGCTCAGGAGTTCCAGGCTACAGTGAGCTATGATCACACCACTGCACTCCAGCCTTGGCGACAGAGTAAGGTCCTCCTCTTAAATATATATGTATTTTATTTCCTTTGTGTATGTACCCAGAAGTGAGATTGCTGGATCATATTGTAGTTTAGGTTTTAATTTTTTGAGGAATCTTCATATTGTTTTCCATGACTGTATCAATTTACATTCCCATCAACAGTGTACAAAGGCTTCGTTTTCTCCACACCCTCACCAACACTTGTTATCTCTCATCTTTTTGATAACAGCCACCCTAACAGGTGTGAGGTAGTATCTCCTTGTGAAAACCTTAACATTTTCTAAAGAAAACATAACAATATTTTTACATCTCTTGTGAGCTAATACATGCGTATAATTCTTTGTGGGTTAAAAACAAAACAAAACGAAACAAAATATGATGGAGCCCATATGTGGCCTAAAAGCTTAAAAAATTTACTGTCTGGCCCTTTAAGGAAAAGTTTGGTGATAACTAAGAAATATCTTGTATCTTTTGTTAAAAATTTAAAATCACTCTATTTTATGTTTAAAAAAATTTTTGGCATTGATGTATATATAAACCTAATGTCATAAGCATATCATTGTCTTGACTTTCAGTGTAAGTTGATGTCACTGTGAGCTAATACATGTGTATAATTCTTTGTGGGTTAAAACAAAACAAAACAAATATGATAGAGACCATATGTGACCTAAAAGCTTAAAAGATTTACTTTCTGGCCCTTTAAGGAAAAGTTTGGTGATAACTAAGAAATGTCTTGTATCTTTCGTTAAAAATTTAAAATCACTCTATCTTATGTTAAAAAAAAATTTTGGCGTTGATGTATATAAACCTAACGCCATAAGCAATATTATTGTCTTGACTTTCAGTGTAAGTTGATGTCACAGAGACCACACCAAAGGCAATGGTTTAAATGAAACAGGATCTAATTTTGCTCTTGCAAAAAATTACCAAGCTAAGCTTTTCAAGGCTGATAGGGTGACTGCAACCTCAATCTGCATCTTCCGTCTCCCAGCCAATGGGAAGATGGAGGGGCAAAGGGAAACACAGGCAATTTCACCTTATCCAGAAGTTAGTCTCATGGACATGGTGTGCATCTTTTTTGTTCACATTCTGCTTACTGGAATATGGCCATGTCTAGCTGCATGGGAGACTGGGAATGTTGTCCTTAGATGGACAGACTTCTTCCAAGCTTGAATTAAGAAGCTCCATTATTAAAAGCCAGGGAGAATGATTACTGATGGACATCTTGGAGTTCCTGCCACAAAGAGTAACTTGGCCCCAATGCCACTGTGCTTATTCTTCTCTTCTCACTCATATTTTGCCTTAGATTAGTTCTAAAATTAGTTTTATTTAGATTTTCCCTTTTTGAAACTCAAGATTCAAAGTTCACAGAGAGGTTTATGCTTTTCTTGCCAGTATCATTTCCCTGTCTTTGCAAAAGTTTATTCATTCTATCCCAGGTTAGCAAACCCATTGCCCTTGTAATAGGGACTGATTCAGAAAGCCAAACTATGTATTTCAACACCTTCTCTGTTCCAGGCATTCATTTTTAAAACCCTTTCTCTTTCCCAAAGTCATGTTCATCAGCCTAATTTGCAGAGCAGCAGTCAGCAAACTTTTCCTTAAAGGGCCAGACAGTAAATCTTTTAAGCTTTTAGGCCACATATGGGCTCTATCACATTTTGTTTTGTTTTGTTCTGTTTTGTTTTTAACCCTCTAAAATGTAAAAATTATTGATAGCTTTCAGGCTGTGCAAAAATAGACTGCTGAGCTGGATGTGGTGCACATGCCATAGTCTGCTGACTCTTGTTGCAGAGCAATGTATGTCTGTATATTTCTCTTGAACAGTGGGGAAGTGGAAGTTACAGTATTCCAGCACCAGATGGTATATATCCAGGAACTATAGGGAACATCTTGCTACATCTGAACAATGACTACCCCTCTGTAACCCCAATACAGCTATGTTTGCTGCTGCACACTGAGTCTGATGGCCAACAATTATAACATAGTCAGATCCTAAAGCTTTATGCTCTCTATATATCATGTTGCCAGGATGAAAGTTGAAGTTTGAGGTTCAAGGTTGAAAGATGAAAGTTGAAACTTTTTTTCAATGTTATAAACATCAGTCTGTTTGTACATACCTTTGTTGATACTGTAATAGCTCAGACAATATATAGCTTAGAAATGACTTTCAAATTCCCGACTTTAAAATTCATACAGATTGCATAATCTATAAATATTCATTATCATTCATGATATAATTAATCAGCAAGTATTTATTGAATGTCTACCATATGCCGGGCACTGTACTAGATGGCGGGAATACAACAGTTAACAAAACAAAGTCCTTACTCTCCAGTAGGGGGAGCTCACATTATAGAGGAGAAACATGGCAAATAAACAAATAAGCACATCCATTTAGAATACAGCCGGTGCTGACAAGTGCTGTGATGAAAAACAAAGCAAGACAAAGAAATAGATATCGTTTGAAGCGACTATTTTAGAGTGGTAAGAAGGTCTTTAAAATGAGGCGAGAGTTGAACTCAGTCAAGAATGCAATGCGGGAGCAAGCCATACAGTTATCTAGGGGCTATCTAGGGAACGGAGGAGAGTCGGGGGAGGCGCAGGGAGCAGGGCAAAGGCCTTCAGTGAGGTGTGTTTAGGATCAGGAAAGGGCCAGCTGACTGGAGTGGAGAGAGGCTAATAAAGCCAGGGAATATAGGACCTTTTAATTCATTATAAGGTCTTTGGATTTTATTTTGCGGGAGACGGGAAGCCTTAGAAAGATTTTGAGCAATGAAGGGTTATGATCGAATTGAGGTTTTAAGGGAGCTGTTGTCGTTGCTGTGCAGAAAATACGTTAAGGGCAAGAGGAGAATCAGGTGCACTAGGTGGGAGGTTATTATAATTGTGCAGGTGAGAGATGACAGTGCTTGGGCTAGGCAGTGGTGGGAAATGTAACTATTTTCATGTGGTTCAGCACACAAGAAAAAGTTTGTCTTTAATTGTATATATTTTCTAATCCCGGAGGAATCCAGTACCACCTAATTGTTTATCCCAGAATAGGCACTGCTAGCCAAAGCCTCTTACAATGGAAAACACAGGCTAATTAAACTAGGATTTACTATATGGTTTACTTTTATATCTCAAAATCTAGACATAGCCATGTTATAATTGCTAATAAAGGGCCGTGGCTATAAATCAGGATGACTTCATGAGGCAATGTTTGCTTTTAATATTGAAGAATTGACAGAACTCTATTTAGAACTGAGTTATGTACAACACTAATCTTTCAGGGATGGCTTGATTTTCAGTCCTCTATTTCCATCATTGGATTGCTTTGTTGCAATAGGAATGAACACAAGCAAATGTAACTCTATGCCTAACAATGCAAGGCAACGACTGCATACAAACAAAGCTAAGCTCAAAGTGCACGCTCAATTAATTGTTGTGAATGACAACTGAGTGATAAAGTTTAGCATTTAAAAATTAACACATTCAAGTGCTGAGGACACCATAGAAAATTAGATGTCTATGGGTACCCTCCAAGTTAACTTACTTTTCTAATTTACTTCTAAGGAGTGGCTTAGGTGCAGGGTAAATAAAGTTTATTTTGTCTCCGTTCTTCCATTTCTCTGCCATTTTTTAATTCTCCAATTTAAAAGTTTTAATTAAAAAGTAAACCTTAACGTCGAAAATGCAAACCTGGGGAGGGCAGAAAGATCACACACTAGGCTGTAACTTCACACTAGGTTGCACCCTGGCCGGGCAGAGCTGCTCCTCACTTCCCAGACAGTGGGGCGGCCAGGCAGAGGCAATTCAACTTCCCAGAGAGTGGGGTGGCCGGGCAGAGGCACTCCTCACTTCCCAGATGGGGCGGCGGCCAGGCAGAGGTGCTCCTCACTTCCCACATGGTGGAGCGGCCGGGCAAAGGTCTCTGCCATTTTTTAAATTTCACTTCAATACTAAGTTTGGCATTTTTTTTTCCCTCTCCAACATTCCCCAAACTCACTTACTAGTGGAATTTTTTTTTCTTTTTTTTTTTTTAGTTGTTTCTCTTAAAAAAACAAAGAGGAGGGTATTTTATCAAGGCAAAATAGGTTCTCTTGCTAAGACTAATCTTTCTTCTTTTACTTTTTTGATAGTTACATAAAAGAAAATGTACAGATTCAAATACACTCTGCAGCTTAATGAGGTTTTGTTTATGTATATACTCATGCAACTACTATCCTGATCAAGATATAACATATTTACAGCATTCCAAATAATCCTTTCTGCTGCCTACTAGTCAATACCCCACCAATGGGAATCATACTGAGCTCTATCTCCATAGTTTTGCCTGTTTTTGAACTTTACAAATGGAATCATATAGTATGTATTGTTGGCCCTTTGTATCCATGGGTTACACATCCATGGATTCAGTCAACTATGGGCTAAAAAATTTGAAAAAAAAATTGCATCAGTACTAAACATGTACAGACTTTTTCCCTTGTCATTATTCACTAAAAAAGACAGTCTAATAACTATTTACATAATGTTTATATTGTATTAAGTATTATAAGTAATCTAGAGATGATTTAAAGTGTACTGAGAGGGTGTGCATATGCAAACACTATGCCATTTCATATGAGGGACTTGAGCATCCTCAGATTTTAGTATTGGGGCAGTCCTGGAATGAATCACCAATCATGCGCAGGTACCAAGGGATCATTGTATTCTTTTGTATCTGGCTTCTTTTACGCAAAAAAAAAATTTTTTTTTTTGAGACAAGGTCCCACTCTGTCACTCAGGCTGGAGTGCAGTGGTGCAATCACGGCTGACTGCAGCCTCGACCGCCCAGGCTCAGGTGCTCCTCCCACCTCAGGCTCCCAAGCATCTGAAACTGGAGGCATGTGTCACCACGCCCAGCTAATTTTTGTGTGTATTTTTTGTAGAGACAAGGTTTTGCCTTGTTGCCCAGGCTAGTCTCAAACTCCTGGGCTTAAGCAATCCACCCACCTTGGCCTCCCAAAGTGCTGGGATTACAGGTGCGTGCCACTGCATCTGGCCTGGCCTACTCAATGTTATGTATATAAAATTCATCAAAGTTGTCACACATAGCAGTTCTTTTTTTTTCCACTGCTGTTTGGTACTCCATTGTGTAAATAGACTTCAATTTATTTATCTGTTGTAATGTCTCTGGACTTTGGTAGTCTTCAGTTTTGGGCTATTGTGAGTAAAGCTCTGTGAACATTCTTATACATGTCTTTAGGTGGATGTAAGTACTCATTTATGTTGAACGTATACCTAAAGGTTGAATTGCTGCATGAGAGGTTCTGTGTATATTGACTAACTTTTGCATAAAACAAAGAATAAGTTAGTGCCAGGAAGATGATAGTGTTAGATGATTGATTTGATTTGATAACATTTAATTAAATTACTTGAAATTGTTTGCTTGGTTATTATATTGCTCTTTATAAAAGACAGTGAAAAAATATACCTCACTCATTAAGATGGCCACTGTTTTAAAAAACACAGAAAATAACAAGTGTTGGCAAGGATATGGGAAAATTGGAACCCTATGCATTGCTTGTGCAAATATAAAATGGTGCAGCAGCTATGGAAAATAGTATGGAGGTTCCTCAAAAATTCCAAATAGAATTATCACATGATCTAGCAATCCCACTTCTGGGTATATATCCAAAAGAATTGAAAACAGTATCTCAAAGATTGATTTGCATACTCATGTTCATTGCAGTGTTATTAACAATAGCCAGGAGGTGGAAGCCACCTAAATGTCCATCAACAGATGAATGGATAAATGAAATGTGGTCTATACATACAATGGAATATTATTCAGCTTTAAAAAAGGAGCAAATCCTGCCATGTGCTACAACATGGATGAACCTTGAGGATGTTTTGCTAAGTGACATAAGCCAGTCACAAAAAGACAAACGCTGCATGATTCCATTTATATGAGGAATCTAAAGTAGTCAAACTCTTAGAAAGTAGAATAGTGGTTACCAGGGGTTAGGGGGAGGGGAAAAAGAAAAGTTACTGTTTCATGGTTATAGAGTTTCAGATATGCAATATGAAAATTTCTGGAGATTCTTTGCACAACAATGTGCACCGTATAATACACTTAAAAATGGTTAAGGTGGTTTAAAAAAGATATTTTAAAAACAACAACAACAACACCCCATAGCTTTGATTGAAAAATATTCCTGTCATACTTTAGGTAAACAAGTCTTAAAGAAATGAGATGCAGACTGGTGTCTACTCGATGTACATGTTTCAGAAGCTTTTGTGGAACATCAATGTACTTGCTCATGAAGGCTTCTCTATTCCCTTGTTACCACATGAATGATTTGGGGGAAAATAAGATCCTTGAAGTTGAGTATACTTATGTAATTAATTGAAGAAAAGGGTACTGGAAACCATAACCACAGGAAGAATGTACAAGACAGTTATTTTCTAGCTCTTTCTGATTAAATAAAGCTATTTTCGTACTTCTGACCTTTGCATGAAACAAAAAAACCCTGAAGTCATGGTGACTCATAAATAACCTTGATGAAGCATTCAGTCCATGACCTAGCAGGTTGCAGATTGTCAATAGATGTGATTGAGTGCAAAGACCTCTTGACAACAGGAGTGCTGGTGCTAAAGGCCATCTCCTACAGAACAAATGTTACCTCTCCAGAGGAACAACTGCCTGAAAATCCTGGTGTGGGCACCAGAACTTGATGAGCAAAGCTGAGGCTTTAGCAAGACATCATACCTTTCCCAAAATGGTCATGAATTTAGTTAAGCTGGAGAGCTCTGTAGACATGTGATTCTGTTGATGAATGGCAGGCTTTCCAGCCAAGAATATTATTGGTTCTTAGTTGTCCTAAATTCAGCTTTCTGACTTGACCTTACTTGAAAATAGAATGGGTCAGTCATATGCTCACAGTCGCCATTTATTGTTATGGAATTTGTGAATTAGTTCTTACCTCTGTTGAGGCATACTTTTGTGTTTGTCCTAGGCAGTCTTTGACCTTGGGCCATATGCTGTCTGCCCTACCCTTGCCATAGGCCCCAGGATCTAATTTCAGAATAAAAGTTGGAAAGCTGCCTCCATTCTGCAACTTCCTAAATAGGCCCAGATAATAATACTGTAATAGCTAAACTAAAAAGTATTATTTTTCTCATTAGTCTCTAGTTTTCAATAAAGCAGATACTCTAAGTTTTAATACTGTACATTTTCCATGGGACTAAATACAATTATTTAGATTTACAATTATTTAAAAATAGAATATAAATAATTTTTTCCCTGAATCTAATCTTTTCTTCTTTTTTCCCCTCTCTCCCTCCCTCCCTCCCTTTCTCTCCTCCCCTCCTCCCCATTGCATCTCTATACCAGCTGAGCTAATTTGAAATAGAAGCCATGAATTTGGACTCTGCAGTTAGACAATACCAGCGCAGTTCTCACTAGCTGTGTAACTTTGGGAAACTCTTACTCCCTCAATGTATCTGTTTCTCCCCTTATAAGACAAAGATGATAATATTACATCTCTTAGAGTTGCTATGATGATCACATGAGATGCTTTGTGCCTGGCTATAGTAAACGCTCGACAAATTTTAGCTAATCTATATTATTAACATGTTGTCATAATCACATGAGCAACGTCGAGAACATTGACTTGGAGAAAGAAAAAAAGCTCATATGAGCAACCAAATTGCCACAGATGATGGCTACAGGGGTTTAAAAACTTTGCAAATTAAAGACACAGGAAAAAAAGTGAGAAGTAGGAAAAATATATTTTTAGTCAATGAAACAAGAATAAAAATGTTGCGTTAAATGAATAAAAATTAGTTCCGGTCACACACCACAACAAGGAAATTTTCCTATGAGTAGCATTTATATTGGTGAAACTGGTTTAGGAGATGACCTTTCTTTGAATTGTACAGGACATCAGAAAAAATTTTAAGCTTAAAGATCACCTGATCCAACTCAGTCATTTCACAGGTGAAGAGATAGGTTTCAGGAGATTAAGCAACTTGCCTAAGGTTACACGTCTGGTGGCAGAGCTCAATCAGAACAGTAGATCTCCTGATTGGAGCCCAGGGGGTCATTCTACAGGAGCACACAGCTTTTGAAATGTGACAAGATCAAAAAGCCCAGAGAACTTTCATGCAGGAATGAGAACAATTTTGCATTCACATCAGAGGTCATTTTTCATACCTGGAATTCAAAGCATCTGAAAACAGATATCATTATTCCTGTTGTACAAATGGAAAAATCTGGACAAAGATAAGCTCTAAGCTGACTGGCTTTGTTGTCCAACTTCAGCCTCCATAAATACACTCATCGTGCCCATGCAAGCTGGTATGTCAACCTGCTGCAGGTGCCTGCTCTGATTCTGGCACACTTCATAGGTTGCTTTCCATTGCCTACTTCTGTATTTCTTGGTCATTGTCAGTTCCTTGTCAAATATAGATCTTACAAGGGACAAGTATTCTTTTTTATTTCATTGTATATGCTGGTCACCATTCAAGAAGTTCAGGATTCACTTCATTCAAGATGTGAACTTCTTGAACAGTGCCCAGCATATACATGACTATCAGTGAGTATTTCTTGAATGAATGAACAAAAAATAAGCACTCTGCATTTCTTTATCTATCCACTCAGATTGGCAGATGAATTTGAGGCCATGTGTCTAGGCTCTGGTTTTGAGGTCATGTGTCTAGGCTCTGGTTTTGAGACCTCTACTATATGATGGCTAGTTTTATGCTCTGTGACTCTGGGCAAAACTAACCTGACCTTGAACCACACCCTGAATTCCAGAGCACAATCTGCTGAGCACAGGACTGACAGGAAGGGGAATAAGACAGGGTATATCCCAGAGAATTGGATGCAGAGGTATAAAATGGAATTCTTCATACCCTGCACATTGTGAGGACCCTGTTGAGCTTCACTAGTGAAGTCAATGAAGTAGCCTCTCTGGGAGAAGGAATAGAACCAAACACCCATATGCATAAATGCAGCGAATCCAAATAGGGCCTCCCTCCAGTGGGCCCATTAAACCAGCATTACCAAGGCTAACTCATCCTTCAGACAGGGTGTATGGGGCTTCTTTTAGCCTCAAGTTGCACTTGATGTTCATTTGATGCATACTTTACCAGTATACAGATAGTCTGTAATTTATAATGGTTCAACTTTACAATGGTATGAAAGTGATACACATTCAATAATCATATTTCATACCACCATTCTGCTTTTTCCTTTCAGCATGCTATTTAATAAGTGACATAAGAAACACAACATTTTATTATAAAATAGGCTTTGTGTTAGATGATTTTGCCCAGCCATAAGCTAAAGTAAGTTTTCTGAGCATGTTAGAGGTGAGCTAGGCTAAGCTATGATGTCCAGGAGGTTAGGTATATTAAAGGCATTTTTGACTTACAATATTTTCCGCTTATGGGTTTACTAAGACATAACTCCACCGTAAGTCAAGGAGCATCTATATACAGATTGCTTACTTGCTCTTGTCACAAAGAGTGGAATAGCAAAATAGCTTTAGCCTTTTGCTTTGTTTCCTTTAGCAAAACAGCTTCAGTTTCCCTGGTGAAGCAGTTCCCTAGTCCATACCCTATGTGAGTGATCAAAAAAATTCTCCGCAAAGGGTGTCTTCTGCAAAACTGCAGACCTTCTGACTCCCAAATGTCGTCCATAGCATTTTATAGACAACATGACCCTGAGGGTTCACACCCACTCAACTCATACGGTCATCCTCCCAGATGGCACATTTGGGTCATGAGACCCACCACTTCTGAGATTTCACACTACTTTGGCAGTCAAGCCAAAGACATGCTAAATGTGATCTTCTCCTCTAATGTATGCTACAGGGAGATCATCAAGTTATAGTGTGTTCTGGGTGCTGGCAAATACATTGCTCATGAGGAAAGCTCCTCAGAATGGGTATTGTGTTTTCATTTTTCACCCAGCAAGAGCAACTTCATCATCATTAACTACAGCTGAAATTGGCTTATCAAGACCTAGAAGCTGACCATCTACTAACTGAGAAAACCTCATTGATCACACAGCTGACTGATGGTAACATACAGCTTCTGGAGATAAGGATAGACAGGACATTCAATGATCTTCAGCATGGACAAGTACTTTCATGCCGTGGGGATGTTTTCAATGCTTCTTTTGAATGCCTCTGCTCTAACCCTAGTTGCTCCTATCTTTATGGATCATGTGGTCAATAGTGAAATATGGAATTTTAAAGGAAAGATTATGATAGGTAAGTTGAAAGGAGAAAACAAACAGCATCTGCGACACAAGCTAGTTGTGAACATACCTGACCAGGTTTTCTGTTGGCCAGACTCTGCTTGTGGCTACACAGGTAACCTGCAACCCCTGATAGGCAGACCCATCAAACCCCTTCTTGTCAAACCCTTGAAAATAAAGACCTTAATTTATGATGCATGGAAAATATCATTATAAGAGTGGAAGAAGCCTTCTCCTGTAAGCAATCCTGGGCCCTATACACCCTTACAGACATTTGGAATCGACGGGGATGGTTACTATAGCACCTATTGATTGAAGAAAACTATCTTGGGGCTTTAGAGTGTTGGAACAATATTTGTAAGGGACACCGTCATTATCAGGAAGGGAAGTAGATGGAGCTTTTGTGGCTTTGGTGGGGTTTCATCCAGCTCTATACCTGTTTCCCTGGTGAACCATTCTGCCTTACATTTGTTCCTGCACTTGCTGGGAAGGCAAAGTGTGTGGGTTATCGACGGGTCTTTAATAGACAAAGAAGACCAACATGATGCTTCCTTCTTCTGCCTGGCTCCCACTAAAGTGCCAAAAATTTAGATAATTCCCCAAGTCACCAGGCTATAGGCTTCTGACAGGAAGTCTCAAGAAATGTTTTGCAAATAGCTTTCCTCAGAGGAAACGTCAGCTGAGTCAGGAGCATTGTTCCACTAGTGGACCAGAGGGTTGACGGACTTAATTAGGGTGAATAGTTGAAGCGGGACCAAGATGGTTTTTTCCTTGGGGACCAATGTACTCTGTTAAAAGACAAAAAAAGAAATGCTTATGCAATGACTTTCTTCCTAAAAATTCAGAACACTTCAAAAATTCCCATTAATTGTATTCTCACCACAACTCTGAAGGTTAGTTCACTTATGACGCCAATGTCTTTAGGGCAGTTACATGTACATGCATAACTTCTCTTACAGCAACCCATAGTCATTAGAAACACTGAAAAGTTATTGAGTACAGTCACAAAATATTTTCTTTTCTTTTTCTTTCTTTCTTTTTTTTTTTTTTTTGAGATGGAGTCTCGCTCTGTCACTGGCTGGAGTGGAGTGCAATGGTGCGATCTTGGCTCACTGCAACCTCTGCCTCCTGGGTTCAAGCGATTCTCCTGCCTCAGCCTCCCGAGTAGCTGGGACTACAGGCGCCCACCACCATGGCTGGCTAATTTTTTTTTGTATTTTTAGTAGAGACGGGGTTTCACCATGTTGACCAGGCTGGACTTGAACTCCTGACCTCAGATGATCCACCCACCTTGGCGTCCCAAAGTGCTGGGATTACAGGCATGAGTCACCACGCGCGGCCACCAGATATTTTCAAGGGCTGCAAACTGTGCTTGGAGAGGAGACTATTTAGAGATACTTTATGGACGTAAAAAATGAACAGCCAACTGTGTCCTCCTACAACTTACATTTTTTTCAATTTCAGTCTTTGAGCACTGGATCTTTCCACTTGCTTTGTCTTATGTGGAGAGATTTGATTTTAAAATCTTTTATTATATGAGTTTGCATCTTTCCATCACTTCTATTTTATGAAAGTAGACGCTATGTTATTTCATATATAGATATTTATAACTGCCATATATTCATTGTGAATTGGAGTCTTAAACATTATAAAGAAGCATTACCCAATAGAGCTTTCTGGGATAATGGAAGTTTTCTCTGCACCACTTAATTTAATTAAATAAAATTTAAAATGTAGTTTATCACATTAACCATGTTTCTAATGTTCAGGAGTCACAGGTGACTAGTGACTACTGAATTGAAAAGTACAGTTATACAGTATCCTCTTTGTTTTGCTTAATGCTTTTTGGCTTGAATTCTACTTTGTCTGACATCAAAGCCTTGATCCTTGCTTTATTTTTGCTTACTTTTGGCTGGCACAATTTTGCCTAACCTTTTATTTCTAACCTTTCTGGATCACTCAGTTTTAGGCAAGTCTTTTGTATAAAGCAAAATGTTGAAATCTGTTTTAATCTTCAGTTAAAGCCTATCTATATTTATTGATATATACTCTGTTTAATCTTATTTCTTTCATTATTAATACATACTATAAATACTGGTAATTTTCTCTCTCCTTAGAAAATGTCCAGTGGTTTTATACTATGAGCAAAACAAAATTGACTTGTGTCTTCTTTCTTCTCTCATCTCTCCCTGACTTTCCAACTTTAGTCAATAATATTATCTTTCATGGTGTTTATCTTTGTACTCTTACACTTCTACAATTCAGTTTGTCAGCATTAAATGATATCCTCTGACTCTGTCCTTCTGCTTATGATGCAACTTATGTTCTTATTCTGCTTATTCCATTCTCTTGCCTCTTTTTCCGCCAACGTTTTATTATGAAGATTTCCAAACCTACAGCAAAGTTGAAAGAATTTACAGTGAACGCCTATATACCCACCACCTAGATAGTATCATTAACATGTTACTGTCCAGCACTTGCTTTAGGTATAGTTATCCATATATCCAATCTTCTATCCATATGTTAATCTATCTCATTTTTTGTGTATTTCAAAGTAAATTTCTAACATTAGTACACTTTTACCCTCAAAGTTCAGGATGCATATCATTAACTAGAGTTTATTATTTGTTTAAAGTATTTTAATATAAAATTTACATACTGTAAAGTACCCTAACCTTATGTATACCTTTGCTAGTTTTGAAGAGTGGATATGCCTGTGTAACCCAAACGTCTAACAAGATACAGCATTACCGGAAAGTACCCTCATGGCCCTTGCTATTTAATTCCCATTTCCCCAGAGGTAAGCTTCTGATTTTTTCTACCATAAATTTTTACCTGCTTTAGAAATTCATAGAAATCAAGTCAAACATTGTATCATCTTTTTTGTGTAAGGCTGCTTTTACTCAGCAAAACTTAAATTTTTTTTTTTTTTTTTTTTTTTAGAGACAGGCCCTTGCTGTGTTGTTCAGGCTGGAATGCAGTGGTGTGACCATTGCTCACTGCAGCCTTGAACTCCTGGGCTCAAGTGATCCTCCTACTTCAGCTTGCCAAGGAGCTAAGCAGGTGCACAGCAACGTGCCTGGCTACTTTTTTTTTCAAAATTTTTTGTAGGGATGGGATCTTGCTATGTTGTCCGAGTTGGTGTTGAACTCCTGGCCTCAAGCAATCTTCGTGCCTCAGCCTTCCAAAGCATGGGGATTACAGACCAGTGCCCAGCCTAGCATAATGTTGAGATTCATCTATGTAGTTGCTTGCATCAGTAATTTAGTCCTATTTATTAAAGATAAAAATGTATGGCAGTTAGACTATTTCCAACTTGGGGCTATTATGAATAAAGCTTCTATGAACATTCTTATACAAGTAGTTTTGTGAACTATTTTTTTATTTTTATTTGGTCAATACCTAGCAATAGTATTGCTGGGTCATAGCAGATATGCTTAGCTTATAAGAAATTTTGAGACCATTTCCCAAACTGCTTGTACCATCTCACATCCACACCAACAATGTATAAGAGTGCTGGTTTTTCCATATCCTTGCCAATATTTGGTGCTGTCAATCTTTTAAAATTTTAGTCATTCTGGTCGATGTTTAGTAGTACCTTATTGTGATTTAAATTTTTATTTCCCTAATGATTAATGATGTTGAACACTTTTCATTTGCTTGTTGGTTATTTATGTATCTTATTTTATGAAGTATGTATTAGATTTTTTCCCATTTTAAATTAGGTTGTTAATTTTATTATTGAGTTTTTAGTTTATTTGTTGATTTGTTCAATACGCTAGCTACCAGCAATTTGCCAGATATATACTTTGCAAATATTTTCTTCTAGTCTGTGGTTTGCTTATTCATTTTTATAACAGTATCTTTTGATAGGCAGACATTTTAAGTTTGCTGTTTAATTAATCATTTAAAATTGTTTTTATTATTGCTTCCCACGACCTAAGGAGCTTTTGCCAACCCCCCAAGTCACTAAGACATATTATTATGTTCCCTTCTAACTGCTTTATTGCTTTAACTTTCACATTTTGGTCTGTGATCCATTTTCTCCCCTTTTTCTCCCATATTTTGTTACATGTGTTAGTTCTACAACAGCAGAGCATAAAATAGCACTTGCATAACATTTTCCCACCCTTATCTCCAAATTCATTTTAGTCCTACATCTAAATATGTTCGTGCTCACCACTGGTTTCTTGCTAGTACTTCCCCAGTCATCTTTTGGTTGGGTGAAGCTGGTTCTCTAGTAGGCACCTCTGGAAGGGTGTGTTGGTACAAGATTCTCTAATATCTTGCAGATTCAACACTGTTTTTCTTAGCTTCAATACTAGAGGGAAAGTGGGATTGATAAAACATCCTTTTACACACTTTTTTTTTGCTTTGATGAATGTATTACTTGTTATCTTCCATTGTTTATTGTTTAAATATTCATTATCTTCCATTGTGCATTATTTTTCCAACGACATTTCAATTATAGAGACACTGGAAGAGTAATCTACTTATTTCACACTATTTTCTGAAAATAAACGTATAACCATTTCACCTTAACATTATCTTCAGGTTCATGCAAAGGGCTGCCTTACGGATTTCCTTGGTATTAGGGTTAGAAAAGAATTCTCAGTAAAACTGGGTTTCTGTGAGCTTTGAATTTGTGTGCACCAGTGAAAGCATATCCTGAATGTAAGGTACTATATAAATATATGCAATAATAATAATGCCACTATTCACTATCTTTATAATGAGAAGATTATATCTAAGAAGGCAGAAGGAGTTTTCCCTAAAACAAGGCTAACATTCTAGGTCTAGAAATACCAGGAATAATGTATCAAGTTGATATGCCAAAGTTTAGATAACTTAAAGTTTATCATAACAACTTGGGACCCAGATGTGAATTAAGTTCCAATTAATGACTTAGGAAATCTTTGAGTTATCCTGCTCCTCTTAAATGGATTTGTAGTATGTAGCCTGCCATTGTATGAATGTGCCTTTACTGAGTTAAGAATTGTCTGCTGATGGATGGATAGTCAAGTTTGTTCCCAGTTTTTTTTTTTTTTTTTTTTTTTTTTTTCTGACGCAAGGTTTCATTCTATTGCCCAGGCTGAAGAGCAGTGGCATGATCGCTGCTGCTCACTGCAGCCTTAACTTTCTGGGCTCAGGCGATTCTCAAATCTCAGCCTCCTGAGTTGCTGGGACTACATGCGTGCATCACCACACTTGCCTTTTTTTTTTTTTTTTTTGTATTTTTAGTAGAGATGGGATTTTGCAGTGTTACCCAGGCTGGTCTCAAATTCCTGTTGTCAAGCGATCTGCCTGCCTCAGCCTCCCAAAGTGCTGGGATAATAGGGTGAGCCACCGCACCCAGCCTCTTCCCAGTTTTTTGATGCTATAAACTACAGGATAATAACACTCGTATACATACATTTATCTAGTATGAGAACTTATTCTATGTATTTTTAGAAGTAAAATTTTGAGAGGAAAAGAAATGATCATTTTAAATTTTGATACATAATACTAAATTATACTTATGGGTTGTTATAAACCTCAGGACTTATCTTGGCTTGGAAGATGACCAATAACCGAAGGTATTAAGGTCACATTAAAGTTAATATGTATTATTAAGTCACTATCTTTGTTATGAAAAAGTTAATAGAACTGATGAGAGAATTCAAGGTATTGAATGACTGTTGTACAATATGCAGAGGTCATGAAATGGAATGGATACCCCTCACTTTTTTTATAAGATGGAGATAAATTCCTTGTAGGACTATTTAGATGATTTAAGAGATAATAGTTGTAAAACTCCTTGACTAGTACCTGGCACATAGTAGGTGCTCTGTAAACAATTACCATTTTACTATATTTTTATAAAGAGAAGTCATTATCATAATAGAGCCCTCTTTTAGCTTTCATGATCACATTTTATCTAACTCCTGTCGGCTTCTGCTTTCATCAAGTATGAGACCACTGGTAATTAGACTTTAACATTTAAAAATACTAGTATTATTTAGTGTGAGTAAGAGAAAGTTGTGGAGTCTTTAAAAATGAGTGATCAGATTTTATGCTCCAAGGAATGGACAGCTAGGGGTTACTAGTCAAGGCAAGAAGTTGGGGCCAGGAGTGTCTGCCATAGGCCAAGGGTCGGTGCCTGAAGGGTGAGAGTTACCAGCACAAGCTCAGTTGTCAGGAAGTGAAAGCAGGCCAAGAGTCAACAAGCAAGATGACTCACAGGTAACAGGACACCCAAGTGTCAGGAGTCATAAGAAGCCAGGAGCCTGGCTCCACAACCCCAGAAAGGCTCCACTCCAGAGGAGGTTCAGGCCAAGGCACTGTCTGAAGTTCTGAAGCTCAAGGTAGCCAGCCAGGGGCCCAGGGGGACTGAAGCACATCTCCATGCAGAGTAGACTTGGCTGATCGCTGTTTCCGGGCATTTACAGGTTTGTGTGGGTCAGAAGCCAACTACAGAAGAGCTTGTCTGGGTCCCCCAGGTACAAGTAGGTGAATGGGGGAGCAGAAAGTTAGGTCAAATTTAGAAGAAAGAAACAATAAACTTTCTGTGATAGTTGCAGCACACGGTGATGAAATCCTCCTACGGAAAAGTGTTAGAAAAGCTATATACATTTGCATTATCAAGCCTCACATCTGCTGTCATCTCTTGGGAAGTGGAATGTTGCTGTATTCGTTCCCTTGGTTTTCTAAAAGAATGATCTAAATTTCTGACAGATTTGCTAAGATTTAAACAATTGTGGCACTAAATCTCCACTGTATGTTCTGTCTGTGTCTTATTATCACTTATGTTTCTTCCTGGACAACACTGGGGGTGATGGTAGAGGAAGACATTGCTATGTGCTGCTATGAGGAAGATGGGGACAGGAACATGAGAACTATGGTAGGAGTGTTGCTCTTATACTTGGAACCATGAGATATCTATGGAAGTATGAATAACTGTCTTAGCCAGGCACAGTGGCTCACGCCTGTAATCCCCAGAACTTTGGGAGGCTGAGGCAGGCAGATCACCTGAGGTTGAGAGTTTGAGACCAGACTAGCCAACATGGCAAAACACTCTCTCTACTAAAAAATACAAAAAAATTAGCTGGGCGTGGTGGCAGGTGCCTGTAATCCCAGCTACTTGGGAGGCTGAGACACGAGAATCACTTGAATCTGGCAAGCGGAGGCTGCAGTGAGCCAAGATCCCACCACTGCACTCCAGCCTGGGCAACAGAGTAAGACTCTGTCAAGAAAAACAACAACAACAACAACAAAAAAAAAAAAAACAAGAAAAAAAACAGGCAAAACCCAAAAAACTGTCTTAGGCCCTACTAGGGTTTGAATATGGTTTGTTTGGTCCCACCAAGTCTCATGTTGAAATTTGATTCCCAGTGTTGGAGGTGGGGCCTGGTAGCAGGTGTCTGGGTCCTTAGGAATGGCTTGGTGCCATTCTTACAAGAGCGAGTGAGTTCTTACTCTTAGTTCCTGCATGACCTGGTTGTTGAAAAGAGCCTGGCACCTCCCTCGCCTCTCTCTCTTGCTCTCTTCCCATGTGATCTCTGCACATGCCAGCTTTCCTTCTTCTTTCACCACAAGTGGAAGCAGCCTGAAGCCCTCACTTGAAGTGGATGCTGGAGCCATGCTTCTTGTATAGTCTGCAGAACAGTGAGCCAAATAAACCTCTTATTTATAAATTACCCAGCCTCAGGTATTCCTTTAAAGCTTAGGGTCATTAGGCTTAGGGCCTAATGGATGAAGACAGGCCCATTCCCTGGAAAACAATGCCTGAGGCTATACTTTAAAATACTTTATTGGGAATGTCATCCCGTGAAGCAGGAGGGAGGCAAAGGAGAAAGGAGAGCATATATTTTAAAATGTGGGTTATTAAGCTGACCGTGGCTTGGTGAACAAGTGTAGTTGATTGCCTGGTCTCACAGGATGTCTTCAGAGAGATAGTATGAAACTATTACAGCTCCCTCCTGGGGGTGTAAGGCAAAAGAATTAGCCTCTGGCTTCTATTTCCAATTGATTAAAGTTAGCTTCACAGGGCATTACGCCCCCACACTTCCAGGTTGCACCACCTGGTCTCACCATCAGCTGTTGGGGAGGCTAAATCCATGACAGCAACTGTGGCATCTGCAGCATAAGCCGCCGTCCTCAGGGCAAGCCAGAGAATAGGCCTGAGACAGTGGCCTTCCCACATCCCTGCCTGCAACTTGCAGCCTCAAAGGCCCTGTTAGATGGATACCCAATGGGTTCTGCAGCACTGTTTAGCTGAAAACCCCAGCTTCTCATGTCCCAGTATCTCATGCCCCAGCAGCAAAAGGGAAGTCCAGGTCAGATGCCGGTTAGTTATGCTCACAGGTGTCATGAGGGACCACAGCATTGCCTGATGCCGCAGCCATAGGAACACGCAAGCCACTGTGCTGTTCAGCCAGAATGCAAAGCCCAGTACAATGATATTTACATGTCAGCCAAAGGGAAGTCCAGGTCAGATGCTGGCTGGTTATATCCACAGGTGTCACGAGGGACCACAGCATTGCCTGATGCCACAGCCATAGGAACATGCAAGCCACTGTGCTGTTCAGGCAGAATGCAAAGCCCAGTACAATGATATTTACATGTCAGCCAAAGGGAAGTCCAGGTCAGATGCTGGCTGGTTATATCCACAGGTGTCACGAGGGACCACAGCTTTGCCTCATGCCATGCGGCCACAGGAACGCGCAAGCCACTGTGCTGTTCAGCCAGAATGCAAAGCCCAGTACAATGCTATTTACATGTTCCTGATTATACATTAATAACTAACACCATTGAGCACTTACTGCACAAAGCACTTTGCATATAATCTTATGTATTGATCTCATTTAATATACAGTCATATGTTGCTTAATGATGGAGATATGTTCTGAAAAATGCATCATAAGGCAATTTCATTGAGTATACTTACCCAAACCTAGATGGTATGGCCTACTACACACCTAGGCCACATAGTATAGCTTATTACTCCTGAGCTAAAAACTTGTACAGCATGTTACTGTATTGAATACTCCAGGCAATTGTAACACAATGGTAAATACTTGTATATCTAAACATATCTAAACATAGAAAAGGCATAGTGAAAATACAGTATAAAAGATTAAAAAATGGCACACCTGTATAGGGCACTTACCATGAATGGAGCTTGCAGGACTGGAAGTTGCTCTGGGTGAGTCCAGGAGTGAGTGGTGAGTGAGTGTGAGGGCATAGGACATTACTATACACTACTATAGATTTTATAAACACTATACACTTTGGCTATCCTAAATTTACAAAAAAAAGCACTTTTTCCTTAACAATAAATTTACTTTATAAACTTTTAATTCTTTTTTTATTTTTATTTTTATTTTTTACCTTTTGGCTCTTTTGTAATAACACTTTGCTTAAAACACAGTATGTTGTATGACTGTGCAAAAATAGTTTCTTTACTTATTCTATAAGCTTTTTCTACTTAAAAATTTTTACTTTCTTTTACTTTAAAAACTTTTTTTGCTAAAAACTAAGACACAAACACACACATTAGCCTAGGCCTACACAGGATCAGGGTCATCAATATCATTTTCTTCCACCTCCACATCTTTTCCTACTGGAAAGTCTTCAAGGGCAATAGCACTCATGGAGTTTTCATCTCCTATGATATCAGTGCCTTTTGCTGGAATATTTCTTGAAGGACCACCATAAGCTCATTACTCTATGACATTATGCTAGTTACCATGTCACTAGGCAATAGGAGTTTTCCAGCTCCATTATACTCTTATGGGACCACTGTCATATATTCCATTCCTTGTTGACTGAAATGTTATGTGGCGCATGACTGTATATTGTTTTATATTCTATGTTTTCATGTAGTTTTTTATGGTGAAGGGTTCTTTATCTAATTTAATATTTTTCAAAAGCATTTCTCACTGCCAAGGACATATTCCGTACTGTGGATGCATAATAATTTCTTTCACTTTCTCATATTTTTGTACACATGGGTTGTTGGTAATTGTTTGCTCTCATAAATTATTCAGTGTGTGTAAGTCGGATTTGTCTAATCTATGTTATTAAAACAAACAACCCTCAAATCTCCATGCTTTAAAATAACAGATTTATTTTTCACTCACATATTGAATTAGCAAGAAACATTTGCACATCACAGTCACATTGGGACCGAGACCAACAGAACAGTCGCCATCTCAAATGTTGTTAGACACTGTTCCAGAGGTAAAAGATAGCTCTGGAGAGATTCACACTGGCAATTAAATGCATCCTAGAAACGACACATGCCACTTCTGAACTCATTCGTCAGATCTAGATGCAAGGCCCCACCAAACCACAAGGGGGCCAGGAGAGAACGAGAACCAGAAATGGCCAACATTATTTAAGGAGTATGACATCATTACAAATGTCTGTGCAAAATCTTCTTGTTTTGCTACTTGTTTACCTAAACATTTTTATAGAAAAATCATTATAATAATATAAACATTTATGTTTTATTTATGCATTGCTGGAGTTTTGTATTTTGGCTTTTAGACTCATATTTACCCTTTTATACTCTCCTGTCAATGGGAGGCTGGGAGCCTACAAAACTACATTTCCCAGACCACTTTTCTGCTGGATTTCAGTTAAGCAGCGCTAGTGGGGGAAAATCAGAAGAGAGGAGGAAGGGAGAAGCCACGCTTTTCCTGTTTCTGGCTTCACGAGCAGCCATGGGAGACAACTACAAATGATTACAGACTCCAGCAGCAACAAGGTCAGAAACATCAACAAGATTATGGTCTCCTGGCCTCCTTCTGTTCGGGGCCAGTACTGGAGCTTGTGGGCTCTGTGTCATATCGCCTTCTCCCTTTCACTTCTCCAGCCCAAGGGGTAGAGTTAGCTTCCTGCAATCAATGACCTCTAGGTGATAGCATCATCTTCCCACTTTGGTTCCTCCAGCCCTTCTTTTTTTTTTTTTTGAGACAGAGTCTCACTCTATCGCTCAGGCTGGAGTGCAGTGGCGCGATCTCGGCTCACTGCAAACTCCGCCTCCCGGGTTCACGCCATTCTCCTGCCTCAGCCTCCCGAGTAGCTGGGACTACAGGCGCCCGCCACCGCGCCCGGCTGATTTTTTTTTGTATTTTTAGTAGAGACGCGGTTTCACCGTGTTAGCCAGGATGGTCTTGATCTCCTGACCTCGTGATCCACCCGCCTTGGCCTCCCAAAGTGCTGGGATTACAGGTGTGAGCCACCGCGCCCGGCCTGGTTCCTCTAGCCCTTCTAACAATTTTCTAACTAATATGACTTCTTCCTTCCTCCTCCCTTCTAATTACTCTCCCACTATACTGCTTAACTGGAGCCCAGCAGGAAAGTGGTCTGAGAAATGCAGTTTGCAGGCTCCCAAGCCCCTGTATATAGAAAGGCAGTATTAAAGGGTATGAGTCTCAGAGCCAAAATATAAAACTCCAGCATAGGCATCAATATAATCAATCCCATATGAAGCCGGCTCTGTCTAAAATGCCTGATTAGACAGCAACTGATGTAGTATATATATTGCCAAATTGCCCTCTAAAAAGTTTGTGTTAATTTATACCACGTCTCAAAGGATTCAAATGTACCTCTTCCCTTTAACTTTAAAACCACTTTTGCAAAGATTATGACAGTGAGACAAATCTAACATGGCTGACTCCATCTTCCTTGTAGACTCACAGGTCAGCTATCTTCACTCATTCCTAGGAGTAGGCCAAGGTAATCACTGAAAGAATTTAGTTTATAGTTTTACTTTTGAAAAGAAGTTTTGTGGGTACATAATAGATGTATATATTTATGGGGTACATGAGATATTTTGATACAGGCATACAATGTGTAATAATCACATGAGGGTAAATGGGTTATCCAACACCTTAAGCACTTATCTTTTCTGGGTTACAAACAATCCAATTATACTGTTTTATTTAAAATTGTACAGTAAATTATTGTTGACTATAGTCACTCTGCTGTGCTATCAAATACTAGATCTTGTTTATTCTACCTATATTTTTGTACCCATTAACCATCCCTACTTTGCCTGCCCCCCTGCCATCACTACCCTTCCCAGACTTTGGTAACCATCCTTCTATTCTCCATCTCCATAAGTTCAATTACTGTAATTTTTTTTCAGCTCCCACAAAAGTGAAAGCATGCACTTTCACTGTGCCTAGCTTATTTTAATTAACATAACAACTTACAGTTCCATCCATGTTGTTGCAAATGACAGGATCTCATTCTTTTTTATGGCTGAATAATACTTCATTGTGTATATGTACCAAATTTTCTTCATCCATTTGTCTGTTGATTTGTCCAACTGGGTTGCTTCCAAATCTCGGCTACTCTGAATAGTGCTGCAGTAAACATAGGAATGCAGATATCTCTTTGATATACTGATTTCCTTTCTTTTGGTTATATACCTAGCCGTGGGATTGCTGGATCATAGCTCTATTTTTAGTTTTTTGAGGAACCTCCAAACTGTTCTCCATAGTGGCTGTACTAATTTACATTCCCACCAAGAGCGTATGAGGGTTCCCTTTTCTCCACATCCTCGTCAGCATTCATTATTGCCTGTCTTTTGGGTATCAGCCATTTTAACTGGGGTGAGATGATATCTCATTGTAGTTTTGATTTGCAGTTCTCTGAAAATCAGTGATGTTGAACACCTTTTTATATAGCTAATTGCCATTTGTATGTCTTCTTTTGAGAAATGTCTATTTAGATTTCTTGCCCGTCTTTTAATCATGTTACTAGATTTTTTTTTCCTATTGAGTTGTTTGAGCTCCTTATATATTCTGGTTATTAATCCTTTGTCAGATGAGTAGTTTGCAAATATTTTCTCCCATTCTGTGGGTTGTCTGTTCATTTTTTTGATTGTTTCCTTTGCTGTGCAGAAAATTTTTAACTTGATGTGATCCTGTTTGTCCATTTTTGCTTTGGTTGTCTGTGCTTGTGGAGTATTACTCAAGAAACCTTTGCCCAGTCCACTGTCCTGAAGAGTTTTCCCAATGTTTTCTTGTAGTAGTTTCATAGTTTGAGGTCTTAGATTTAATTCTTTAATCCATTTTGATATGATTTATGTATATGGCAATAGATAAGGGTCTAGTTTCATTCTTCTGCATGTGGATATCCAGTTTTCCCAGCAGCATATTATTGGAGAGACTGTCCTTTCTCCAGTGTATGTTCTTGGCACCTTTGTTGAAAGTGAGTTGACTGTAGATGTATGGATTTATCTCTAGGTTCTTTATTCTTTCCTATTGGTCTATGTGTCTATTTTTATGCCAGTACCATGCTGTTTTGGTTACTGTGGCTCTGTAGTATAATTTGAAGTCAGGTAATATGATTCCTCCAGTTTTGTTCTTTTAACTCAGGATAGCTTTGTCTAGTCTGGGTCTTTTATGGTTTCATATACATTTTAGGATTTTTTTTTCTATTTCTGTGAAGAATTTCATTGTTTTTTGATAGGGATTGCATTGAATCTATAGATTGCTTTGGGTGGTATGGACAATTTAACAACATTGATTCTTCCAATCTACGAATGTGGAATATCTTTCCATTTTTTGGTGTCCTCTTCAATTTCGTGCATCAGTGTTTTATAGTTTACTTGTAGAGATCTTTCACTTCTTTGGTTAATTCCTAGGTATTATATTTTATTTGTAGTTATTGCAAATGGGATTACTTTCTTGATTTCTTTTTCAGATTGTCTGCTGTTGGCATATAGAAGTGCTACTACTGATTTTTGTATGTTGATTTTGTATGCTGCAGCTTTGCTGAATTTGTTAATCAGTTCTAACATTTTTTTTTGGTGGAGTCTTTAGGATTTTTTTCAGATATAAGATCATATCATCTGCAAACAAGGATAATTTGACTTCTTCCATTCCAATTTGGATGCTCTTTATTTCTTTCTCTTGTGTGATTGCTCTAGCTAGGACTTCTAGTACTACGCTGAATAAGTGTTGAAAGTGGGCATCCTTGTCGTGTTCCAGATCTTTGAGGAAAGGCTTTTAAGTTTTTCCCCATTCAATATGACACCAGCCGTGGGTCTGTTGTATATATATATATATGACTTTTATTATGTTGAGGTATGTTCCTTCTATGCCCAGATTTTTGAGTGTGTTTTTGTTGTTGTTGTTGTTGTTGTTGTTGTTGTTGTTGTTGTTATGGAGGGATGTTGAATTTTATTAAATGATTTTTCAACATCCGTTGAGATAATTATATGATTTTTGTCCTTCATTCTGTTGATATGACCACACCGATTGACTTGCATATATTCAAACATCTTTGCATCCTTGGGATAAATCTCACTTGGTCATGATGAATGATCTTTTTTAATGTGTTGTTGAATTCGATTTGCTGGTATTTTGTTGAGGATTTTTGCATCAATGTTCATCACAGATATTGGCCTGTAGTTTTCTTCCCTTTTTTTTTTTTGTTTGCTTGTTATGTTTTTGTCTGGTCGTGGTATCAGGGTAATATTGGCCTCATAGAATGAGTGTGGAAGTATTCCCTTCTCTTATATTTTTTGGAATAGTTTGAGTAGGATTGGTATTAGTTCTTCTTTAAATGTTTGGTAAAATATAACAGTGAAGCCATTGAGTTCCAGGCTTTTCTTTGCTGGAAAACTTTTCATGATGGTTTCTATCTCTTGTGTTGGTCTGTTCAGGTTTTGGATTTCTTCATGGTTCAATCTTAGTAGGTTGTATGTGTCTAGGAGTTGATCCATTTTTTCTAGGTTTTCCAATTTATTGGCATATAGTTGCTCATAGTAATCTTTCATGATCCTTTGAATTTCTGCAGTATCAGTTGTCTACTTTTTCATCTCTGACTTTATTTATTTGGGTCTTCTCTCTTTTCTTCTTAGTCAATTGGGCTAAAGGTTTGTCAGTTTTTTTTTTTTTAACCAATGTTTCATTTCATTGATCTTTTGCATTTTTTTAGTTTCAATTTTATTTGTTTCTGCTCTGATCTTTATTATTTCATTTTTCTATTACTTTTGAGTTAAGTTTGCTCTTTTTTTGCCCTAGTTCTTTAAGATGCATTGTTAGGTTGTTTATTTGAAGTTTTTCTTCTCTTTTTCATGTAGGCACTTACAGCTATAAAATGTCCTCTTATTACTACTGCTTTTGCCTTATCCAGTAGGTTTTGGTATGTTGTGTTTCCATTGTCATTTCTTTATTTCCTTCTTAATTTCTTCATTGACCCATTGGTCATTCAGAAGCATATTGATTAATTTCCATGTGTTTGTATAGTTTCCAAAATTTCTCTTGTTATTGATTTCTAGTTTTATTTCATTGTAGTCAGAGAAGATAGTTGGTGTTATTTCAATTTTTTTTAATTTTTAAAGACTTGTTTGTGACCTAACGTATGGTCTACCTTTGGGAATGATTCATGTGCTGAGGAAAAGAATGTATATTCTGCAGCCGTTGGATGAAATATTCTATAAATATCTATTGGGTCCATTTGGTCTATAGTACAGATTAAGTCTGACGTTTCTTTGTTGGTTTTTCTGTCTGGATGATATGTCCAATGCTGAAAGTGGAGTGTTGAAGTCTCCAGCTATTATTGTACTGGGATGTATCTCTCTTTTCAGCTCTAATAATATTTGCTATATATATATATATTTATATTTATATATATTTATATTTATATATATTTATATATATA
Source organism: Pan paniscus (assembly GCF_029289425.2). Lineage (NCBI taxonomy): Eukaryota > Metazoa > Chordata > Mammalia > Primates > Hominidae > Pan > Pan paniscus. Next base: position 89,835,929 of record NC_073261.2, read on the forward strand.
TTTCTGCTTCAAGTTTGGGGTGCATATATATTTACAATTGTAATATCCTCTTGCTGAATAATATATTGACCTTTTTGTCTCTTCTTATAGTTTTTGTTTTGAAATCTATTTTGTCTGATACAAGTGTAGCTACTCCTGCTCTTTTTTGGTTTCTATGGGCATAAATTATCTTTTCCATCGCTTTATTTTCAGTCTATGTGTATCCTTATAGGTGAAGTGTGTTTTTTGTAGGTAAGAGATCATTGGGTCATGTGTTTTGTTTTGTTTTAGCCATTTAGCCACTCTATGTCTTTTGATTGGAGAATTTACTCCATTTACATTCAATGTTATCATTGATACGTTATAATATTTTATTTGTGTATGTGTGTTTATGTGCGTGTGTGTGTGTGTTTCTAGTTGTTTTGTGGTCTTCTCTTCCTCCTTTTTTTTTTTTTTTTTTTTTTGAGATAGAGTCTCACTCTGGCGCCCAGGCTAGAGTGCAGTGGCGTGATCTCGGCTCACTGCAACCTCCACCTCCTGGGTTCAAGTGATTTTCCTGCCTCAGACTCCCAAGTAGCTGGGATTACAGGCATGTGCCACCACACCTGGCTAAGTTTTGTATTTTCAGAGTAGAGACGGGCGTTTCACCATGTTGGCCAGGCTGGTCTAAACTCCTGACCTCAAGTGATCCACCTTGGCTTCCCAAAGTGCTGGGATCATAGGCATGACCCACTGTACCCAGCCCTCTCCTCCCTCTTTTCTTCCTTCCTGTCATGCTCTAGTGAAGATAATTTTTCTCTGGTTGTATAATTTAACTTCTTGCTTTTTATTTTTAATGTATCCATTGCATGTTTTTTGATTTGAGGTTACCATGAAGCTTGCAAATACTATCTTATGAACTATTATTTTAAGCTGATAACAACACTGTTTGCATAAACAAACAAGCAAAAAGAAAACTGATAAAAACTCTACACCTTAACTTTGTCCCCCCACTTTTTAACTTTTTGTTGTTTCTATTTATATCTTATTGTACTACCTGTGTCTTGAAAAGTTGTTGTAATTATTCTTATTCTTATTCTGATTTTGAGACAGTCTCACTCCATTGCCCAGGCTGGAGTGCACTGGCACAATCTACTCACTGCAGCCTCAACCTCTCAGGCCCCAGTGATCCTTCCATCTCAGCTTCCCAAGTAGCTAGGACCACAGCTGCCCACGACCCTCCTGGTTATTATTATTATTATTATTGCTTGTAGAGATTGGGCCTCCCTGTGTTGCTCAGGGTGGTCTCGGACTCCTGGGTTCAAGATCCTCATGCCTTGGACTCCCAAAGTGCTGGGATTACAGGCATAAGCCACTGCATGTAGCCTTGTAGTTATTATTTTTGTTAGGTTCATTGTTTAGTCTTTCTACTTAAAAGTAGTTTACACATTACAGCTATAGTGTTATAGTACTCCATGTTTTCCTGTGTAGTTACTACTAGCAGTGAATATTGCACCTTCAAAGGATTTCTTATTGCTCCTTAACATCCTTTTCTTTCTGATTAATGTACTCCCTGTAGCATTTCTTGTAGGACAGAGCTGGTTTCAATGAAATCCCTCAGCATTTGTTTGTCTGGGAAAGTCTTTATTTCTCCTTTATGTTTGAAGGATGTTTTTGCAGGATATACTACTCCAGGGGTAAAAGACTTTTTTCTTTCAGTACTTTAAATATGTCATGCCACTCTTTCCTGGTCTGTAAGGTTTTTATTGAAAAGTCTGCTGTCCGACATATCAGAGCTCTGTTGTATGTTACTTGTTTCTTTTGTGCTTTCAGGATCCTTTCTTTATCCTTGATGCGTGGGAGTTTATTACATGCCTTGAGGTAGTTGTCTTTGGGTTAAATCTGCTGGGTGTTCTATAACCTTCTTGTAGTTGAGTATTGATATCTTTCTCTAGGTTTGGGAAGCTCTCTTTTATTATCCATTTAAATACATTTTGTGGTTTTTAACTTACTTTTAAGTTCAGGGATACACGTGCAGGTTTTTTACATAGGTAAACTTGTGTCATGGGGGTTTGTTGTACAGATTATTTCATCAGCCAGGTATTTGGCATAGTGCCCATAAGTTATTTTTCTTGATCCTCTCCCTCCTCCTACCCTCTTGTAGGCCCCAGTGTGTGTTGTTCCCCTCTATGTGCCCATGTGTTCTCATCATGTAGCTCTCACTTATAAGTGAGAGCATGTGGTATTTGGTTTTCTGTTTCTGCGTTAGTTTGCTAAGGATAATGACCTCCAGCTCCATCCATGTCCCCACAACACGATATCATTCTTTTTTATGGCTGGATGGTATTCCATGGTGTATATGCACCAATTTTCTTTATCCAGTCTATCATCGATGAGCATTTAAGTTGATTCCATGTCTTGCTATTGTGAATAGTGCTGCATGAATAAATTTTCTACCCCTATCTCTTTCTCTACCTCTTCTTTAAGGCTAAAACTCTTAGATTTGCCCTTTTGAGGCTATTTCCTAGATCTTGTAAGCATGCTTCAATCTTTTTTATTCTTTTTTCTTTTGTCTTCTATGACTGTGTATTTTCAAATAGCCTGTCTTCAAGCTCACTAATTCTTCTGCTTGTTCAATTCTGCTGTTAGTATACTCTGATGCATTCTCCAGTGTGTCAACTACATTTTTGAAATCCAGAATATCTGCTTGATTCTTTTTAATTATTTCAGTCTCTTTATTACATTTATATGGTGAATTCCTTCTCTATGTTATCTCAGATTTTGTTGAGCTTCCTCAAAACAGCTATTCTGAATGTAATGTCTGAAAGGTCACATATCTCTATCTCTTTAGGATTGGTTACTGATGTTTTATTTAGTTCATTTCATGAGGTCATATTTTCCCAGATGGTCCTGATGCTTGCAGATGTTTGTCATTTTCTGGGCATTGAAGAGTTAGGTATTTATTGTAGTCTTTGCAGCCTAGGCTTGTTCGTACCCATCTGTCTTTGGAACGCTTTCCAGGTATTTGAAGATATCTAAGTATTTGGTCACTGCAGCTGTATCTATATTAGGTGGCACATCAAACCCACTAACGCTGTGGTTCTTGCACACTTACAGAAGTAGGTCCTTGGTGGTCTTGGGTAAGATCCAGGAGAATTTCCCTGGAGTACCAGGCAGAGGCTCTTGTTCTGTTCCTTTACTTTTTTCCAGACATATGGAGTCTCTCTCTGTTCTGAGCTGCCTGGATCTCGAGGAGGGGTGACACAGGCACCCTGGCCATTACCACATGGACTGTACTGGGTCAGACCCAAAGTCAGCACAGCACTGGGTCTCACCCAAGGCCCACAGTGACCGCTGCCTAGTTACCACCTATGTTCACTCATGGCCCAAGGAGTCTACAATCAGCAGGTGGCAAATCCAACCAGGCTTGTGTCCTTCCCTTTAGGGCAGCAAGTTCCCCCAGGCCCCGGGCAGGTTTGGAGATGCTGCCCAGGAGCCAGGGCATGGAGTTAGGAACCTCAGAAACCTACCTGGTACTCTATTCCACTGTGGGTGAGCTGGCACCCAACCTGCAAAACAAAGTCCTTCCCACTCTTCCCTCCCCTTTCCTCAAGCAGAGAAAAGGTTGTGTGTCTGGCCACCATCACCCCAGGCCTGGGGTGACTGCTGTCTGCCTACCACCAGTATTCACTCAAGGCTCAAGGGCTCTTCAGTAAGCTTGTGGTGAATGCTGCCAGTCCTGAGTCTCTCCCTTCAGGGCAGTGAGCTCCCCTTCTGGCCCAGCGCACATCCAGAAATGCCATCCAGGAACCAAGGCCTGGAATCAGGGACCCCAGGGACTGCTTGTTGCTCCACCCCACTGTGACCCAGCTGGTACGCAAGCTGCAAGACAAAGTCCCTTTACTCTTCCTTCTCCTTTCCTTAAGCAGAAGGTGTCTTTCCCCATAGTCACCACAGCTGGTAATGTGCTGGGTCACATCTTAAGCCAACATGACTTAGAGTCTCACCCAAGTCCTGCAGCAAGTACTACCACTGTGGAGATTATTCAGGGCCTAACGGAGCTTTCATCAAGAGGTGATGAAGTCTTCCAAGACTGGGTCCTTCCTTTCAAGGTAGCAGGTTCTCTCCTGGCCCAGGCTGTGTTTGGAAATGTCATCCAGGTGCTAGGCCCTGGAATGGGGCCTCAGGCCTCTGCCTGGTGCCCTATAATCTTTTTATACGTCTCTGTAATCCTTTACTGCTCAGGAGTTATGTGGCCAGAGGTCACAAGATTTGTGGCTTCCCCAGTTGCTTCTATAGATAACATTACTATTGTAGAAACTAAGAGTGGTCTTTTGAGAGGTGTTTCAGACTGACTCCACCTGGACTCATGACTCAACTGGTCCTGTGGTCCCCTCACACAGAGGCAGACTTAGTACATGAGGACAGTTTTCCACACCCCTATGACTGCATCCCCAACCAATCAGCAGCATCCATTCCCTAATTCCCTGCCTGCCAAACTATCCTTTAGAAACCCTAACCTCCAAGCCTTTTGGGAGACCAATTTGAGTGATAACTCCAGTTCTTCTGCGTGGCCAGCCTGATGTTAGTTAAACTCTTTCTTTACTGCAATACCACTGTCTCAGTGAACTGGTTTTGTCTGTACAGCAGGCAAAAAGAACCTGCTGGGTGATTACAAATTTGAGGACTCATCTGGGATTCACCCATCCAGGTGCCTGCCTGCAGTTCATCAGGCTCCCACTGGTACAACACACTTGCACGTGAGCTCTAGTGGCTGCTATTTCTCTTGAACTGTGGGCCCTCTATGGTGCTGTCCCTGTCAGTGAGGCACTGTTGACCCATAGTGCCACATTGGCAATGGGGCACTATTCCCCATTGCAATGGATTTTCTCCATTGCAATGGAGAAATCATTCCTGTAAGTCATCTTTAACCTGGTTTGATGAGTCTTCTAGGTGAAACAAACATTCCCTTCCTTCTCTTGATCTGTTGGTCTCTCTGAAGTCACTGTAGTCCCATTACAGGGACTATTAGGCTCTCCCTAAATTGCAGGAAGAGGTTTGGTTTGGGGAGATTTATCCCCACTTGGATGGAGAATAGGGGGCTGGTTTGGAAGAATACTCTTCTGATTTGGAATCTGATCTGCAATCTTGGTTTTGAAGGCCTTCTATTTGTCTGTTTACTTCACCGTGTGTGTTTGCATATGTGGAGAGGACCCCTGAAAGAATTGCTGTTGGAAGTCCAGCAGGCCTAATTTGGTGAACCCTTTTTATTTGTCTGGGCACATTCAGTGAGCCCTGAAGGAAACTCAATAGCTCTAACTCAGGGTGACTGTCCACTCTTCCATCTTACCCAGAGACTGCTCACTAGTCAGAGGTCATCTCAACCCACTTAGAGTGAATCAAAGATGACAGGGACCAATAAGGGCACATTTGAGCCTTACCAGGTTGGTGCCTAGGTGCTTGAGCAGGTGACTAGTGTCTGTCTTTTGTTGGTGTATATTGTTCTGGCCAGAATGAGAAATGTTAATTCAGTTTCCCCATGCAGCCCATTTAGCTGCATCTTGAAAAACTGAGTGGCTTTCGCCTGTGGTTTCATGAGATGAAAAACGATGATTTTCTTTTGTAATTCAGCTTGGCCCCCACAGCTATGGCAGAGCAAGCAGAATCATGAAAATTCACTCTGCTCTTCCAGAAGCTGAAGAGAAAGAAAACACAGAAAGCTGGCAAGCTGGCAAAAGGACAAGAATTTCTTACCAGCCAGGCTTCTGGCCTCTCTCTGTGTGCAAACTGGTTGAGTTAATGGTAAAAATTGCTGTTCATTTCCTCTTCAAAGTTTTTGTTAATGGGAAAAAAGATTTGTGAGATTAGTCTTAGACTGTAGTAAATCTGGTATACTTTGTGCTATGAGTTTGTCTTTCTACATTGTTCTATCATAAAGAGAGATACCGTAGGATAGAATGCAGGCCTTTGCTCCATATAAGCCCACAAATCATTCTACCAAAAAGACAAATGCACTCCCATGTTCATTGCAGCACTGTTCACAATAGCAAAGCTGGTTCTGCAGACTGGCCAGTTACAAACTTGCCTGTGGGTCCCTGAAACAAAAACTGAACAAAGTTTCCCTTTGTCTTGTTTTATGTCCTTGAGAGCTTGAGTTTGTGACCATGTGGGGGTATTCTCTCTTGGTCTGTGCCACCTGAAGGGTGGGAATTTTGGGGTTTATATGAGGCAGCTGGTCTGAAAGGACTGGGGTCTGAAAGGACTGGGAGTTTGAGAACTGCTAGCACACTCTTTGTCCTGAATGTGTCCAGCCCTTGGGTAAGTTTTGTTTTAAAAGGTCCCATTCCTATGGGGCATTTGTCATCTTTTGCTATCGTACACCCATTTCTGAGAAGGAATTCTTAGGGATCATGGAGATGCCTCCTCTACTTCCTCTCTAAAAATACTTCTTGCTTATATGGTAGAAACCTGGAAAATTACCATCTGGGCCTTAAAAAGGGTTTTGGCCAGAGGCATCACATTACCCATACATTATAGTATTCAAACTATACCATAAGACTACAGTAACCAAAACAGCATGGTACTGGTACAAAAACAGACACAGAGACCAATGGAACAGGATAGAGAACCTAGAAACAAAGTCACACACTTACAGCCATCTGATCCTCAATAAAGCTGGCAAAAATAAGCAATGGAGAAAGGACTCCCTATTCAGTAAATGGTGCTGGGATAGCTGGCTAGCCATATGCAGAAGAATGAAACTGGACCCCTACATTTTATCATATACAAAAATTAATTCAAGATGGGTTAAGAACTTAAATGTAAGACCTCAAACTGTAAGAATGCTAAAAGAAAACCTAGGAAATGCCATTGGGACATTGGCTTTGGGAAGGAATTTATAACTCAGTCCTTAAAAGCAATTGACAAGTTTTCAATTTAGAGCTTAATTAAAGAGCTTCTGCACAGCAAAAGAAACCATCAACAGAGTAAACAGACAATTTACAGAATGAGAGAAAATATTAGCAAACTATGTATTCAACAAAAGTCTAATATCCAGAATCTATGAGGAATTTAAACAATTCAACAAGCAAAAACCAAATAACTCCATTAAAAAGTGGGCAAAAGACATGAATAGACCCCTCTCAAAAGAAGACATACAAACAGTCAACAAACATACGAAAAAATGCTTGTCATTGTGAATCATCAGAGAAATGCAAATCAAAACCACAAAGAGATATCATCTTATACCAGTCAGAATGGCTATTACTAAAAAGTCAAAAAACAACAGATGCTGGAGAGGCTGTAGAGAAAAGGGAATGCAAATTAGTACCTGGGTGATGAGATCATCATTCATACCGTATTCATTCCCCAGGAGGAACTGTGGAAAGCAGTCTGGAGACTTCTCAAAGAACTTAAAACAGAACTACCATTTGACCCAGCAATCCTATTACTGGGCATATACCCAAAAGAAAACAAAAAGACACATATAGTCACATGGTAGACATGTGTCTACCAAAATGACACATGTATTCACATGTTCATCGCAACACTATTCACAATAGCAAATACCTGGAAGCAACCTAGGTGCCCATCAGTGGTGGACTGGATAAAGAATATGTGGTACATATATACCATGAAATACTACATAGTCAGAAAAAAGAATGAAATTATGTCCTTTGCAGCAACATGGATGCAGCTGGAGGCCATTATCCTAAGCAAATTAATGCAGGAACAGAAAACCGAATACCACACGTTCTCACTGACAAGTTGGAGCTAAGCATTGGGTATTTGTGGACATAAAGATGGCAACAATAGAACTTGGGACCTACTGGAGAGGGGAGGGAGGGAAGGGAGAAAGGGTTGAAAAAACTATGGGGCACAATGCTCAGTACTTGGGTGATGGGATCATTCATACCTCAGACATCACACAATACACCCAAGTAACAAATCTGCACATGTACCCCCTGAATCTAAAATAAAAGTTGAAAAATAAACAAAGAAATAATCAAGTGAATGAATTTTAAAAAGGCTTTTGGATTGAGCCACTATTGGACCTAAGTACACCATTAAAAGAAAAAGGATTTTAGAGGCCTTTTTAAAATCAACAATTGAAAAAAAAGGTTACATTTTTAAACAGGTTAAATTAAAAGAAGGACATACGAGAATGTCATGGCTGGCCTTAGAAAGTTTTCTTGAGCAGTTAAAATCCTTTGCAAGCTCAAAAATGACCGTCCTAGATTCCTTCTGCAAAGTGAAAGAGTTTTCCCATGCTGTAGCTCAGGAGCTAAGGCTTTGACCTTTCATGATGCCCACCTGGGTTCGACATCTGCTTAGGGAATGAGTCCTTTCTGGTTGGATAGTTGTGGAACTTTAGCCATTTATTGATTCTTTTGCCCTCCATGGACAGCTTTGGATTCTTGTTTTGAATTTTCTTTTATCTGAGCTACTTTTGGGATGATTCTAGATCTTGTAAAAACTGCTTGCTATCTCTTTGGAGATGACTTGTGCCTGTGTGGTTAAGTTATAACCTTAGTTAAGGGTTAATGGTTTCACTTGGGAGAATACCTTTGGGAAATAAGGCTTAAAAGCCACAGGTGTTGGCTGTTTATCCCAGCTAGAGTCTGGTGATTAGTTATTTAAAAGTATTTCCTTAAAAGAGCTCTATGGTTAAATGTCAGCCTCGTTAAAAGCTGATATCCAGCTGGGTGCAGTGACTCACACCTGTAATCCCAGCACTTTGGGAGGCCGAGGTGGGTGGATCACCTGAGGTTGGGAGTTTGAGACCATCCTGGCCAACGTGGCAAAACCCCATCTCCACTGAAAATACAAAAATTAGCCGGGTGTGGTGGCATGCTCCTGTAATCCCAGCTACTCAGGAGGCTGAGGCAGAATTGCTTGAACCCAGGAGGCAGAGGTTGCAGTGAGCCCAGATCACACCACTGCACTCCAGCTAGGGTGACAGAGCAAGACTCTGTCTCAAAACAAAACAAAAACAAAAACAAGCTTGGATATCACAAGCTCTACATATATTTTGAAGCCTTTATGCTTTTCCTCTTCTTAGATTTTGTTTTTTGGAAAAAGTTTTTTCTTCTCCATCAACTGAATTCTGTTTTTCCAGGTACTTCTGTCTGTCCCTCCTTCCTCTTGCCACACTCGATGCCCACATGACAGGACCTAATATATTTTTAGCAACCTGGGACTCCTTGGGAAAAACAGAGCAGACACCACAGACCCCCTTGTGGGTGAAACCTGTTTACCTCATGGAATCCAAGGATTGTAAGTGGACAGATCCCTCTCAAAATCCAAGGCTCTGCTCTGTTTGCATTGTGTTACATGACCCTTGTGACATTTGGGGGCATCAGAAATTACTTGGCATTATGACAGAATTTTTACTCTTGGTATATAACAGTTAGATGGGAGATAGACTTTTAGGGATGGCTGATGGCAGTTGCTTACAGTGAGTGGCTATCACTATAGGGTGATGCTCCGTTGTGCATTTAGGAAAGAAAAGCATGCTCTTGGGCACGTAAAAGGTATGAAATGGAGAATGGGCTGATTACAGAGTGGGCTCTTAGACACTGGGTTGCCCAGCAGCCATAGGGAAATGCCCTTACTGTGAGATATAGTGTGTAAGCATTGCACTGCCTCATTCCGTAGCACTTTCCTCTTTTTTGGGACTGTTAGAAATACCAAAATTGTTAGAAATAGACAACCGGTGCCACGAAGAAATGTCAGCACAGAGACAAAAGATCTCTCAGCAAGGCCATCTTTACTTTCTGCAGAAAGGGTGCTCAATCACAGATGGAACAATGGCAAAAGCACACTTGAACAAAGGAAAAGCAGACATATTTATCCGCCACACATTTGGGTCATCCTTATTGCTATGTCCTGCGTCCATTGGCTGGAGCAGGACCTCACAATGTTAAACTGATACCCAATTTGCTAATAACCTGAAACATTCCTAAATAGGTAAGTGCAAGGAAGAACAAAGAAGTTGCTTACGAAAGGTTTAAGGAAGCAATAACATTTCCAAATAAGGAAGGGACATAGGCTGTGAGCTGGAATGTGTCTGTGAGCATGTCCAACAGTTACACAGACTAGGGCTTAACAAAGAGTTATTAGCACAAAGCAAGGAGACTTGAAGAAAGTCTTTAAAAGAAACTGTTACTTCTAACACTTACAATTTATTCTTTAACAAGAAGGGGAAGTTTGAAGAGGAAACTTTTTACTTTCTACAGGGACTCAGAATTTGGTGTGAAAATGGGATCCCCTTGATTTTGCGGGAATCTGTTGTGTCTCCCAGCTGTACCTGTGTATTAGGCCCTAGATACTGCATGCTCTCTTGGCCTTGTTCCTTAAAAGGCTCCACCTTAACGCCAGTAATCCAGTTAAGAAACTTACATCTTTAAGGAAATCTCCCTGTATAAGGGTGTCTGCTTCTCCTAGCCATCCTAATTGAACTTTTACTCATACCATTCTTCTTTGGTTTGAGTAAAATATGAATCCTCTATCTTGTTTTACCTAAGACTTGTCCCTTTAGAAATGCAAATTTAGAGCGGCCTAGCCAACAATTGTTTAGGGCAACAAGTAAATAGGTAATCAAAAGACTGGTGGTCTAAAGTGGGAAAGAAAAACTTAAAAACTGGCAAATGAAGAATCTTATAACTCTACCAAATCTGCTTCTGTCTGTCTGTGTATTTATATATGTCATGTGTGTGATGTTTCACCACCAAAATATATAAAGGAGCTCTAATTAATTGGCTTAAAAAGGTTAGTGCTTAAACCAAATATTTTGTCAGAAAAATGGAAATTTGAATGCCTTTTAGTTCATATAATTTTAATAATCTTTGGTAAATAAAGACAATTTTTTAAGATAATTGGTAAAATATAATAAAAATATCTTCAGAATTTAGACACTTGGTCTGAATTAGGCAGTTCGGATACTGTCTTTGCTAGATGTTTTAAGGTCATAAACTACTTCTGTGACATATTTTGATAATTGTTGGACTTGTCTGTTTTCCAGCCATTAGATTTTAGGTAAGGCCTGGGGCATGTGGAGTTAGCCATGTCCCCCCACTGTGCTAGGAAGAGTCAGACATTGTTGGCAGCTCTATCCTTGTCCTGGGCTCTGCATCTGACACATGGTTAAAATTGCTTACTTACAAGGTTTTTCACTAAAAATAAATGTTGCTAAGAGTTAACATTGTAACATATGTAATGGAGAAGTTCACAAAAAGAGTCAAAACTCTGTAAAATATTTGGAGAGATTTATTTGGAGCCACATATGAGTGACCAATGGCCTGTGACATAGCCCTCAGGAGATCCTGAGAACATGTGCCCAAGGTGGTCAGGGTACAGCTTGGTTTTTATACATTTTAGCGAGACATGAGACACCAGTCAATACATGTAAGACGTACATTGGTTCATTCCAGAAAGGTGGGACAACTGGAAGTGGGGGCTTTCAAATCATAGGCAGATTAAAATTTTCTGATTGGCAATTGGTTGAAAGAATTATTATCAATAGAAAGGAATGTCTGGGTTATGATAAAGAGTTGTGGAGACCAAGGTTTTATCACACAGATGAAGCCTCCAGGTAGCAGCCTTCAGAGAGAATAGATTGTAAATGGCTCTTTTTTTTTTTTTTTTTTAAGATGGAGTCTTGCTGTGTCGCCCAGGTTGGAGTGCAGTGGCCTGATCTTGGCTCACTGCAAGCTGCGCCTCCCGGGTTCATGCCATTCTCCCGCCCCAGCCTCCTGAGTAGCTGGGACTACAGGCACCCGCCACCACGCCTGGCTAATTTTTTGTATTTATAGTAGAGACAGGGTTTCACGGTGTTAGCCAGGATGGTCTCGATCTCCTGACCTTGTGATCCGCCTACCTTGGCCTCCCAAAGTGCTGGGATTACAGGCGTGAGCCACCGCGCCCGGCCTGTAAATGATTCTTATCAAACTTAAAGAGTCTATTCTATAAGTAAGTCCAAAAGAGAGGATGGCATAATGAGGCATGTTCCAGCTCCCCCTGTCCATCATGGCCTCAAACTAGTTTTTCAGGCTAACTTTGAAATGACCTTGGCAGAGAGGAAGGGTCCATTCAGATGGTTGGGGGCCTTAGAACATTTTTTGGTTTTACAGAGACTATCAGAGAAACAGTTTTACATGCAAAGTATATAAGGAAAGCAAAAAGTGTTTTTGGTAAAAGATTATAAAAAGGAATGGGAATATGGTTTTTGTTAAAGGTGAAGTAATTTTGTCTAATGTAGAGGTTTTTAAGGATTATCTTAAGTTAAAAGAAGGATAGGACAAAACCAAAGATTTAAGCAAGTTGTAGAAGATTTGTGAAAGACTCATCTTGTAAAAGAAGTTCTGTGGATGTAAGCAAGTTGGCCAAAATGTAAAGGGAGCTATTTAGTTTTTCTTTAAATTAAACATTAAGATAAAAAGCACACTAATATAGGGTCAGAATCTGGGCCCGTGTGTCAGAATAACAGGATTTCCTTGGAACATTGATCTGCAATTTAATAGAAAATTGTAAAGAGTTATAAAGGTTTATGGAAATCTTACCTTATGTCCAAATGGTCAAACTGATTAAGATTGAATAGATTTGTTTATAAGTTTTATCAAAAATTGGACCGGCCTGGGCAACATAAGGAGATCTTGTTGCTACAAAAAAATGTAAAAACTTAGCAGGCCTTGGTGGTATTCACCTGTAATCTCAGCTGCTTGGGAGACTGAGATGAGAGGATTGCTTAAGCTCAGGAGTTAGAGGTTCCAGTGAGCTGTGATCATGCCACTGCACTCCAGCCTGGGTCACAGAGTGAGATGCTGTCTCAAAAAAAAAAAAAAAAAAAAAAAGATGGGGGGGTGGTGCTTAACACTAATAATACATGAATGCAAAGGTAAAATTTGGTTTTCTCTTTTGAACACAATTTTTATGTAATATTGAGATGATGAAAGATTTTTATTTTTATTTTTTATTTTTTTGCCTTTTGAGTACACTGCAGGTAAAAAGGAGAGAAAAGAGGGGAAAGAGAAGAGAGAGGTTCAGGTTCAGTTGACCTCATGCTGTCTTTATTGAGTCTTGTTGTTTGGAAAGCTGTCTCCTCTATCAAAGAGTAAAGGTTTTTTGCCTTTTTGAAATTTTTGAGTTATCACTTCAGCTAAATAACCTGTGATTCTATTATTTTGCGATATAAAGTGTTTTAAACCTTCGGTATTTGACAAACCTTCCAAAATCAAAATCTCAGGTTCTAAATTCAACCCTTTTGGCCTCATTAACCTTTTAGGTATTAGGCCCCCTGAAGTCCAAAAGGCACATTTGCCTTATTTGGTATGTGAAAATCACACAAAAAGCATTGTTAAGTATGAAATAGTGTTTGACTTTCTTTGGGTTATATTTGTATGAATGTGTTATTTGTGTGTGTTCCAGAATTGTAGTGAGACTCCTGTAAGTCTAATATGACTTTGTGTATTTTATCAACAATAATTATGATTATGTTAAATCATTGTATGCCACAAAAATAAAGAAATTTGCTTGTCAATTGTGTTTTTAACCACGATTGTTCTAAGATGCTTGTCGTCCACAATTGTTGTTTTACTTTGATCCTTCTCAAAAGGTGGTTTTATAATCAGCTATAGGACTTTGTTGCGTGCTCTTGAATGCAGGTTCTTGATAACTTTAGAAATTGTACTGTTGGAATAGAGAAAAAAACTTCCGGTACTGTCATGGAAAGCTGATGTTTCCATAAGGATTGCTGATCCAGTATCAAGTAGAACAGTCCATTCACATGGACTGAATGAACAGAATACTGAAATAATCTTTTAATGACTTTTTGCTTAAAACTTTGCTGATTTTTTTGTTTTGCTTTTCAGAGTCAAGAAAACTTCTTTTCTTTTGAGTTATTTATAGCTTCTAACAATTGAGCAAAATGTAAAACATATTTCTTTCTCTCTGCCTAATTTCTCTAGAATTTGGAGTATTGTGAGTATTCTTAACTTATGGCAATATGGTTATTTACGTAAGTACAGTAAAAATCTGTTTTGTTAACAGGACACAATTCGAGACGCTGGTTATTTTACCAAGGCTTTGACTAGAATGACATGTTTTCAGACTACTTTTAGGAATGAATGTTGACTTATAGAGCTGATAAAAGGCCCTTGGAAGAACTGGCCTCATGTCTGGTCCTGAAAAGGGTTCCTAGCCTGTGGTAAGTAAAGAATGTCATTTTCTGACAGCCCAGGAACCCCAAGTTATTTTGAAATGTTGAGAAGAGGGGAATTCACCCAAACCACACAGATATTTGCGGGTACAGATAAATCCTTGGCTGAGCTCAAGAGGCTTTTCAAAAGTCTACTCTGATGTTCTGTATATTAAAAAAAAATTCAGCAAAGCCAATTTTTTGAAAAAGAGCCTATATGGCAAATAATTATTCTTGTGCACTTTATGCAAATACTTAGGCAAACTGTAATAAGACTGAAACTTATTTTGCAAATAAATTGATCCTGCTTTGATTTGTCTTTGGTAGAAATGAAAAATTGGAGAGAGAAAAATTATGCTTTAGAAAAACGATAGTATACCTCTTACTAGATTTCAGCCTCGTCTATTATTTTTGAGTCTCTGTTGATGACCTAATATCTGATTGGTTCTTGGATCATTCACCTGGATCCCTCAAAGCTTCAGATTAGTTCTATGGGAACTTCTGAAACTAGAACTTTCACTCTTATGTTTGGGCTCATCATTTGTCTTATAGTCTGCTGTTCTCTTAAGCGCTGTACTAAGCCTGTGTGGATAAGAATACTATTGCTTTTTGTTATGTAGACCTTGGGACTCCAACCCAAAGTTATGTAGACAACTGCAAAGTGGTTTCATTCTTCTCACTCCAGACCCAACCCTGACCCCAACTATGCCCCTGTCAGCAGAAAAGTTAGACTGATTGTTGGCCTTTTCCCACCTCTGTAGCTCACACCTCAGGAATGAGGTATGCCGAAACCCAGGGTGGGAATTGAAACCGCCTTTGCAAAGGTTATAACAGCGAGAGAAATCTAACATGGCTGACTCCATCTTGCTTCTAGTCTCACAGGCTGACTGTCTTCTCTCAGTCCTGAGCATAGGCCAAACTAACCATGGGAAGAATTTAGTTTATAGCTTAACTTCAAAGCAAGGATGATAATAGTTCCTCCCTAAAACTGATCCCCTTTTTTTGTAAGACTAATAAAAGGTCACAAGATTAGGATTATAAGAGGGGCCTGAATTCTGCTAAAACGTAGGCATAGTTTCTTTTTTTTTTTTTTATTATTATACTTTAAGTTTTAGGGTACATGTGCACAATGTGCAGGTTACTTACATATGTATACATGTGCCATGCTGGTGCGCTGCACCCACTAACTCGTCATCTAGCATTAGGTATGTCTCCCAATGCTACATAGGCATAGTTTCTATATCCCTTACTGCTTGCTCAGGAGTCATGTGGCCAGAGGTCACAAGATTTGTGACTTCCCCAATTGTTTCTATAAATAATATCATTATTGGGTTTTTGAGAGGTGTTTCAGACTGACCCTACCTGGACTTGTGACTCATGTCTCCACTGGTCCTGTAGTCCCCCACCCAGGGGCAAACTCAGTACATGAGGACTGTTTTCCACACCTCTATGATTGCATCACCAACCTATCAGCAGCACACATTCCCTAGTCCCCTGCTCACCAAGCTATCCTTGAGAAACCCTAACCTTTCAGCCCTTGGGGAGACTGATTTGATTGATATTTCCAGTTCTTCTGTGTGGCTGGCTTCGTGTTAAACTCTTTCTTTACTGCAATACCACAGTTTTAGTGGACTGGTTTTGTCTGTGCAGTAGTCATGAAGAACCTTTGGGCGATTATGATCTTCACCATAAAGAATACATTTGATATCATTTAAAAATTACCTTCCAGCTGGGCACGGTGGCTCACGCCTGTAATCCCAGCACTTTGGGAGGGCAAGGTGGGCAGATCATGAGGTCAGGAGTTCGAGACCAGCCTGGCCAATATGGTGAAACCTTGTCTACTAAAAATACAAAATTAGCTGGGCATGGTGGCGTGCGCCTGCAGTCCCAGCTACTCGGGAGGCTGAGGCAGAAGAATCAATTGAACCCGGGAGGTAGAGGTTGCAGTGAGCTGGGATCACGCCACTGCACTTCAGCATAGGTGACAGAGTGAGACTCTGCCTCAAAAAAAAAAAAAAAAACCTTCCAACTTGATAGGTACTGTATAGCTCATTGTTTCAAAGCTTTTTGCTTTAGCATACATCAAGATTTATTTAAAAACTATAGTAATTAATATAGTGTGACATTTATACAGGGCTGGACAAATAGATGGAACAGAATAGAGTCCAGAAGCACAACCTATATATAAGGTCATATAATTCATGAGAATAAGACATCACAAAAAGGTGGAGAATGAACAGCCTTATTGACTGTGCTGAGATAACTGACTCCATGTGGGAAAAAAAAGAAAGAAATTTGAGCCTATCTCATACCATACATAAAAATCCATTGCAGATAGATAGCAGATCACTACTAATAATAGAAAAACTGTAAAGCTTTTAGTAGATAATATTTCCATGATCTCTTTTATTTGTATTTCTGTGTTTACTATTTTTTTAAATTAGATATAGTCTCACTCTGTCACCCAGATTGGAGTGGACTGGTGAAATCATAGCTCACTGAAGCCTTGAATTCCTGGGCTCAAGTGCTCCTCCCACCTCAGCCTTCCAAGTAGCTGGGACTACAGGTGCATGCCACAATGCCTTATTAGTGTTTTAAAAAAACTTTTGTAGAGACAGGGTCTCGCTTTGTTGCCCAGGCTGGTCTCAAACTCCTGGGCTAAAGTGATTCTCCCATCTCAGCTTCCTAAAATGCTGGGATTATAGGCATGAGCCACCATATCTTGCCCTTTGTTTACTATTTAGACTGAACTTTTAAAATGTTTATTAGCCATTTGTTCTTTCATAAATTGATTATTCATGATCCTCACTTATTTTAGAGCTATCTCTATTTTTCACTGATTTATAAAATATCTTTATACATTAAGGATTTTCATCTTTTGTCTTTTATTTATGTTTCAAATATAATCCCAGTGTGTTATTACATTTTAAAACTTTTTTTAACTTTTATGTTCAGGGGTACATGTGCAGGTTTGTTAGGTAGGTAAACTGTGTGTCACAGGGATTTGGTGTACAGATTATTTCATCATCTAGGTAATAAGCAAAGTACCCGATTTTTTACTGATCCTCTGCCTCCTTCCATGAACATTTTTTAATATTAAATCAGTTCTACTAATCATTTACTACATAAATCAGTTCTACTAATCATTTAGTATATAATTTCTGTTTTGAGATTTTATTTTAAAGACCTAATTAAGGTTTAAAATTTTCCTCCATAAAATATTGTTTTAACCTAGAGCTATGTAGGGTTTAACAGATAATGAAATTAGAGATACATGGCTTCTTAAAATGTTTTTATTATTTCTTCTATTTATATCTTTTCTTATCTGGTAACAAAGGGCTGTCCAAGGGGCAAAGAGGATGGTACAGAATTACCTCACTTTAGTGAAGTAAGATGCTCCCCATGGAATCAGGGCGGCTCTCCTGGCCAGTGAGCCCTGCACACAATTCCAGTGAAAAGAGGCCCCTGAAGCTGCTCTGCCGTGGGTGTAGTTGTGCCATGAGAAGTAACGACTAGAAGCTCAGACCTCCACTAGCAGCAGTCTTGCCTTCCTTCTTTGTCAGTGTAGCCACCTCCCTTATCTCTATGTTCTAGACCTGCTGTCTCGAAAATTGGTTTTTGATTAGTATACAGATGCTTCTCCGGGCACTACCTCACATTTCAAGTTATGCTTGACATTTTTAGCTAATGCCCTTTTCTGCCTTTTTTTTAGGTGGTTTAAGGAGATGAAATTATGTGTTGAATGAATACATATCTAGAATGTATAAAATTTTAAATGTTATAAATATATAAAATTGTATACATTCTAGATACATATCACTGGAGGATGAGCCATTTTTTCTGTTGTGTTGCTTTTCTTTGCTTTATTTTTATTCGTATTAATTTCTTATTTATTATTTTATTTAAGAAATTACATTTTCATCTCCAAAACAGAAGATCATTGATCCATCTTTTCTGTTAGTTTGGATATAGAAGCTTTCACTCTGAGTGGGGAACAGTAGTTGGGCTGAAGAAAAATCTTGGAGCAAACAGCAGAATGGTGTACCATAAATAGCATATTTGCCTCTTGTTCCTTTCCTGCAGGCTTTTCTTCTTTCATTATGAGAAGCATAATTTTTCTATAGTCTGTTCCACTTCATTTCCCTCCCGGAGACTATTTTATGCGCTCAGGAATAAAAGAAGATGCTGGAGAGGGTG
Source organism: Pan paniscus (assembly GCF_029289425.2). Classification (NCBI taxonomy): domain Eukaryota; kingdom Metazoa; phylum Chordata; class Mammalia; order Primates; family Hominidae; genus Pan; species Pan paniscus. The sequence continues at coordinate 89,854,278 of NC_073261.2, forward strand.
TCCATGGTTTTACACTTTCCAGCGGCAAATACCACCACTTCCTCAGCTCTGTCCCTCCAGTCCAGGGACTGGCAATTTTTTTTCCTGTAAAAGACCAGATAATAAATCTTTTAGAATGTGTGGGGAGTACAGTCTCTGTCTCAGCTACTGACATCTGCTGTTGTCATGGACAGTAGTCAAGGCATGGTGTAAACTAATGAGCATGTTCCAATACATCTTTATTTACAAAACCCATAAAAGCTGTAGATCCTGCTCTAGTCTCAGTGCTGCAGGAGAGGGTAACTGGCAAGTGTGGTTTGTAAACCCTTCAATTTTTGTGACTTACTTTTGTGTAAGAAAGGCATGCCAACCAGTTTGAACCTCACCAGTTTGTTTAGTTTGGATATTAGTTATTGCTGTTAGGTGAGGCAGCTGTGATTGGTGTCATCTACACCTTTTTTCTCTTCCTTATTAAGTCAGGTCACTGTCATTCAAGTCTGTGGGTCGTTTCTGTGGTGGTGGTAATTGCAGTGCCATTTTGTCTGAGAGGTGAACTGGAGAGCAGTCATGAAGTAGGTCAAAGGCCTCACCTGGGAAGCCATTGATTGCTTCAGCCCACAGACAGAATGTTCATTATCACAGATTGAGGTTGTCAGATTTCAAATACCTCAGAAATATGTCTGTTCTCCTGATGTTTTTTGGAAAAGCACTAGTCACTTCCTAACATACTGTAATAGCTAGTTCCATTCCCTTTTCTAAGTGCTGTACATTAGTACTGTATAATTCCCATTTCATTTTTCAGAAAAGAAATACAGTACACTGCTGCTGCTTCATTTGACCTTTTGTATCCATAGGTCAAAGCACATTATAAGAATGCCTGGATTCTCCCATAATTTAGATTATAGTCACTCTTAACCTTTTTAATATACACCTAGTTGGGAAGGGGCATACATATTACCTAAGCATGCCAAGTTGTTGTTTTTTTAAAAAAATCATTTTATAGTGTAAGAATTAGATTCAAAATCAATGTCACATTAATTACACTTAAATCTTTTAATCTCTTATTTATGAGTCATAATGGCTGCTCAATAATGTTTGGAGGTGAGGAGTGGGTCAAATAGGTTTGAGAAAATGCTGGAAAATATAAGATTAAGAAGGTAAATTTTTTAAAAATCTGATCTCCATGATCCTTTTAAAGTTCTTTCTTCCCCTAAGTGTTTCAGAGAGCAAATTAGTGAATAGCCTCTACACACCTTCTATTCCTTCCTTCCCTCCCTTCCTCCTTTCCTTTTGCTTTCCAAAAATCCAATTTTAATGGCTCACAGTAGTAATAGAATAAAATAAATATTAACTTTATTCTCATTTCAGAGAATTGATATTAAAAGGTACTAGACTGACACTAGGAATCCCATTCTAGCTTCATGCTTTGAAATCTTGCTTATGTCCACTATGTTAGGGTCTTTCATTTGCCTAGACTTGTCATCGAGAAAGTTCAGAGAAACATCAGAAATACTGAAGGGTCTATTCTCTTGGAGAATTAGGTGTGTACAGAGCATTTTTATTAACTGGACACCTGGTTCAGGGTCACTACACCCAAGCCTGAGCTGGGATTCCAGCAGGTCTAGCCAATTGGGCTCAGCTAGAGGGTATCTGCATGATATTCTGAGGTATCTCCTGGAAGAAAACTCATCCTGAGGGTAGACAGAGCCAGGACTCTTAAGTGATAGGGAAGGCATGTCTCTGAGTAAAAAGAAATATCTATAATTCAAAGTATTTCTAACCCAATCACATAGATTCATATCTGGCTGTAGGGACTAGAAACTATTAAGATATAAAAAGTATAAAAACTTAAAAGTATAAAAGGTGTAAAAAACTCAAAGACTTACAATTTTCTAAGGCAAGGGGGTGCCATAGATGAGAATAAGAAAAGGCTGAAAGGGGTATTTCCTGCCACCTCCCTACAGATCTTTTTGTCCTTTTAGAGCTGTGCTGAGTAACAGGTCATTGTTCTCAATGGGAGTAACAGGGAATTGGCAGAGGCCATGGTGCTCATCAGAACGAGCAATAGCCCAGAGCTGCTACAGTGGCACACACTAGATATGATGGGGTTGTAGGGGAAGCACCTGTGGGGGCCTGGAAGCATGTGCAGTGTTCAGCCTCTCTTCTGGTACTTGTATCCTGGGACCCAGCATTTGTGTCCTGCAGATGTGCCACTGGTGGCTAGCAGAAGCTGAGTCCTTGGAAGGAACCCTAGTAGCCAGAAGAAGGAGAAGCTGAAAGGACTTAATTCTAAGCAGATGTGAGGTATCTCCCTGGGTGACGGTAAGGCCAGACGTAGTATGAGCTTACAGCCTGCATGAGCCACTGTCTTAGTCTGTTTTCTGTTGCTTACAATGGAATACCTGAAACTGGGTAATTTATGAAGGAAAGGAATTTACTCCTATAGTTATGGAGGCTGGGAAGTACAAGGTGGAGGGGGCACATCTGTTGAGAGACTTCTTGCTGGTAGGGACTCTTTGCAGAACACCAAGGTGGCACAAGGTATCACTTGGCGAGGGGACTTAGCATGTAAATATGCTAGTTCAAGTCTCTTTTCCTCTACTTATAAAGCCATCAGTCCCACTCCCATGATAACCCACTAATTTTTTTTATTTTTTTTATTTTTTGAGATGGAGTCTCACTCTGTTGCCCAAGCTGGAGTGCAGTGATGCGATCTTGGCTCACTACAACCTCTGCCTCCCAGGTTCAAGCAATTCTCCTGCCTCAGCCTCCCGAGTAGCTGGGATTACAGGCACCTGCCACTATGTCCGGCTAATTTTTCTATTTTTAGTAGAGACGGGGGTTTCACCGTGTTGGTCAGGCTGGTCTCGAACTCCTGAGCTCAGGTGACCCACCAGCCTCAGCCTCCCAAAGTGCTGGGATTACAGGCATGAGCCACCGTGCCCAGCAGATAACCCACTAATTTTTTAATCCATGAATCCATGAGTGGATTAATCAATTCATAAGGTCAGAACCCTCAGGATCCAATCACTTTTAAAGGCCCCACCTCTGAATAATCCCACATTGAGGATTCATTCAAACCATAGCAGTCAGTAAGGGCAAGTGCATTAAAACATGAATTTTTATCATTAATGTAATTTGATCCAGGGAGTCCTGTGAAACCATGCTTTGCACTTAGGATGTGAAACCTAGAAATAATCAGGGTTGACAAAGAGCATAGATGTTGTCTATGCCAACCTCCATCCCAATGCAGGAATTCTTTCTCTAGAATCTTTGGAAGATCTGAGCCTAAATATGCTAATAAAGAGAAAGTCACAATCTTTAAAGGTCTATTACACTGCTTGGGATAGGTCTATTTCTTCAGAAATTTTAGTACCTGCTCAAATACCCAAATGTCAGAAATGCTAATCATATACTGTAGCCTAGCAGTCCCCAATATTTTTGGCAGCAGGGGCTGGTTTCATGGAAGACAATTTTTCCGTGGATGGCAGGGGAAGAGGAGGGGATAGTTGGGGATGAAACTGTTCCACCTCAAATCATCAGGCATTAGTTAGATTACCGTAAGGAATAGGCAACCTAGATCTCTCACATGCACAGTTCACAATAGGGTTCACGCTCCTATGAGACTCTAATGCTATAGCTGATCTGACAGGAGGAGGAGCTCAGACAGTAATGCGGTAATGTTCACTCACCTGCCGCTCACCTCCTGCTGTGCAGCCCCAGTCCGTGGTCTGGGGGTTGGGGACCCCTGCTGTAGCCTATAATTAACTAGTAATGTAAAATGGGACCTACAAGAGAGAAAATGTGACTTCAGACATATTTATTTTCATATGTTTATATGCACAAAACATATACGTTAATATACGTATGTTTATACACAAGCAAGTAGGATCTTATAACATAATTTAAGAGGAGTGCTATTTGTCCACTAACAGAAGCAGTATTCACTAAGATATTATTAGCTGTTGTAACAGATAAACCTCTGAATCCCAGTGTTTTAAGAATAAAAAGTTTATTTCTTGCTAACTGGAAGAATAAGAGTTCAAATTTAGTTTTCTTCCAAGCAGTGGATCAGAGACCTAACTTCCTTTCATTGTGTGGCTCTGCCATGTTTGACAGTGGCTTGTAAGGTCACTGTGCTCATGTGCATTAAGCCAGTGAAAAGGGAAGAAATAGGTGAGCAATTGTGGGAGGTTTTCATGGCTTAAGTCTGGAAGGGCTGTACATTGCTTCCATCATCTGCATTCCATTGGCTAGAACTCATTCACGTGACTACATGGAGCTGCAAGGGTGCCTGGGAAATGTAGTCCAGCTGTGTGGCCCAGAAGAAGACTGGTTGAGAGGTGGGCTAGCTTCTCACACAAGTACCCTTGTTTGGCTTTAATAACATCTCCCCACAAAACACTGAAGTATAAGTCAGTCTTGTGTAGTTTTAACTAAAGCCTTAAACATTGTATCTTCATGGATTATGAGAGAAGAAAAATTGCTCAGAGCATCCTGAGCTATGTGAGGTGCATAAAATTTATCAGGCCCCAAGAGACTTGAGTATAGGGCTTCTGTCAAACTCCACCACACACACACCCATGCCTACGGGGAATTGTTTAAAGTTGTTTGGTTCCTAACTAGTTGCCTCACCCATTATCTTCATGTTCCTGGAATTTGTGATACAAAGAACAGTATATAGCCAATCAATAATATGTTATTTTAATGTAAATTTTTGATAAACAAAATTTTTAAATGTTTCCTTTAAAAATTTACTTGTGGCTGGGTGGCGGTGGCTCACGCCTATAATCCCAGCACTTTGGGAGGCTGAGGTGGTCGGATCACCTGAGGTCGGGAGTTCAAGATCAGCCTGACCAACATGGAGAAGCCTGACCAACATGGAGAAACCCTGTCTCTACTAAAAATACAAACGTAGCCAGGCGTGGTGGCACATGCCTGTAATCCCAGCTACTCGGAAGGATAAGGCAGGAGAATTGCTTGAACCCAGGAGGTGGAGGTTGTGGTGAGCTGAGATCGTGTCATTGCACTCCAGCCTGGGCAACAAGAGTGAAACTCCTTCTCAAAAAAAAAAAAAAAAAAAAAAAAAAAATGTACTTGTAACTGCTGCTAATCAGAGTGTATATTCATGGCACCTTGAATCTATGCTCCTGGGTTGCAGTCCTCAAACTTGGCCCAAGTAAACTCTCTGCTTTTGTTAATTTTGCCTCAGCATCTTCCTTTTAGGTCAACAATTACATACTTGGAAATAATGATAGGTAGCAGGCCAGGCCAAGCTCATTCCACCCAGCTTCTTAGCACAGCCCACTTGATGAGGGTCAGATTCAGAGTTTGTGGAGGCTGAAGCTTATGTAATTTGGTGGAATCTGTTTAAGAAAAACAATACAAAATTAGCTATTAAAGTAAATATTTAGAATGAGAAAAAATAACATGATATATCTTAAAAGGTAACAAGTATCACAAACAGTATACAATCTAGAAATACAACATAATATTTTTAAATTGTTACTTTTCTAACACATCTCTGCAATACTTTTGTAAACCAAAAATAAAATTCTAAGCCCCCCAACCATCTGAATGGGCCCCCTCCTCTTGGCCAAGGGCAATCTAAAGTTAACCTGAGAAACCAGTTTAGGCTATGATGGGAATCAGGAGACAGACATTCCTCATTATTTCCTCCGCCCTGTTGAAATTCAGGCCCAGCTGACCTGCATTAACATTAAAACAGATCTTAAGACTCACAAAGGAGACTCCATGTAGCAATAAGATAACAAATTCCAGCCTGACTCTAGTATAGCATCACATGACAGATGGCAGGCCCTGAAAGAAATTAATGTATTTTACCCCAAATTATGTTTCTTTACCATCTCTTAAAATAGTCCTGCAATGCTGTCTCTTGTGGGGAAAATCTACATTCTGAAGAGAAACCCCTTCCTTTTCTAGACCTTTTTCCTGATCCAGGAGAGAATCAACTCTGATAAGAAATATTACAATCTATTCTCTCTGAAGCCTGCTACCTGAAGGCTTCCTCTGCATAATGGGAATCTTGGTCTCTACAACCCCTTATCCTAACGCAGACATTCCCTTCTACTGATTCTATCTGCATAATAGGAACCCTGGTCTCCACAACCCCTTACCATTTTTTTTTTTTTTTGAGACAGAGTCTTGCTCATCTACCCAGGCCGGAGTGCAATGGCGTGATCTCGGCTCACTGCAACCACCATCTCCCGGGTTCAAGCGATTCTCCCGTCTCAGTCACCCAAGTAGCTGGGATTATAGGCACCTGCCATCATACCTGGCTAATTTTTATATTTTAGTAGAGACGGGGTTTCACCATGTTGGCCAGGCTGGCTGGTCTTGAACTCCTGACCTCAGGTGATCCATCCGCCTCAACCTCCCAAAGTGCTAGGATTACAGGCATGAGCCACTGCTCCCGGCTGACCCCTTATCTTAACCCAGACATTCCCTTCTATTGATTCTAAGTATTTAGACAATAACTCAACTCTTTCAACCAATTGCCAATCAGCAAATCTTTAAATCTACCTATGACCTGGAAGCCTCCCAGGCTTTGAGTTGTGCCTTTCCAGACTGAACCAATGTAGCTCTTACATGTATTGATTGATGTCTATGTCTCCCTAAAATGTATAAAACCAAACTGTAGCCTGATCACCATGGGCACATGTTCTCAGGGTCTCCTGAGGGCTGTGTCATTAATCACTGGTCACTCATATGTGGCTCAGAATAAATCTCTTCAAATACTTTATAGAGTTTGACTTTGTTCATTGACACTTTCCCCTTACAATTTGGCTTTTACTCTTTTTTTTTTTTTTCTTTCTTTCTTTCTTTTTTTTTCTTGAGACAGGGTCTTACTCTGTCACCCAGGCTGGAGTACAGTGGTGCGATCTTGGCTCACTGCAACCTCCATCTCCTGGACTCAAGTGATCCTGGCTTTTACTCTTGAATTGGCTCTTCACAGGACTGCAATTTTACGACATTGTTTTCCATAGACAATAGAAAACTCAGTCTTTCCTCTAACCTAGTTTTTCAAAATATTTTTCTTTGTTACTGATAGTTTAGAAAAGTTTCAGGTTTATTGTTACCTGAAAAAAACCAGGGCTCATTTGCCTGGTGAGTAAAAAATGACTCTGCCAGAGAACACAGGTTTTGATCTATAGGAGTTTTATTATCTGTCTCAAGTAAGGAGAACCCTGGGGGGATTCTCCAAAGCAGTGTCTCCAAAGAGGAAAGTGACAGGAGAGTTTTATGGGGCGATGGAGAGGGGAGAGAGTGCATCATCGCATGTAGGGGCGGGGTCCGAGTGGCGCAGATGCATGAGTCATGATGCTGGCACATATGTCACATGTTATGGTAATGACGCTATAGCCCCTGCTGGGGTGGAGATTTTAGCATGGTAATGGGGAAAGTTCACTTGGGTTCATCTATATGTTGCCAGGATCTGTCAGTGGCTGGTTCCAGCTGACCAAATTCCACACTGGGTTTGGGGAAAAACAGGCTGCAAGGCAGGAGGCTGTAAAACAGGCTGATTGCTCAATTTGATTAAATTCCCATAGTCCCTGGGGGCTCCTCTGTTTGCTTACATTATGACTTTGTTAAAAAAAGTTTAGTCTAAAGCTGCCTTTTTATATATTTTAAAGGTTTCCCTGTACCTAGTGAACTGTAGCCTAACTGGATGTGTGAACAGGCTGTAACCTACTCTTGTGCCTATCACTGAGTTTCAGCCAAAGGTGGGCGCTGTTCAAAGTATGTTCAAATAAGGCAAACACTGAGCTGTAACCAATCTGGCTGTTTCTGTACTTCTGTTTTCTGTGTGTCCCTTTTCTTTTTTTGATCCACAAACCTTTTTTGACTGGGCCGTAGTGCTGGAGCCTCCCTGAACCTATTCTGGTCTGGGGGCCGCCGGATTTGCAAATCATTCTTTGTTCATTTAAGCTTTGTTACATTTAATTTGTCTAAGTGTTTACTTTTAACAAGTTGTAAGCCATATTGTCAGGTAAATGTGCAAGATTATCGTCAGATTTGTTAAAACTGCTGTCAGGTTTCTTGTATGAGCACTAAGATTTCAGGGCAATGCAAATGTTTTGTGCAGCAATTAGTCTTTAATATTCTCTGAACTGACAGCACTTTTTCATATGCATTGCATTGCCTCTCCTGGGGTTTTGTAAGTGCCTTGTGCAAGTAAGGGTCCCTTAAGCTTTTTTCCTTAGTTTCATGGTAAATCTACCTCTGCACCAGATCCTACATGGAGGCTCAACCTTTCCCCATTTTCTAAGACCAGCCAATGACCTGGAGAGGCCTGGCTATTTGTTAGAAGACCACCTAAATTCAGCCCTTTTCCTGCCTGCTGAGTCTCTGGGCTTTGCCTGCTTCTGAATCCCTTGTCACTGTGCTTTGCTCCACTGTGAGGCTAGAGAGCCCAGTGAGCCTGCTATAGGGAGCTACGGAGTCGTACACTCTTTTCTGAATATTTTGTTCTGCTAATGACTTGGATATAACTTCAGTACCTGTAGCAGGGCACCTCCACGCAACCCTCCAGGCTGATGGAATTCTAATGACAGGTCTGATTGCAAGTCCTCTACTTCCCCAGTGTGCCCACCCTGCTAGAGATGGTTGGTGAGGTCCTATCCAGCCTAATCACTAGGTATAACTGTAAGAGGAAGGCAGGAGTTTCCTTTGGAGAATAATAGGTGACTTATTCATCTTTTAGGATTCAGCGTGGGTTAGCCAGAAAAGACTACTTGGATGGGAGAGTTTCAAATGCCTTTCTAAATAGCAATGAAAATATTGGAGGAATTGGGAAAATGCTGTTCTAAACACATAAATGGCTCGAGTCCAACTCTCATGACATTCTCCAAAGTAGAGAAAGTCATTTGGGAGCAAATGAAGAAAATAAAAGAATGAAGAACTAGATGAGAAAGTAGAAAATAATTAAAATACTTATAGATAAGGAAAGAGAAATTGTATAGATAAATTTAAAGGAAAGTTGATAAAATAAGGGACGTATGTAGGAGGTTTGCGTAAGGAATAATATTTGAAGGCTACAACTGGGCCAAATGAGTGAATACATGGATTTAAAAATTGTGCAACAACACCTAGTGGTGTGTCTTGCCCATCATTTAAGGTAGCTATTTTCAAATTGTCAAAACAATCAATATGATAATTCAGTTGCCAAGCATAAAAAAGAAATTTCTGTGACTTAGAGAACTACAGAGGCTAATTACAAATTCCAAGGGTATAGGGAAAATACTATTATTCTATGAAACCAATTACTAGTAAATTTGATTTTTCAAAAATAATTTGGCACATGTATAACCACTATCATTTGCAAAATACAGTATGTATAAGTTATTAATTTTGTAGTCTTTCTTCACTCTTCTGACATTTTTGGAAGATGTCAATGCTGTATTTCCTTATAGTGATCTTTGATTAAAGAATTTAATTTCAAAGAAGTAAACATTGTTTATTTTATTAGACACTGGAGATGTGTCTCTGCTTCCAGGGTCATTTAACATTTATTATTAAACAGATATAAAAATCAATGCCTGTTTCATGGAGTATTAAAAGCACAGTCTTTTGCTAATGTCACCCTTTGCCTATGGGAGACTATTTTAATATCACTTTTAGATACAGAACAAACTTAGAAGCAAATCGATCCTCAAAACAATTCAGAGAAACAAACAAATTCCACTTTATAAATCATTCATAGGTAGGATACCACCCATAATAATAGAAGCTTACAGAGGTCTCTCCTTTGTTTAAATGCAAGAGTCTATCCATATGCTGTTGTTTCTCTATGCATTTTACTGGGAGAATTGGAGAGGTATCTTCAGTTCTCTGTACTATTTCTTGGGTGTTAATGACAAAGGAAATGCTCTCTAGTGCTTCCAAAATTTTGGTTGTTTTTACCCCATTCATGGAAGATTATTGAACTAAGGAGTAAAATCTTATCAGGAGTGAGAGGCTAAAGGACCTATTTTTTTTTCCTATCAACAAATGCATAACACAGGTATCCCTATTTAGAGGGCTGGGAAGTTGAGGTTTGTGGCAAAGCAAACTTGAAAAGGAAATGAATAATTTAAAAATTGTTTTGACAAATAAAAATGATGATATATTACCATTAAACCGGGTGTTCAACAAAGGAGAAAGAGTCCTTATTTGTCAAATACCAAAGCCCTACACTTGGCTGACTCAAATCCAAGCATCTCATAGCAAAAGATAACCTTGTTACCCTCAGCTTCTGAAGGTGAAGCAAAAGGCAGCATTACCTTGACCGTCTGTACTGCGCTTTATCTCAAACTTACTTTATTCCACAAAACTGGTGTCTTTGGTCCCCTGTGATTTCCAGTAGTTAATACCCTTAATCCATCACCCTTTCATGATGGGACCAGAGAGCTGGTAAATTTTTTCCCTTGATTTCTGACCTATGTAAGCAATTGCATTGCATCCAGATCACAGCCTGGAATTTTGGAGACATCTTCATTGAGATAGTTCTCATCTGTACTTCCATTCTCTAGTAACTATTTCTACTTGGCATTGATCTTGATTGGTGGCTTAAATGTAGATTAATTACTGCTATGGTGGTGCCAGGTGATCTCAAAGTTGAGTCTCATTGTATTGGAATAGCAAACGTCTTAACCTTTTATATTCTCATGAACTGATATTTATCAGGACACTGCTATCGTTTTTGAAAGAAAATGAAAGGGCTCTGTGCATGGTGAGGCAGGGGGTGGGAACCATCTAGGAGAGATGAAAATTGAGGGCTGCAATGGTGTCTGTCCAAGGTGGTTAGAGCTAAAATTTGAATGGGTTGAATTTGCTAAAGTACACTAAGGCTAAAGCTCCCTTTCTCCTCCCATCCTCATCTTTAAACATGAACTGTCCCATTTCCCTTCCACACTCCTGGCTGTCGTCTTTGGCTGGAGTCCATGGCTTTTCAGTGACTTTCATATGTAAGAACAGTCTTACTATTAGGTATGAAGAAGTCTGATTCAATGTAAATCACAACCTCTATCTTATATTTGTGTTAGCCTCCCGGCCTGCTGAGATCTGACCTGGGAACTGGTTTGTGCTTTCACTTTTCTCCATCACATCCTCCCCCACTCTGCATCCTCTCTTCCTGTTACGTTGGGGTGGTCTCCTGCTGGGGCCTCCTCAACCCTGCTAACCCTTTTCGTGGGATCTTTTCAAGGTGACTCAAGTCTAGCTCTCCTCAGGGCTGTCTTTCCACTTGACCCCAGGGAAAACCATGTATCCTTGCCCAACAGATGGTGTAAGCATGGGCTGCTCACTCTGTAGACCTCTTTCTCAGCACTGTCATCATGGGAAGCTCCCCAGCCTCGTGCCTTCAGAGTTCTTTAGGCAAGAGTTTGCCTCAGTTTTTAACTTCCCATGAGTCTCCAAACTCCAGGGGACTTCAATCAGGATCTCCCAAGAACTCGCTCATGGTGTCCCACTCTGGGCTCACAGGGGCAGCAGTGTCCAGGTCCTTCATCTAAGTATCCAACCAGCTGGAGAGAAAGACACTGTTTATTGATCCTTCTTGCGAGATTGGCCCACACTCTGCTTCTCAGGAAGCCCTCACAATTGGCTTGAGTAGGAAGCACCCCAGGCCCTCCCTCCTAATCTGGCTGACAGTTCTGCATCTCAACGACTCGAATTCTTCTTTAGAATTTCTAGTTTTCTCACCTGTAGGTGGGTCATAGGGTAGGCAGAAAGCTCTGGTTCTGCTCTCACTAGTAAGTCACCCAGTTAACAGCCAGTTGCTGTTATTTCTAGGAGAGAGCAATATTCAAGGCGACAAAGAAGCCAGAAGGAAGAACAGAATCATATCTGTCCCATCTCTGTGGAGACTCCCAGGAACCACTGGGATGACTATGGATGGTGTCTGTGAGAGCTCCCATCACAAAATATCACAGACTGGACAGCTGAAGCAAAATAAATTCATGTCCTCACAGTTCCGGAGGCTAGAAGTCTAAGACGAAGGTGTCAGCTGGGTTGGTTTCTGCTGAGGCGTCTCTCCTCGGCCCGCACATGGTCGTCATCTCACTGTGTCCTCACGTGGTCTCTCCTCTGTGCGAGTGCATCCATGCTGTTTTCTTGTGTGTCCAAATTTCCTCTAGATACCAGTCAGACTGGATTAGGGCACACCCTTAACAAATTTTCTTTTCTTTCTTTTTTCTTTTTATTTTTAATTTGAGACAGTCTCACTCTGTCGCCCATGCCGGAGGGCAATGGTGTGATCTTGGCTCACTGCAACTTCCACCTCCTGGGTTCAAGTGATTCTCCTGCCTCAGCCGCACGAGTAGCTGGGATTACAGGCTCAAGCCACCATGCCCGGCTAATATATATACATATACATATAGTATTTTTAGTAGAGACAGCATTTCATCATGTTGGCCAGGCTGGTCTCAAACTCCTGACCTCAAGTGAGTGATCCGCCCGCCTCGGCCTCCCAAAGTGCAGGGATTATAGGGATTATAGGTGTGAGCCACTGTGTCTAGCCAAAAATTCTTCATTTTAACTCAATTACATCTATGAAGACTTTATCTCTAAATACAGTCATACTCTGAGGTGCTGGGGCTTACAGCTTCAACTATGGATTTTGAGGGGACACAGTTTAGCTCATAACAAAAGGAGAAGGCTGAGGCTGAGTTTAGCTGGCCCATCTGGGTAGATGCAGTCTGGAGAGTGCCTGCTGTCTCCCGTGCCCACTTACCCACAGAGCTGCGTACATCAACAGCACAATGTAGGCACTGGGGGTACCAGGAGTCTTGCATTTCCATGGCTGGGGGTGAATGAGATACTGAAATTCAGGCACTGGTGGTAATTCAGTTCATCACAAATCCCAGTTTGGTGAGACTCACAGACATTCGGGGTATGCACTAATCCAGTTTTCCAAAGAGCAAATCAATCCTCCGGAGTTACAAAGTTACTGTCTCTGTCTTTGCAACATGGAATGAAACTAACATTTCTTTCTTTAAACAATAAGAACAAGGAATTAACAAATCTCCTATGCTAAACCCTTTAATACCAGATTAGAAACAACTAGCTTAGTTTTATGTCTGCCCTAGTCAAATCAGGCAGAAAATTGAGCAATTACATGTCTGTTTGCTTAAATTATGTAAACAATTATCTTAATAGGCTACTTTGTTTTGTTTCTGTAGACCAACACCCATCTGACTTAAGTGGGATTTTTATTTAGCTACATAACATTTTGATTAAGCTATTTTGATGAGCAATATTGGTGCAGCTCTTTTGCTGTCAAGACATTTTGATCACACTTAAAAAGAGAAGAAAAAACCCTACTAAACTTACAGCTTGAAAAAATTAAAATATTTAATGTAAAATAGACATCCTCACCTTTAGTCCCACTTCATCCCTACCTTGTTTACAATGAAGTTTTCCTTTTTTAAAGACAGGAAATTTTAATATGTTTGAATATAAAAACTTAGAGGAAAGAATACAAATGAAAAACAAAGACCTAAGAAAATAAAATTCCAAAGGAATAGGACAGTTTAACACTCATCCTTTTTTTTTTTTTTTTTTTTTTTTTTTGAGGTCAGTCTCGCTGTTGCCCAGACTGGAGTGCAGTGGTGTGATCTCTGCTCACTGCAACCTCTGCCTCCCGGGTTCAAATGATTCTTGTGCCTCAGCCTCCTGAGTAGCTGGGACTACAAGCATGAGCCATTATGCCCCGCTAATTTTTGTATTTTTAGTAGAGATGCGGTTTTGCCATGATTGACCAGGCTGGTCTCGAGCTCCGGGCCTCAAGTAATCCGCCTGCCTCGGTCTCCCAAAGTGCTGGATTACAGGCATGAGCTACTGCGCCTGGCCTAATGCTCATTCTTATACTACCCTTAGTGCAAATTTTGGCAGACTCATCTGGCTGATTTTGTGGAATATTGCTGGATAGTATGGTTCCCTTGCCCCAACACTTGAAACTAAGGAAAATTTGGGACAAGTACTCTTATAAGAAATTTATATTAATAAGTATGCCAGAAAATAAAACATAACGCTACCCAAATATAATTCAAGTCTCCTTATTTCTTTTCAGCTGCAAATGCCTCTGAATTGTCTATGTCAATTTCTCTCTATAAACCTATTGGTGCCTCTTTTGATGCCACCTAGTCTCCAGATGTGCCCTGTTACTCTATTACGGTGTCACCTACTGACGGTCACTGTGCTCAATGTAACTTTTTTCTGCTTTTTTTCTCACTGGTTTTCCCCCAATTCAGTGGGAAGTGGACTTATTTCTGTTTTCTTGAAGGTTCACAGCTTTTTCTCTTTTCTTCATCTTTTTTTTTTTTTTCTTTCCTGTACGGGCCAGAGAAAGATTTCCCATTTCCACTGATTTTTTTCTTCTTCTCAAATTAGTGCCTCAAATGCCTCCCTGAAAACTCAAGTCCACCAATGACAATAGTCTATTTTATTAATTTTGTATTACTTTCCAGTGAAGTTAATTTACATAACTGTAGTATAAAATACAGATTTAATCAAGAGGCAAAATAGGAGGGATGGTAAACAAATTATAATGTCAGATAAACAACTACTGCCAATGGTTGTTTCCATTTATTTTTAAGACACCAGCATTTGATTACTCAGAACACAAGCAGGCATGCACTTGGCAGTTTTCCCTACCCAGCTATTGAGGTGCCTTGTAAGGGTGCAGCCGTGGCCAGTCACCTTGGTTCCTTCTCTTGGAGCCTACTACTGCTTCTTCTCAAGGTGGTTTTGCCTGATCAGGACGCTGGCTTAATCATTAAAATGGAAGGTATGGCTGTTCACTGAAGATTTATCTCTATCGAACTTGAATGAACTGGAATGAAATATTCATTAATAAATTCTAGATTGTGGTCTTTGTCTCCTCAACAGTTTCTTGATTTTTGTTTTTTAAGAGACAGGGTCTTGCTTTGTCACCCAGGCTGAAGTGTAGTGGTGCCATCATAGCTCATTGTAATGAACTCCTGGTCTCAAGTGATCCTCCTGCCTCAGCCTCCCAAGTAATTTGGACTACAGGCACATGCCACTGTGTCTGGTTAATTCGATTTTTTTTTCTTATTGGAGAAAAAGTGAAGAGAAGCTGCTCTTTCCTTTTTGGCAAGCAAGCAACCTTTCCTTAAATTATTGGGTCACCATATAGATTTTTAAATTATTTTTACTTTTGTTTCATCAGCTGTTTTTTTCTTCTAGTTATAAATGATATCAGCAATTACCTTAGATCTTCTCAATAAACTTTCATTTACATACATTCTCATTATTTTACTGTTGCTTTATAATGCCTCTGGCCTTTGCTAAATATGATACTTTGACAACCAGATATTTTCTGATTTTCTATTCAACAGTGTCTTTTGCAGTTCTTATATTTTCTGACTGATTATACTTTTAGGTGGTGCTATGGTTTGAACGTGTCCCCCAAAGTTTATGTGTTGGAAACTTCATCCCCAATGCAACAGTTTTGAGAGATGGGACCTTTGAGAGGTGTTTGGATCATGGGGACAATGCCCTCATCAATGAATTAATAGCATTATCCCAGAAGTGGGTTAGTTATGGCAGAAGCAGATTTCTGATAAATGGATCAGTCTGACTTTCCTTCTCTCCCTGCTCTCTCACACTCTCTTGCCCTTCCACCTTCTGCCTTGAGATGACACAACATGAAAGCCCTCACCAGATGTCAGCACCATAATATTGGACTTCCTCACCTCCAGAACTGTGAGAAATCAATTTCTTTATAAATTACTCAGTCTGTGGTATTCTGTGATAGCAACACAAAATGGGCCAAGACAGGTGACCTATATGTTGAATAACTTATTTTTTAATTTTTTGTCATATAAACTTCCACTCTGATATATATGTGCAAAATTTATGTACATTGTCAAACCAGAAAAGTAACCTTTTAAATCTTAAATGATTAATATGCATATAATGCTCAAGTGCTATGAAGCTCTCTTTAAAAGTTCTTCTATATTCTCTTTCTAATTTTGAATCAAGGGCTGAAAATTAATTCAATAGGCTAGCTTTTCTTAATATATCAAGTGAGTAAGCATGTTTACACATGTTCATTTTCTTATGGCCTGCAGGAGTTGGTAGGAAATAAAAGGTCCAAAATAAATAGATTTTCGCGGACAAATTAGTAGAAGTAGGTTATGTGAGATATAACAAAGTGAAAGAACCTCTTCTTAATTGGAAGCTTTTGGGTATTGATGGACTGATCAAAACAGGTGAGGCTGGCAGGAAGCCTGTGGTTTTTCTAGATTTGTGGCAGTGTAGGAAGCTAGAATTTGGCTGATGGGTATGAGAGTTGCTGGGAAATGAGCTAAGCTTGCTGTCAGGAATTATTAAGAGAAGGGGTTTACAGAACAGTAACTTGGAGCCGGATTCTCTTAAAGAAGTCTGGGCCCAGTACCAAAGGAACTAAAGGAAAAGGCGGGGATAAGGGAATGGGGCCACGACCTGAGTGGAACATGGTCTCTCCTCCTGTAGGATGATCTGGAAGGCTGTGGAGCAACCTGAAGTCCCCAGATAAACATGGGAAGGAGAGATGTGTGGTAGGCACTGCAGAGAAACGTTGCTACTTTATAATTTTATCTGGTTACAAACATTTAAACGGTTTAAATTTACAAGTATTTAAACAGTTTTCTGCTGTTACGCGTTTATGTTTACAGTTAACTATTTAAAATCTACCAAAGCACCAATTAACAATTTATTCCACTCTACAGTTTCTTTCTAATCTAATTCCTCTGTCCCTATGAAGTGGCAAAACTATAGAGAAATATAGTGTTTTCTCACAGACACATCTATTTGGAGCATTCTTATGGATAGCGTTGAGTGCCAAGGTTACCATGAGTGTGCAAACATAAGTTGACCAAGAAAAGTGAGTTTCATCTTGTTTTCCCAAAGGGATATTCAAAATGCATAGGGTAATATCAAGTAATTTATATTTAATTAAAAGTAAAAAGCATCCTGTGTAAGAAATTTGACTAAAATAAAATTGTAATACCATTGGAGCTAAACCAGTGGCAATTTATTTAAGAACATCTGAAAATTTTGACAGTGCTACATTTGGGTTCTAAGAGCAATCATTTTCACTCATATGTGGACACATTATAACAGGTAAATGGAAATATGAGTCAAGAAAAACAAATGAATTTTATCTTAGCCATGTACATAATTTAGAGAGTCTGCATCAACTAGATAGTTTCCTCATAACTTTGTGTCTGTAGTCAAACACCTGGAGAAAAATTGCTCTTTGATACTTTGGAGCATCACTTTTGAGTAATGTTCAGATAGCTGAGTCAGAATGTTTTCTCATCAATCCAAAAGCTATTGTTCACTGTTGACTAATTAGTTCTAGCTCTTGGCTAACTGGGGATCAACATCCACTCCCTTTATGGTTTCAAAGGAAATAGGGAACATTTCCTTTAATTAAATAGTATCTTAGGGTTAATCACAGAACTATTTCATTTGATATGGGACAAATCACTAAAGTAAAACACAACATTTATTGGACTAGTAAACAAGAAAATGTTGGTATTAACATGTATTCATGAAAATGTGTTTCCGTGCTGCCAAGAGATGGACAAAGCATATTGGGAAAAATTTATTCTCTATTACTAACTTCAGATTTATTTTTCAAACTATGAGCTCATCTTTCATCACCTAACCAGCTCCACCTTCTAAGTGAAGTATTTGATCATGCCAGTCCAGAGATGTCACTCTTCTCAACTCCCGAGCATTCGTTGCCTCTACACATTCGTATTTCCTTATGATAATATTTACTTTTTCCTCCCTTTAAAAAAAATTTTGTTTGGCCAGGTACGGTGGCTTACGCCTGTAATCCCAGCACTTTGGGAGGCTGAGGCAGGCGGATCATGAGGTCAGGAGATCGAGACCATCCTGGCTAACACGGTGAAACCCTGTCTCCAGTAAAAATACAAAAAATTAGCCGGGCGTGGTGGCGGGCGCCTGTAGTCTCAGCTACTCGGGAGGCTGAGGCAGGAGAATGGCGTGAACCTGGGAGGCGGAGGTTGCAGTGAGCCGAGATCGTGCCACTGCACTCCAGCCTGGGCGACACAGCAAGACTCGGTCTCAAAAAAAAGAAAAAAAAATTTTTTTTTTTGGACTGAGCCTAGCTCTGTCGCCCAGGCTGGAGTACAATGGCGCAATCTTGGCTCACTGCAACCTCTGCCTTCCAGGTTCAAGGGATTCTCCTGCCTCAGCCTCCCGAGTAGCTGAGATTATAGGCGTGTGCCATCATGTTTGGCTAGTTTCATGCGCGTCCCTGTGAAGAGACCACCAAACAGGCTTTGTGTGAGCTACACGGCTGTTTATTTCACCTGGATGCAGGCGGGCTGAGTCCGAAAAGAGAGTCAGCGAAGGGAGATGGATTATCATTAGTTCTTACAGGTTTTGGCTTAGGCGGTGAAGTTAAGAGCAATGTTTTGCGGGCAGGGGTGGATCTCACAAAGTACATTCTCAAGGGTGGGGAGAATTACAAAGAACCTTCTTAAGGGTGGGGAGATTACAAAGTACATTGATCAGTTAGGGTGGGGCAGTAACAAATCACAATGGTGGAATGTCATCAGTAAAGGCTATTTTTACTTCTTTTGTGGATCTTCAGTTACTTCAGGCCATCTGGGTGTATACGTGCAAGTCACAGGGGATGCGATGGCTTGGCTTGGGCTCAGAGGCCTGACATTCCTGCCTTCTTATATTAATAAGAAAAATAAAACAAAATAGTGTTGAAGGTTGGGGCGGTGAAAATTTTGGGGGGGTGGTATGGAGAGAGAATGGGCGATGTTTCTCAGGGCTGCTTCAAGCAGGATTAGGGGTGGCGTGGGAACCTAAGGTGGGAGAGATTAAGCTGAAGGAAGATTTTGTGGTAAGGGGTGATATTGTGGGGATGTAAGAAGAAACATTTGTCATATAGAATGATTGGTGATGGCCTGGATACGGTTTTGTATGAATTGAGAAACTAAATGGAATAAGAGAAGGAGAAAAACAGGTATAAAAGGTCTAAGAATTGGGACAACTCAGGACATCTGATTAGAGAGTGCCTAAGGAGATTCAGCATAGTCCTGCCAGCAAAGATTATTTATTTACTTCAAGAGTTAAGAGTGGCAGTTTGGGGATAGCACCAGGAGATATCAGCTGTGATGGCTTGGAGAAACTGTAAACCGGCAGTGTAAACAAGAGCAGGGCATGTATGAGTAGTTGAGAATGGTGAATAGGAGTATGACTAGACAAAAGATAGTATGGATGACAAGTTTTTTTGGGGCACAGTCTAAGTTGGTCTGGTGTCGAATGAGACTGGGGCCTAATAAAAAGGAGCATCTATACAGGAGCTTAAATGGGCTGTGCCCTGTAGCATTTTGAGGACAGGTCTGACTTCTGAGAAGCGAAAGTGGTAAAAGTATTGTCCAGTCCTTTTTAAGTTGGTGGCTGAGCTTGGTGAGGTGTGTTTTTAAAAGACCTTTAGTCCATTCTAATTTTCTTGAAGACAGAGGACCGTAAGGGATACAAAGATTTCACTGAATACTAAGAGCCTGAAAAACTGCTTGGCTGATTTGACTAATAAAGGCTAGTCTGTTATCAGACTGTATAGAGGTGGGAAGGCTAAACTGAGGAATTATGTCTGACAGAAGGGAAGAAATGACTGTGGTGGCCTTCTCAGACCCTGTAGGAAAGGCCTTTACTTATTCAGTGAAAGTGTCTATTTAGACTAAGAGGTATTTTAGTTTCCTGACTCAGGACATGTTGAGTAAAGCTAATTTGCCAGTCCTGGGTGGGGGCAAATCCTCGAGCTTGATGTGTAGGGAAGGAAGGGGGCCTGAATAATCCCTGAGGAGTAGTAGAATAGCAGATGGAACACTGAGAAGTTATTTCCTTGAGGATAGATTTCCATGATGGAAAGGAAATGAGAGGTTCTGAGAGGCGGGCTAGTGGTTTGTACTATAGCATAGCCTGCCTTTGCTGGTGTGTGGCGATTAGGCCTGGTGGAACTGCCATCAATAAATCAAGTGTGATTGGGGTGAGGAACAGGAAAGAAGGAAATACGGGGAAATGGGGTGAATATCAGGTGGATCAGAGAGATAGTCATGGGGGTCAGGTGTGGTATCAGGAATAATGTGGGAGGCCAGATTGAAGTCCGGGCCAGGAACAATGGTAATTGTGGGACTTAACAAAGAGTGAGTACAGCTGAAGGAGCCGGGGAGCAGAAAGCATATGCGTCAGGTGTGAGGAAGAAAATAGATTTTGGAAGTTATGAGAAATGTAGAGAGTGAGTTGAGCATAGTTTGTGATTTTTAGGGCCTCTAACAGTATTAAAGCAGCGGCAGCCACTGCATGCAGACATGAGGGCTAGGCTAAAACAGTAAGGTCAAGTTGTTTGGACAGAAAGGCTACATGGTGTGGTCCTGGCTCTTGTGTAAGAATTCTGACTGCACTAACCATGCCTAGGAAGGAAAGGAGTTGTTCTTTAGTAAGGGATTGAGGTTTGGGAGATTAATTGGACACGATCAGCCGGGAGAGCACGTGTGTTTTTACGAGAATTATGCCGAGATAGGTAACAGATGAGGATGAAATTTGGGCTTGACTGAAGTAATGGGGGCTGTCTGTGAAGCCTTGCGGCAGTACAGCCCAGGTAATTTGCTGAGCCTAATGGGTGTCAGGGTCAGTCTAAGTGAAGGCAAAGAGAGGCTGGGATGAAGCGTGCAAAGGAATAGTAAAGAAAGCATGTTTGAGATCCAGAACAGAATAATGGGTAGTAGAGGGAGGTATTGAGGATAGGAGAGTATATGGGTTTGGCACCACGGGGTGGATAGGCAAAACAATTTGGTTGATAAGGTGCAGATTCTGAACTAACCTGTAAGCCTTGTCTGGTTTTAGGAGAGGTAAAATGGGGGAATGGTAAGGAGAGTTTATAGGTTTTAGAAGCCCATGCTGTAGCAGGCGAGTGGTAACAGGCTTTAATCCTTTTAAAGCATGCTGTGGGATGGGATATTGGCGTTGAGTGGGGTAAGGGTGATTAGATTTTAATGGGATGGTAATGGGCATGTGATCGGTTGCCAGAGAAGGAGTAGAGATGTCCCATACTTGTGGGTTAAGGTGGGGGGATATGAGAGGAAGACGTGAAGGAGGCTTTGGGTTGGGGAGAAGGGTGGCAATGAGATGTGGCTGTAGCCCAGGAATAGTCAGGGAAGCAGATAATTTGGTTAAAATATCTTGGCCTAATAAGGGAACTGGGCAGGTGGGGATAACTAACAAAGAGTGCATAAAAGAGTGTTGTCCAAGTTGACACCAGAGTTGAGGAGTTTTAAGAGGTTTAGAAGCCTGGCCGTCAATACCCACAACAGTTATGGAAGCAAGGGAAACAGGCCCTTGAAAAGAAGGTAATGTGGAGCAGGTAGCCTCCGTATTGATTAAGAAGGGACGGACTTAACCTCCACTGTGAGAGTTACCCGAAGCTTGGCATCCGTGATGGTCTAGGGGGCTTCCGAGGCGATTGGGCAGTGTCAGTCTTCAGCCGCTAAGCTGAGAAGATCTGGGAAGGAGTCAGAGAGCCTTGGGCCAGAGTTCCAGGGGCTCTGAAAGTGGCTACCAGGTGAGTTGAACAGTCCGATTTTTCAGTGGGGTCCCGCACAGATGGGACACGGCTTAGGAGGAATCCTGGGCTGTGGGCATTCCTTGGCCTGGTGGCCAGATTTCTGGCACTTGTAGTAAGCTCCTGGGGGAGGAGGTTCTGGAGGAACGCCTGGCCGCTGCGGTTCAGGCGTTTGGAAGTTCTTGTGTGCTGGAGATTTGGCTGGGGTTTGTCTCACAGTGGAGGCAAGGAATTGCAACTTTATTCTATTATTGTACACCTTGAAGGTGAGGTTAATTAAGTCCTGTTGTGGGGTTTGAGGGCCAGATTCTAATTTTTGGAGTTTTATTTAATGTTGGGAGCAGATTGGATAATAAAATGTATATTGAGAATAAGACGGCTTTTTGACCTTTTAGGGTCTAGGGCTGTAAAGCGTCTCAGGGTTGCTGCCAAACGAGCCATGAACTGGGCTGGATTTTTATATTTGATGAAAAAGAGCCTAAATGCTATCTGATTTGGGATAAAGAAAAAGGAGCATTAACCTTGACTATGCCTTTAGCTCTAGCCACCTTTTTAAGAGTAAATTGCTGGGCAGGTGGGGAAGAGCTAGTCGTGGAACTAAACTGTAAGCCGGACCAGGTGTGAGGAGGGGAGGTGATAGAAGGATTATAGGGTGGAGGAGTGGAGGCTGAGGAAGAATTGGGACTTAGCTCGGCCTGGCGACGAGCAGCCTGGGGAGGACGGGAAAGGTCAGATGGGTCTGTAGAAAAGGATGACTGGAAAAACTCAGCGACGCTTGGGGTTGGGACTGAGGGGACAGGCAGGAGGGAAAGGAGGATCTGGGAGGAATCGCATTGGGAACAGAGGCTAGGGAGGGAATGAAGTGTGAAAAATGCCTGGACGTAAGGCACCTCAGAGCATTTGCCCATTTTTCTACAAAAATTATTTAGGTCTTGTAGGATGGAGAAATCGAAAGTGCTGTTTTCTGGCCATTTAGAGCCATTGTCAAGTTTGTATTGGGGCCAAGTGGTGTTGCAGAAGAAAATAATGCATTTAGGTTTCAGGTCAGGTGTGAGTTGAAGAGGTTTTAAGTTCTTGAGGACACAGGCTAAGCGAGAAGAAGGAGGAATGGAGGATGGAAGGTTTCCCATAGTGAAGGAGGCAAACCCAGAGAAAAGAGAGCGTAGAGACATGGAGGGAAGGGGTTCAGGGTTCCCACCCTCCAGAAAAGCGGGAAGGGGGGTTGGGGCATGGAAATAAGGGATTGGGGCACAGAGATAAGAGATTGGGGTGTGGAAATAAGGGATTGGGGGTTCTTGCCCCCTAGAAAAGCGGGACTTGCCGCTAAGGGTGAAGGAGAAGGGGTTGAGGGGTTCTTGCCCCTGCCCCAGAAAAATCATAGAAGGGGTAGAGACAAGGAGAGAAGGGGTTGGGGTACTTGCCCCTTCCCCAGAAAAGCAGAGAATGGGTAGAGACAAGGAGAGAAGGGGTTGGGGTACTCGCCCCTTCCTCAGAAAAGCGGGACTTGCTGCTAAGGGTGAAGGACCAAGGCAGGCGTCCCTGCGTGGTCTGACACCTTTGAAACGTGGGTGAATAATCAGAGGCGTCCCTGCAATGATTAAACACCAAGGGAAGGCTGCCTTCCCAGCCCGTGACCGGCGCCGGAGTTTTGGGTCCACGGATAAAATGTGTCTCCTTTGTCTCTACCAGAAAATGAAAGGAACTGAAATTAAGAGAAGGGAGAGATTGAAGTGTGGCGCCAAGATTGAAAGGAGAAAGAGGTTGAGGGATAGTGAGGGAAGCTGGAGAAGACAGTAAAAAGGGGCCGCTTACCGGATTTGAAATTGGTGAGATGTTTCTTGGGCTGGTCGGTCTGAGGACCTGAGGTCGTAGGTGGATCTTTCTCATGGAGCAAAGAGCAGGAGGACAGGGGGATTGATCTCCCAAGGGAGGTCCCCCGATCCGAGTCACGGCACCAAATTTCATGCGCGTCCGTGTGAAGAGACCACCAAACAGGCTTTGTGTGAGCAACATGGCTGTTTATTTCACCTGGATGCAGGCGGGCTGAGTCCGAAAAGAGAGTCAGCGAAGGGAGATGGATTATCATTAGTTCTTATAGGTTTTGGGTTAGGCGGTGAAGTTAAGAGCAATGTTTTGCGGGCAGGGGTGGATCTCACAAAGTACATTCTCAAGGGTGGGGAGAATTACAAAGAACCTTCTTAAGGGTGGGGGAGATTACAAAGTACATTGATCAGTTTGGGTGGGGCAGAAACAAATCACAATGGTGGAATGTCATCAGTTAAGGCTATTTTTACTTCTTTTGTGGATCTTCAGTTACTTCAGGCCATCTGGGTGTATACGTGCAAGTCACAGGGGATGCGATGGCTTGGCTTGGGCTCAGAGGCCTGACAGCTAGATTTTGTATTTTTAGTAGAGATGGGGTTTTACCACGTTGGCCAGGTTGGTCTTGAACTCCTGACCTCAAGCGATCCATCCACCTGGGCCTGCCAAAGTGCTGGGATTATAGGTGTGAGCCACCTCGCCCGGCCTACTCCAATTTTTTTGTATTGTAGTAAAATAAACATAAAATTACTATCTTAACCATCTGTAAGTGTATAGATCAGTGGCATTCAGCACATTAACACTGTCGTGGAACCATCACCACCATCCATCTCCATAACTCTTTTCATCTTGCAAAACTGAACCGCCCAATCACACTTACTTTTTATGAGGTCGAAAAAATTTCTTATTACTCTTATCACTCCGACATTGTAAGCCCTGTGTATGGGGCACCCATGTATTAGTTATAACATACACATAGGGTATCTACTATTAGGCATTGCTCTAAGTGCTTTGCAAATGTTATCTGGCATAATTATCTTTGTATGTTCTGCAGGATCTAGCAGGTGCTTTGCACGTGAGAGCTAAAATATTTGAGGAATGAACTTCGGTACCACCTAAACATTTCCCATTGACTCTGGCTGTTATTCTGGTTGGCAAGTTAGGAAAGGAGCAGGTTACCTTGGGGAAAACGACTTTCAGGGCATAATCTGCTATTAGGTCGTAAGTTTAAAGAAGTCCTTTATTTTAGCCACATTTAGGCCAAGTTGCTAATAAGGGAAGCTAAGAGGGAAGTTATTCCTAAATGATAGAGAATATAGGAAGTGACTCAAGGCAGTTAAGGTCTTGGCTTTCTAGTAGCACCGCGTTCAACTCCAGGAAGACTCAGGCCACCGGCAGACCCAGGGCTGGGACAGCCTGGGATCTGTCAGCCCGGTAGCGGGCGGGGGCGGGGCTTCGGGCCGGGGCGGGGCCGGGCTGGGCCGGCCTGGGCGGGGCGCGCGACTGCTCCGGGCGGCGATGGCGGCGGACGGGGACTGGCAGGATTTCTATGAGTTCCAGGAGCCGGCCCGGAGCCTCCTGGACCAGGAGAACTGTAACGCGAGCCCCGAGCCTGGGGCGGGGGCGGGGGCGGGGGCCGGGGCGGGTGGGGGCGCCGACGGTTTCCCGGCCCTGGTCTGCAGCTTGGAGGAGAAGCTGAGCCTGTGCTTCCGCCCCTCGGATCCGGGCGCCGAGCCCCCGAGGGCGGCCGTGCGGCCCATCACGGAGCGCAGCCTCCTGCAGGGGGACGAGTGAGTGCGGGGCCCCGGCCGGGAGTGGGCGGGAGCCTCCCCTACCCCTCGCCCGACCTGCAGGCCCTACGGCCGCAGCTCCTCCCTGCGCCCTCCTTCCGCCCGGACGCGGGAGTCCCCGCCCTCTCGCCTCCCTCCTCCGGCCGTCGCCTCGGCTCGCCCAGCAATTTAAATCCTCTGCCCCCCGCCGCCACGCGCCCTGAAAACCTCCGCCTCGGTCCCTCCCGCCCTCCTTCCTGCAAACCAAACCCTCGTTTGTATTAGAGGGGAGTCGCCCATGCAGAGCCCATAGTTAGAGACGGCACCTCCTGGGGCACGTGTGTCGCCATTCATTCACGCAAGTCGCATTTATTAAGCACCTGCTGAGTGCCAGGCGCTGCTTCGCACAGGGAACACCAAAACGACTGGGCACTGTCCCTCCCACTTAGGACACAACGTAGGATGGGAGATAGATTTGTAAACAAATACATGTATGGATGTAATTAGCGCTGCAATGGTTATATGTACCAAATGTGAGAGACTTAAAAGCGTGTGTTTTGGGGAGAGTAAGGAACGACTTTATAGAGAAATGTGCAAACGAGATCTGACTGATGAGTGGGAGTGTGCCTGGCAGGTGGAAAAAAGTCTAACGTTCTAGGTGGAGTATATTGCCTGTGCATAAGTACCAACGTGCGAGGCAGCATTTAGGGCACAGGAATCTGTGGGACCCACCCGGGAGCCCTGGTAGAGTGCGAGCCGCCACAGAGACGAAAACGAAGGGCCCTGCTTACTGATGATAACGATCGCATGGTCTGGTGGGGAGACCAAGGCATACACAAGTAATATTAATAATTACAGAATCACTTAATAGCAATGATAGGAGGTTCACGGGGTTTTATCACAGCTGGGAGAGGTGAGGCGCAGAGTTCCTGAGGGCACTTTTTAAACCACCTGAGCCGCAATTATAATTTGGTTAAGTAAGAGTTGTAATTAGGTACCATGGTTTTACCCCCAAAAGGTGGTAAATAGGAATGGTGAGAGTAAAGGGACTTGAGCATGTTGTGTATATAGGGGGAGAGGAGCCTCCGGAGAGGCTGAAGGTAAAATGAGTGGAATAAGATTGGGCGCGGTGGCTCACACCTGTGATCCCAGCACTTTGAGAGGCTGTGGTGGGAGGATGGCTTGCTTCCAGCAGTTCGAGACCAGACTGGGCAATATCGTGAAACCTGGTCTTTACAAAAAAATTAAAAAAATCAGTGAAGTCCGGTGGCGCATGCCCGTGGTCCCACGGACCCAGCTGCCCAGGAGGCTGAGATGGCAGGATTGCTTGAGTCCTGGAGGCGAAGGTTGCAGTGAGCCATTATCGCACAACTGCACTCCAGCCTGGGTGACAGAGCGAAACTTTGTCTCAAAAGTGAGGACATGGGAAGGAATGGATTTTCAGAGCATTGATGGGATGGAGAGACTCTTAGAGGTTAGGGAAGAATTTTTGAGAGACAGGACAGGAGTCACGGGCACGGAAAGGAGTTTCCAGCCTGATTGTCTCCTTTCCTTTGTGAAACAAACAGATTTATCAGGAATAAAGTAGGAAGCTTGAAAAGACAGCCTTGGGAGTGGGGCCTGTAAACATGGCTGAGCAGTGGTGCAGGCCCACCTGTGTTTGGAGACCATCTCCTTTTATTGGTTCCTCAGTACAGTGTTCTGCCCAGGTGTAGAGAAGGGAAACATTTATAATTGGATTTTATACACACATGCATGCAGTCAGTAGCAAAAGATGACATTTTTGGAAGCCTGTTCCCGAAGAGAAGATAATTTTATGTAAATGTAGATTTAGATACTCTGAATCACTAAACCCAGGACACATTCTGGATTTAAAAATTAGTGTGGATTTATTATGTATTTGGGTTTTTCAAGAGTAGCTGACTTAAATCAATTAGATGATTGTACGTAGATCGTTAACAGTTTTTGTTTCACTTAGACCGTCAGGAGAGTAGGTTATTTTAGCCTTTGCTTAAAAATATTTTGTTGCTCTTGTTAATGGTATTTAGTAGATGATATGTTGGTGGTAATGCATGTCTCTTGACTTGGGAATGCATATGAAATTTCTTTTTTTTCGGGAGTTGGGAGCTGGTCATCACTGGCATTGTCCCTTTTATATTGCAAAAACATACTCATCATTGCTTGATAGTCTGTTCCAGTTCCCTTTTCACTAGATATAATTGATAATTGTTTTACTCAGATATTGCTGTGCTTTAGGTCAAGGGGTCCCCAACCCCTGGTCCACAGACCGGTACTGGAACTGGGCCACACTACAGGAGGTGAGTGGCTGAGTGAGTGAGCAAAGCCTCATCTGTATTTACAGCTCCTCCCCATTGCTTGCATTACCACCTGAGCCATCTCCTGTCAGATCAGCCACGGCATTAGATTCTCATAGGAGCGTGAACCCTATTGTGAACTGCGCAAGTGAGGGTTCTAGTTTGCAGACACCTTATGAGAATCTAATGCTTGATCATCTGTCACTGTTTCCCCTCTCCCCCGATAGGACCATCTAGTTGCAGGAAAACAAGCTCAGGGCTCCCATTGATTCTACGTTATGGTGAGTTGTAAAATTATTTCATTATATATGACAGTGTAATAATAGAAATAAAGTACACCATAAATGTAATGTGCTTGAATCACCCCAAAGCCCTCCCCCACCCTTGGCACTTCATTTAACTTCTCTGAGCCTCAGCTTTTGTTTTGGTTAAATATGGATTGTATTAACCTACTGAGGTTTTACTTATAAGAGTATTCTGCAGGATTCGATGTTGGCAGGACTTTGACCTCCTTGCAAAAGAGCTGTCCTGACCGTTGTTTATGACTGGTTGTAATACTTCATGATAAAGATGAAGGCAGTTCATATGTCTTGACTGCAGAATTCTAGAAATCTTTCACTGGAGTTGCCTCTGTGTCCTTCCAACTACCATTGTTTTGACCTTGGTGGAGACTGTTAGTTGGCTTTCATTTTCTTGGAAGATCAAACTCACTGACAGGCACTTCTAAGTGAAATATTCCATCCCATTTGCCTTTTTCTTACAGCCTTGTTTAAGAAGGAGCAAATAAGCAGACAAAGCAAACTCCTCAAATTCTGGACTGTCTTCACCTGCTAGTGTATCCTGCTTAAGCTCCTGACCAGGATTAGGTCTGTAGTCAGTGATATGGTTTGGCTGTGTCCCCACCCAAATCTCAACTTGAATTG
Source organism: Pan paniscus (assembly GCF_029289425.2). Lineage (NCBI taxonomy): Eukaryota > Metazoa > Chordata > Mammalia > Primates > Hominidae > Pan > Pan paniscus. Next base: position 89,882,701 of record NC_073261.2, read on the forward strand.
TATCTCCCAGAATTCCCACGTGTTGTGGGAGGGATCCTGGGGGAGGTAATTGAATCATGGGGGCTGGTCTTTCCTATGCTATTCTCATGATAGTGAATAAGTCTTAAAAGATCTGATGGGCTTATCAGGGGTTTCCGCTTTTGCTCCTTCCTCATTTTCCCTTGCTGCCGCCATGCAAGAAGTGCCTTTTGCCTCCTGCCATGATTCTGAGGCCTCCCCAGCCATGTGGAACTGTAAGTCCAATTAAACCTCGTTTTCTTCCCAGTCTCGGATATGTCTTTATCAGCTGCATGAAAATAACCTAATATAGTAAGTTGGTACCAGTAGAGTGGGGCGTTGCTGAAAAGATACCTGAAAATGTGGAAATGACTTTGGAACTTGGGAACAGGTAGAGATTGGAATAGTTTGAAGGGCTCAGAAGACAGGAAAATGTGGGAAAGTTTGGAACTTCCTAGAGACTTGTTGAATGGCTTTCCCAAAATGCTGACAGCAATATGGACAATAAAATCCAGGCTGAGGTGGTCTCAGATGGAGATGAGGAAGTTGTTGGGAACTGGAGCAAAGATGACCCTTGTTATGTTTTGGCAAAGAGAACTGGTAGCATTTTGCCCCTGCCCTAGAGATTTGTGGAACTTTGAACTTGAGGGAGATGAGTTAGGGTATCTGGCAGAAAAAATTTCTAAGCAGTAAAGCATTCAAGAGGTAACTTGGGTGCTATTAAACATATTCAGTTTTATAAGGGAAGCCGAGCATAAAAGTTTGGAAAATTTGCAGCCTGACTATGCGATAGAAAAAAAAACCCATTTTCTGGGGAGAAATTCAAGCTAGCTGCAGAAATTTGCATAAGTAGCAAGGAGTCTAATGTTAATCCCCACGACCATGGGGAAAATGTCTCCAGGCCATGTCAGAGACCTTCATGGCAGCTCCTCCCATCACAGGCCTGGAGGCCCAAAAAGGAACAAGTGGTTTCGTGAGCTGGGCCTAGGGTCCGCCTGCTGTGTGCGGCCTAGGGTCCGCCTGCTGTGTGTGGCCTAGGGTCTGCCTGCTGTGTGCGGCCTAGGGACTTGGTGCCCTGTGTGCTCCAGCTGTGGCTGAAAGGGGCGAAAGTACAGCTCAGGCTGTGGCTTCAGAGGGTGCAAGCCCCAAGCCTTGGCAGCTTCCATGTGGTGTTGAGCCCACAGGTGCACAGAAGTCAAGAATTGAGGTTTGGGAACCTCCTTCTAGATTCAGAAGATGTATGGAAATGCCTGGATGCCCAGGCAAAAGTTTGTTGCAGGGCCGGGGCCCTCATGGAGAACCTCTGCTAGGGCAGTGTGGAAGGGAAATGTGGGGTTGGAGCCCCCACACAGAGTCCCTACTGGGGCACTGCCTAGTGGGGTTGTGAGAAGAGGGCCACTGTCCTCCAGACCTCAGAGTGGTAGATCCACCTACAGCTTGCACCATGCGTCTGGAAAAGCCGCAGACACTCAACACCAGCTTGTGAAAGCAGCGGGTAGGGAGGCTATACCCTGCAAAGCTACAGGGGCAGAGTTGCCTAAGACCATGGGAACCTACCTTTTGCATCAGCGTGACCTGGAGTCAAAGGAGATCACTTTGGAGCTTTAAATTTTGACTGCCACACTGGATTTTGGACTTGCATGGGCCCTGTAACCCCTTTGTTTTGGCCAATTTCTCCCATTTGGAACAGCCGTATTTACCCATTACCTGTACCCGCATTGTATCTAGGAAGTAACCAGCTTGCTTTTGATTTTACAGGCTTATTGGTGCAAGGGACTTGTCTGAGATGAGACTTTGACTATAGACTTTTGGGTTAATGCTGAAATGAGTTAAGACTTTGGGGGACTGTTGGGAAGGCATAACTGGTTTTGAAATGTGAGGACATGAGATTTGGAGGGGCCAGGGATAGAATGATATGGTTTGGCTGTGTCCTTACCCAAATCTCAACATGAATTGTATCTTCCAGAATTCCCACATGTTGTCGGAGGGACCCAGGGGGAGGTAATTGAATCATGGGGGCTGGTCTTTCCTGGGCTCTTTTCATGATGGTGAATAAGTCTCACGAGATTTGATGAGTTTATCAGGGGTTTCTGCTTTTGCATCTCCCTCATTTTCTCTTGCTGCCACCATGTAAGAAGTGCCTTTTGTCTCCCACCATGATTCTGAGGCCTCCTCAGCCATGTGGAACTGTAAGTCCAATTAAACCTCTTTTTCGTCCCAGTCTTGGGTATGTCTTTATCAGCTGCATGAAAATGGACTATACAGTCATTCAGTGTTTGAAAATTTCTTATCCAGGAAGGTATGAGCCAGAAACCCAGCAAGTTTAGTAGTCCACAGAAACCCAGCAAGTTTAGTAGTCCACAGACATTGCCTCTAATTCTACTTCACTGGCATTAGAGGAGATATTCCAACAGAGAGGAGAATAGGAATGGACTGTGCATATGGGAGCTTTGCTGGGTAGATGAGTTAGTTCTCTAGAGCTTTTTGGGTTCACATTTTTATTAAGGCTAATTTTATTTTTTATTTTATTTATATATTTTTAGAGACAGGGTCCTGCTCTGTCCCCCAGGCTGGAGTACAGTGGTGCCATCATAGCTCACTACAGCCTTGAGCTCCTGGGCTTAAGCAGTCCTCCTGCCTTACCCTCCAAAAGTAGCTGGGACTGCGGCACATGCCACGGGCCTGGCCAATTTTTTTTTTTTTTTTTTTTTGTAGAGATGTGGGTCTCCCTTTTGTTGCACATGCTGGTCTTGAACTCCTGGCTTCAAGCAATGCTCCCACTTTGGCTTCCCAAAATGCTGGGATTACAGGCATGAGCCACGAGGCCCATCCCTAATGTGCATTTTAAAGCCAAACATCATTTGGGATGTTATGCTTTTAGCCGTTGCAGTCCTATTGCTTCTTTTTAGCGCCCAATCCCTCTTTGTTAACTATGTTATGTCTGTATTTTAAAATTTTCATTCTTGGGCTTAATACCTAGGTGATGGGTTGATAGGTGCAGCAAATCACCATGGCACATGTTTGCCTGTGTAACAAACCTGCACATCCTGCCCATGTACCCCGGAACTTAAAAAAAAAATTCATTCTTATGTTTATGCCCCAGCCAGGATTGTTTTTGTATCCTAGTGTCTTACACACTTGGAAAGAAAGCCTATTGCTTATTCACAATTAGATACCTAATAAACATTTTAGGGTGTTTTTTCTACATGACATCTTTGTGTATACCTCTAACTAGTAAGTAGCTTGTATATTTAGTGTTTGATTTTACGTATCCCAATTAGATTTCAAGTCACTTGTATCTCTGAACTTTAGTTTTTCATAAAACATCATGTTTTATTGTGCTGATTATTACTTTGGTATTGAAACCTGAATTTTGGTTATGAAATTTGAGTTTGGTGTTCTTATCTGGTGTGGTTTGGGACTCTCTTCAATACAGCTCATTTGAATTAATGCTTAGAGTAATGGAGCTGGAAGGAGTATCTGCTTCTTGTCCAGGTCTCTCATTTATAGAAGGGCAGAGGATACCTAAGGAGGTTAAGGGGCTTGGCCAATGACTCGTTATTTGAAGAAGGATGGAGATGAGAGTTTGTTTCCCTAGTCTCAGTCAAATGCCCTTTCCATTTGACCCTCTTGCCTCCCTGTAATGCTGTTGGGTAATAAGGTCAGATAACTGCATTGGATAGAGCCTGGGTGTGTTTTATTGTGAACTCCCTCTCTTTCTCCTTTTCGTTGTATCTGCCTTAGTGCTTAGCTTCTTTATTACAAATTAGATATTAAATCCTATTCTCACATTGAGAGCGAATTCTTTCTCCAGAAAGGATAACAAACCTTTTGTTTGAGAGAGATTTTTCACTTTTTGAAATGGTCTGTTTGTTTGAAGTTACAGAAGAAAAATAAGTGTAATGCACAGTTGTATTTATTACTCATGTGACCCTGGAAACATTTCTTACCCGCCCTGTGTTTCAGTTTCTTCATCTGTAAAATGAGGATAATAATGGTTCCCGATTCTAATGTTGTTTTTGAAGATTACATGAGTTAATATGTGTAAATTGCTTAGAACAGTGCCTAGCACCTAATACAATGGAACTGTTGCCTACTGCCTATTGGCAGTTTTCTGTGTGGCTTCACCTTCCCTTAGGACTTCTTGTCAGCCCAGTTATGTGATTTTTCACCTAGTTTTTGTTTAGGAGACTCTACTTTGTTTATGTTTTTCTGAGAAACAATGTGCTTTCTGTTTTTCTCTGTTTCCTTTGGCATTTGCTGTTCATCTTTCACTGAATATTTGTTTAAGAAAGACATACAGAATGTTAATTTTCATTGATTGTAGCTTTCTTCTTTTTAAGGATTTGGAATGCCCTGACAGATAATTATGGGAATGTGATGCCTGTAGACTGGAAGTCATCGCATACTAGGACCTTGCACTTGCTTACTCTGAACCTCTCAGAAAAAGGGGTAAGTTAGGAATTGAACCAATAGTGTTTGAATGACTGATGCGGATAATAGAACTAAAACAGTAGCATTTCTGCTTAACACAGATTCACTGACCTGCCTCTCATTTCTGAAATTATAGCAGTTTGGGTGGCTCTGTCTTGCTGTCTTGGCTCTAGGGCCATCACCTTGCTGGCACATTCCTCCAGTTCTTCTCCAGCACACTCATTTTTGTATGTGTAGCTAAATTTCCATCACAATTTTTTTTTTTTTGACGGAGTCTCACTCTGTTGCCCAGGCTGGAGTACAGTGGCTTACTGCAACCTCTGCCTCCTGGGTTCAAGCGATTCTCCCACCTCAAACTCCCGAGTAGCTGGGATTACAGGCATGAGCCACCAAACCCGGCTAATTTTTGTATTTTCAGTAGAGACAGGGTTTCGCCGTGTTGGCCAGGCTAGTCTCAAACTCCTGACCTCAGGTGATTCACCTCCCAAAGTGCTGGGATTACAGGCGTGAGCCGCTGCACCTGGCAGTGATGATGCACTGAAACACTCAGTAAAATTTTGATGCACTGAAACACTCAGTAAAAATGCTAGCCTTTGGTTTAATGTACTGAGAGTATAGGAATCTCAACACGGAGTTAAGTTTTTAATGAGTGTAGTGACCTGCTAGACATGATATGTTGTCAGGAGACTGTGTATTCCTGTGAATACTGGAGAACCTTTAAAAGATATTTTAGTTCTTGGCTTTTAAAATACGGTCTTGGCTAACTTACCTTTCTTGGGGACTCCTGTGTACATCCTGGTATTGTAAAGTGAAGATGCCTTGACTAAGAAGTGTGAGCATGAGTGATGGGACAGGTAGGGAGGCAGAAAAGGGTTGAGAATTACTTGAAATGGAAAATCACAGTGTTAAGCTTGTTTAAATCTGATGAGAAACATAGCCAAATTATCTAAGTTTCAGGGCCAGGCTGTTTAAGTTCCTTATCAAATAATAATGTGAACTCATGCCACATCTTCTTGCGTGCTCTATATTTCATTAAGTGTAATTATGTGATTATTGAGAATATAGTGCAGTAGGCCTGTCAGTATTTTACATAGTATTGTTAATGTTTTGTTAAAAGGATTTTCTTACATATGTGATCAGAAAAGCCTACTGTTATTATTTTCTAGTAAAATGTAGAATTCTGGCTATATTTCCCAGTATTCAGTAGCTATGGAAATCTTCCTGACTGTGCCAGTCATTAATCCCATTAAGCTTTGCAGACTGACCTGGCATACATTTAATGAAAAGGAACAAAATGAGGGATCTTTTGCTCTGTCTTGTTTACTTAGGTCCTGGCTATCATTTTGGGCTTAGTTAAAGTTTCCCTTCCTCTCTGAAGCTTCCTATTACTGTTTTAGCCTTTGCTGATCTCATGGAATTATACAATTTTAGAGTTGGAAGGGGCTTTAAAGGACACTTAATCCAGCCTCTCACTTGGGGGGAATCCTCACCTCCAGCATCTCTGACAGATGGTCATTTAGCCATGGCCTAAATTCCTGCACGGAAGGAAAACACACTCCCCTCTAGGGGAACTGATGGCACTTGTGGGGTTGTGAACTTCGAAAGGACTTGTTATCTGTGCCAGGGGGTTTAGCCTTGCTGTCTCATGGGTGCTAGTCCCCAGATCACTTTGTCCCTGTCTCTAAAATTACCACTGCCTTCTCTTGTTAATCATATGTTTCTGGGTCTGTCACTAGATTGTGACTTCCCGGCAGGTATTTGTATTTGTCTTTATAGTAACTATACTGTTCCTGGCACATAGTAAGTATGAAGATACCTGTTTATTGAGTGAATAAGTGAATAGCCTTGTCAGTGAAACTGTAGGGCCCAGAGATCGTGATAGAAAGGTTTTAAAAAAATATTTTCTATATTATTTAAAAAAATGCAGAATGCACCAAAACCAGTCCATGGGTACTACTTTTTTGACATATTAAAAAATAGCATAGAAGAGTTTTCATTCATAGTTTCAAAGACAGGCCCATTAGCAGCATGAATGAGACACTTTAATCCAATTTCATTGACTAAATGTACAGTGGGCCCACCATATTGTCTGGTTTCACATCTGCTGCTTTAGCCAACTGTGGATTAAAAAACTTGAAAAAAAACCCACAATAAAATAACAACACAACAATTGAAAATAATGAAAATAAAAAACCAAAAACCAATACAATATTACTTTATAATATAAATATTGTATAGTTATATACAATATAACTATAAACCTTTTACCTTGTATTAGGTATTATAAGTAATTTACATATAATTTAAAGCTTATAGGAGGATGTGCACAGGTTATATGCAAATACTACCCCACTTTATATAAGGGACTTGAGCATCTGCAGATTTTGCTATTGGGGTGTCCTGGAACAAATTTCTCTCAGATACCGAGGGACTGCTGTATGTCTTGTATTGTTCTTAGATTGCATCTTTGGAGGTTGCTCCCTTTTGCTGCCTTTTGAATGTTATTTTCAATGCCAGGGTAATGATACGGCCAAGGCAGTGATTAGTAATGACGAAGAGTTTAATGCTAGTACTGACATTAAAAAGTCTTACCTGGGTGGGCGTGGTGGCTCATGCCTGTAATCCCAGCACTTTGGGAGGCCGAGGTGGATGGATCACCTAAGGTCAGGAGTTTGAGACCAGCCTTATCAACACGGTGAAACCCCGTCTCTACTAAAAATACAAAATTAGCCAGGCGTGGTGGCGCATGCCTGTAATCCCAGATACTTGGGAGGCTGAGGCAGGAGAATTGCTTGAACCTGGGAGGCAGAGGTTGCAGTGCGCCGAGATCATGCCACTGCACTCCAGCCTGGGTGACAGAGCGAGACTCTGTCTCAAAAAAAAAAAAAAACAAAAACAGCCTTACCTGGAAAAACTCAGCAGATGAAAGTGAACACGTGATCATTCACCTATCATCTCTCTGTTGTAACATGACTATTCCGGTGATGAATAGAATTGAAATCAGAACTCTGTTTCTCAGGGAGGATTAGCACACACTGAGTTTCTGAAAAACAAATGGGCAATAAGGACTATGTAAGAAGCCACCACGTCATTCTATTACATGGTATATAATTAAACATTTTTTTTTAATCTAGCAAAGTTACTCTATTTACCATTGCCACCTGGTGCTCTATTCGTGCCATGACTAAGCTATGTAAAATTTACCTTTTGAAAGCATTCTTTAGATTATTTTACTTATAAAACAAAGTGTATAGAAATTTTTTTTGACAGAAGAATGGTTTTTGCATTAAAAAGAGAAAAACATTCAGGAAAACTAGTTTGCTAGATTGCAGTTTTAAATTTTTCTTTGATTGAAGATTAAGATGGCATACTTCTAAATTTGATATGTCTTTTTTAGAGTAAGGCAACTGGTATCTTTCAAATTCTTACGTGGGCACATTTTTTCCATTTGATGTATCTTCAGTTTTATACAGGGAAACAGCACCACCAGGTCTGTATCTAACCCTGGCATTGGAAGGAGTGATGGGAATGCTTGGCAAAGAGAAGGCACATTTAATGCTGAAGGGAGGAGTGAATAATGATACCCATGACAGCCAGGGCTAGTTTGCAAAGCCTGAAAGATATTCCAGCTCTTAGCATATGCCATCTCTGTGGGGAATGGACTTGGCTCTCTCTCTGGAAAGATGATCTGGGATCATTTCTGTTGTCATGGAAATTTATTATAATAGTTTACTGTTATTACTCATGTGTTTTGGCCATAACCCTATTCTAAATCTGGTGCCATTCTTGAATATACTTATATGATAGAATGCTTATCATTCATTTCAGCTTAAGAACATCTTCTGTGCTGTATTTCTCCTTCCATGTGCATTTCTTTCAGGACAGGGACTTTTGTATGCATCTTTATACCTTTAAGAGTAGAAATAAGAAAAAGATAATGTCTTTTGACATTTGATTGATTGATTGATAGATTGAGAGAGTGTCTCCCTCTGTTGCCCAGGCTGGAGTACAGTGGCGCCATCATAGCTTACTGCAGCCTCCAACTCCTGGGCTTAAGCGATCTTCCCGCTCCAGCTTCCTGAGTAGCTAGGACTACACACGAGCACCGCCATGCCTGGCTAATTTTAAGAAAATATATTTCTGTAGAGACGAGGTCTTCTTGTGTTGCTCAGGGTGGTCTTGATGTCCTGACCTCAGGAGATCCTCCCACCTTGGCCTCCCAAAGTGTTGGGATTACAGGTGTAAGCCATGGCAACCTGGGCTGCCTTAGGAGTAATTTTTTTTTTTTTTTTTGAGACATGGTCTGGCTTTGTTGTCCAGGCTGGAGCGCAGTGGCACCATCTTGGCTCACTGCAACCTCCACCTCCTGGGCTCAAGTAATCCTCCCACCTCAGCCTCCTGAATAGCTGGGACTACAGGCATGTGCCATCATGCCTGGCTAATTTTTTGTAGCAATGGGGTTTCACCATGTTTCCCAGGCTGTTCTCAAACTCCTGAGCTCAAGGAATCCACCCGCCTCACCTCCCAAAGTGCTGGGATTACAGGCATGAGCCACTGTGCCCACCCCGGATTAATTTTAAAATTAAAACTTTTAGTATTTATAAGCCAGAAGGGGAAAAATAAAACAAAATCATGGTCCTCAAGTTGCAACATAGGAAGAGTGATTGGGAAGGGGGTGTGAAGTGTTCGAAGTGTAAGGATCGATGAAACTAATCGGTAGGTCTACTCCATGGTATCGACATGCCTTTGTGATCACAGTGTGCCACATTTTCATCTTCTACAATATTGAAATCATACATCCCCTCTCATCAAGAGCCTAGTCTCTTGATCTTTCTCCTTCTTTAAAAAATTAAATTATTAAAGGAACAGCTGTCATAGTTTAAAAAGTGAATTAGAACTGTAAGACTTAAATGAAAAGGCAGTCTCTGCTCCACTTGATTTCTCCTTACCAGAGGTGGCCACTTTAAATGATATCAGCTATTTCTTTTAGCAGATAACATGCTCATGCCATTTTACTTGATATTATTTTCTCAGTTTTAGACTTTATTTATTTTCTACCTAGAGGGTGAAGGTTTAGCTCTCTTACTGTCCTTTGCCAATCCCTGACACCATACCCTCCCAAAAACTTCCCTTTCCCCATCTTCCCAATATAATTACATAACATCTGGGGTTGAATTAATCTTCATCATTTATATTTACTATTTAAATGTGCACAGTTGACCCATTATGATATATTATGTTTACATTTTTTCTACTTAGGTTTTTTCTTAGGATACTACCTGCCTTTTTGTGGTTTATTTAGTTTATAATTAGCTGACCAGTTCAGCCTCAATAGAGCCGTAGAACTCATTTTAGTAAATGGACCACCCTAGGTAATCTATCTAGTCCTTCTGCTCTCCCTCCCCACCCACCTCTCCCTCTTCTCCATGCTCTCTGCAGTAAAAATTCTAATCTGAATGTTACTCTCTAGTGTAGCTTTACAGTCATCATTCTGGGATTTTCACTTTACTATCATTACGAGAATTCTCTTTGTCACTTGTTATTAGACCACATATCTTTTTTCTTTTTTCATTTTCCTCCTGGTAGCTTTTTGAGAAAGGGCGCATGAGAGGTAAATTTTTTCAGAACTTGTATGTCTGAAAATGTCTTTATCCTAAGCCCCTGCCTACTTGTTTTAGCTGGATATAGGATTCTAGGATGGAATTTCTCCAAACATGGAAGTTACATTGATTATTTTCTACCATCTGTTGTTGCTATTGAGAATTCACATGACATTTTGATTCCTGATCCTTTTAATGTGATTTTTTTTTTTTCCTCCCTGGAAGCTTTTAGATTCTCCTTTTTTCCACACAGTGTTCTTAGTTCATGATGCTGTGTTGAAGGCCATGGCCAGGCCTTTGCTAGGCTGATGGTGCAGTAAGAAATAAAATGAGAAGGGATGTCGTCACTGTGCAGGAGCCTGGAGTTGCACTATAGGGTTGTAGGTGGACCGTGCAGTGTTAATGGGGCCCTTCTCCCAGCCTAATGTTGGAAAGCCAGCATGCCAGTGCTTCTTCCCTTGGCCCTTCTCACGTGCAGGTTTCTTACTCTGTAGGCTGTGTTCACCTGCAAACTTCAGATGCTCATGTTATGAAGAACTAGGGAAGCAGTAGGAACCTACATCCACTCTATTGTGTCCTCAGCTTTAGACATATATCCTCTGCATGGATAAATAATTTTGCCAGGTAAAATTTTATCATTTTAGTTCTACACTATGTAATAGAATGACATGGTGGCTTCTTACGTAATCCTTGTTGCCCATTTATTCTTTGGAAACTCAGTGTGTGCTAATCCTTCCTGAGGAATAGAGTTCTAGTTTCAGTTCCATTCAACACCTGAATAGTCATGTCATGACAGATAGGTAGATGATAGACAGATGTTCCCTTGTTCATTTTAATCTGCTGAGTTTTTTCAGGCAAAGTTTTTACAATCAGTATTGGTACTAAACTCTAAGGCTGTTTATATTGGTGTGGGCAGGGTTAAGGGAAACTAACTTGATGTGGTGCATTCCCCCAGGGCTGGCAACAGAAACTGGTACTTTAGCAGTCCTGGGCGTGAAGAGGTAAGGAGAGGGAGAAATTACCAGAAACTGTTGAGATTGGCCTTGTGGGAGAAGTCTGCTAATCAGAGCTATGGCTTTAGTGAAGAGCCATAGTCAACAAATGACAGTCTGACAGGGAGGAAGACAGCAAAGTACATGCCCAGCCTTCACCATCCCACCTTCCAATCTCCCAGTGTCTGCCAATGGGGTTTAACCCACCTGGAAGCCAGACAGCAAGGGCATCCTTTGATGTCTTCCATAAAGGTCGTCCTCCTGGAGCACAGAGCAGGGTGGAAGATGGTGAGGAGGTGAGTGGTGAATCACCAGCTTAGTTAGGTTTAAAGATGTTTTTGGAACCTAGGGTTATTATTTTTTGTTAAGAAGGAACGTGCAATTGGAAGGGCTAAGTGTGATGCTCATGGACAGATCCCGCCGTTCAGGGAGTTGATCATCTTTTACTCAAATATTAGAAGTTAGTTTGCAAGTAACTAACTTTTATGTTTTCTTTAGAATGTTAATGTCTACCAATCTTACTGTGTGTCGCTAACCCTGCCCATATTCTCCCTTCTATTCACTGTAATTCCCTATGACTTGCTAATGAATACCATATTTTTTTCTGCATATCTGTCAGCTTTTATAGCAGTCTTATGCAGCGTCTCAGTGATTTCATATTTATTCTACATTCTTTTCATTTCTGTTCAAGATGAATATGTACTCATTGCCTGGTACAGAGTGATTGTAATAATTTCACCCTCTCGAGGGAAAGCTCTTAGTAGTTGCTTTTCTCTGCAGCCTCTTTTACTCAGAGCTGTTAACTTTGTTTTGATGAGGATGTCCTGCTTTTAATGATGGGTATTTTTGTTTTTAGGTAAGTGACAGTTTGCTCTTTGATACGTCAGATGATGAAGAGCTGAGAGAACAGCTGGATATGCACTCAATCATCGTCTCCTGTGTTAATGATGAACCCCTCTTCACGGCAGACCAGGTATAGAGGAGATACTCAGCAACGCAAGGAAAGGAGACTCTAGAGCTGAAAAACGGCTTCTTATTATGACAGTACATGATGGCTGTTGGTTTACTTATCTTTCCTATTTTTTTCTGGTTATACAGGCTTAATAGTTAATTCTTCCACAGAGAAAAATAAGTATTTGTGATCTGAAGCAGAAGGGATTATGTTAGTTGGGAAGGTTTCCAACAGAGGCCTTGTTGAAGATTATAGCAAGGTACCAAGGAAAGGTTGTTGCTTAACCCCAAACCAGAAAAATATGTGAGTTTCCTTGTTTCTTTAGATTTACCCAAACACAGACAAACTGTAAAGTATCTGTGTAGAAATTATTTAGTATCTTTAAAACCCTGGGTAAAAAGCATTAGCATGTATTAAAGTAACATATTGTGTGCCCCAGAAAGAAGTGAGCATTATTCCCGTGGAATGCGCTAATAAGGTCAACCCTGTATTCACTTAAAACCAGTCGAATCAGCTTTCTCATTTTCTGAATACTCTTCCCACCTCTGTTGTATTGTTGAAATGCGATGCCAGAACTTCTTCCTGAAATAAAATGTTCCATGGCTACTCGGACTGTGAATTCTACCACACTCTATTTTTAGGCTGGAAAGATGAGATCAGTAAGGAGATATATTATGGCAAGCTTGGGAGGAGTACATTAAAAATGTACATTAAAATTGTGTTATTTGGATCCTCCTTAGTCATATTTGTGGTTGAATTGTTCTAGGCGTGGGAAGAATGTGGTGCTTAAAAAAGCAAGGTAATAGTAGGTTGGAAGGTTGTTTTGAGGTAGTGGGTAATCTAGGGATAGACATGACCTTGAGAATTCATTGTCCCCTCCTTGACCTGCCTAATACCGTAAACTCTCCCTTTTTTTAAGAGTTGGAATAACAGATTCTGTAGGATCCTTGAGTGGCTCATTGTACCATATTATATTTCCTGTTTTGGAGACTCTTCTTATAATTAACATAATCCCATCTCCTTCAGATTTGCCTTTGTTTTTCCTTGGTGGAAATCTTACCTGTTAAGCTTGTTAATTCATAAAGCATGGAAATATGCTCATGATGTCTTACTCCTTCATTTAATTGTGTTTAATTTTTTTTTTTTTAACTTTAGGTCCTTTTTTCTAACTATTGAGTAATTTTCCTGGGTTTCCTTTACATTTTCGCAGAGTTCTATATCCTTCTCAACTTTTAGAATCTGGAACAGGGCAAGATACTGTTGTAAGATTTGAGCAGCACTGCACTAGACAGTAGATCATTGTTTAAAGTCAAATGTATTTCTGAAGTTTTTCTGCTTTTCACAGCATTTTTCTCTTTGGACTTCTACTTTTTGAGTAATTTAAAAAATCCCTTTTTTCGTTGAATTAATATATAAAATTATTTTTCTGCTGTTGAAAGAATATTTTGCTGTCATAGAGGTAATTTCCCATTTATATATACTTTTTTTGTGCTATTGTATTTTATAAATTTTATGTCAGAATTTTTGATGAGATACCTTTAAATTGAGCACTTGTATGCCTATGGTAAATTTTCTGTTATTTGCTTTCTTCTAACGATTACTCTATGATCTAGCTCTGGTGTGTCTGAAGTAAATTATTATGTGTTTGTAGCACGATTACCTAGACTTTGCAAGACATGTTAGGGCCTTCTGAATCATGATGGACGTAGTAAATCCAATTCTATTTAGGTTTGTGTTTAGTATATTTTAATTTTTTCTTGATAAACCATGTTCACTCCTACAGTCAAAATTTTGATTATTTGGAGCATCCACACCTGAACACCATTGGTTAATGGAGAATTCAGTGCATTTCTGCTCTGGGTGCCTTAGGTGAGCACCGTGTTCCAGATAGATCATTTTCCTTTTGTATATTTGATTAACAGTGGTATGTGTGTTTTCGAAGGTTATTGAAGAAATTGAAGAAATGATGCAGGAATCACCGGACCCAGAAGATGATGAAACCCCTACACAGTCAGATCGGCTTTCAATGCTTTCCCAGGAAATTCAAACTCTTAAGAGGTCTAGTACCGGCAGTTATGAAGAGAGTAAGGGAGCCTGCTGAAATCAATGATTTCTGTGCTTTTTGTCTGTATCAAATGTATAGTATGATCATCTCCAGAAAGCTTTGATTTCATCCTCCTTCTGTTTGTGTCTGTGTCCAAATTTACATTTTTGTTGTTGTTGTTGAGACAGGATTTCACTTATTGGCCCAAGCTGGAATGAAGTGGCATGATTTCAGCTCACTGCAACCTGTGCCTCCCGGGTTCAAGCAATTCTGCCTCAGCCTCCCAAGTAGCTAGGATTACAGGTGCCTGCCACCACGCCTGGCTAATATTTATATTTTTAGTAGAGATGGGGTTTTGTCATGTTGGCCAGGCTGGTCTCGAACTCCTGACCTCATGATCCGCCTGCCTTAGCCTCCCAAAGTGCTGCAATTACAGGCGTGAGCCACCATTGCCTGGTCCCAAATTTCCTCTTACAAGGACAGCAATCATATTGGATTAGGGCCTATCCTAATGACCTTATTTTAATGTAATTACCTCTTTAAAGACCATATCTCCAAATACTGTAACATTCTGAGGTACTTGGGGTTAGGACTTCAACACATGAATTTTGGGGAGGACATAATTGAGTCTATAACAAACCCCATCATATTTGAAGTGTAGAATAGATATTCAGTAATTATTTGTCAAATGCAATTCCTGTTTGTACAAATAGTCTTGTGTGTTACTATGAAGAATTTTGGGAACCATGGATCTGTTTGACATATGTGAGAATAATGAACTCTAGAAACTCTACAGTTGATTTTCATGAAAAATTTCTGAATAAATATAACCAGCCTGTGAATAGCCTGAGGCTCGTTGGAAGGTGTGTATCTAATCATTGCCATATGACTGGTCCCTTCCTTGAATAGGCACTGATGGGATCTGTATCTGCTCAACTCGTGTTGTCACCTAGTTTTATCTTTACGTCATGCCCAGTCCAAAACTTAGTTACCTAAAGACCTTTGGGTTGTATGGCTTCAACATACAGATGGTCAGACAGACCAAATTCTTTCAGATGGTCTGATTTGGCCATGCTCCTGTAGATATGGGCTAAACAGTGTTAAGGTCCTGACTCCCAAATACAGTCCTGATGCCTGATACAGATACTAAAATCTGTATTGGTTTGCTAGGGCTGCCAGAACAAAGTACACGGAGTGGGTGGCTTAAACGACAGGAATTTATATTCTATAGTTCTGGAGGCCAGAAGTCTGAGATCAAGGTGTTGGCAGGTTTGGTTTTTTTCAGAGGCCTCTCTCCTTGACATGCAGATGGCTGCCTTTTCCCTATGTCTTCACGTGGTCTTTCTTCTGTGTCCTGATCACCCTATTTTATAAGAATACCAGTCATATTGGGTTAGGGCCTATCCTGATGCCCTCATTTAACCTTAATTTACCTCTTAGAGACCCCCTCTCCACATTCTGAGGCCCTGTGGGTTGGGACTTTAACAGTGTCCTATATGTCACAAGGGGCAGAAGTGCTGAGAAAAGACTGAAATGAGGTTTCAGGGAATATTGTTCCCTTTTGTCTTCCCAGTTTTTTTAGTCCATTCTTGCACTGCTATAAAATGCCTGAAACTGGGTGATTTATACGAAAAGAGGTTTAATTGGCTAATGGTTCCACAGACTATACAGGAAGCCTGGCAGCATCTGCTTCTGGGGGGGCCTCAGGGAGCTTTTACTCATGGTGGGAGGTAGAGCTGGAGCAGGTATCTTCACATGGCTGGAGCAGGAGGAAGGGGGCGGGGGGGAGTGCCACACACTTTTAAACAACCAGGTCTCATAAGAACTCTGTCATGAGAACAGCACCAGGGGGATGGTACTAAACTGTTAGAAATTGCCCTCATGATCCAGTGACCTCCCACCAAGCCCCACCTCCAACATCACATTTCAGTAAGAGATTTGGGTGGGGACACAGATACAAACCATATCACCAATTTCAACAAAATTCACAGATCAGGACGTATGTAATTAAGTGTATATTTAGTTTAATTCTTTCAGATCAACTCCTTTCCTGTTCAGAGATATCCCAGAACCCTGCTGAACGACTTGCAGTTTTTTTGTCAGCAGGTGGATTCTGTACTTTCCCTCGGTTTTTGTGTTTGTTCTTTTCCATGTACAAGCCTTCACAGTCTTGACTGAAGTATTATTCATGCAATGATTTATTTGCACAAGTAAAAACTTTTGTTAGACTTTCTTGCCAGCAGGCTGAGAAGTGACTCACCTGCCCACTTACCTCTACTCAGATCTGATCTCCAGAAGTTGTAGAATTCTGAGAAGATCACACGCAGTCAATTTAATTGCTTGGAATATGATTTTTGCTCTTTGGCATTGATTACATAGGTGTTTAGTCATTCCTAGTGACTACTCTGTTTTGCTTCCTTGAAACGTTTTTGTCTTAATATCTGCTGTATTTTGTTTTTGGTTACAGGAGTGAAAAGGCTCTCAGTGTCTGAGTTAAATGAAATCCTGGAAGAAATCGAGACTGCCATTAAGGAGTACTCTGAGGAGCTGGTGCAGCAGTTGGCTTTACGAGATGAACTGGAGTTTGAAAAGGAAGTGAAAAACAGCTTTATTTCTGTTCTTATTGAAGTGCAAAACAAACAGAAAGAGCACAAAGAAACAGCAAAAAAGAAAAAGAAACTAAAAAATGGCAGCTCTCAGAATGGGAAGAATGAGAGAAGTCATATGCCCGGCACAGTAAGTGATGTTTTGCAGGAGTCGTCAAACACTGGAAACAGGTTCTGTGGTAGTCCCAGCCTTTGGGGCTGGTGGCAGGTGTGACAGGTTGTACATGGGCAGGAGTGTTAACACTTCTAATCAGAGCCCAGTGGGATTTTATTCCAGAATACCACTGTGCTCAGCTTCTTCAGAAAGTCGTTTTCTTGACTAGGGTGTACTGGTTATCTGAATAATACTGAAATGTTTAGCAAGGAAGTAAGTGGAAGGAAGAGGGGGCAAAAAAGGAGAATGTCTTGAAGAAAAGAAGCTTTAGCAAGTGACCATTTTTACCACATCAAAATGTGAAGAGTGGTTATGTATATTTGGCTAGTAGTTTTTTTCTTACTTTTGCTGAACTCTTATGAGTTGTGTGATAAGAAATTAGAAGGGGTTTATTTAGAGGTAGCAGAACTCTGCTCAAGGCACAAATTGTTTGTAAACAGGTTCCTCCTGATTTTTCAGTGAGGTTGGAATACAAGAAGGTAAGTGACATTAGCCATGTGGCCTAGTATTTGGCAGACTAC